>NC_056746.1:834313876-834913876 GCF_019279795.1 Protopterus annectens
TGCCCTGGAAGGGGGAAACCAAAAAAAAAAGTATTACATTACAAATCTGAACACTAAACAAATTCCTGAGGTCTAATGGCTTACCAGCAAGCAGAGTGTAATTGCTGAAGAGCACTTGTGTCCTGGTGGGAGAACTAGAAATTTCAAGATGGCTCCATGCTCAGCAGGATTCTAATATAGACTTTGTACTGTGGCAGGGAGATAGCACAAGGGGTGTAAACCAGGTGGAATGCAAAGAAACCAGAGAGGCACTCAGTGGAAATCAGTGATGGCCTCTGAGGGGGTAAGTAATAATTCAAACTACCTGTAAAGTGAAGGAGAGAAGAGACAGCAAAGTTTATTAAGGTTGAGTGTGTGTCTTCACATTGACTTGCTGATTAGTAACCAGTTTGTGCACAGATTAGAGTAGGGAGATGCATTCGCAATGAAGGGGAATATATAGAGTTGCAAATAAACAGGTGGGCCTCAAAGTGATACAAACTAAGGCAGAAAGCACTGAGAGGGCTGCTTGATGGTTAATTTAGTCACAGGGATGTGAATTAAATGTATACTGTCTACTGGACAGTTAGGATTACTGTACTAGTGGGGGGAGGGACACATGGCTACAACAGTCAGTTTTATTAGCAAGCTAAGAACTACTAAGAAATACTGCTAATGTAATAGCTTCACTCTCATAAAACATACAAGTAGAATGTCTGGGTGGACTGACCCTGCTCTTGAGGCTCAAAATGTATATCCTTGTTTAGTTTGCAGTACTTATTCCTTCTTGTACTGTATGGGTGGAGTGGTAGCCGCAGACTGCAGATTTGCTCGAGTGTGCTCGGCAAGCAGAATGTAATTGCTGAAGAGCACTTGTGTCCTGGTGGGAGACTAGAAATTTAAAGAAATATATCTATATATATATATATATATATATATATATATATATATATATATATCTAGATATAGATATATATATATATATATATATATATATATATATATATATATATATATATATATATATATATATATACATAGATATATATATATATGAAATTGTATAGAAATTGGGGTTGAATAGTCCTGCTTTCATGCACACTTGTCTCCTTGACATTCCATTTGAGAGTACTTTTGATGAAGAATCTTTTCTGTTTAACCAACTGTGTGTCATGTGCTTGCCTCTCGTCTCCTGGTGACAATTTAGTCCTGTGATCCATGCTAAATTTATTTTAACATCATGGTGAAAGCCTGATGTCAATGCTTACAAAAAAAAGTCATGTTCTCTTGTATGCTGTTGAGTCCCCCCCCCCCCCCCTGCTTAGTGTCCGTAAGGTGAAATACTTGTGGATAGTCGAGACACAAGCCTTCCTACAATGCAATTAGGCTGACTCACCATCCACATAAAACTAAGTTTTTATAAGTTACCCCATGTTTCAAGTTATTCATTGTGTACAGGTTTGTTAGGACTGCCTGACAGAAGTACAGGAAGGTCCGTTTCTGAAGTATGCACCACACACTGCTCCATTTAATGTAGTATTTGGACCTTTTTACTGAATTGACTGACTTGTCATTTGCCCAGTCTCATCTTTAAGCATTTTGAATTGGTCTGATGACTCTGGCTGATATAGAAATGAGGGGCAGCAGTATATACACTGAAGGAGGTGAAGACTTGGACTACTGAGTATAGTTATTTTAGATGTCCTTCTATTCTCATGTTGTAGTATTCTCACTGTGGGATCCTCTGCCTCAGGTGACCCGAACGTCCAGCTCCTATCCAAAAGCTTAAGCCTGGTTGCTGTCTGGTGCGTCACAGGGCCATAAACCGTGGGCCTTAAATGTGATGTCTGCATGCACAGACCTCAAAACTTCTTTGCCGCAGTTGAACGTCAGCTTGCTTGCTTCACACCCTGCTTCAGAAGAATTCAGTTAAGTGCCCCGTTGGGGATTTTTCTCGTTATTTTTCTCAGAAGAATTCAGTTAAGTGCCCCGTTGGGGATTTTTCTCGTTATTTTTCTCAGGCTTAGGTTGCTGTTGCTCAGTTATATAGCAGATGTCATCTAGAAAGGGGAAATGTAAGTGCGACTGCCAGATTCCGCACAAAGATTCCCATGAGCTTTGTCTGTTTTGCTTAGGCCAATCCCACAACCATATGACCTGTAGCATTTGTCAATTCATCCCAGAAACCCTACATAGTCAGCTGGCAGCACTGAAACTATTCGTGGAAAACCAATGATTAAAAGCGTCTAGCCCTAGGCATGGACCCAGAATCGGCCATTGAGGTGACACCTCCTAAAAAGGCCAAGGTTTACTGCCGTTGCCCCTCCGGATGTCTTGCCATCTACTGGTCTAGGGGCTGAGGGATGTCCGGATGAACTGGCGACTTCGGGTACCTTGTTGGAAGTCACCCGAGAATCTCCAGTCAGCACGACCATGGAGGCTACTTCAGCTTTGGCTGATGTCGAGGGGGAACCGGGCTTCACCGGACAGCCGCCTACAGTGCCAGAACAGGGCTCCTCTCCCACAGGCCAGGCGCCCGATACTAGGCCTGCTCCTTTGCAAACAGTCACTAAGACTACTACTCTTAAGAGGAAGCAAAAAACCAAACATTTATCCACCTCAACTGAAGACCATCCAAACTGGCAGACTTTTTCCCAGTCTTTGTTACAGGCCTTTATGGCCATCAGGCCCACAGCTTCACTTGCTGCAGCCGTACTTACTCTCAGCTCTAGGCCAACTTCAGCTACTTCCATTCCCCCTATCTCCTCTGATGAATCTTTGACATACACCTCACAGCTAGCTTCTCTCCTGTAGTACTAGAGTATTCCTTGGAAGAAGACTCCCCACCTGAAGATATTCTCTTTGGGGAAGCTATCTCCAAAATGATTGAGTATTTCAAATGCGATGCTACTCAGATGACTGAGGTAGAAAAGAGGTACTTTGAATTGCTACAGATGGAGTCTCCCTCTCACTCTGCTATTCCTACTGTGATTCCAGCTTACCTGGATGCATTTGCCTCAGCCTCCAAGACCCCTGAATTAAAGCCCCCAGCCCACAAAAGACCCAAGAGGTTTTAGCAAGTCCATGATGACCACAAGTACCTCATTAAGCCACCTATGGCAGACCCTATAGTCATTGCAGTGGCTCCAGATACAGTCCTGGCAAATCCCCTCCTCCTCCCTTCTGCCATCTGACAAGGACAGTAAGGTCATGGACAGACGGGGGAAAAAAAGATTTATGCTTCTTCCACCCTTGCCTTTAGGGTGATCAATTATCAGACTCACTTGGGTAGATATGACTTAGACTTGGTCTCCCAGGCAACTACATTGCTTTCTTCCTTGCCTGACTCGCTTACCAAACCCCAGGTTGCATCTAAGCTATCCTGAGCAGCACAAGTTGCCAGACGTTCTATAAAGTGCAGCTATGATGCTTCAGCCAGATCTACTACCTCAGCCTCTGTACTGCACAGATATTCCTGGCTCAGACTACAGTCACTCCGTAATGATTTTAAAAACAAAATCTTGGATGCATCCCTAGACAGTAAATTCCTGTTTGGCAAGCAGTCTGCTGAACTGTTCAGAAGCCTCCAGGAAAAAAGCAAAGAACTTCAGGACCTCAAACATTTATTGGTCTCACCTGTTCCAAAGTTTTATAAAAAGAATTACCCAGCTAAGCCCACCTTTGTCAGGAGGGGTCCCTGCCCCATCCTTCTCTTCCACAAAACACAGGAGATGGACTAGAAAAACTGTCCATCCCCAGCACTTGCCTCTTCACAACCCACTCTCGGCAGCCCTTTCCAGATAGAAACAACAATGCTTGACTTGCCTAAACCACCTACCCCTCTCTCTCGCTGTCTACCCATTTGGCAAGTTGTCATCACCTCAGACCGCTGGGGTCTCATCAGTAGTGAAATAATGGTACTTTATCACCTGGCAGGAAACAAAACTATACCACAAGGCGTACCTTTCCTTTCCAAAAAACAGCTCCATGTAATCCCCCTTATCGTCCAAGATCTGCTTTCACATGGGACCATAAAAAGGGTCCCCACAGGTCGAGAAGGTCGGGGGTTCTACTCCAGGCTTTTCCTTGTACCGAGAAAGGATGGCCCTTGGAGGCCTGTTCTGGACCTGTCCTTGCTAAACCCTTTCCTACAGGTCCCCTCCTTCCACATGTTATCCCTTTGAACCCTTCTTCCACTACTGCCACCCAGGTCATTCATGGCCATTTTGGACCTGAAGGAGGCATACCTCCATATCCCCATCCACCCAGACTACAGAGGTTTTTTACGCTTTGCTGTACTATTCTTCACACTTTCAATTTACTGCCTTGTGCTTTGGTTTATCTACTGCACCAAGGGTCATCACAAAGTGTCTTGCCCCAGCAGTAGCCTATTGACGAACAAAAGGCATACAAATTAACCATTACGTGAACGTTCTTATTCTAGCAGAAGAGGAAAGTACTCTCAGGACCCACTTAAAATTCACTATGTCCCTGCTTCAGAGTCTGGGGTTCACTCTCAATCTGACAAGGTTCTCCCTCACCCCAACCCAAGACCAAACCTTCTTGGCTGCAGGATAAGGACAGACCTGATGAAGGCCTTCCTTCCTCATGACAAAGTCTGCTCCCTAAACAGCTTCTTCCAGGAGCTACTTCTGCTCAACCACATTTCTGCCAGGCAGTTCCTCCCATCTTCTAGGCCTCATGGCAGCTACTCTTCCAATGCTGCCCCTAGCCAGGCTGCACATGAGGAAGTTCCAGTGGTACTTGAAAAATGTCTGGTCACAGCACAATCACCCTTTGAAATTTCAGGTGCCCTTCCTACCCTGCCTAAAGACAGAGTTGAGTTTGTGGATCCAACAAGTAAACCGGAATCCAGGTTTACCTTTGCAACCCACCAAACCAGTGCAATTTATGCACACAAATGCCTCAGAACTTGGGGGGGGGGGGGGCACTATGAACAGTCTCAGTGCAGGCTCAATGAGAGCCCTCCCTGCAGAAAAGCATATCAGCATGAGGGAAATGACTGCTCTCCTAGCCCTACAGACCTTCCTTTCTCTAATTCAGGCAGGCCCCCTCCAAATCTTCAGACAACACAACTGTGGTGTGATACATGGGGGGACCAGAACTATTCACTCTGCAGGGTTGCAGTACAGGCATGGGAGTTAGCCACCCAGTACAATCATACTGCAGGCAGTCTACATTCCATCTCAAGACAACCATCAGGCGGATGCCGTCAGCAGATCCTTCTCTCTCACTATCGTGTGGATGTTAGAGATGTGCTCTTAGACATTGTCCACCACTGGCACCATGGATCTGTTTGCCTCCCCTCACAACAGACAACTTTGGATGTTCTGCTGCAGGACCCCCTCTCCACTAGCGTGGGGAGTGGATGCCTTTTTGATTTCTTGCAAGGGACTGTTCCTTTATGCCTTTCCCCTTCCCACTCATTCAGAAAGTCTTACTGAAAGTCCAGAAGGGCAAGCCAGAAATCTTGCTGGTGACCCCCTATTGGCCAAGGCAGCATTGGTTCTCCCTTCTCTCTTGCCAAGGGCAATCACCGCAAGTTGCCTCACAAGGTGAACTTGCTTACACAGCAGAAGGGATCACTCATTTATCCCCACTTGGAAACTCTCAGCCTAAACCGGTGGGTGATAATCTCCTAATCTTTCAGACACATGTATTCAGAGGACGTGCTATCCATTCTGCAGGAGGCCAGGAAACCCACCATCAGGAGTGCCTCCATTTCAGAATGGAAAAAGTTCTCCAGTTGGTGTTTTCAAAGGCAACGAAACCCCTTCCAAGCAGATGGCCCCTAGTTCTAGCCTGTGTGCATGAGCTTCTAAAATCAAAACTTTCATACTCTTCAGTAAAAGTTCACTTAACTGACATTTCAGCCTGCTTACCTATGGACCCACCCCTTCTTTACAAGTGAAAGTCAAACTGTTCCTGAAGGGGGTACTCCACTTCCCCCTCCTTGGGATATGAACTACGTATTAGAGAAACTCACCACTGCCCCCTTTGAACCAGCAGCCTGTGCCTGTCTGCAGATGGTACCTGGAAGACTGTCGTATTAGTAGCCCTTATTTCAGTTAGGAGTGTCTCTGAGCTGCAAGCAGTCATGGCATCTCCACCCTACACTATCTTCCACAAAGACAGGGTAACCCTGCTCACCAATCCTTCCTTCATGCCCAAAGTGGTCAATAAACTGACCCTCAACCAGTCTATTTATCTACTCACCTTCTTCCTTTCACCTCAAAATGAAAGCGAGTGCTCCACTCCCTTGATGTCCACAGGCAACTAAAATTTTATCTGGAGAAGACCAAGAGCATTAGAACGTCGAATCAGCTCTTTGTATTTTTCCAGCCCTGGGGAAAACTGTCTCCAGACAGACAACATCTTCTTGGATACGAAAAACTATTATCTTCTGTTACTCTTTCCATGGCAAAGAAATTTAATTAGAAATGTTAGTGCATTCTGCTAGAGCAATGACCTCTTCAGGAGCCTTCCTCAAAGGGCTGGATACAGTTACCATACTAGAGGCAGCCACATGGTCCTCTGTACATACCATCGTCAAACATTATAACTTGGATAATATCTCCAGAGCCAGAGAAGGATTTGCAAGGGCCATCCTCCATGGTTTCCTGCAGACCACTACCTCTTCCTCCACCCTTTCTTCTTCTTGAGCTGTGGTACTCTCCCACAGTGAAAATACTGCAACATGAGAATAGAAGGACATAGATTAGTTGTGTAAAATCTTAACCATAGATGTCCTTCTCTTCCATGTTGCAGTATTCCTGCCCCCCATCCCCTTCATGACATTTTCCATCTGGATAGCATAATTCCTGATGTTCTTCGTTTCACTGTTGCAGTCATCACACTTGAGTTGTCTGTCTGCAGGTAGCCCTCAGTCGGCCCGAATACCCGAGTCTTGGGATTTCTGCATCGGATGCTGTCGCCTATTAGGTTCATAGGTAGGTACTAGGCTATCTGCCCAAGGGCATTTATAAACCTAGCCAAAGTGTCTGCTTTCGCTGCCCCATTGATTAATTAACAGATCCTCTGTCAAGCAGAGCCAATTAAGTGATCCCAGGGGTGTATTTTCTGTTACCCATCCACTCGTCAAGGTTTCTCTCGAGTGTTAGTGAGGGGCACTGCCTGATGTAATTTGGAATTTTGTTCCAAAGCATGGGAAGTCTCTGTGATAGGAATCTATCCCTCCAGCATGTTCCATTTATTGTTGTGGCGAGATTTAGCTCACTAGAGCGCGTGGTCACAGTGTATTGGATTTCTTTAGGTGGAGCATGTCCATCAATTCCAAGTTGGACATGGCTTTGTTATGCCACTGAGTACAGCCAGAGTTTTTTCAGTCGGGTTGCATAGGACATATGTTTGAGGCCAGTAATCCTCTTGGTGAGGTACTTTTGTGGTCTTTCCAGCTGTTGGAAGCCTCTTGTGAGGTACATCCCAAATGGGGCATTGTACTCTATGATGGGTCTGAGTGACGAGCAGAGGGGCATTATAACCTCTCTATTTCTAGATGCGAACCCTTTAGTAATTAGGTGGACCACATAGAAGGATTTCCTAACTACTTTGGCAATATGATTGTCAAAGGAGCAATTACTATCTACTGGGCTCCCCAGATCTCTTATTACCTCTTCTGTATTGGGGGCTGCCACCTATGTGGTAATTCGTGGATGTTTTGTTTTTCCCAAGTGGGATGATTTTTTGGCATTTAGCTTGAGGCCAAGGCTTTGACACCAGGTGTCCGTCTCAGTAAGGCCCTTTTGGAGGATGTCCGTGTCAGCCAGAGAATTATGGCTCCCAGTTTGCAGTCATCTGCGAACTTGGTTAGCCATAGTCCTGTGTTTGCCTGTACTTCTGAGAAGTATATGCCGAACAGTAGGGGTCCCAGGACCGAGCCTTGCGGGACACCAGTTGTTGACTGGGTTTAGAGTCGGACCTGGAGCCCACTATTCTTACCGTGTGAGTTCTGTCTGTAAGCCAGCTGACAGCCCATTTCATGACACAGGGGTTTGTGTTCAGGCTGGTGAGTTTTTCTGTAACACCCAAGTGGGCAATGGTGTCAAAAGCCTTGGGCAAGGTAGGCTGTGTGAACCACCTTTCCCTCGTCTATGGCCTTGGTGACTGTATTGAAGAAATTAACCTGGTTTAGTAGGCATGATCTGCCCTTGAAGCCGAACTGGGTCGGGTCAAGTGTTTGGAGGTTCCCAATGTCTGTTAATGAGTTCTGTGATGATGCGCTCTATAGCCTTGCAGACCAGGCTTTGTGGTTATCTTTTGAATCCTTGGCTATTTTTCTTTTGAAGTTAGCCTTGGATGATTTCATGAGGGACCTTAGTTTCTTGCTGATACTGATCAGGGATGTCTTTCCTTCATGGGATTTGCTTTTTTTCTGAACTAGTTTCCTCCTTTAGCTTGTTTATTGCAGGGGTCCACCAGACTGGTTTCCTTCTCTTAGAGGAGTGAGTCTTGGTTTTGCTAGGGATGGCACGATCCATGCATCCTTATAGGTGCTCATAGAGTGCATTTGTAAAGGTTTCTGCATCTTGGGCAGCATTATCCTTCAGCGTGGGGGCTGTGAAACTTACCACTATTAAGTAAGGTGAAGTTTGCTTTAGAAAAGTTATTTACTGCGGTTTCCTTAGTTGGGGTTGGTGGTGGGGTGTGGACATCCAGAGTGATTAGGTTATGGTCTGATCTAACCAGTGACTGGTTGACCTCCGGTGTGGAACACCTGTTGCCCATGTTGGTGATGACCCGTTCCAACATGTTTTCACCTCTGGTAGGGGAGTTTACCAGCTGATCCAGGGCATTTGAGTTGATGAATTCCAGGAAGCACTGGGCCTGGGAATTTGTACTCTAGTAGTTTTCCCAGTGAATGGTAGGGTATTTGAAATCCTCGAATATCAGGGTGTTCGGTAGGACCTTCATGTTTCCCAGTGTCTCCAGAAAGGTGGAGAGTGGTGGTCCTGGATCATGGAGGGTGATCTGTAGCAGGCCACAATTTGCATTGCAGATTTGCCCGATGTTAGTTGCACATGGATGATCTCAGAGGTGGTATGCTGCGCCACTAACCTGGAGGTGTAGGTATCCTTGATGAATATGGATGCACCCCCTCCTTTTGTGTTTCGGTCAGTGTTCTGTGGCCGAAACGTGTGGTATGAGTTGTAGTCCAGTAGTGCTGGTGTGCTCTCTAGAGCCTTGAACCAGGTTTCAGTTACTGCACAGATTTGACATTTAAACTCCTGACGTTGAGTCGCATAACCCTCTTTTTAATTGTGCTGTTTACAGAGGTGGGTTTGACTTTTAAGCCTTGCCTAAAAAAGGCTCTATGGGGGCAGCAAGAGCCTTGGCCAGTATTCAAAAGCCTAGGGGTGACTGTTGCAAGCCGTCTCTTGCGAAGCAACGGGGCTTGTCGAGCATGTCGTCCCAGGCTGACAGACACTGGATCCCCTTTGAATGACACCAGAAGCTTAGCCAATTGTTGAAATTGATCATTTTTTTTCTTTTTACTGAGGTATCATTGTTAATGAGGGCAGGATGCTACTCAGGGTCAGGGTCATACCAGCCTGGGCTGCATGATCAGAGAGCTCTTCCATGTCTCTTTTCATGTAGTCCAGGGAGGTACATCTCAGGTCATTCACACCGACATGATCTTCCATGACGTCAGGTCATCAGGGGTATAAAAAATGCAGCAGACGCAATTACATCAGCTTTTCTTGCCATGAGGGAGCCTGAAGCAGAAGCAGTTCGCAAGTGCCAGTTGAGCGCTACCTGAAATTTTTGTTTTTCGAGTTTCAAACCTGTAGTCTTCTAATGCTAAGTACCCCGTTGGGGATCCTTTTTTCTTGCTCTAACTGTTAACAGATGTCAGAAAAAGTTAATTGACTTGCCTGTGGAAAGCAAGTACCTCATAGAGATTTTCATTCTTACTGCGTCCCCTGTTTAGGCTCCTGATGCCCGCTTTTAAAGATTCGCAGGCCTCTACTGAGACCCATTCAGAGTCCGGTATGCCGCGAGATGCTTCTTCAACTATGGAACCTGCATATGTCTCTACCTTGGATGGGTCCGGAGCCACTGTGCAGGCACCTGGCTTCTGAGGGTGTATTCAGACCTTCCCATGTTTGTATAAAAGAAGACTATTCATTTTTGACTAAAACTACCAAATATCTCTGGCACAGAGTTCGCACTATGTCTAGGAAACAGACGACCAAAGTGCATTCATGAAGATTCAGATGCAGAGGATTCCATTCCCTCTGCCTCCCCTCTAGAGGACTTTTCTTTGTGTGAAACCTTGCATACCCTAAGAGAGCATTTCTGCTGGGAATGCCAGGACTATCCTCAGTGCAAAAAGATACTCAAGGGAATTTTTAGACTTGCCTCAGCACAGGCCTCTCTAGCTATACGCCCTGTCCTGGATATTGTAGATTCTTCATGGAATCATGTTTTACCCCTGATACTTTACCTCCAGCTCCTAGAAAGCCTGACTGGTACTACAGAGTACCTTGACTCAAATTTCTCTCTCAAAATCCTACTGTGGATCCAGAGACCATTTCCCAGGGACCCAAAGGTATTAAGGCTACTGCAGCCAAAAACCCTACCCCTTCGGACAGGGATTCTAGTGCTTTAGACAGGTGGGGTAAGAAGGTATATACCTCTGCAACTCTTGCCATCAGGGCTTTAAATTGCCAGTTTCACATGTTGAAGTACCAGCAGCATATGGAAATAATTAAAAAAAAAATGTTTGATTCCTGATTGTGCACAAAATAAAGATTTATAAGAGTCAATGCATTCTGCAAACCAAGTTGGTAAACATACTTTGCAGTGTGGTTTTGATGCCTTAGAAGCATCTTCCAGGGCTGCTGTCACTAGGTCTGTTCTGAAAAGGCATGCTCGGGTGAAGGAACAAATCTTGTCGGACCATGTCAAAGCAAAATTACTAGATGCTCCATTAAACCAAGAATGTTTGTTTGACACACAAGCAGAAGTTCTTAAAAATATGGAGGAAAAAGCTAAATCTATGCAAACTGTTACAATTTCTTACAGGTACAGCCACCTAAGATTCAGTAGGCATTGGCCTTCAAAAAACTGGTCCTTTCCCGTCCTCCTAGGCCTTCTCAGTCCAAACCCAGGGGCAACAGACCACAAAGACTACGGCCTCAGGGTATCCACAAATCTAAACAATGGAGTGCTCCCACCTCAAAAACAGGGAGGTAAGCCCCACCCTCTTATGGAAAAAGTTCACAGTGACTTGTTCTTCATCCTTCCCAGCCATGCCCAAGTACTTGAACTCCTAGGAGGAAAACTCGCCCTGCAAGCAAAAAACTGGCAATACATTACCCAGGACCGATGGGTCTTAAACATTGTACCAGGGATACAGATTCTACTTCCACTCACTGCCAACCCCAAGCGGATTGCTAGACCTTCCTCCATACCCTTGGGCAGAGGCCCACAAGCACATACTTTCTCTTCTTAGTACCAGGGCTATTCAGCCTGTTTCAACAGAGCAAAGGGGACAGGGTTTCTACTCCAGACTGTTTCTGGTGCCCAGAAGAGAACTCTTAGCGCCCTATTCTGGATCTGTCAATTCTCACCACCTTCGTGGTGGTACCAAAGTTCAAAATGCTTACACTCCCAACAGTTGCTTCCTATGCTAGCCAAGGACCTCCTGGCTGGTCACCCTAGATTTAATAGAAGCTTATCTGCACTTCCCCATAAGGGAATCTTGCAGGAAATTTCTACATTTCAGGGCAGGTTCTATGCACTATCAGTTCCCTGCACTTCCCTTTGGCTTATCTACTGCACCTAGGGTATTCCAGCCATTGCATACTGCAAGCAGAGAAACATTCAAATTTACCCATACTTGGACGATTACCTGATTCAGGCGGACAGTCAGGAATTGCTACTTCATCACCTGACATTTGTGAAGAGACTCCCCTAACTTCTCTGGGGTATACCATCAACAAAAATAAATCACATCTGGTACCCAGCCAAAAAATTTTATTCCTGGGAGCAAGCTTGAACACAACTTCCCAGATGGCATTCCTCACTCAAGAAAAGCAGGTTTATCTCACAAATTACTTCAAACTACTGGCCACCCAAACCCAGCTGTCTGCAAGAAAAATACTGCAAGCCCTAGGGTTCATGGCCTCATGCATTCTCCTAATTCCATTATGCAAGACTGCATATGAGAAAACCTTAGTGGTACGTAAAAAGTCTCTGGTGTCAACCTTCTCAGGACCTGGAAACAGTGATTCCCATCATTCCTTACCTATGGACAGAGCTTCTTTGGTGGGCAGAGGCCTGCTGCCACAACAAGGGACTGCCTTTCACTCAACTCCCCTGCCGCCCAAACCCTGACCAGACGCATCGGACTATGCATGAGGGGCTCACATGGCAGGCAGATGCATTCAAGGCAAATGGCGCCCATGGCAAATGTACCTGCACATCAGTCAAAAAGAAATGTTAGCTGTACAAAATGCACTGACAGTCTTCAAATACCTTATTCTTCCAGGACAACTGGTGATAAAGGCAGACACCACCACAGTTGTATGGTACATAAACAAGCAGGGGGGATCTCATTCCTACCCATTCTGCAGGTTAGCCATGACTCTGTGGAACACATCCTTGAGCAACCCAAGTGCACTTGCAAGCTCAATTCCTGCCAGGCAAACAAACTTCACTGGCAGACGACTTAAGCAGAAATCTAATGGACCCACACGAGTGGAAACTGGAACTCGACTCATTCAAGCTAATCTACAGGTGGGGGACACCAGAGGTGGACCTGTTTGCTTCCCCCCAAAACCATCAGTTGAGCAAATTTTACAACAGAACTCCCCACAGCCAAGCATGGAAAGTGGATGACCTATTCTTTACATGGGAAAAAACTCTCAATCTATGCCTTTCCCCCTCTGACCCTCCTCTCGAAAATACTACTTGGGGTCAAACAGGACAGGCCAAGGACAATCCTTAATGCACCAGACTGGCCACGCCAGCACTGGTACCCACTTTTACGCAGTCTGACAGTGCCATCCTGGCACCTGCATCAGACTCCCTCTCTGCTGTCCCAGCAGGAGGGCCAGATTTTGCATCCTCAGCTGCAAACCCTGAACCTAGCAGCCTGGCTTTATTCACTGAATACATCACCAGCAACCTTCAGCAAACAGGTGCTGGATGTCATCCTTGAGGCCAGAAGGCATAGTACTAGGAAATCCTATTCAGAAAAATGGAAAGATACTGTTCTTAGAGCCAGTCTCAGGGAAAGGACACAGCCGTGCCCTCCTTACCTCAAATCCTAGATTATCTAGCAGAGCTGCTCCACAAAAGGCCTATCCTCCTCTTCAGTTGAGATTCATGCCTCTGCCATTTCTGCTCATTACAATGCTGAGCCACCCCTCTTCTCTCACCCTCTGGTCAAACGGTTCCTGAGAGGAACTAACAGTTTAAGACCCTCGAGGAAAGCTCCCACTCCTGCCTGGGACCTCAACTTTGTACTAGAGAAGCTCACGCTTCTCCCTTTTGAGCCTGCTGCTACAGCAGAGGTAAAATTCCTCTCTTGGAAAACAGCCTTACTTCTAGCCATCACTTCAGCAAGAAGAGTGTCTTGAGTTACAGGCCCTTGAGGCTGTGTAACCCTTCATTATCTTCCATGCGGACAGGGTTTCCCTCGGGACTAACCCATCATTTATGCCCAAGGTGGTATCCAGTGTGGCTTTAAATCAATCCGTCCATTTACCAACCTTTTTTCCTAATTCTCAGAATAAAGGGGAAAGGATACTGCACTCCTTGGACGTGCACAGATAGCTTAGGTTCTACCTTGACAGGACTAAACCTTTCAGAAGATCTGACCAGCTGCTAGTCAGCTTTGCTACAGAGGCAGAGGGAAAGGCCATTTCATAGCAAACCATCTCCAAATGGATATTGCACTGCATCCATTTCTGCTACCAACACCATGGAAAACCTACCACACAGGGGATCAGAACCCATTCCACTAGGGCTACCTCAACTTCTACAGCATTTCTCAGGGGAGTCCCTGCCAGGGACATCTTGGAAGCTGCAACCTGGAGTTGTTCAGTACACACCTTCACCAAGCATTACCCCTTACCTATCTTTTCTAAATCCAGAGATGGATTTGCTACAGCAGTCTTACAAGGCCTGCTAGCCAGCCCTAACACTTCTTGACTGCCTCCACCCTTCCTCAACTTTGGGAATCAACCAAAGTGTGATGACTGTGACAGTGAAACACGAAGAACATAGTATAGTTGTGTACACTTAACATAAATGTAGATGTTAGAGTGTATTCACTGTTGCAGTCCTGGTTACCCTCCCTCCAGCCCCCTGACTTTTCTGTACTTTCTACCTATCCTCTTTTTTGGCCATGTCTTATGGCAGTGGTATTTACTTTTCATTGGAGGTGTTCCACACCATGTAATTGCTTCCTGTTTTGGGGGCTCCTGAAATCTGGGGCAAGAAAAACTGATGTAATGGCATCGGCTGAATTTGTTATACCCCTGACGACCTGACGTCATGGAAGAGGCGACAGCATTTGACACAGAAATCCTAAGACTCTGGTATTCGGGCCGACTGAGGGCTACCTGCAGGCAGATGACTGCAACAGTGAATACACTTGAACATCTACATTTATGGTAAGTGTACACAACTGTACTTTCTCCTTAGACTGTTGTCAGACTGGGTAGTCAACTCTCAGGTCTGTGCATGCAGTGTCACATTTAAGGCCCATGGTTTATGGCCTTGCGTGTGACATCCCACGCACCTGACAGCAACCAGGCTTGGACTTTTGCATTGGAGACAGATGTTCAGGTCGCCTGAGGCCGAGGATCCCACAGTGAGAATATTGCAACATGGAAGAGAAGGACATCTATGGTTATGGTAAGATTTTACATAACTTTTTCTGATGGGTAACTCATTTAAGCCGAGTAGGATCTGACACTGTTAACTCTTTAATCTCCAGGTGCTGATGTTATTGAACCCAGCAGTTCTGATAGCAGAGGAGGCAGATCTGATTTCTATATGAATCCTGATGAGACTCTAGTGGGAGAAACAGGTTATCTATCCCATTCACTCACATCAGAAAAAGATGACTTGCATCAGCAGGTATCGACTGTTGCCAATCTGCGGGCAGCCCTCATGAGCAAAAATAGTATACTGTCTCTCAAAGCTGACATGCTGAGTGAAGATGGTCCACTACTTTTCGAATATTTGCCGAAAGGAACACATTCATTGTCTTGTAAGTTTTTCTTTGGATCTTTTTAACTTTGCCATTTTCAAATGTTTGCAAGATGCTGAGACAGTTACGCTGTTACAGTGATGAAACTACAGAAGTTGAAAAAGTATTAAACTTTATTGCATTTGGTATGGAACAGATAGCCTGCAGTTTGCATTTTTTCTCATTTAAAGACATTTCACATCTGTTCATCTTAGTTGAGAACAGTCGTATTTGTATAGTGTTTGCAATATAATCATTTTTCCCTCAATGTTTCCTTCCTGTGTGGGAGCCCTAGAAGACTCTTAAGTCTTTGTTTTTTTTTTTCATTTTTCATCTAGTGTTTGAAGATGGATTACATTTGCTTGATGGCAAGTAACAGCCTATCTAGTTGTGAAGAAGCACTTAATTGCTTCAGGGAGCAGTTAGTCCTTGGTCTACTGCATGTTCCTTCTCTCCATCTGCCCTTTCTGTCCAGGTTGACCCCTTCATAGCTTCCCTACATGGTGTGCACGGGACCCCCACCCCTCAGCCCTCTAATCATAACTTTTCCTTTAATCCCACATATGTTTCTGATGGCTCTTCTGAACAACTTCCAGAAGCCTTATGTCCTTTTCTTTGTATACTCCCCAGAACAGCACATGGTTTGTAAATGTGTGGCCTGATCAGGGTCTGGTAGAGTGGAAACATTGCCGGTTTGTTTTTGGATTTTCCCCTGTGGATACAGCCCAACATTGTTTGCTACTGCCACTCACCTCTGTCTTCTTTTGGTGGTTTACCCCCTGCTGAGATCAGCACCCCTGGAAAGCTTTCCTGTTTTATTCGTAATAATTCTACTCCCCCAGCTTATACTTGATGCACTGAGGCCAATGCAAACCTGTTGTACTTCATCTGTCTGTGTTGAACCTCATTGGATACCTTTCCAAGTCTTTCCTTAGGCACTCCCTCTGTCTCTGTTGCTGCACTTCGATCCTGTTTTGTGGTCCATCAGACATCTAAAACACTCTGAAAAGTGTACTGGGCCTGGGACTTATCCTTGTGTCACTCCAGTAATCAACCATAACCTTGCTTGTTGGCACCCTCCAGCCATGTAGCAGTTAATTTTTTTTTTGGCTTTTGTCTTGCTCCAGCCCATCTAGATCTGAGTGTGTGCTTGAATTATTGATGGAGGAGTTAGGCAAGTCCAGGAAGTCAATATGTACTAGTACATGCTTATTGGGTTCATCTGTAACCCATTCTTAAAACTGGTTTAGGTTCAGCAGTGGCTGCTCCTTCTGGCCATGAAACCTATTGATGTTCATCGTGTTACACTGCTGCAGTCATTACACTTGGGTTATCCTGCCATCAGGTGCTTCCCCAGTCAGCCTGAGTTCCAAAGTCTTGGTCCGGCGTCTGTTGCTGTCGCCTCCGTCAGTGCGACGGGTATATAAGATTCAGCCGACGCCATTTTCTTCAGTCTTTCTTGCCGCGCGGTGCCCGAAGCAAAAGCAGTTTGCAAGTGCCAGTCGGCCGTCTCCTGAGATTTTCATTCCAAATACAGAACCGAAGTCATCTTCAAATCTAAGTACCCCATTGGGGAAACTTTTTCTTGCCTCACATCGATGTCAGTAAAAGTTAATAACTGTATTTCTTGTGGGAAGCAAATACCTCATAAGGATTTCCATTCCAATTGTATCCCATGCCTAGGCCCAGACCAAGACGTCACTGGTTGTCAGTTTTGTGCTAGGTTTAACAAGCGCACTATTAAACGTCGGTTTGATTTTGCCCAACATTATTTTGGTAGAAAATTCAATTATACCATGCCGTCAGAACTTCCAACGACCAGAATACACAAAAAACGCCAAGACAAGGATAGGCATCTGAGGCCCAAAACTGACTAAGCCTCTTCTAGGCCAGTTACCGGTTCTCTGGTTTTCAGCGAAGGCGGCCTTCGCAGGCCCTGACGACCGCTTCTGTAGAACCACAGGCTGCCTCTGACTCCCACGTGGAGATGGCTGGGCCTTCGGACACACAAGTTATTCAGTCTACCGAGACTAACCTTTCAGAGGGATCCGGAGTAGCTGAGCACCCCACAGCCTCAGAGGGCGTCTTCACACCTACTCAGTTAAGCATTAAACCCTCAGCTAAGTCTAAACCTCCTTTAAAATCAAAGAAACAAATACAGCATTCTCCAGGACAGGCCTCCATGCATAAGAAACAAATGCTCAAAATGGCCGAAGACCTAATCACTCTGATCAGAGGGTCCCACCCCCTCCTGATAAAAGGCCCAGACAGGATGCAGACTGACTCATCCGACCAGGTGTCCATCTCTTCTGATTCATCCTCAGACCTAGGATATTCTTTACCCCCTTATGAGGATTCTGATGCTGAGGAATCAATTTCATCAGCCTCACCGCCTGAGGACTACTCCTTTGGGGAAACCCTACATACCATGAGGGAGCATTTCCACTGGGAAGGCCCGGATTACCCAGAATCCAAGAAAAGGCTCAGAGACTTTCTTTTATTACCTCAACACAGACCCCCCTTGCTATTCCGCCAGTGTTTAGATATTGTGGATGATGTGTATACTGAATCCAGCTTAAATCCTGATTCCTTACCTCCAGCCCCTGTTAAACCTGACAGATACTACAGAGTCCCTGACTCACACAACTTTCTGTATAAAAGCCCTGTAGCTGACCCTGAAACTATTTCTCAGGGACCCAAAGGAGTTAAGGCCTCATCAGCCAATAATCCAGTTCCCTCTGACAGATTCCAGAGCATTAGACAGATGGGGAAAGAAAGTATATACGTCTGCAACTTTAGCAATGAGAGCCTTAAATTGCCAGTTTCACATGTTAAAATATCAGCAGTTTCTACTGTCTCAGTTAAAACAAAAAATGCTTCCAGAATCAGATCCTCATAATTTTAAAGATATGCAGGATTTATTGCATGCAGCTGAACAAGTGGGAAAGCATACTTTGCAATGTAATTTTGATTCTCTAGAGGCCTCCTGCAGAGCAGCAGTTACAGGCTCTGTCATTAGAAGACCTGCTTGGTTAAAAGAACATACGTTACCAGATCATGTTAAAGCAAAATTATTGGATGCACCTTTGCAGCAGGATGTGTTGTTTGGAGTTAAGGCAGAAGAGGTATTAAAGAAAATGGAGGATAAGGCAAAATCTGTGCAAACGGTGAAGGATTTCTTACAGGTTCAGCCTCCTAGATTTAGCAGAAACTGGCCAACTAAGAATTGGTCCTTTCCAATTAGACCTCAAAGGGGAAGATACAGACGTCCAAGAGGTAGAGGTCAAACACAAGGTCCTTACAGGCCTCGACAATGGGTTGCATCAGGCCAGAAAGAAGGGGAAGACGGGCCCCCAACTATATAAAAATCAGCTCCAATGACTTCCCACTACAGCTACCAAACAAATCTCTCTTGGCAGCCCCCTTGGGAGGAAAACTGGCACTCTTCTACCACAATTGGCAAATAATCATAGACAAATGGGTTCTCGACATTGTATTTCAAGGTTACAGGTTCCACTTTCACACTCTGCCAAGGTTAAAAGGAATGCCAAATCAGCCACCAAATCGATGGGTAGAGGCTCAAAAACAAATTACAGCACTCATGGATATGAGAGCTATTCAAAAGGTACCATCACAGGAGCAAGGACAAGGATTTTACTCAAGACTCTTTCTGGTACCCAGAAAGGACAAAGCCTGGAGGCCCATTCTGGATCTTTCATCTCTAAACCCTTACCTGGATGTTCCGAAATTCAAAATGTTGACACTACAGCAGCTTCTTCCCATGCTGGGCAAGAAAGCTTGGCTCGTGACTTTGGACCTCAAGGAGGCATACCTGCATGTCCCTATCAGACAAATCTGCAGAAGATACCTCAGATTCATAGATGGTTCAGTGCACTACCAATTCTCTGCACTGCCCACTGGCTTATCTACTGCGCCTAGGGTATTCACAAAGTGCCTGGCACCAGTAATTGCATTTTGCAGACAGAAAGGAATTCAGATTTTATCCGTACCTGGACGACTGCCTGATTCAAGCAGAGCAAGGACATTCTCCTAAAGCATCTGGCGTTTGTAAAAAAAGTTAAGTTGCCTAGGGTACACAGTAAACGAAAAGAAATCAAAACTAGTGCCCTCACAAGAGATTATATTCCTGGGTGCCAGCTTGAACACAACGGCCCAGATGGCTTATCTCACGCCAGACAAGGACAACTGACACAATACTTTCAATTGATGGCAACAAAGACCCAACTCCCTGCAAGAAAAAGTCTGCAGGCCTTTGGTTACATGGCATCCTGCATACTACTAATTCCATATACCAGACTGCATATGAGGAAACGACAATGATACCTAAAGAATGTATGGTCTCAATGCTGTCAAAGTTTGAAAACAGATATACCACTAATCCCTTGCCTTCAACAAGAGTTTCAGTGGTGGGCTCAAGCTTGTCACCTCAACAAGGGACAGCCTTTTACATAACCCACAGCCAGGCAAATACTGACAACAGATGCATCGGATTACGCCTGGGGAGCACACATGGCAGGCAAATGTATTCAGGGCATGTGGCCCGCAGAACAAAGGCATCTTCACATCAATCAAAAAGAGATGCTAGCTGTACAAAATGCCCTTATAGCTTTCAAGGACCTGCTGCATCCAGGACAACTACTGCTAAAGACAGAGACAACACCACAGTTATGTGGTACATAAACAAGCAAGGGGGCACTCACTCCTACCCCCTATGCAGACAAGCCATGACCTTGTGGAACACTGCTCTAAACTTTCAAGTTCATCTGCAAGCACAATTCCTGCCAGGAGAGAGAAACACACTCTCAGACAACTTAAGCAGAAACATCATGGATCCCCACGAATGGGAATTGAATCCACAAATATTCAGAATGATAACACAGAAATGGTGGAGCCCGGACATAGATCTGTTTGCATCACCAATAAACTGCCAGCTACAAAAATTCTGCATAAGGAGTTACCATCCACAAGCATGGAAAGTGGATGCCCTCTCATTCAGCTGGGAGAACCTAAAAGTATACGCTTTTCCACCACTGCCTCTCCTGCCAAAGGTACTCATAAAAGCCAGGCAAGAAGAGCCAAAGATGATCCTTATTGCACCAGACTGGCCACGCCAGCATTGAAACCAATCTTAAGGAGCTTAGCACAAGAACCACCCTGGATTTTGCCTTAAATCCCACATCTGCTGACTCAGCGCAACAATCAAATACTACACAGCCAGCTAAAGACCTTAAACCTAGCTTCATGGAAGATTCCTTAGTCAAGCAAGCAGTGCCTCTCTCCAAAGCTGTTATGGATGTCATTCTGGAGGCCAGGCGGCCTAATACCAGGAAAGCCTATTCGGATAAATGGAAGAGATTCTGTGCCTGGAACCAAGCTCACAGCCTTGACCCTGTTGTCCCAAACATTCCTCAGATACTACAATACTTAACTGAGATGCTGGACAAAGGCCTCTCCTTCTCATCCATCAAGATCCACGTCTCTGCCATCTCTGCTCATTACTACACGGATCCACCAATTTTCTCTCATCCTCTGTTAAAACAGTACCTCAGAGGGGCTAAAAACTTAAGACTGCCCCGTAGCGCACCTACTCCAACTTGGGACCTCAACTTTGTTTTGAAAAATAACTTTACCTCCTTTTGTGCCAGCTAACACAGCAGAATTAAAATACATCTCTTGGAAAACTGCTCTGCTCCTGGCAATAACATCAACACGAAGAGTTTCAGAATTACAGGCACTAATGGCAGTGGAACCTTTCCGCATTTTCCACCAGGACAGGGTGTCTTTAAGAACTAACCCTACGTTTATGCCAAAGGTGGTATCCAGTGTGGCTCTAAACTAAACTATTCACCTGTCAACTTTTTATCCTAAACCACAGAATGAAGGGGGAGAGACTGCTGCATTCTTTGGACATTCGTAGGCAGTTACGCTTCTACTTGGACAAAACCAAAGCTTTCAGAAAATCTGAGCAATTATTGGTAGCATATGCTGCAGGAGCACAGGGAAAAGCCATTTCAAAACAGACTATTTCAAAATGGATAGGACATTGCATCCGTTTCTGCTACACATACCATGGAAAACCTGCACCTAGCAGCATTAGATCTCACTCCACCAGGGCAACAGCCACTTCAACTGCCTACCTCAGGGGAGTACCTACCAAGGATATTTTGGAAGCAGCAACTTGGCGTTCTGTACATACCTTCACCAAGCATTACCATCTGCCTCTATACTCTAAATCCAGAGCTGGCTTCACCACTGCAGTGCTGCAGGGCCTTATAGCCACCCCTAATGCCTTATAGAACCAGCCACCCTACCTCAGCTTTGGGATTCTACCCAAGTGTAATGACTGCAGCAGTGCAACATGATGAACGTAGTACTGTTTTGTAGCTACCATAAATGTAGATGTTCGAGTGTATACACTGCTGCAGTCCAGGTTACCCTCCCTCCTTCCCCTCTTACTGGCTGGTACGTACCTAGGTTTTCTACCCTTTACTACCTATGGGGAGTATTTGCTGGTAGCCGTAAGTTGTTTGCTTTTCTTATGTATGTTTTATTAGCAATTGGAATTGACTACCTATTTAGAGGCACCTGACATCTGGGGCAAGAAAAACTGAAGAAAATGGCATCGGCTGCATCTTATATACCCCTGTCGCACTGACGTCAGGGAGGAGGCGACAGCAACCGACGCCGGACCAAGACTTTGGAACTCAGGCTGAATGGGGAACTGCCTGACGACAGGATAACCCAAGTGTAATGACTGCAGCAGTGTATACACTCTAACATCTACATTTATGGTAGGTACAAAACTGTACTGTTGTGATCGTGGAAATTCATTCTCCCGGAAGCCAGCCAATCTTCACTTGAGTCTACTATTTTACATGACACAGCTCTTAAGCTAATAGGTCTGGACTACCCACGTTGTTTTGAGTTGGTACCACATTTGCTGTTTTCATGCCATTACACTTATAACAATAGCCATTGATATGCAAGACCTGCAACAAGCTGGCCAGATTTTCTTGTCTTTTTTGATGTCCTATTCCAGTGTTGCAGTATTCTACATGTGGGTTTACTCCTCTTGCTTCGCGTACGTCTGGCCAGTATGCAAAAGTTTTCAGTCCTTCTGTGGTGTGTTGGGTTTCTGACATGGCTGTTGAAACGTGGGGCATACAGGTGACATCTGCACGCACCAGCCCTCAGAATTTCTCAGCCGCCAGTTGTATGCCAGGTGATGTTCTTCTTGTTTCATGTTTGCAGTCATTACATTTGGGTTTTCTGCCTGCAGGTAGCCCTCAGCTGGCCTAAATATCAGTCTTGGATTCCTGCGTCGGATGTCTCTACTTTAATGACGTCAGGGGTATAAAACATGCAGCCGATGCCATTACATCAGTCTTTCTTGCTGTGCGGTGCCCGAAGCAAAAGCAGTTCGCAAGTGCCGGTCGGCCGACCCCTGAAATTTTAATTTTCGAGTTTCAGAACAGTCTTTGAAAAAAGCCAAGTACCCGATTGGGGATCCTTTTTCTTGCTCTTAACCGATGTCAGTAAAAGTTAATTGCCTTACCTGTGGAATGCAAATACCTCGTAAAGATTTTCTTTCGTACTGCATTCCTTGCTTAGGCCCAGACAACGACGTCCCTCGCTGTCGGTTTTGTGCCTTTTTCAACCACTGAACTATTCGTCGTCTGTCTATTTTCACAGCAAATTGTTTTGGTACTCTGTTTAACTATCCAGAAATGGCTTTGGTAAGCCATCAGACTACCGATGTTCCGAAAAAACGTAAGGATAAAGACATAGACAGACCGCATAGGTCCAAAACTGCCGACGATGCTTCCGTTAAGCTACTTGACAGTTCACCGGTACTCGGGTGCTTTTGCAGCCCCTGATACATGCTACTTCAGATTCACAGGCCTCTACTCAGACCCATCCGGTGTCTGGTATGCCGTGAGAAGCTTCTTCAACTATGGAACCTGCGGATGTCTCTACCTTGGGTGGGTCCGGAGCTGCTGTGCAGGCACCGGCTTCTGAGGGTGTATTCAGGCCTACAGATTTGCATTTTAAACTGATGCCATCTTCATCAAGGCCTAAAACTCGACCCATGCCTAGAAAACAGGCACCCAATTAGCATGGTCAGCCCCATATGCCTAAAAGCAAATGCTTAGAATGGCTAAAGACCTTATTGCTTTAATTAGGGGAAGCCAGCCTTCCCCCTCTTAAGAGACCCAGAACTGATTTTCCTTCTGATTCTTCTGATCAGGATTCTGAAATTTCTGTTTCTTCTGATTACTAGCATTTGCCCTTATCTACCTATGAGGATTCTGATGCAGAGGATTACATTCCCTCTGCTTCCCCTCCAGATGAGTTTTCCTTTGGTGAAACCTTGCACACTGTTAGGGAGCATTTCTGCTGAGAAAGCCAGGATTACTCTGACTCCAAAAAGAGGCTTAGGGAATTCTTACTCCTCCGTCAACACAGGCCTTTAGCTATCCCTCCTGTTCTGGACATTGTAGATGATGCCTTCTTGAAATCTAGCCTGGCCCCAGACACTTTACCTCCAGCTCCCAGAAAACCTGACTGGTATTGAGTACCTGACTCTCGCAAGTTCCTCTTCGAGTCCTACTGCAGATCCAGAGACAAAAACCTGACTGGTATTGAGTACCTGACTCTCGCAAGTTCCTCTTCAAGAGTCCTACTGCAGATCCAGAGACAATTTTCCAAGGACCATTAAGGCTATTGCTGCCAAAAACCCTACCCCCTCTGATAGAGATTCCAGGGCCTTGGACAGATGGGGTAGGAAGGTATACACTTCTGCTACCTTGGCCATTAAGGCTTTAAATTGCCAGTTTCGTATGTTAAAAGTATCGGCAGCATATTTTGGGACTACTTAAACAGAAAGTGATGTTGATTCTTGACTGTACTGAACATAAAGAATTACAGGATTTAATGCATTCTGCTGAACAAGTTGGTAAACCTACTTTGCAATGTGGTTTTGACTCTTTAGAAGCATCTTGCAGGGCTGCTGTCACTGGGTCTGTACTTAGAAGGTATGCTTGGCTTAAGGAGCAATCTTTACCAGATCATGTTAAAGCTAAATTACTGGATGCTCCCTTAAACCAAAACTGCCTGTTTGGCAACAAAGCATTAGTCCTTAAAAAGATGGAGGAAGAAGCTAAATTTATGCAAACTGTTAAAGATTTCCTGCAAGTACAGCCTCCCAGATTTAGTAGGCATTGGCCTTCTAAAAATTGGTCCTTTCCAGTCTCTTCCAGACCTTGAGTCCAAACCCAGGAACTGCAGACCACCTAGGTTACAGTCTCAGGCTACACACTAAGCAGTGGGAGGCTCCCACTTCCAAAGCTGGAAGTAGTAAGACACCCCCATATGGAAAAATGTCACGGTGACTTAACCTTAACCCTTCAAAGCCCTGCTCAGCTGCCTGCTCCCTTAGGAGGAAAGCTCACCCTGCATGCAAAAATTTGGGAACTCATTACCCAGGACAAATGGGTTTTACGTATAGTTTTCTAAGGATACAGATTCCACTACCACACCTTACCAACCCCAAATGGTTGGCTAGACCTACCCCCAAATCAGTGGGCAGAGGCTCAACTGCAGGTTCTCTAAGTACCAGGGCTGTTCAACCTGTCCCAGCAGAGGAAAGAGGACAAGGTTTTTACTCTAGGCTTTTCCTGGTACCCAGAAAAGACAGCTCCTGTCGTCCTGTCCTAGACCTCTCTACTCTAAACACCTTTTTGGTAATCCCAAAATTCAAAATGCTAACACTTCAACAATTACTCCCTATGCTAGGCAAAGATGCCTGGTTGGCAACCTTAGACTTAAAGAAGCTTACCTGCACATTCCAATAAGGGAATCTTGCAGGAAATACCTAGGCTTCAGAGCAGGCTATATGCACCATCAGTTCTCTGCACTTCCCTTTGGCTTATCTACTGCTCCCAGGGTATTCACAAAGTGTCTAGCTCCAGCCATTACATTTTGCAGGCAGAGAAATATTCAAATATACCCATACCTGGACGATTGATTCAGGCAGAAAGCCAGGACTTGCTATTAAAACATCTGGCATTTGTAAAGAAACTTCTAACATCGCTGGGGTACACCATAAACAAAAAGAAATCTTACCTAGTACCCTGCCCAACAGATTGTATTCCTGGGAGCAAGCTTGAACACAACTTTCCAGATAACTTTCCTCATGCCAGAGAAACAAGTATATTTGACAGCCTACTTGAGACTACTGACCACAAAGACCCAACTGTCTGCAAGGAAAATTCTGCAAGCCCTGGAGTTCATGGCCTCTTGCATTCTATTTCCATATGCAAAACTTCATATGAGGAAACTACAATGGTATCTAAAAAGCCTATGGTGCCAACATTCTCAGGACCTGGAAACAATGATCTAACCCTTGCCGCCCAAACCCTAACAGACTCATCAGACTATGCATGGGGGGGGGGGGCTCACTTGGCAGGGCAGTGCATTCAGGGCAAATGGAACTTGAGTCAGATGCACCTGCAGATCAACCAGAAAGAAGTGTTAGCTGTACAGAATTCCTTGACAGCCTTCAAGGACCAAGGACCACATTCTTCCAGGACACTTATTGGTAAAGACAGACAACACCTCAGGTGTTCTTCGTGTTTCACTGTTGCAGTCATTACATTAGGGTAGTCTGCTGGCAGGTTGCCCTCAGTCTGCCTGAATTCCAAAGTCTTGGGTTCTGCGTCGGTTGCTCTCCCTCTTCCATGACGTCAGGTCTTCAGGGGTATAAAACAAGCAGCCGATGCCATTTTCTTCAGTCTGTCTTGCCGCGCAGTGCCCGAAGCAGAAGCATTTTGCAAGTGCCGGTCGGCCGACTCCTGAAATATTTGAGTTTGAGTTTCAAAACCGAAGTCTTCACTAAAGCGAAGTACCCCGTTGGGGAAACTTTTTTTCTTGCCTTTTACCAATGTCAGAAAAAGTTAATTGTATTACTTGTGGGAAGCAAATACCTCATAAGGCTTTCCATTTATACTGTATTCCTTGCCTAGGCTCTGATCACAACGTGCCTGGCTGTCGGTTTTGTGCTAGATTTAACCAACGCACTAGGCGTCTATATATTTTTGCCTCAAAGTATTTTGGAAACAGATTTAACTACCTAGAAATGTCATCTGATAGCAATCTGACTACCGGAGTATATAAAAACGCAAAGAAAAGGACAGAGACAGTCAGTCTAGGTCCAAAACCGACGACGAAGCTTCTCCTAAGCCAGTCGCCGGTACTCAGGTGCTTTTGCAGCCCCTGATACCTGCTACTTTTGAGTCGCAGGCCCCTACCGAGATCCATGTGAAGTTCGGCACACCGCGAGATACTCAAAAGTATTTGACCCATTGATGTATCTCCCTCGGATGGTTCCAGAGCCGCTGAGTAGGCACCGGCTTCTGACGGTGTATTCAGGCCTCAACATTTTTATATCAAACCGATGACAGCTGCAAAACCAAAGACAAAAACAACTTCTAAAACTAAAAAACGATGCATGAGCCACGTACACAGGCTGCTATGCCTAAGAAACAGATTATCAAAATGGCTGAAGACCTTATTACCTTGATGAGGGGTTCCCATCCCCCTCCTGATAAGAGGCCTAGGCAAGACACTGATTATGAATCTTCAGATCAGGTTTTTATTTCTTCTGATTCCTCTTCTGATCAGGAATTATCTTTACCTCCCTATGAGGATTCTGATGCAGAGGAGTCTAAACCATCTACATCACCTCCTGAGGATTATTCATTTGGAGAAACCTTGCATAATTTGAGGGAGCATTTTCACTGGGAGAGTCAAGATTTCTCAATCAAAAAAGAGGCTCAGGGATTTCCTTCTCCCTCAACATAGGCCTTTAGCCATATACCCCCTGTTTTAGACATTGTGGATGATGCGTTTTCGGAGTCCAGCTTGACCCCTGACTCCTTACCTCCAGCTCCCAGTAAGCCTGACAGATATTACAGGGTCCCTGACTCGCACAAAGTTTTATTTAGAAACCCTGCTGCTGATCCTGAAACTATTTCACAGGGTCCAAAGGGAGTTAAGGCCTCAACAGCAAAAAATCCTACCCCCTCTGACAGATTCAAGGGCACTGGATAGATGGGGAAAAAAGGTTTATACATCTGCAACCTTGGCAATTAGGGCCTTAAACTGCTAGTTTCATATGCTCAAGTATCAACGACATGTTATGGGATTGCTGAAACAGAAAATGATGATTTCTGAATGTGCAAAAAATAAAGAATTGCAGGAATTATTGCATGCAGCTGAACAGGTTGGAAAGCATACTTTATAATGTGGATGTCCTTCATGGATGCATCTGCAGTCATAACAACTGGGTTGTCCTGTCGTCAGGCAGCCCTTCAGTCGGCCGGATTCCAAAGTCCGGGTCCGGCTTCGGCTGATGTCGCACTTCACCCGATGTCATCTCTGTTGGTCTTCGGGTATAAAAGCATCAGCCGACGCCATTTTCTTTAGTCTTTCTTGCCGCGTGGCGCCCGAAGCAGAAGCTGTTCGCAAGTGCCGGTCGGTCGGATCCAGAGATTACTTCTACCGAATACTACTTCGAAGACTTCTAAAGCTAAGTACCCCGTTGGGGACTCTTTCTTGCCTCAGCCGATGTCAGAAAAAGTTAATAATTGTTTAACCTGTGGGAAACAAATACCTCATAAAGATTTCCACTTTTACTGCCTGCCTTGCTTAGGCCCAGCCCACGACGTAGCAGCCTGTTCGTCCTGTGCTTCTTTCAACCGACGCTTAGACGCCGGTCGGAGTTTGCAGAACAGTTTTTCGGTTCTGACTTTGTACATTATGCTGTCGGATCCTCCGACTCACGCATTCTGCCAAAACGCAAAGAAAGACCGACACTCGCGGTCCGCGGTTTCGCCGAAACCATGGTTAAGCAAACGCGAGTGTCTCGGTTTCGGCCGAAACCGAGAAAACTGATCAAAATACAGCTGAATCTATCTCTACAACTGAGGTCCCTGCTAACACTCTTGAATCGGCCTCAGAAATTTTACCCACTACGGTGCTTACCACTGACTTATCAGACACCATTCCCTTGGATGTCTCTACCCCAGCACGTGGTGCTGCTAGGCCTCCAGCAGCCATGTCCATAAAGGCCTTCGCCAGGGCTAAAGCAGCCAAGACTACTAAAACAGTGCCTGTTAAACCCCCCACAACCAGGCCCTCTTCCAGTTCTCAAATGCTTACTTTGGCAGAAGATTTAATTTCATTAATTAGAGGATCTCAATCTCACCCAGACAGGGCCTCTCAGCCCCCAGAGAAGAGACCTAGGGCAGAGCCCCATGAGCCAGTGTCCTCTGATGATTCTGCTGATGAATCAGACATAACTGACCAGCCAGAGGCTCCTTTCTCCAATTTTGAAGATTCTGATGCTGAAGAATCCATTCCAGCTGCTTCCCCACCAGAAGAATTCTCCTTTGGGGAAACCTTGCATGCCATGCGAGAACAGTTCCAATGGCAACAACAGGATTTTTCAGACTCCAGGAAAAGACTTAGGACCTTTTTGCACCTTCCACAGCACAGGCCCTTAGCTATACCTCCTGTTCTCTCTGTGGTGGATGATGCTTTCAATGATGTCTGCTCCGCTCCAGATTCTTTACCCCAGCCCCTGCCAAACCAGACAGATTTTACAGGGTGCCAAATACTCATCACCACCTTTACAAGGCCCCTCTTGCAGACCCCAAACTATTTCCCAGGGTCCCAAGGCAGTAGCATGACCATAGCTAAAAACCCTGTTCCTTCTGAAAGGGAAGCAAGGTCATTAGACAGATGGGGTAAAAGGTTTACACTTCAGCCACTCTCTCAGCTAGAGCTTTAAACTGTCAGTTTCACATGATACAATACCAAGAGTTTATGCTTGATCAGTTAACTAAAAAGCTAACCACTGATGAATCTCTTGATAAGAAATATGTATTAGAAATGGTAAATAACATACAGCAAGTTAGTAACCATTCTTTAAAATGTGGCTATGATGCACTGGAGGCTTCATTTAGATCAGCCATGACTGGCACTGTAATTAGAAGGCATGCATGGCTAAAGGAGCAAGCTTTACCGGATCATGTTAAATCTAAATTGCTAGATGCTCCTATGGATAAAACAAGTTTGTTTGGTACACCTGCCCAGCAGGTTATGAAGAAAATGGAAGAAAAGGCAAAATCAGTCCAGACAGTTAAAGATTTCTTGCAGGTTCAACCCCAAGGTTTAGCAGGAACTGGCCTGCCAAAATTGGTCCTTTCCTGACTCCACAAGACCTCAAAGGGGCAGGAATAGACGTTCCAGAGGCAGAAACCAATCCAGAGGAGGTGCCTACAGAGGACGACAGTGGCAAGGTAACAACAGAGGCACAGACTCAACACCTGCCACTACATCCACACAGCCACAGTGACTTAATCCTAAACCCGCCTACCAGGGAACAAATAGCAGCTCCTCTAGGCGGAAAGCTAACCTTATTTTCAAAAAACTGGCACAACATAACAAAGGACAAGTGGATTTTACGAACCATAGATCAAGGTTACCGGTTCCACTTCCACACTTTACCAGACAAGAGGAATGCCAAATCTACCTCCAAATCAAAAGACAGAGGCTCTACAACAGATAATGGAGTTAGCAAACATGAGAGCCGTGGAGAAAGTGCCAACAGCAGAGCAAGGAAAGGGGTTCTACTCCAGACTACTCCTAGTTCCAAGAAAGGAAAAAAGTTGGAGACCAATTCTAGACTTGTCCACCCTGAATACTTACATCATTGTCCCAAAATTCAAAATGCTGACCCTACAGCAACTTCTTCCCATGCTGGGCAAGGAGTGTTGGCTGGTAACTCTAGATCTCAAGGAGGCATACCTGCACGTCCCCAGTCGACCAATCTGCAGAAGATACCTCAGATTTCTTGCAGGATCAGAGCACTATCAATTCTCAGCATTGCCCTTTGGCTTATCTACTGCGCCCAGAGTATTCACAAAATGCCTGGCATCAGTAATCGCCCATTGCAGACTACAGGAATTCAAATTTATCCATACCTGGACGACTGCCTGATACAAGGAGACAACAAAAGCAAGCTGACAACAGATTTACAAAGGGTCATTTACTTGCTTCAAGCACTGGGATACACAGTCAATTTACAAAAGTCAAGACTGATACCATCCCAGACAAGGACTTTCCTGGGGCGGAATTGGACACAGTAAGACAAATGGCATTCCTAACTACAGAAAAACAAAAGAACTCCCTCTTTACTTCTTGGCACTAACAAAACTGAACAAATTAACAGCAAGAAAGGTACTGCAGGCCTTGGGTTTCATGGCATCATGCATAATCTTGGTTCCATTTGCCAGACTACATATGAGAAAACTACAGTGGTACCTAAAGAATTTATGGTCCCAACACAGACACAGCCTAGAAACGGAAATCCCACTAATACCATGCTTAAAACAGGAGTTCCTATGGTGGGCTCAGGCATGCCAGTCAAACCCAGGCCTGCCCTTTCGCAAGGGTCAAGCAAGCCAGACCATCACAACAGATGCTTCAGACCTAGGATGGGGGGAGCATATGCTGGACAAATGCGTACAAGGATTGTGGACACAGGACCAACTTCACCTGCACATCAACCTAAAAGAAATGCTGGCAGTAAAACTGGCAATCCAAAAGTTCAGACCATTTCTCAAGGAGGACCACTTGATGATAAGGACAGACAACACCACAGTCATGTGGTACATCAACAAACAGGGAGGCACTCATTCTTACCCCCTATGCAGAATGACTTTGGAGCTGTGGACCCTGGCACTCGGCTACAACATCCAGTTACAGGCAATATTTGTGCCAGGAAAAGAAAACTCTCTAGCAGATATGTTAAGCAGGGCCACATCGGATGCCCACGAATGGCAGCTGCACCCGGATATCTTCAAGACCATCTCGAAGAAATGGGGAATGCCTCAGATAGATCTATTCGCATCACCTCTCAATCACCAGCTCAAAAAATTCTGCACAAGGACATTCCACCCACTAGCATGGAAAGTGGACTCGCTCTCCTTCAGCTGGAAAGGCCTAACAGCATATGCATTCCCACCTCTTCCCTTGATACACAAAGTACTACTAAAAATCAAGGAGGAACGTCCAAGGATAATCCTGATAGCTCCAAACGGGCCAAGACAGCATTGGTACCCACTGCTGAGGAGCATGTCTCGGAACAATATGTGGCCAATTCCCTGATGCCTTTGATGCTAACTCAGAACAACTTCAGCACCATGCATCCAAACCTAAAACGTTGCAACTGACTGCATGAAACATCACATAGCAGCTGCTAATACAGAACTTTCACAAAGAGTTAAAGACATTATTCTTGAAGCACGCAGGCCTTCAACTAGAAGGAATTATGCTGGGAAATGGAAAAGGTTTGTCATTTGGAGTTCTGAAAGAGGAAAAGATGTATCAAACATAGATATGCCTAACATTCTGGAGTATCTGGACGAACTACTTCATTCAGGCCTGTCCTACTCCTCCATCAAGATTCATGCATCAGCTATTTCAGCAGAATACAGCTTTGATCCACCTGTTTTTCACACCCTTTGCTCAGGCAGTTCCTCAGAGGAATCAAGAATGTAAAACCTCCAAGGAAACCACCATTGCCAGCTTGGGACTTGAACTTTGTGCTAGAAAAATTGACACTATCACCTTTTGAACCAGCAGCAACAGCAGACCTACAACACCTGTCATGGAAAACTGCTTTCCTACTGGCAATTACTTCAGCAAGGAGGGTTTCAGAACTACAGGCCTTAATGGCAGTGCAACCCTTTCTAATCTTCCACCAAGATAGTGTCCATGAGGACTAATCCTACATTTATGCCTAAGGTGGTATCCAGAGTGTCTTTAAACCAGGCAATCCACCTGCCTACCTTCTTTCCCAACCCACAAAACAGAGGGGAAAGAATACTGCATACCTTGGATGTACATAGACAGCTACGCTACTACTTGGACAGAACAAAAAATAGCAGAAAGACTGACCAACTTTTCGTAGCCTATGCAACAGGAAGGGAAGGAAAAGCTATTTCCAAACAGACAATCTCCAAATGGATAGGAAATTGCATACGATTCTGTTACTCCTTCCATGGAAAGCCAATTCCACAGAACATAAGACCTCATTCTACAAGGGCAACAGCCACTACCACAGCCTTCTTGCGAGGAGTGTCTACCAAAGACATTATTGAGGCGGCTACTTGGACCTCCGTGCATACATTTGCCAAGCATTATAATTTACCTCTATATTCCAGATCCCGAGCAGGGTTTGCCACTGCTGTTCTGCAGGGGATCCTAAACACACCATAATTTACTTTTATCCTCCTCCCCTAGTTGGCTATGGTATTCTACCCAGTTGTTATGACTGCAGATGCATCCATGAAGGACATAGTACAGTTTTGTACCTACCATAAATGTAGATGTCCGAATTGGATAGCATCTGCAGTCAGGATTACCCTCCCTCCTTCCCCTCTGTGGTACTCCTAGGGTGTTTACCCTTCTAATAGCTAGCTAGTGGGGGGATTTCTTTCATGGTGTATTTGTTTGTATTTATGTACATACATGCTTATTTTTGTGTTTACCTCTATCTTTTGGAAACATTGGCATCTATCCAAAATTTTTAGCCTTCTATAGGGCTTCTGGCATCTGGGGCAAGAAACACTGAAGAAAATGGCGTCTGCTGATGCTTTTATACCCGAAGACCAACAGAGATGACGTCGGGTGAAGTGCGACATCAGCCGGACCCGGACTTTGGAATCCGGCCGACTGAAGGGCTGCCTGACGACAGGACAACCCAGTTGTTATGACTGCAGATGCTATCCAATTCGGACATCTACATTTATGGTAGGTACAAAACTGTACTTTTTGATTCCTTAGAGGCCTCCTGCAGGGCCGCAGTTACTGGATCTGTGATTAGGAGGCATGCCTGGCTAAAGAGCAAAAGTTGCCTGACCATGTTAAAGCTGAATTACTGGATGCACCTTTACAGCATGGTACTCTGGTATTATGGCAGAAGAGGTTTTAAAGAAAATGGAAGACAAAGCTAAAGTCTATTTAAACTGTAAAAGACTTCTTACAAGTGCAGCCACTAAGATTCAGTAGACACTGGCCTACAAAAAGTGTCCTTTCCTGTGTCAGACAGAGCTCAAAAGGGCAAATCCAGACGCCGTAAGGGTTCCAGATAACAGGCACAAGATTCTTACAGGTCAAAGCAATGGGGTGCTTCTACCTCCAAATCTGGAGGAGATAAAGTGCAAACCAACAGAAAACAGTCACAATGACGTCCCCTTGCTTTCACCAACTTGCACTTGCCTTTTCGCAGCCCCCTTAGGGGGAAAAGTAGCACTTTTTGCTCAAAATTGGCAGTTAACCCAGGACAAGTGGGTGCGAAACTGTGTCACAGGGATACAGATTCCATTTCCATACTCTGCCAGTGACAGTTGGCCGGATCTGCCAAAAAATCAGTGGGCAGAGGAACAGAAACAGGTTACGTCCCTCATGGATATGGGGGCCATTCAGCCAGTACCAGAACAGGAAAAAGGACAAGGTTTTTACTCAAGACTGTTCTTGGTACCCAGAAAGGACAAGGCCTGGCGGCCAATACTGGATTTATCGATTTTGAACACATACCTGGACATTCCAAAATTCAAAATGCTGACTTTGCAGCAGCTTCTGCCCATGCTGGGCAAGAATGCTTGGCTGGTGACTTTAGACCTAAAAGAGGCATACCTGCATGTCCCAGTAAGGCAATCGTGCAGAAGATACCTCAGATTCACGGCTGGCTTAATGCATTACCAATTCTCTGCACTGCCCTTTAAGTGCCTGACACCAGTATTTGCTTTTTGCAGATAAAGAAGTATACAATATATCCTTACTGGGATGACTGTCTCATTCAAGCAGAGAACAAGGACATTCTTTTTCAACACCTGGCGTTTGTGAAAAGGCTTCTAACATGCCTAAGGTACACAAACGAAAATAAATCACAACTGGTACCCTCTCAATGGGTGCAAGCTTGAATACAACTGCCCAGATGGCTTACCTCATGCCAGACAAAGGCAACTGACTACTTAATTCAAACTGATGGCAGCAAAAACCCAGTTATCTGCAAGACAAACTCTGCAGTCTTTTGGCTTCATGGCATCCTGCATCCTACTGATTCCATATACAAGACTGCATATGAGGAAACTTCAATGGTACCTAAAAAGTTTATGGAGTCAACATTGTCACAGTCTGGAAACAATGATTCCTCTCATTCCCTGCCTACAACAGGAGTTTCTATGGTGGGCAAAGGCATGTCACCAAAACATGGGATGGGCCTTCACTCTACCCCCTGCCAACCAAACCTTAGACTCATCAGATTATGCCTGGGGGGCCCACATGGCGGGAAGATGAATTCAGGGCATATGGACCCCAAAACAAATGCATGTACATATCAACCAAAAAGAGATGCTAGCTGTTCAAAATGCCCTGACAGCCTTCAAGGACTTACTTCATCCAGGACAGCTACTGATAGACGGACAACACCACAGTTATGTGGTATATAAACAAGCAGTGGGGCACACACTCATACCCCCTTTGCAAATTAGTCATGGCACTGTGGAACACAGCTTTGACTTATTAAAATACATCTTCAAGCTCAATTCCTGCCAGGAAAACAAAATACTCTGACAGACGATTTAAGCAGAAACCTTATGGACCCTCACGAGTGGAAACTAGATCCACAAGTCTTCAGCATAACAAAGAAATGGGGGAGCCCGGACATAGATCTATTTCTCTCTCCTCAAAATTATCAGTTGAAGATTCTGCACAAGGACTTATCACAGACCAGCATGGAAAGTGGACGCCCTGTCCTTCAGTTGGAAAAACTATCAGTTTACGCCTTTCCTCCTCTGCCTCTTCTTCCCAGGGTCCTCCTAAAAGTCAGACAAGAGAAACCAAAGATGATACTAATTGCCCCTGACTGGCCCCGTCAATACTGGTACCCATTCTTAAGGAACTTGCCTCAATACTCAGCTTGGACCTTACCTCAAAGACCTCGACTACTGTCCCAGCAAAACAATCAGATCCTGCACAATCAACTCCAGACACTGAACCTGGCAGCATGGCTGATCATGTAGTTATACAAACACCACCTCTCAGTAAAGCTGTGATGGATGTCATTTTGGAAGCCAGAAGGCCTAGTACTAGAAAATCTTATGCTGATAAATGGAAGAGATTCTGTGCTTGGAATCGAGCACAAGGAGCAGCAGAACCAAATATTCCTCAGATATTACAATACTTGACTGAGATGCTTGACAAAGGCCTATCTTTCTCATCAAAATGTATGCCTCTGCCATTTCAGCTCATTACAATACAGAGCCACCAATCTTCTCTCATCCTTTACTAAAGCAGTATATTAGAGGAGCCAAAAATGTAAGGCCTCCTAGATCATCACCAATACCTGCATAGGACCTCAATTATGTGTTGGGAAAAGCTCACCCTGCCTGGATTTGAACCATCTGCTACTGCTGATTAAGTTCTTATCATGGAAAACAGCTCTGCTACTAGCAATTACTTCAGCAAGAAGAGTTTCGGAGTTACAGGCCCTCATGGCTGTAGAGCTTTTTATCATATTTTACCCAGACAGAGGGCGTCTCTGAGGACAAATCCTTAATTTATGCCGAAGGTGGTTTGCCAACCTTTTATCCAAATCTGCAGAACAAGGGGGAGAGAATTCTGCATTCCTTGGACGTACACAGCTAAGATTCTACTTGAGCAGGACTAAAGCTGTAAGAAAAACTGAGCTATTACTAGTGACATATGCTGCAGGATCAGAAGGAAAGGTCATTTCAAAGCAGGCTATTTCAAAGTGGATAAGCCACTGCATTCGTTTCTGCTACTTACACCATGGCAAACCTGTGCCCAAGGGCATTAGGTCTCATTCCACCAGAGCTGCAGCTACTTCAGCAGCCTTTCTCAGAGGAGTACTAACCAAAGACATTCTAGAGGCTGCTACTTGGAGTTCTGTTCACACCTTTACAAAGCATTATCATTTGCCTCTCTACTCTAAGTCCAGGGCAGGCTTTGCCACTGCAGTTCTGCAGGGCCTTATAGCCGCACTTAATGCTGTTTAGCGCCAGCCTCCCATCCATAGATTTGGGATTCTACCCAAATGTAATGACTGCAACAGTGAAACACGAAGAACATGGTACAGCTCTGTACACTTACCATAAATGTAGATGTTTGAGTGTATTCACTGTTGCAGTCCAGGTTACCCACCCGCCACCCCCCTTTCATTCTGGAGTTTTTTTTCCTTCTCTATTTTCTACAACCTATGTTGTGTATTTGCTTGTAGATGAAGGTAAAGTTTGTATTGATGCATGTATATATATAGTTTATATATATATATATATATATTTTGCTACCTTTTTGGGGGCACCTGACATCTGGGGCAAGAAAAACTAAAGAAAATGGCGTTGACTGTTTTATACCCCTGACGACCTGACGTCATGGAAGAGGAGACTGCAACCGACGCAGGACCCAAGACTTTGGAATTCAGGCCGACTGAGGGCAACCTGCCAGCAGATTACCCTAATGTAATGACCGCAACAGTGAGTACACTAACATCTGCATTTATGTTAAGTGTACACAACTGTACTTTGTGGTACATAAGCTGGGGGGAACCCACTCGTACCCTCTCTGCAGACTAGCCATGGTTCTGTGGATCACAGCCTTGAGCTACCAAGTGCACCTACAAGCTCAATTCTTACCAGGCAAGCTAAATTCACTGACAGACCTGTGCAGAAATCCCAGAGACTCGCATGAATGGAAACTGGAACCCAAAATATTCAACCTCTTGAGGAACAAATGGGGGCACTCCAGAAATGGACCCGTTTGCCTCCCCCCAGAACTACCAATTAGACAAATTCTGCCCAAGGACTCCCCACAGTCAAGCTTGGAAAGTGGATGCCCTGTCCTTTACCTGGGAAAGCCTCTCGCTTTATGCCTTCCCCCTCTGCCTCTCCTCTCGAAGGGTCTGCTAAAGGTCAAACGGGGCAAACCAAGGACAATATTGATTGCACCAGACTGGTCACACCATCATTGGCACCCCCTCTTGCTCAGTATGATACTGCTGGAGCCATGGCACCTACCTCAGACTCCTTCCCTGCTTTCCCAGCAGGCGGGCCAGATGCTGCGCCCTCAGCTTCAAACCCACCTTACAGCCTGGCTAATCCCTTGAGCTCTCCAATAGCATCCCTCAGTAAGCAGGTGCTAGATGGTATTCTGGAAGTAAGGAGGCCTACCACTAGGAAAAAGTGGAATGTTCCTAGCGCCAAACTCAGGGGATGGGCACAACAGTGCCAGCTTACCTCATATTCTTCATTACTTAACAGAAATGCTCCACAAGGGCCTATCCTTCTCATCAATTAAAATTCATGCCTCTGCCATTTTAGCACATTATAATACTGAACCACCCCTCTTCTCTCACCCCCTGCTAAAGCAGATTCGTGTTTCACTGTTGCATGCATCACATTTGGGTTATCTGCTTGCAGTAGCCCTCGGTCGGCCTGATTATCAAAGTCTTAGGTTCTGTGTTGGTTGCTGTCTCATCTTCCGTGACGTCAGGGGTATAAAGCATGCAGCTGACGCCATTACATCAGTTTTTCTTGCCGTGCGGTGCCCAAAGCAGAAGCAGTTCGCAAGTGCCAGTCAGCCGACTCCTGAAATTTTCATTTTAGAGTTTCAGAACCGAAGTCAACTAAAGCTAAGTACCCTGTTGGGGAAACTTTTTCTTGTTCTAAACAGATGTCAGTAAAAGTCAATAATTGTATTTCTTATGGAAAGCAAATACCTCAAAAGATTTTCATTCGTACTGTATTCCTTGCCTAGGCCCTGACCATGATGTACCTCGCTGTCGGTTTTGTGCCTTATTTAAACAACAAACACTTTGTCTTTATATTTATGCTTCTAAATATTTTGGTACTCGTTTCAATTATCCAGATATGTCGTAGGTAAGCCACTCGCCTACTGACATTCCGAAAAAATGCAAAGATAAAGACAGCGACAAGCCGCCTACGCCCAAAGCTGCCGACGACACTTCTAAGCTAGTCGCCAGTTCGCCGGTACTCAGTGAGGCATTTTCGCAGCCCCTGATACCCACTACTTGATTCGCAGGCCTCTACTGAGACCCATTCGGAGTCCGGTATGCCGCGAGATGCTTCAATTGTGGAACCCGTGGTTGTCTCTACCTTGGATGGGTCCAGAGCTGCTGTGCAGGCACTAGCTTCTGAGGGTGTAATTCAGGCCTGTTGACTTGCATATTAAACCGACGCCATCTTCTTCAAGGCCTAAAACTCGAACCATGCCTAAAAAAAAAAAAAAAAAAAAAAAAGAATGGCTGAAGACCTTATTAATTGGGGGAAGCCAACCTTCTCCCTCTAAGAGACCTAGGACTGAATTTGCGTAAGATACTTCTGACCAGGATTCTGAAATTTGTTTCCTCTGATGACCAGAATTTACCTTCCTTTACCTGTGAGGATTTTGATACAGTGGACTCTATTCCCTCTGCTCCTGAGATTTTCATTCCGAATCCAGAACCGAAGTCTTCTGCAAAGCTAAGTACCCTGTTGGGGAAACCTTTTCTTGCCTCAGACCGATGTCAGTAAAAGTTAATAACTGTATTTCTTGTGGGAAGCAAATACCTCATAAGGATTTCCATTCTTATTGTATCACATGCCTAGGCCCAGACCACAACGTCACTGATTGTCGGTTTTGTGCTAGGTTTAACAAGCGCACTATTAAACGTCTGTTTGATTTTGCCCGACATTATTTTGGCAGAAAATTCAGTTACACCATGCCGTCGGAACTTCCGACGACCTGAATACATAAAAAGTGCAGAGACAAGGACAGGCATCAGAGGCCCAAAACTGATGACGAAGCCTCTTCTAGGCCAGTCACCGGTTCTCTGGTTTTCAGCGAGACGCCTTCGCAGCCCCTGACTACCGCTTCTTTAGAACCACAGGCCGCCTCTGACTCCCACGTGGAGATGGCTGGGCCTTCGGACGCACAAGACTTTCAGCCTACCGAAACTAACCCTTCAGAGGGATCCGGAGTAGCTGAACAACCCATAGCTTCAGAGGGTGTTTTCAGACCTACTCAGTTAAGCATTAAATCTTCTGCTAAGTCTAAACCTCCTTTAAAAACTAAGAAACAAATACAGCATTCTCCAGGACAGGCCTCCATGCCCAAGAAACAAATGCTCAAAATGGCCGAAGACCTAATCACTCTGATCAGGGGGTCCCATCCCCCTCCTGATAAAAGGCCTAGACAGGATGCAGACTATGACTCATCCGATCAGGTATCCATATCTTCAGATTCATCCTCAGACCTAGGATACTCTTTACCCCCTTATGAGGATTCTTATGCTGAGGAATAAATTCCATCAGACTCTGCCTAAGGAATACTCCTTTGGGGAAACCTTACGTACCATGAGGGAGCATTTCCACTGGGAGGGCCAGGATTACTCAGAATCCAAGAAAAGGCTCCGAGACTTCCTTTTATTACCTCAACAGAGACCCCTTGCTATTCTGCCAGTGTTAGATATTGTGGATGATGTGTATACTGAAAACAGCTTAAATCCTGATTCTTTACCTCCAGCCCCAGTTAAGCCTGACAGATACTACAGAGTCCCTGACTCTCACAAATGTCTTTATAAAAGCCCTGTTGCTGTCCCTGAAACTATTTCTCAGGGCCCCAAAGGGGTTAAGGCCACCTCAGCAAAGAATCCAGTCCCCTCTGATGAGATTCCAGAGCATTAGACAGATGGGGGAAAGAAAGTATATAAATCTGCAACTTTAGCAATGAGGGCTTTAAATTGCCAGTTTCACATGCTAAAATGTCAGCAATATTTAATGTCTCAGTTGAAACAAAAAAATGCTTCTAGACTCGGATCCTCCTAATTTTAAGGAAATGCAGGATTTATTGCATGCAGCTGAACAAGTGGGAAAGCATACTTTGCAGTGTGGATTTGATTCTTTAGAGGCCTCCTGTAGAGCAGCAGTTACAGGTTCTGTCATTAGAAGACATGCTTGGTTAAAAGAACATACGTTACCAGATCATGTTAAAGCAAAACTATTGGATGCACCTTTGCAGCAGGATGTGTTATTTGGAGTTAAGGCAGAAGAGGTTTTAAAGAAAATGGAGGATAAGCAAAATCTATGCAAACGGTGAAGGATTTCTTACAGGTTCAGCCTCCTCGATTTAGCAGAAATTGGCCAACAAAGAATTGGTCCTTTCCAGTTACAGACAGACCTCAAAGGGGCAGATAGACGTCCAAGAGGAAGAAGTGTCAACCACAAGGTCCTTACAGGCCACGACAATGGGGTGCATCAGCCCAGAAAGAAGGGAAAGACAGGCCCCAACCATATAAAAAACAGCCCCAATGACTTCCCACTACAGCTGCCTAACCGTTCTCTCTGGGGAGGTATCACAATTGGCATATGATCACCAAAGACAAATGGGTTCTCAACATTGTATCTCAAGGTTACAGGTTCCACTTTCACACTCTGCCAAGGTTAAAAGGAATGCCAAATCTGCCACCAAATCAATGGGCAGAGGCTCAAAAACAAATTACAGCACTCATGGACATGAGAGCTACTCAAAAGGTACCACCACAGAAGCAAGGACAAGGATTTTACTCGAGACTCTTTCTGGTACCCAGAAAGGACAAAGCCTGGAGGCCCATTCTGATCTTTCTTCTCTAAACACTTACCTGGATGTTCCAAAATAAAAATGTTGACACTACAGCAGCTTCTTCCCATGCTGGGCAAGAAAGCTTGGCTCGTAACCTTGGACCTCAAGGAGGCATACCTGCATGTCCCTATCTGACAAAACTGCAGAAGATACCTCAGATTCATAGCTGGTTCAATGCGCTACCAATTCTCTGCACTGCCCTTTGGCTTATCTACTGCTCCCAGGGTCTTCACAAAGTGCCTGGCACCAATAATTGCATTTTGCAGACAGAAAGGAATTCAAATTTATCCGTACCTGGATGACTGCCTGATTCAAGCAGAGAGCAAGAACATTCTTCTAAAGCATCTGGCATTTGTAAAAAAGTTAAGTTGCCTAGGGTACACAGTAAACGAAAGAAATCAAAACTAGTGCCCTCACAAGATACAATATTTCTGGGTGTCAGCTTGAATACAACGGCCCAGATTGCTTATCTCACGCCAGACAAGCAAGGACAACTGACTCAATATTTTCAATTGATGGCAACAAGAACCCAACTCCCTGCAAGAAAAATTCTGCAGGCCTTGGGTTACATGGCATCTTGCATACTACTAATTCCATATGCCAGACTGCATATGAGGAAACTACAATGGTACCTAAAGAGTGTCTGGTCTCAACACTGTCAAAGTTTGGAAACAGTAATACCACTAATTCCTTGCCTACAACAGGAGTTTCGATGGTGGGCTCAAGCTTGCCACCTCAACAAGGGACAACCTTTCACTCTACCCACAGCCAGGCAAACACTGACAATAGATGCATCGGATTACGCCTGGGGAGCACACATGGCAGGAAAATGTATTCAGGGCAAGTGGCCCGCAGAACAAAGGCATCTTCACATCAATCAAAAAGAGATGCTAGCTATACAAAATGCCCTTATAGCATTCAAGGACCTTCTGCATCCAGGGCAACTAAGACTAAAGACAGACAACACCACAGTTATGTGGTACATAAGCAAGGGGGCACTCACTCTTATCCCCTCTGCAGACAAGCCATGACCTTGTGGAACACAGCTCTAACATATCAAGTTCATCTGCAAGCACAATTCCTGCCAGGAGTGAAAAACATACTGGCAGACGACTTAAGCAGAAACATAATGGATCCCCACGAATGGGAATTGAATCCACAAATATTCAGAATGATAACACAAAAGTGGTGGAGCCCGGACGTACATCTGTTTGCATTCCCAGCTACAGAAATTCTGCACAAGGACTTGCCATCCACAAGCATGGAAAGTGGATGCCCTCTCATTCAGCTGGAAAAACCTACAAGTATATGCTTTCCCACCACTACCTCTCCTTCCAAAGGTACTCGTAAAAGCCAGGCAAGAAGAGCCAAAGATGATCCTGATTGCCCTAGACTGGCCACACCAGCACTGGTACCCAATCTTAAAGACCTTAGCACAAGGACCACCCTGGATTTTGCCTCAAATTCCACATCATCTGACTCAGCACAACAATCCGATACTTCACAGCCAGCTAAAGACTTTAAACTTGGCTGCATGGAATATTCCTTAGTCAAGCAAGCAATGCCTCTCTCCAAAGTTGCTATGGATGTCATTCTGGAGGCCAGAAGGCCTAGTACCAGGAAAGCCTATTCGGATAAATGGAAGAGATTCTGTGCCTGGAACCAGGCTCACAGCCTTGACCCTCTTGTCCCAAATATTCCTCAGATACTACAATATTTAACTGAGATGCTGGACAAAGGCCTCTCATTTTCATCCGTCAATATCCACGCCTCTGCCTTCTCTGCTCATTACAACATGGATCCACCAATTTTCACTAATCCCTTGCTAAAACAATACCTCAGAGGGGCTAAAAACATAAGACCGCCCGTAGAGCACCTACTCCAACTTGGGACCTCAACTTCGTGTTGGAAAAATTAACTTTACCTCCTTTTGAGCCAGCTAACACAGCAGATTTAAAGTATATCTCTTGGAAATCTGCTCTGCTCCTGGCAATAACATCAGCACGAAGAGTTTCAGAATTACAGGCACTAATGGCACTGGAACCTTTCATCATATTCCACCAAGACAGGGTGTCTTTAAGAACAAACCCTACTTTTATGCCAAAGGTGGTATCAAGTGTGACTCTAAACCAAACTATTCACTTGCCAACTTTTTATCCAAATCCACAGAATAAAGGGGAGAGACTACTGCATTCTTTGGACATACACAGGCAGTTACGCTTTTACTTGGACAAAACCAAAGCTTTCAGAAAAACTGAGCAATTATTGGTAGCATATGCTGCAGGAGCACAGGGAAAAGCCATTTCAAAACAGACCATTTCAGAATGGATAGGACACTGTATACGTTTCTGCTATATACACCATGGGAAACCTGTACCTAACAGCATTAGATCTCACTCCACCAGGGCAACAGCCACTTCAACTGCCTACCTCAGAGGAGTACCTACCAAGGACATTTTGGAAGCAGCAACTTGGATGGAAGCAGCAACTTGGAGTTCTGTACATACCTTCACCAAGCATTACCATCTGCCTCTATACTCTAAATCCAGACCTTGCTTTGCCACTGCAGTGCTGCAGGGCCTTATAGCCACCCCTAATGCCCTATAGAACCAGCCACCCTACCTCAGCTTTGGGATTCTACCCAAGTGTAATGACTGCAGCAGTGTAACACGATGAACATAGTACAGTTTTGTACCTACCATAAATGTAGATGTTCGAGTGTATACACTGCTGTAGTCCAGGTTCCCCTCCCCCCTTCCCCTCTTACTTGCTGGTACGTACCTATGTCTTCTACCCTTTACTACCTATGGGGAGTATTTGCTGGTAACTGAAAGTTGTTGATTGCTTTTCTTATGTATGTTTTATTAGCAATTTGAATTGCCTACCTTTTGGGTGGCACCTGACATCTGGGGCAAGAAAAACTGAAGAAAATGACGGCTGCATCTTGTATACCCCTGTCGCACTGACGTCAGGGAAGAAGCGACAGCAACCGACGCCGGACCAAGACTTTGGAACTCAGGCCTACTGGGGAACAGCCTGACGGCAGGATAACCCAAGTGTAATGACTGCAGCAGTGCATACACTCTAACATCTACATTTATGGTAGGTACAAAACTGTACTTTTGAAGCATACCTGCACCCCCCAATCAGGGAATCTTGCAGAAGATATCTACGCTTCAAAGCAGGCTACACGCACCGAGTTCTCTGCACTGCCCTTTGGCTTATCTACTGCGCCCAGGGTATTCACAAAGTGCCTAGCTCCAGTCATTGCATTTTGCAGGCAAAGAAATATTCAAATATACCCATACCCGGACGATTGTCTAACTCGGGCAGAAAGCCAGGACATACTTTTGAATCATCTGGCATTTGTACAAAGGGTGCTAACTTGTCTGGGGTACACCTTAAACGAAAAAAAAAATCACACCTGGTACCCTGTCAACAAATTATATTCCTGGGAGCAAGCTTGAATACAACTTCCCAGATGGCTTTCCTTATGCCATAGATACAAATTCATTTGACAACCTATTTCAAACAAGTGGCCACAAAAACCCTGCTATCTGCAAGGCAAATTCTACAAGCCTTAAAATAGTATTGGACAAAAGGAACAAAAATATGAAAGCCAAATAATCTGGAACAGTCCTATAACATCTTATTAGCATAAAGCACCAGGTACACCATATCTTATGAACTGGAAGTATTCCCACGAGTACACAGTTTAATTATGGATGAAATATTATTTTTGTATGTGCTGTTTTTAGACTAATGACATTAATTGGGAAAGCATCTTTGTATATATTGTAATTAGGTATGTTGTGTAATCTACATGTTTCTATTTTATCCATAATGTATAACCTGCAAATATGGTCATTTTGTAAATATGGAATGGTTATTATTTTTGCAAATATAAAACAAAAATAAAAATTATTGGAAAAAAAATTCTACAAGCCTTGAGGTTCATGGCCTCCTGCATTATTGTAATTCCATATGCAAAACTGCATATGAGGAAACTACATTGGTATCTAAAAAGCCTATGGTGTCAACATTCTCAGGGTCTAGAAGCAATGATTCCTATCATACCTTGCGTATGCCTAGAGTTCCTTTGGTCGGCAGAGGCCTACCACCAAAACAAGGGTTTACCATTCACATACTACCTTCTGCTGCCCAAACCCTAACAACAGACGCATCAGACTATGCATGGAGGGTTCACCTGGCAGGGAAGTGCATTCAGGGCAAATGGAACCCAAGTCAAATGCACCTGCATGTCAATCAAAAAGAAATGTTAGCTATACGGAATGCTCTGACAGCCTTCAAGGACCACATTCTTCCAGGAACAATTATTGATAGATGGACAACACCACTGTTATGTGGTACATAAACAAGCAGGGGGGTACACATTCTTACCCCCCTCTGCAGACTAGCCATGGCATTGTGGAACACAGCCCTGAGTTACCAAGTGTGTCTACAAGCCCAATTCCTGCCAGGAAAACTAAATACACTGGCAGACGAACTAAGCAGAAACCTCATGGACCCACACGAGTGGAAACTGGAACCAAGGATTTTCAACACGTTGACAAGCAAATGGGGGTAGCCCAGATATAGACCTGTTTTCCTCCCCCCAGAACTATCAATTGGACAAATGTTGCACAAGGACTCTCCACAAACAAGCTTGGAAAGTGGGTGCTCTGTCCTTATGCTGGAAAAACCTATCAGGTTATGCCTTTCCTCCTCTGCCTCTGCTCTCCAAAGTACTACTAAAGATCAAGCAAGACAAACCAAGGACTATTTTGATTGCACCAGACTGGCCACACCAACATTGGTACTCCCCTCTTGTGCAGTGCGTCACTGTTGGCCCCATGGCACCTACCTCAGACTCCTACCCTTTTGTCTCAGCAGGAGAACCAGATTCTGCACCCCCAGCTTCAAACACTGAACCTAGCAGCCTGGCTAATTACCTAATCTCTCCTTTACCATCCCTCAGTATACCAGTGATGGATATAATTTTAGAGGCAAGGAGGCCTAGTACTTGAAAATCTTTTATGCTGAAAAATGGAAAAGATTCTGTGCCTAGAACCAATCTCAAGGGATGAGCACAGTAGTGCCCACTTTACCTCAGATTTTACTGTACTGAACTGAGATGTTGCACAAGGGCCTGTCCTCTTCCATCAAAATTCACGCTTCAGCCATTTCAGCTCATTGTAACACAGAACCTCCCCTCTTCTCTCATCCACTGCTCAAGCAGTTCCTCAGAGGGGCCAAAAACTTACAACCACTCAGGAGAGCTCCAACTCCAGCCTGAGACCGTAATTTTGTATTGGAGAAACTCTTCCCCCTTTCGAGCCAGCTGCTATTGCAGACTTTAAAATTCCTTTCTTGGAAAACGGCTTTCCTTTTAGCAATTACTTCAGCAAGAAGTGCATCTGAATTACAGGCCCTTATGGCAGTGGAGCCTTTCATCATCTTTCATGGAGACAGGGTGTCCCTCAGGACCAATCCCACCTTCATGCCCAAGGTGGTATCCAATGTGGCCCTTAATCAGTCCATTCATTTGCCAACCTTCTTTTCTAATCCACAGAACAAAGGGGAATGGATAATGCACTTACTAGGTATGCACAGACAACTTAAATTCAACTTGGATAGGACCAAACCTCAAAGGAAATCAGAACAACTGCTGGTGGCATTTGCTGCAGGGGTAGAGGGGAAGGCTATTTCAAAGCAAACCATTTCCAAATGGATAGGCCATTGCATTCATTTCTGCTACAAGCACCATGGAAAACCTATCCCATATGGGATCAGACCCCACACACCTAAGGCTGCATCTACCTCTACAGCCTTTCTCAGAGGCGTCCCTACCAGGGACATCCTAGAAGCTGCTACTTGGAGTTCTGTACATACTTTCACCAAGCATTACCATCTGCCAATTTTTTCTAAATCCAGAGCTGGCTTTGCCACTGCAGTCTTGCAGAGCTTTATAGCTTGTCCTAATGCTATCTAAATTCCTCCTCCCATCCTTAGCTTTGGAAATCTACCCAAATGTGATTACTGCAACAGTGAAACACGAAGAACATAGTACAGTTGTGTACACTTAATGTAAATGTATATGTTAGAGTGTATTCACTGTTGCAGTCCTGGTTACCCTCCCTCCAGCCCCCTTACCTTTTTGGCTATACCTCTACACTCCTTTACTATGCTTAAAAGCTTTTTGGTTTATTTGCTTTTTTGTTGGAGGTATAACCTTGTATATTTATAGATTTTATGGCTTCCCATTATGGGGTCACCTGACATCTGGGGCAAGAAAAACTGATGTAATGGCGTTGGCTGCATGCTTTATACCCCTGACGTCACGGAAGAAGGGACAGCAACCAACGCTGGACCCAAGACTTTGTTAATCAGGCCGACTTGAGGGCTAACGCACGCAGATAACCCAAATGTGATGGCTGCAACAGCGAATACACTCTTAACATCTACATTTATGGTAAGTGTACAAAACTGTACTTTACCCTCCCTCCAGTTCCTGACTTCTCTTGGCTTTACCTTCCTTCTTGTTTGGTGTATTTAAGCTTTCTGGTGTATTTGCGTTTTGTTGGAGGTGTAACCTCACATATAATTGCTTCCTATTATTAGGGCACCTGACGTCGGGGGCAAGAAAAACTGATGTAATGGTGTCGGCTGCATTTTTTTTATACCCCTGACGACCTGACGGCATGGACGAAGAGACAACATCCAACATAGGAATTCATGACTTTGATATTCAGGCTGGCTGAGGGCTACCTGCAGGCAGGTAACCCAACAGTGAATACACTCTTAACATCTACATTTATGGTAAGTGTACACAACTATACTTTCCAGCTCTCACTGTTGTCTCATTCGGGAAATCAGATAAGTACCCCGTTGGGGATCCTTTCAGCACTATTATGTATTATATTGCCTGTTCATGTCATCCAGAAAAGGCAAGTGTAAGTTTGGCTGGCACATTCCTCATAAGGACACACACGACCAGTGCCTTTTCTGCTTGGGTCGATCGCATGACCACAAGGCCTGTTCTATTTGCCAGGCGTTTGTGCCCAAAACCCTGCATATTCGTTTGCATGTACTTAACTTATACCTAGAAAGTCAGAGGTTAAAGTAGATTGTTAGACATGGAGGCTTCATCTGACATACCTTCCGAACCTCTGAAAAAGGCCAAGACCATACGACCTACCACTGCGCCTCTTCCTCCCAATCCTCAGCCTATGGTTGACGTCGGTAGAGGAGTCTGGTACCGCAATTTTGGATATAGTGAGTACCTCCTCGGAAGCCTCAGAATCCCAGGCAGATGGCACGTCCTTTGAGGCTTTACTGACATCAGTCTCCAAGGGGGGGGGGGTGCCGACCAGTGATTTCCATGGGCCCGTTGGATGCCTCGAGTCCTTTACAGTTTAAAGAATCTAGGCCTTCTCCCCTTCAGATGTCAGTTACGCTCCAAAAGAAGAAAGAAAAGAGTGCACCTCTCTGCTCCTTCTGAAAGCATGCCTGACTTGCAGGCTTTCAGTCAAAGTTTATTCAATGTCTTTATGGCCCTAAGGCCTTATACTGCAGGGAAAGCTAGCTTCCCTCCTCCACTGTTGAACTGTAGGACTCAACCCACAGACCCTACTGTTAGGGAAGAAGAGAGCTGTCTTATTCTTCCTCTGATGGATCACTGTCTTATTCATTCCAAATCTCTTCTCCTTTGGGGTATGGATCCCCAGAGGAGGAATCTGTCGATCCGAACTTCCCAGCTGAGGATCTAACCTTTTCAGAAGCCATCTCTAAGATGAAAGACTATTTTAAGTGGGATTCCTCTGAAATGATTGAGGTCCAAAAAGATATGATCTCATTCAGATGGATTCCCCAGTCCGTCTGTAATTCTTCCAGTCTTGCCTGCCTTCCTGGATGCCTTTTCCACAGCATCCTTAAATCCAGACTCTCAACCTCTGGATAGACTCTGTAAAGTCCCTGAGACTGCCAAGCAACTCCTTAAGTGCCCTCCTGCAGATCCAGCCACTGTCTCCATCTCTGCAGACAAGGCTTCTAAGCTCTTACCCACGACTACCATACTCCCTGCTGAGAAAGACGGCAAAATTATGGAACGTCTGGGTAAGAACATCTACACCTTTGCTACCGTGTCGTTCAGAGCCACAAGTTATCAAACTCGCATGGCTAAGTACATTTTATCCCTCTTGGTTAAAACCACCAAGGAATTGGCAGATATTCCAGACTGTGCTGCCAAAGCCTCACCGACTTCCATTCTGGCCCTTGCCTCCCAGATTACCAGGCACTCAATCAAGTGCGGTTATGATGCTGCATAAGCCTCAGCTAGGTCTGCAGCATCAGCGTCTGCATTAAGGAGATATTCATGGTTACGCTTGCAACCACTTCCTGAGGACTTTAGGTCAAAGCTTATTGATGCCCCCCCTGGACAATACAGTATTGTTTGGAGCTAAAGTGGCTGACACCTTTAACTCACTTAGAAATGCCGGACCTAAAACACCTGCTGGTTTCCCCAATACCAAAGTTTCAAAGAAACTACCCATCAAGAACTCAGTTCATAAGGAAGCATTCCCGTCCTGCTACTTCCACTAGGCATAGAAATCCTACAAGGAAACAACCCCCTCCAGCTAGAACCCCCCCCCCCCCGCCAGCCAGAAACCCCCTTTCAAGATAGGACAGGTAGCATCTGACTACCTGCCAACCTTGCCGCCTCCACCCCCTCCCTCTCTGTCAGCCCATCTCTCTTACTGCCTCCCTGTGTGGACTCGTATCACATCAGATAAATCGGTCCTGACAATTCTTCAGAAAGGTTACTTTATGTCCTGGCTCAACCCACCAAAAAGAAAAGGCATCCGACAACCTGCATCATAACAACTGCACCTTCTGTAACCTGTGTTGCAAGCACTGCTGGCTTAGGGCACCATAGAACCAGTGCCTACTGTAGGAAAAGGAAGTGGTTTCTACTCCTGAATTTTTCTCATCCCCAGAAAGGACTGACCTTGGAGGCTTATTTTAGACTTATCCCATTTCAGTCTATTCCTACAGGTCCCAACCTTCAGAATGTTGACTCTTCCTTCCCTCCACCAAGGGTTCATGGCTACCTTAGATATAAAAGATGCTTACTTTCACATCCCCATAAGACCCACTTACAGGAAATACCTGAGGTTCTTGAGCCATTCTCACTTTCAATTCTCTGCCTTGCCCTTTGGGCTTTCTACCGCACCCAGGGTCTTCACCAAATGCTTGACTTCAGTTATTGTTTACTGCAGGACAAAGGGATATTCCCTTGCCTGGATGACCTGCTGATTCAAGCAGGCAACAAAGAGATCCTCATCCTAAACATTCAATGTTAAGTTGTCAATCTCGCCTTCATTCTTGCTGGATGGGTTCGGAGCCGATCCTCGGCTCCGACTCTGCCTATACTAAAGCTCGAGAGCTATTTTTACCGGCTCGAGGCTACCCTGTATCCCACAATGCTAGGTGCTAACTACCCAGATCTCGTTTGCCGCTTCAGCTGCGAGGTTGCATTTTTTGCCGGCTCTCGGGCCAGATTTATAAAAATCTCTTCTGGTAAGGTTTTTTTTATCCCTTTTGGTAGTATAGTTTTTCTATTAGATCCACTTTACCCCTCTAGTGTATCCCCACCTTAGATGGTTCCTTTTTGGGTTAGTTTATAACTTTTTCTCATTACTAACCCCACTCCTTGGATTACTAGGCCTTCGGGCTAATTTTTAGTTTAAATTTCAAGTTTAATCTAGTTAAATTTAGTTTAAAATTCTCTATTTGTCAGTCTAAACAGTCTGTCTTTGTGTGTGTTTGTGACTAGACTGAGTAAGTCTGATGTGGGTGTTTGTTGGTGTGTGTGTGTTACCTGTCATCCCTGTCAGGATGTCTAAGGATTCCAGGGTTTCAGGCTTCAAGAAGTGTGACTCGTGCTGTCAGAAGATGTTTCTGACAGACGGTCACACTTCTTGTGTTTATTGCCTGGGCCCTCTGCACCTGCAAGACTCTTGTTCTGTCTGCCATGCATTCAGTCCAAGAGTCCTGCAGGAACGCAGAAACAAGCTTATTTTACGAGGCTTGTTGAAACCCGAAGGTTCCCTGACCAAGTCTTCGTCGGGCAAACCTTCGAAGCCCACAAAACCGTCGGCTCCAAGAACCGAACCTTCGACCAGTGGTGCTCTTAGTGCTCCTATGTCGGTTTCGGCTGGAGCCGATGCTCCCAAGACTGTTGGCTCCGATCGTTATGTCGGAACCGTCTGCGACCCGTAAGCGCTCCAAGTCTCCTTCTTTGGAGTCTGTCCATTCGGCTCCGAGATCTCCTTTGCTTTTGGAGCAGAGCCATTGGCCCCATTCCTGTCTGTCTTCCAGGCTTTCGGAACACTACCTCGAGAGGGTGGTTAGCAGACTCCTTAAGTCGCAGGCACTGGCCCAGATGCTTCAGAGCCCTTCTCAACAGACAGCGGCTATCCCAATTCTATCGTCGATTCCTCCTCCAACTCTTCCTCTGAGTTCGGAGCCGGAGTTCGTGGGAGCCGGGACCGTCGACACGTCAGAGCAGGTACCACACCTTTCGGCTCCGTCGTCGGCTCCGATCTCTTCCATGGTTCCATCCTTGGAGGGATCCGGGCACCGGGACTCCCTCGTCGGCTCCGGGGGAGGGGGAGGGAGTGGCATCGGACCCTTGTCCGACCCCGTTCTCCCTCTCAGAGCCTCGGCGCAGGTGAGTTCAGCCCCATCAGCCTCGGAGCCGTCCCTCTCGGTGCCGGAAGGGGTCCTTATCTCTTTGGAGCGGGGACCTTCTTCCCTGCCTGATAGGGGTGCCTTTGAGGTCATGAGGAGTGTGCTGGCCCCTGTGCCTGCTCCTCTGTCAGCTCCCCTCGGCTCCTCCCACCGTTGTGCCTGCCACGGTCTCTACCCATCCTCTTGACCCCAACCGCAGAGATCCAACGCCTCAGGTGCCCCCATAGGGAGCATCCTCCTCTTCCGAGGCCTCCCCTGATCCATCAGGGGAGCCCCTCAGAAAAGGAAATGCAAGAGGAAGCATGTGGACTCTCCTGAGTCCGTCACATCTGATACCGACTTGGATGAGTCGGAAGGGTCCCCCTCTGAGGATGTCTCCTTTTCTGACATCCTTGAGATCCTCAAGCAGAGGGGGAACTGGTCTACCCTCAATCCTTCCGAGAACGAGTCTGTTTACCTAGAGGCTTTTGGTTCTTGCCCTTCCACCTCCTGGGTGTCTCCGCCCTTTGACCCCCTCATGGAAGTGGTGGCGCGGAAGTCATGGACGGCCCCTGACACGATGGAACCTACCCCACGGAGGCCTTCAAAATTTATCACAGCCCCTTCTGATAATCAGTTTTTAACCAAGGGTGTCCCTCTTGATGCCATGGTGGTGGCTGCGGCCACTAAGAAGGAACTGGCTGATTCTTCAGTACCGATCCATCCTCATAATAAGGAATCTAGGACTATAGATAGGTACGGCAAGTGGTTGTTTTCTTCAGCGACCTTTACCATGCGGTCACTGAATTACTTATGTCATTTCACCCGCCTTCAAAGAGACATGCTCAAAGAAATGGGTGATATTTTACAGGATTCAACAGCTGCGGGGTCTCAAGACAAAATCAGCTCCTAGCTGGCAGCCCTGAACTCGATTGTTAACTCCTCCATGCGGCTTATTTCCTATGTGGCCGATGGGGTGAGTAGGGCTGCAGGCACAGGCATGGCCTTAAGGCATCATGCCTGGATGTGGCTTTGTAACTTTGCTGACCCCTTCAAGGCGTCCTTCACTAACTCCCCCTTTAATGGTTCGGCATTGTTCGGACCTCAGGTGAAGGATACTTTGACCAGATGCGAACAGGATGGCAAGACTCTCTGCCGTGGGAGTCCGTTTTTCCATCCTGTCTAGACCATACCCTAAGGGTCAGAAGGATGGAAAAATGTGGTTTCGCAAACCACAGGGAGTCGCGCCGGACGCACGAGGTGAGTTCCCCTCTAGAGGCAGGGGGGGGACAATAACAGACACCGCCCTAGGGGCAGAGGGGGTCCGCAGAATCAGGGTAGCAGAGAAGCTGTCTCTGGCCAGCCCTTCCAGCATCCCTAAGATGCTGCCCGACTGTCCGCCTTCGTAGGCAGTCGGGGGAAGATTATCACTGTACCCAGAAGCCTGGCTTTCCCTCACCCAAGACAGATGGGGTACGGTCAGTCATATCTGAGGGTTACGAAATTCCCTTTGCCCACACCCTAACACAGCCAAAAAGGCCCCTTCTAGATGTTCCACCCGGTCTAAGGGAACAAGCAGTGTTAGAAATCTCAAAACTACTAAGAAAAAGAGCCATCCAACCAGTCCCAGCAGACCAGCAAGGATCCGGAATCTACTCCCAAGTTCTTTTTGGTACCAAAAAAGATAGGGGATTGGAGACCAATTTTGGATCTCAGCAGGCTAAATAGGTCTGTCCAAAGAACGAAATTCCGGATGGTCACGCTACAGTCCATTCTACCCTTTTTGGGCCAGGACAATTGGATGTGCTCTATAGACCTTCAGGATGCGTACTACCACATCAAGTTGCACAGGCGCTCCAGGAGCTTTCTCCATTTCCGGCTGGGGGCCAGTCACTACCGGTTCAGGGCCCTGCCCTTTGGTCTCACTCCAGCCTCCCCGAGTGTTCACCAAATGCATGGCAGTGGTCACGGCTCATCTGAGACGTCAAGGATACCAGGTGTTTCCATATCTGGACGACTGGCTCCTTACCACCACCACCAGGCGTCAACTTCTTTAGTCCACAGATTACACCATTCAAACTTGCAAAGAGCTAGGTATCTCCATAAATTTCAAAAAGTCTGTCTTGTCGCCTTGTCAGTCTATTACTTTCATAGGCGCCATATTGGACACAACCGAACTGTCCGCAAAACTAACCGCACAGAGAATTTCAGATATTCGTGCACATGTTCACATCCTTCTTCAGAGCAACAGAATTCAGGCCAGGTTTGTACTGAAGACTTTAGGTCTCATGGCAGCAGCCATTACGTTACTTCCCCTAGCTCGCTTTCACATGCGGATCCTTCAGTGGATGCTCTTTTCCCAGTGGTCTTTTCAACAGCTTCCTATGTCACACAGCATTTTAATCACCCAATCATGCAAGAAACACCTGTCTTGGTGGATGGTCTCCCTTCAAGTCATTCAGGGCAGACCTTTTGCCCCCCCTCCCGGTTGCTACGGTGACAACAGACGCCTCCCTGATCGGGGGGGCATTTTCAGGGCAGGACAGTCCAGGGCACATGGCAACCTTTCGAGTGCCACCTGCACATAAATGTCCTGGAGATGGGAGCAGTACTTTTAGCGTTGCAAGCCCTTCAGGACTCTCTTCCCATAGGGACTATTGCAGTTCAGACGGACAATATGTCTGTAGTGTGGTACATCAACAAGCAGGGAGGAACCAAGTCCTACCCCTTGTGTCGAGAAGCACTCAGACTTTGGCAGTGGGCGATCTCTTCTCAGCGGTTTCTGATAGCAACGCATATCCCTGGGAAGCCCAACGTAATAGTGGACAAAGCTGAGCAGAGCCATTCTCATGCCGCACGAGTGGTCTCTCAAGCAGTCAGTAGTGGAAGAGATTTTCCAAAGATGGGGTCAGCCTTGCAGTGATCTTTTCGCAACACCTCAAAACAGCAAGTGCCACGACTTCTTCACTCTCTTCCCGGCCACCCCCCAGAGATGCTCTAGTCCACGATTGGCCCCGGGGTTTTCTGTACGCTTTTCCCCCCTTTCCATTAATCAGACAGCTGATTCAGAAAGCTACTGCATTGAGATCCACAATGATCCTCATTGCCCCTTACTGGCCTCGACAAATCTGGTTTCCGTTCCTGCATAGTTACCTCTTGGAGCAGCCCTGGCATCTGGACCCAGTGCCAGACCTCTTGACCCATCAGTCGGGTGAGCTGCACCACTCCCTCCTCTCCCTCAACTTCACAGCTTGGTTGCTCCACTTCCAACCTTAGCCAGGCTTCCCTTTATTTCTCATTCGGTGCGTGACATCATTCTAGCTTCCCACAAATCTTCTACCATGAGGGTTTATGCTAGCAAATGGAAACGTTTCTCCTCCTGGGCAGAGACTAGAAACATGGATCCTTTCACGGCACCTATCCAGTCAGTCCTAGACTTTTTGGCTGAACTTTTTCAATCAGGTACTTCATCCACTATCAGAGTTCAGTTCGCGGCCATTTCAAATTTTCATGTTGGCTTATCGGACTCCACTGTTATGTCCCATAAACTTTGTAAAGCCTTCCTTAAAGGTATCTTTTTACTTAAGCCCCCAATCAGAGATCCCCCACCGCAGTGGGATTTGAATCTGGTTTTAACCTCTTTGATTCTCCCCCCCTTTGAACCTGCGGCTTCCTGTTCCTTGAAGTTACTCTCATGGAAAACTCTATTTCTAGTGGCCATAATTTCTGCGAGGAGTGTCTCGGCGCTTCATGCCCTTTGCGTTCGTCCTCCTTATCTGGTTTTCCATAAAGATAGAGTATCCCTCAGAACTAACCCATCCTTTTTACCCAAGATATCTTCTGAGGCAAATCTAAACCAGACTATCGATCTTCCAGTTTTCTTCCCTATTTACTCCAACAGAGTGGAACAAAAGTTGCATTTTTTGGATGTTCATAGTCAACTCCGTTACTACCTGGATAGAACCAAGCAAGTTAGGAAATCTGAGCAGCTCTTCCTGTCTTTTGCAGAAGGGAAGAAAGGCCTTCCAGTTTCCAAAGTAACCCTTTCCAGATGGTTGGCCTCTGTGATTACTTTCATCTATGAACTGTGGAGTCAAGAACTTCCTTAGAGGCCACTCAACTAGAGCCTTAGCTACGTCAATAGCTTTTCAGGCTAGGTTACCTTTAGACTCCACTTGTGGGGCAGCCACATGGGCCTCTCCTCATACCTTTATTTTTCATTACAAACTGGACATGGCCTCCAGAAGCCGAGCTAACTTTGGTTCCACCGTCCTTGAGTCTGTTCCGATGAGCCACCCAGGGCTGAGGTGCTAGGGACACGGTCCCATCCAGCAAGAATGAAGGTGAGATTGACAACTTAACATTGAGAAGTTATGTACCTACCATAACGTTCCATGTTAGTTGTCTTCTCGCCTTCTTTCTTGCGTCCCACCCTCCAACCCCCTAGCCTGGACAGACCGAAAGGATCTTTTTGGGCCTTCTTTCATCCCAGCTTGGACTCCCATGGTGCCCTTTTTCTGGGTATGTTATGTATAGGCATTCCTCTTTCTCCTTTGTTCTGGGATCAGAACTGCTATGGTGTTATCTATCAAACGAGATCTGGGTAGTTAGCGCCTAGCATTGTGGGATACAGGATAGCCTCGAGCCGGCAAAAATAGCTCTCGAGCTTTAGTATAGGCCGAGTCGGAGCCGAGGACCCATCCAGCAAGAAAGAAGGCGAGAAGAAGACAACTAACATGGAACGTTATGGTAGGTACATAACTTGTCATTTTGTTGTGTCCCTCTTACAATCCCTGGGATTCCAGATAAATTCACCAAAATCCTACCTGAAGCCCACTCGAGACATTGTCTTCCTTGGGTGCAGAATTCACACAGACCTCATGAAAGCCTTTCTTCCACCCAAAAAAAAAGGTGGAAACCCTGACAGAGTATTTGCTTTAGATCCTGCAAGACACAGAATTGACAGCAAGGCAGTATCTCAGGCTCCTGGGCTACATGGCAGCCACTTTCCCTATGCTACCACTTTCAAGACTGCATATGAGAACTACAGTGATATCTCTGGTCAGTCTGGACACAACACTCCCACCGTCTCGAGTTCAGGATCCCCTGCCTAAAATTAGAAATCCAGTGGTGGCTGACACAAGTGACCCGCAACTCAGGTCTTCCTCTCCAACCACCCCTGCCCACACAGGTCATGCATACTGATGTCTCAGATTTGGGCTGGGGAGCAACTCTGGCCCATTAAAAAAGTGCAGGGTCTGTGGCCACAGCCACACAAACGAGAACACATCAATCTTCGAGAGATGAGGGCAATTCTTCTGGCTCTTCGAGCCTTCCTACCCTATCTCCAACAGGGTCCCCTGAAGATTTTCACAGACAACACTACAGTTATGTGATATCACAGCAAACAGGGAGGGACAAAGTTGTACTTCCTTTGTAGACTAACTCTTCTAGTTCGGGAACTGGCCATCTCACAGGGAGTGACTCTGCGGGCAGTCTACATCCCCTCTCTTCTCAACTCCTAGTCAGATTATCTCATCAGAACCATCGCATGCTTCACAGGGATGTCTTCCTGGATTTGGTCCACTGGTGGGGGTATTCCTCAAGTAGACCTTTTTGCCTCTTTCATCAACAGGCAACTTCCTGGTTTTTGCACCAAGATACCAGACCCACAGGCACTGGCAACATGTGCCTTTTCAGTTTCATGGAAAAGTAAGTTTTCTGTATGCATTCCCCCCTTCCCACTAATTCAGAAGGTCCTGCTGAAAATTCAGCAGACACAGTCCTGAGTTCCTGTGAACTACTGCAGTCAGGCTTGTCTTATTCTTCCATTAAGGCTCACTTGTCTGCAATTTCAGCATGCCTTCCTCAGGACACACCCCCCTTTAGCATCCAGACTCATGTTCATACATTCTTTCCCTTAAACGTTTAGACATCTTTCCTATATAGAATGCAGGACACTGTAAACATTTTGCTAAGTACACAACATTCTTTGATTGACGAGTAAAATGTCCACGTATTGTAAAATGAAAATCACCCAATTTAAGCTTAAGCTTGGTAGTATATAAGGGCATTGTCTACACATCCCACATTAAAAATTTCCTAAAATCCTGTTACTATTATCAAAACTTGTGTTTCCATGGCTTTTTATTTTCAAATAGGTTTTTGAAGGACCAATCCCTTTTAAACACTATAGCAGGCTTAATACCCAGCTTACACAACACAATTTGATCTAGGGCAAAGAAATTCCAATTTTTTTTTTAAATTTTAACCACAGCCTGACTATCCTTATTAAATACTTCCTTTGCCAGTTTTTCTTTGTCTGCACGCCACATTTGGGGATATCATTCCCATACCTATCTTCAGATAGAATAATCTGATAATTTAAAATGGGTTTAAAAATTCCATTTGTTCTTTTCAGTATAACCTCTTTACTCACAATGCTTCAGGATAGCCCTATTTCCTAAACCTATCCAATATGAAATCAATTTCAGTGGTAAAATCCACTTTGCATGAAACCATCCTGTCTGCCCTCACCAGCTGTCCTTTTACCAGTGATCTCTGAGTGGCAGCTACTATACTCAAGTAATGAATTGGAAAAAGTAGGCTTTCTATAGATTCTGGAATTTAATTTCTGATCAACAGAATCTAAAGAAATTTCAGTGTCCAAATAGTAAATCCTCTGATTATGAAAGATGAGTAGATTCAAGAAACTTAGTAGTACCCTTAATGTAACTTAAATACTCATCCACTAATCCTTCAATTCCAGACAAAACTAAAAATAAATCATCCAAAAACCTTGTGTAGTATGTAATATAATTTGCTTTTGAAAATTAATTTGGATTCCCAGTAGGACATAACATAGTTTGCATAAGTGGGGGCGCATGCTGCCCCCATAGCTACACCAACAACTTGTTTAAAGTGCTGTCCCTCGAAAAAGACTTATTTTGAAGAATAACTTCCATCAAAGTGGCAATTAGGTTAATATGATCCTGTTTCAATTTTTTTGTCTCACATAACTGTATTTCCAGCTAACCTAGTCCCACATCATGGGCTATTACTGAAAATAAATTGTTAATGTCAGTAGTGACAAGCCACATACCTTCAAATTACTTTACATTGTTCAAGTTGATTCTCTTGTACCAAAGTTTTTCTTGGTAATCTTTTTGTACCATAGTTGATGGTCTTTCCCTAATATATGTACCTCACTTAGAGGTTTTTTTTTTCCCCTTGTATTTTCCAAACTTTTGTGTGCTTTTTTTTCTGCCAGTGTGACCGAGAAGCTCATTAGTTTTAAGAAATGAACAAAAAATGTAGAACACAGCACCACAGCAAACCAATAAAAAGCAGATGGCAGAGAGCAGTGTAAAATCCAAATAGACTTTTATTCGAACACAGGTGAGCGCTTTTGCGATAAAATCACTTCTTCAGATCATACAAAAAATCAGCAGCATTTCAGATATTTAAAATGCAATTAATTGTCTACCAGTAAGAAACGTTAAGTACAATAGCCATAAAAATATAAAGACACAGCTTTCACCATAAAAGGCTATTGCCATAAAAACACACACAGCAGTATACTTATTTAAGAAGTTTTCTTTCAGAACTGGCTTAGAGGTACCGATTCATTCAAACCTGCACCTCTATAGTCTATAGTTTGAATCCATCTTAATTCTTTCCCTTCTGTGACATTAGTTAGATCGCACAACCTAAAACTTTCATAAATTACTTCCACTGCCATAAACTTGAACCAATGGTTAGTGCCTTTCTCTAGTATATGTTTAGCTAAGGCACTATAACTATGGCCCTTATTGGCACAATAATAATGGTCTCTAATTTGTTCGTCACCTATTAATTTTTCCTATATAAAATTTTGAAGAAGTCACATACTGTGCTAAATAAAGTTTTTAGTGTCACAATTAGCTTTAACTTTAAAAACATAATGATTACCATTGCCTGGTTGTATAAATGTATTGGATACATCAATTTATTTACAAAAAGTACATTTACCACAGATAGAGGTACCAAAACTAGTTGATGTTAAGTTGTCCATCTCGCCTTCATTCTTGCTGGATGGGTTCGGAGCCGACTTCGGCTCCGACTCGGCCACTCTAAAAGCTCGAGAGTTGGTTCCACCGGCTCGAGGCTCCCCTTATATCCCACAATGCTAGGCGGTATTACCTCAGATCTCGTTTGCCGCTACAGCTATCGAGACGTGTTGCTTCAACCGGCTTCAGGTGAGTGTAGAAAATAGTTTAAAAAAGTTACAAAACCCCTTTAAATTAGTTTTCCTTACAGTATCCCCTTATTTTAAAGGATTTTTATTCCTTCTTCCTTGTTCTTTCCCCTTTTTTTACCACAAGAACTTATAGTTCTTCCCTTAGGCCTTTCGGGCCCTCCCATCTCCCCTTGGAGTGTATGTGTTTTTTTGTAGGGACTTTTATAAAATTTAAAACTATCTAAATTTATTTAGTTTAAGTTAGTTTTATTTAGTGTATAGTGTAATCGGTGTGTTTGTGCTTGTGTGTGGTTACACTTGTTCCTTGATATGTCCAAGGATTCAAAGGTCTCAGGCTTCAAGAAGTGTGACTCGTGCTGTCAGAAAATGTCTCTGACAGACGGTCACACTTCTTGTGTACTGCCTGGGACCTTTACACCTGCAGGACTCTTGTGCTGTATGCCATGGCTTCAGCCCTAGAGTCCTGCAGGAAAGAAAGAACAAGCTTATTTTACGGGGCTTGTTGAAGCCTGAGGGTCCCCCGACTGCATCTTCGGGCAAACCCTCTAAGGCTTCTAGGTCTTCGGCTCCAGGTACTGAGTCGACACCTAAGACTTCTAAGTCTACTCCTGCATCGGCTCCGGCTGGAGCCGATGAGACTCTAACTTCCACTTCGGTGGTTCCCTCGGCTCTGGCCGGAGCCGAGGTTTTGGAAATTGCTACGTCGGCTCCGATCACGCTTTTGGAGCCGACATCTAGGAAGAGGTCAAGGTCACCGTCCCTCGGCTCCGTTCATTCGGCTCCAGCTTCTCCCCTGCTGTCTGAACGGAGCCATAGATCGCACTCCTCTAGGTCTTCGAGGCTTTCGGACCATGACCTTCAGAGGGTAGTGAGTCGACTTCTTAAGTCCGAGGCACTGGCCCAGATGCTTCAGAGCCCGACTCATCAGTCGATGCTCAACCCTATTTCTCAGAATATTCCTCCTCCGACTTCTTTGAGCTCGGAACCGGGGCGTTTCGGACCCGAGACTGTGATACCGTCGGAGCTGATACAATTGTCTTCGGCTCCGTCGTCGGCTCCGATTTCTTCCTTGGAAGAATCTCGGCGCCGGACTTCCCTCGTCGGCTCCGAGGGGGTGAGTGGCATCGGACCCTTGTCCGACCCGCTCTCCTCTCGGTGCTTCGCGCTGGTGAGTTCGGCTCCGACATCGGCCTCGAGCCATCGCTGTCGGTGCCGAGGGAGGTTTTCAGCTTTTCGGCGGGACCTCTGGCTCTGCCTGACAGAGGTGCGTTCGAGGTCATGCGGAGTGTGTTGGAACCTGGTTCAACTCCACAGTCGGCTCCATCCGCCCCTCCCTCTTCGGTGCCTCAGGTTACGTCTACTCACTCCCTCATCCCAGACCGCAGAGAGCCAGCTCCTCAAGAATCCCCTGTGGGGATCTCATCCTCTTCCGAGGCCTCTCCTGAATTGGCAGGGGAGCCCCCTAGGAAGAGAAAGTGTAAGAGGAAGCACATAGACTCACCTGAGTCTGTCACCTCTGACACAGATTTAGAGGATTCGAGGGTTCCCCGTTCCCCTTCTGAAGATGTCTCCTTTGCAGACATTCTAGAGATCCTGAAACAGAGGTGAAATTGGCCAGCCCTTAACCCTTCGGAGGATGAATCTGTGTATCTTGAGGCGTTTGGCTCTCGTCCTTCCACCTCCTGGGTGTCCCCCTTGACCCCTCATACAGGTGGTAGCTAAAGGCTTGGACGGCTCCTGACTCTGTGGACCCCCCAGGAGACCTTCAAAGTTTATCACAGCACCAGCAGATAAACAATTTCTCACTAAGGGAGTTTCTGTGGATGCTATGGTGGTAGCTGCCGCCACTAAGAAGGAGCTAGCTGATCCTTCGGTGCCTGTCCATCCTCCAAACAAGGAATCTAGGTCTATGGACAGGTACGGGAAGCGGATGTTTTCGTCAGCGACCTTTGCTATGCTCGTTAAGCTGAACTACCTCTGCCATTTCACTCGTCTTCAAAGAGACTTGATCAAGGAAGCGAGTGAGATGTTGAAGGACCCTACAGCTGCGGGTTTTCAGGACAAGATGAACGCTCAGCTGGTTACCCTAAACTCTATAGCTAACTCCCCCATGCGCCTCCTTTCATATGCGGCTGATGGAGCGAGCAGAGCCGCAGGGACAGGTGTGGCCTTACGCCGGCATGCCTGGATGCGGCTATGCAATTTTGCGGACCCCTTTAAAATGTCTTTCACTAATTCCCCGTTTGATGGATCATCTCTTTTTGGTCCTCAAGTGAAAGAAACCTTGACAAGGTGCGAGACAGGTGGCAAAACTCTTTCTGCCGTCGGAGTCCGTTTTTCTACTCCTTCTAGACCTTACCCCAAAGGCCAGAAAAGTGGAAAGATGTGGTTCCGCAAACAATCTCAAGGGACTTTGCCTGACGCACAGAGTCGGTTCCCCTCTAGAGGCAGAGGGGGGAACAATAATGGTAGACGTCGCCCTAGAGGCAGGGGGGGTCCGCAGAACCAGGGCAATCGAGAAACCTTTTCCGATAAGCCCTTCCAGCACCCCTGAGGTGTTGCCCGACTGTCCACCTTCGGAGGCAGTCGGGGGAAGATCATCACTGTACCCAGAAGCTTGGCGATCCCCAACTCAAGACAAGTGGGTACAGTCCATCATTTCCGAAGGCTATTCCATTCCGTTCTTTCGCATTCCAAATCAATCAAAAAAATCCCTTCCAGATGTTCCACCCGCTCAAAGGGATCAAGCAGCGTTGGAAATATCAAAGTTGCTTGCAAAAAGAGCCATTTAGCCAGTGCCAGCAGACCAGCAAGGATCCGGAATCTACTCCAAGTTCTTTTTGGTTCCAAAGAAAACAGGGGACTGGAGACCCATTTTGGATCTCAGTATCTTGAACAAGTCTGTCAAGAAAACAAGATTTCGGATGGTCACGCTACAATCCATCCTACCCCTATTGGGAAAGGAAAACTGGATGTGCTCTATAGACCTCCAGGATGCGTACTATCATATAAAAATGAACAGACGCTCCAGGAGATTCCTCCGCTTCAGGCTGGGAACCAGTCACTTTCAATTCAGAGCCCTGCCCTTTGGACTCACCACTGCCCCCCGGGTGTTTACCAAATGCATGGCAGTGGTAGCTTCTCACCTGAGACATCAAGGATTCTAGATGCTTCCTTACTTAGACGACTGGCTCCTCACAGCTCCTACCAACCCTCTTCTTCTACTTGCCAGAGACTACACCTTTCGCATTTTTCAAAAGTTGGGTATCTCAATAAATTGCGAAAAGTCTGTTTTGTCGCCTTGTCGTGCTATTACCTTCATAGGCGCAAATCTAGACAGTCAACATGTCTGCGAGACTCACAGACCAAAGAATAGCAGACATACACAAACTGGTCCCCCTTCTCTTCCACAGCAACAGAGTCAAAGTCAGATTAGTTCTAAAAGTACTGGGGATTATGGCGGCTGCTATCCCTCTACTTCTATTAGCCAGATTTCACATTAGAATCCTTCAATGGATGCTCTTCACACAATGGTCATACCAACAGCTTCCGATGTCCCACACCATTGTGATTACGCAAGCATGCAAGAATCATCTTCTTTGGTGGATTTCTTCCCCCCAGCTCTTCCTAGAAAGACCCTTTGTCCTTCCCCCTCCGGTTGCTACTCTGACAACGGACGCCTCCCTGATCGGGTGGGGGGGCATTATCAGGGCAGAACAGTCCAGGGCATTTGGCAACCAGTCGAACGCCACTTGCATATAAATGTTCTAGAGATGAGAGCAGTGCTTCTAGCGTTGCAAGCCCTTCAAGACTCTCTTCCCTTGGGAATGATAGCAATTCAGACGGACAACATGTCTGTAGTGTGGTATATCAACAAACAAGGCGGAACCAGGTCCTACCCCTATGTCGAGAAGCACTCAGACTGTGGCAATGGGCGATTTCTTCTCAGCGGTTTCTGATAGCAACGCACATCCCTGGGAAGTCCAATCTTGTCGCGGACAAGTTGAGCAGAGCTATCCTCATGCCTCACGAGTGGTCTCTGAAAGATTCTATCTTGGAGAAAATTTTTCTCAAGTGGGGTCAGCCTTGCTGCGACCTTTTTGCTACTCCCCAAAACAGCAAGTGCAAAGATTATTTCACCCTCTTCCCCCTTACCAGGCCAGCCCAGCAGAGACGCTCTAGTCCAAGTTTGGCCCCGGGGACTTCTGTATGCATTCCCTCCCTTCCCACTAATCTCTCAAGTGATACAAAAGCTATCGCTCAGAAGGCCTCATTGATCCTCATTGCTCCTTACTGGCCTCGACAGGTTTGGTTCCCCTTTCTACATCAATTTCTGTTGGAGCAACCCTGGCATCTGGACCTAGTTCCAGATCTTTTGATCCATCAGTCGGGTCAGTTACATCGCTCCCTCCCTCTCTGAACCTCACTGCTTGGTTCCTCCAGTTCCAACCTTAGCCAGGCTTCCTCAAATATCTCACTCTGTTCGAGATATTTTGATAGCTTCCATAAATCTTCCACTGGAGGATTTATCTTAGTAAATGGAAACGTTTCGCCTATTGGACTCAAGGAAGGGACATAGATCCTTTCACTGCTCCCATCCAAATAGTCCTTGATTTTCTAGCTGAACTTTTCCATGCAGGTTCTTCTCCTTCTACTCTTAAAGTTCAATTGGCAGCTATATCTAACTTTCATGTGGGCATCTCAGATTCTGCCATCATGTCTCACAAGCTTTGCAAAGCTTTCTTGAAGGGAGTTTTTCTTCTTAGACCTCCTATAAGAAATCCTCCTCCCTCTTGGGACCTTAATTTAGTTCTCACATCTTTAATTCTTCCCCCTTTTGAACCTGCAGCTTCCTGTTCAATGAAATTGCTATCCTGGAAGACTCTATTTCTGGTAGCCATTACTTCAGCTAGAAGGGTCTCAGAGCTTCATGCACTCAGCAGTCGACCACCGTATCTATTGTTTCATAAGGATAGGGTATCCTTACGGACCAATCCATCCTTTTTACCTAAAGTAGCCTCTGCGGCAAATCTAAATCAAAACATTGACCTCCCTGTGTTTTTTCCTAACTTTTCTAACGGGGTCTGAACAAAAATTGCATTGGCTAGATGTCCATCGTCAATTAAGGTATTATTTGGATAGGACCAAACAGATCAGAAAAACTGACCAGTTGTTTGTCTCTTATGCAGAAGGCAGAAAGGGCCTTTCAGTTTCGAAGGTATCACTCTCCAGATGGCTAACATCCCTGATTTCCTTTGTGTATGAAATTAGACACCGAAAGTTGCCTAACAAACCAAAGGCCCATTCGACTAGAGCTTAGGCTACTTCTATAGCTTTCCAAGACAGGCTGCCTATTGATACCATTTGTGCAGCAGCTACATGGGCTACTCCTCACACTTTCATTTCTCATTATAAGTTGGATTTAGCTTCTAGACAGAGCTAATTTTGGTTCCACTGTACTCAAGAGTCTGTTCCGATAGGCCACCCGGGACAAGGTGCTAGGGACGCGGTCCCATCCAGCAAGAATGAAGGCGAGATGGACAACTTAACATATAGAAGTTATGTTCTTACCATAACGTTCCATGTTAGTTGTCTTCTTCTCGCCGCCTTTCTTACGTCCCACCCTCCTTCCCCCTAGCCTGGACAGACCTAGAGGAGTTTGATTGTGACCTCTCTTTCTACCATCTCTATTGTATATAGGTATATGCTATACTGTGCATATATTCCTTCATCAGGTTTTCAGGTCACCTTCTTCCCTTCCTTTTATAGAGGTGGGTTTTCCCTTTTCCAGTAGTTCTGGAGTTATTATTGGCTGGGCCTAGCTTACAAACAAGATCTGAGGTAATACCGCCTAGCATTGTGGGATATAAGGGGAGCCTCGAGCCGGTGGAACCAACTCTCGAGCTTTTAGAGTGGCCGAGTCCCCATCCAGCAAGAAAGAAGGCGAGAGGAAGACAACTAACATGGAACGTTATGGTAAGAACATAACTTCTATTTCTAATACTAGGTTGTGTTAGTTTACTTGTATTAGGGAAACAAAGCTGTCTTTTCAACTATTTTTTTATTTTTATAAACAAAATTTGGAGCTGCACTAACAAACTTATGTATGCTGTCAGTACTAAGTCATACAATAAGCTACATTGCTATAACAATTATTGGGCAGTCTTATGTTTTCTTTGTGAAAAAAACGGGCGTCCACTACTTTGTCTAACTTAACCCTTTCACATGCTTTACTAACTTCAAAAGGTTTATAACCACGTTCTATAAATTCCATACTAGTGGCACACACAGATGTCCTTCATGGATGCATCTGCAGTCATAACAACTGGGTTGTCCTGTCGTCAGGCAGCCCTTCGGTCGGCCGGATTCCAAAGTCCGGGTCCGGCTTCGGCTGATGTCGCACTTCACCCGACGTCATCTCTGCTGGTCTTCGGGTATAAAGGCATCAGCCGACGCCATTTTCTTCAGTCTTTCTTGCGCGTGGCCAAGCAGAAGCTGTTCGCAAGTGCCGGTCGGTCAGATCCAGAGATTACTACTACCGAATACTACTTGAAGACTTCTAAAGCTAAGTACCCGTTGGGGACTCTTTCTTGCCTCAGCCGATGTCAGAAAAAGTCAATAACTGTTTAACTTGTGGGAAACAAATACCTCATAAAGATTTCCACTCTTACTGTTTGCCTTGTTTAGGCCCAGACCACGACGTAGCAGCCTGTTCGCCTGTGCTTCTTTCAACCGACGAACGCTTAGACGCCGGTCGGAGTTTGCTGAACAGTTTTTCGGCTCTGAATTTGCGTACATTATGCCGCCGGATCCTCTGACTACCCAAATTATTAAAAACTCAAAGAAAAGACCGACACTCGCGGTCCGCGGTTTCGGCCGAAACCATGGTTAAGCAAATCGCGAGTGTCTCGGTTTCGGCCGAAACCGAGAAAACTGATCAGAGTACAGCCGAATCAATGACTACTACTGAGGTTCCGGTTACCTTACTTGAATCGGCCTCAGAAATTTTACCTACTACAGTGGTTACTAGTGACTTATCAGACACCATCCCTTTGGATGTCTCTACCCCAGCACGTGGTGCTGCTAGGCCTCCTGCAGCCATGTCTATTAAGGCCTTCGCCAGGGCTAAAGCAGCCAAATCTACTAAGTCAGTGCCTGTTAAACCCCCCTCAACCAGGCCCACTTCTAGTTCACAAATGCTTACTCTGGCAGAAGATTTAATATCCTTAATTAGGGGATCTCAATCTCACCCAGACAGGGCCTCTCAGCCCCCAGAAAAGAGACCTAGAGCAGAGCCCCTCGAGCCTGTGTCCTCTGATTCTCATGGAAGACTCAGATATTACAGACCAGCCAGAGGCTCCTTTCTCCAATTTTGAGGACTCAGATGCTGAAGAATCCATTCCAGCTGCTTTCCCCACCAGAAGAATTCTCCTTTGGGGAAACCTTACATGCCATGAGAGAACATTTCCAATGGCAGGAACAGGATTTTTCAGACTCCAGAAAAAGACTTAGGACCTTTCTGCACCTACCACAACACAGGCCCTTAGCTATACCTCCTGTCCTCTCTGTTGTGGACGATGCATTTAATGATGTTTGCACTGCACCAGATTCTTTACCTCCAGCACCTGCCAAACCAGATAGATTTTACAGGGTGCCAGACACTCATCATCACCTATACAAGGCCCTCTTGCAGACCCCAAACTATATCCCAGGGCCCTAAGGCAGTAGCCTCAACCACAGCAAAACCCTATTCCTTCTGAAAGGGAAGCCAGGTCTTTAGACAGATGGGGCAAAAGGTTTACACCTCTGCTACTCTCTCAGCAAGAGCTTTAAACTGTCAGTTTCACATGATACAATACCAAGAGTTTATGCTTGATCAGTTAACTAAAAAGCTATCCTCTGATGACTCTATAGATAAGAAAAATCTATTAGAAATGGTAAATAACATACAACAGGTTAGTAACCATTCCTTAAAATGTGGCTATGATGCACTGGAGGCTTCATTTAGATCAGCCATGACTGGCACAGTGATAAGAAGACATGCATGGCTGAAAGAACAAGTTTTACCGGATCATGTTAAAGCTAAGTTATTAGATGCTCCTATGGATAAGACCAGTTTGTTTGGTACACCTGCCCAGCAGGTAATGAAGAAAATGGAAGAAAAGGCAAAATCTGTACAAACGGTTAAAGATTTCTTGCAGGTTCAGCCCTCAAGGTTTAGCAGGAACTGGCCTGCCAAAAATTGGTCCTTTCCTGACTCCACAAGATCCCAAAGGGGCAGGAATAGACGTTCCAGAGGCAGAAATCAATCCAGAGGGGGTGCCTACAGAGGACGACAGTGGCAAGGTAATAACAGAGCCACAGGCACAGCCACTACCACTACAACAGGGCAATCACAGTGACTTGTTTCTAACTCCGCCTACCAGGGAACAAATAGCAGCACCCTTAGGTGGAAAATTAACCTTATTTTCAAAGAACTGGCACTATATCACAAAAGACAAGTGGATTTTGCAAACCATAGACCAAGGTTACCGGTTCCACTTCCACACTATACCAGTCAAAAGAGGAATGCCAAACCTACCTCCAAATCAAAAAACAGAAGCTCTACAGCAGATAATGCAATTAACAAAGATGAGAGCTGTGGAAAGAGTACCAATTACAGAACAAGGCAAAGGATTCTACTCCAAACTATTCCTAGTTCCAAGAAAGGAAAAAAGTTGGAGACCTATTCTCGATCTGTCCACCTTAAACACATACATCATTGTCCCAAAATTCAAGATGCTGACCCTACAGCAACTTCTTCCCATGCTGGGCAAGGAGTGTTGGCTGGTAACTCTAGATCTCAAGGAGGCATACCTGCACGTCCCCATTCGACCAATTTGCAGAAGATACCTCAGATTTCTTGCAGGATCAGAGCACTATCAATTCTCAGCATTGCCCTTTGGCTTATCTACTGCGCCCAGAGTATTCACAAAATGCCTGGCATCAGTAATCGCCCACTGCAGACTACAGGGAATCCAAATTTATCCATACCTGGACGACTGCCTGCTACAAGGGGACAACAAAAGCAAGCTGACAACAGATTTACAAAGGGTCATTTACTTGCTACAAGCACTGGGATACACAGTCAATTTGCAAAAATCAAGGCTGATTCCATCCCAAACAAGGACATTCTTGGGCGCGGAATTGGACACAGTAAAACAAATGGCATTCCTAACTGCAGAAAAACAAAAAGATCTCCCTCTTTACTTCTTGGCACTAACAAACCACAGCAAGCTAACAGCAAGAAAAGTTCTACAGGCCTTGGGCTTCATGGCATCATGCATAATCTTGGTTCCACATGCCAGACTGCATATGAGAAAACTACAGTGGTACCTAAAGAATTTATGGTCCCAACACAGGCACAGCCTAGAAGCAGAAATTCCACTAATTCCATGCCTAAAACAGGAGTTCCTATGGTGGGCTCAAGCATGCCAGTCAAACCCAGGCTTACCCTTTCACAAATATCAAGCAAGCCAAACCATCACAACAGACGCCTCAGACCTAGGATGGGGGGCTCACATGCTGGACAAATGCGCATAAGGATTGTGGACGAGGACCAACTTCACCTGCACATCAACCTAAAAGAAATGCTGGCAGTAAAACTGGCAATCCAAAAATTCAGACCATTTCTCAAAGAAGGCCATTTGATGATAAGGACAGACAACACCACAGTCATGTGGTACATCAACAAACAGGGAGGCACTCATTCATACCCCCTATGCAGAATGACTTTGGACCTTTGGAACCTGGCACTCAGCTACAACATCCAGTTACAAGCAATGTTTGTACCGGGAAAGGAGAACACTCTAGCAGACATGTTAAGCAGAACCACCTCGGATGCTCACGAATGGATGCTACACCCGGACATCTTCAAGACCATCGCAAAGAAATGGGGAATGCCACAGATAGATCTATTCGCTTCCCCTCTCAACCACCAGCTCAAAAAATTCTGCACAAGGACATTCCATCCACTTGCATCGAAAGTGGATTCGCTCTCCTTCAGCTGGAAAGGCCTAACAGCATATGCATTCCCACCTCTTCCCTTGATACACAAGGTATTACTAAAAATCAAGGAGGAACGTCCAAGGATAATCCTGATAGCTCCAAACTGGCCAAGACAACACTGGTACCCATTGCTGAAGAGCATGTCTCGGGACAAAATGTGGTCAATACCCCTGATGCCTTTGATGTTAACTCAGAACAACTACAGCATCATGCATCCAAATCTAAAAACGTTGCAGCTGACTGCATGGCACATCACATAGCAGCAACTATTCCAGATCTCTCCCAAAGGGTTAAAGACATTATCCTTGAAGCCCGCAGACCTTCAACAAGAAGGAACTATGCAGGGAAATGGAAAAGGTTTGTCATTTGGAGTGCTGAAAGAGGGAAGGATGTGTCGAATATAGATATGGCTAACATTTTGGAGTACTTGGCAGAGCTACTACATACAGGCCTGTCCTATTCCTCCATCAAGATACATGCATCAGCTATTTCAGCAGAATACAGCTTTGATCCACCTGTCTTCTCACATCCTCTACTCAGGCAGTTCCTCAGAGGGATCAAGAATGTAAAACCTCCTAGGAAACCACCACTGCCAGCTTGGGATTTGAACTTTGTGCTAGAAAAGTTGACACTGCACCTTTTGAACCAGCAGCAACAGCAGACCTACAGCATCTTTCATGGAAAACTGCTTTCCTACTGGCAATAACCTCAGCAAGGAGGGTTTCTGAACTTCAGGCCCTAATGGCAGTACAACCCTTCCTAATCTTCCACCAAGACAGAGTGTCCGTGAGGACTAATCCTACATTTATGCCTAAGGTGGTATCCAGAGTGTCCCTAAACCAGGCAATCCACCTACCTACCTTCTTCCCCAACCCACAAAACAGAGGGGAAAGAATGCTGCATACCTTGGATGTACACAGACAGCTACGCTACTACCTGGACAGAACAAAAGGTAACAGAAAAACAGACCAGCTTTTTGTAGCCTATGCAACAGGAAGGGAAGGAAAAGCAATTTCCAAACAGACAATCTCCAAATGGATAGGAAATTGCATACGATTCTGTTACTCCTTCCATGGAAAACCAATTCCACAGAACATACGACCTCATTCTACAAGAGCAACAGCCACTACCACAGCCTTCTTACAAGGAGTGGCAACCAAGGACATTATTGAGGCGGCTACTTGGACCTCCGTGCATACATTTGCCAAGCATTATAATTTACCTCTGTATTCCAGATCCCGAGCAGGGTTTGCCACTGCTGTACTGCAAGGGATCCTAACCACTCCATAATCTATTCTTCCTCCTCCCCTAGTTGGCTATGGTATTCTACCCAGTTGTTATGACTGCAGATGCATCCATGAAGGACATAGTACAGTTTTGTACCTACCATAAATGTAGATGTCCGAACTGGATAGCATCTGCAGTCAGGATTACCCTCCCTCCTTCCCCTCTATGGTACTCCTAGGGTATTTACCCTCCTAATAGCTAGCTGGTGGGGGGGGGGGAGTCTCTTATGGTGTATTTGTTTGTATATATGTACATACATGCTTATTTTTTGTGTTTGCCTTCTATTCTTTGGGAAACATTGGCATTTATACCCAAAATTTAGCCTTCCAAGAGGGCAACTGGCATCTGGGGCAAGAAACACTGAAGAAAATGGCATCGGCTGATGCCTTTATACCCGAAGACCAGCAGAGATGACGTCGGGTGAAGTGCGACATCAGCCGAAGCCGGACCCGGACTTTGGAATCCGGCCGACCGAAGGGCTGCCTGACGACAGGACAACCCAGTTGTTATGACTACAGATGCTATCCAGTTCGGACATCTACATTTATGGTAGGTACAAAACTGTACTTTTCAAATTCTTGTTCCTGGTCATGGAGCCTAGAAACTCTTAAAAGTTGACCTCTTAACCACATTTTCAAAAATATGTGGTGGATGCATACTATGTATAACATGGTTTTCTATATCTCTTAGTATGCAGCTTTCCATCTATGCCCCTATACAGGGTAACATCAAGGAAATCTGTATAAGTGCAAGAATGTTAAAGGATGTACTTGAATTTATAGCACTTAAAAAAAATCATTTAAACTTTCAAGGTCTCCTTTCCAAAAAAGTATAAATCATCAACAAAATGCCAATAGAATTTTACATGCATATTAAATTGTTCAACATTTAAGTTGTTTACATTTTCCCAATATGCCATTAATTATTGGCATAGCTATTGGCACAGGATGTGTCCACGGCTATGCCGGAGGTCTGCAAGTAAAATAGGGATTCTCGAATAGAAAAACATATTCTAGTACCAGCTTTGTAAGGTAGCAAATAAACTCTATTTTTTCATCAGTGAGAGAGCCTTCTTTAAGAAAATGTTTTACGTAGGAAAGACCTGTTCGGTTAGGTGTAACCGGAAACGGACGTAACATGTAATGTTACCATAATCTCTGTACCAGTTTCAGCCTAACTCTCAAGAAGAGAGTAAAAATCACTTAAATGTTCTGTATCACGCAAAACAATAGCATACTTGTCTAAAATAGGTCTTAAATGTCTTTCTATGTATAAAGGCGCCAGTTCGGTTAGCCATCCACCTCCAGCTACTATAGGTCTAAAAGCTGGAGTTAACAAGATGTTTATGCATTTTCTGCAAACCATTCAATGTAGGTACAGCAGGATGTTCTGCTATAAGATACTGGAACAGTTTTTAGAAATAACTTAATTCAAAGCAGTTAACAAGAGACTTTGTGAACCTTTCAATTAACTTTTATACAGAGTAAAGTTCTGTGCTGGTATATGTATTACCATCTCTAAGCATGGTATTCATAGTAGTAACATAATACTCTTTATCTAACACAACAAAAGAATTGCCTTTATCGGCTGGTTGTATTACAATGTTACTATATCTCTGTAAATTTTCAAGTGCTTGTCACTTATTTTTATTTAAGTTATAAAACTTATTTTGTATGTACTCACTGTTAGTTTCAAAAAAATTATAAATCTGTTCACATACATTTGAAAAAACTTTCAGTGTAGAAGACAATGTTGGACAGAAAGCACTTGGCTTTTTATAGTTGCATGCACTTTGATGTGATACAGAAAAACCAAACTGCTCTTTAAGAGCTGTTTTCTTTACATACAATTCCAGCTCTGTAATAGTGGCAGCTAAATCAGCCCTTTGAGAAGGAATAACCTTTAAGAAAGTTCAGCTTCTATTAACTGTCTCTGCGATACGTTCCATACTAGTTGTTTGTTATATTCCACATTGTCTTGAGAGTTTGTGGATGTTCTTCATGTTTCACTGTTGCAGTCCTCACATTTGGGTTATCTGCCTGCAGGTAGCCTACAGCCGGCCTGAATACCAGAGTCTTGGAATTTCTGCATCGGATGCTGTCGCTTCTTCCATGACGTCAGGTTGGGTATAAAACATGCAGCTGACATCATTACATCAGTCTTTCTTGCTATACAGTGCTCGAAGCAGAAGCAGTTCGCAAGTGACGGTCGGCGGACTCCTGAAATTTTCATTTTAGAGTTTCAGACCTGAAGTCTTCAGAAAGATAAGTACCCCATTGGGGATCCTTTTTTCTTGCTCTAACCGATGTCAGAAAAAATTGTCTTGCCTGTGGAAAACAAATACCTCATAGAGACTTTCATTCTTACTGCGTCAACTGTTTAGGCCCAGACCACAACGTCCCTCGCTGTCAGTTTTATGCCTTGTTCAACGCCTGAACTATTCGTCATTGGGCTATTTTTGTAGCTAAATACTTGCGTTCTCCATCTCCATACTCCAAATGGCTTTGACATCCGACTACCGATATTCTAAAAAAACGTAAGGATAAAGACAGCGACAGACCCCATAGGTCCAAAACTGCCAACGATGCTTCTGTTAAGCTAGTCACTGGTACTCAGTGAGGCGCTTTCACAGCCCCTGATACCCGCTTCTATAGATTCGCAGGCCTCTGCTGAGACCCATTCGGAGTCCCGTATGCTGTGAGATGCGTCTTAGACTATGGAACCTGCAAATGTCTTTACATTGGATAGGTCAGGAGCCGCTGTTCAGGCACCAGCTTCTGAGGGTGTATTCAGGCCTACGGATTTTCATAACCCGACGACTTAGTTTCAAACTAAAAATACCGAATTCCTCAGCCCTAAAGCTCACACTGCACCTAGAAAACCAACGACCAAAGCACATTCTCAGGCTCACATGCCTCAAAAACAAATGATTAGAATAGCTGAATACCTTATTACCTTAATTAGGGGAAGTGTGATGAGAACTCCACCAGGCACAAATAAATCGAAGCTCCAAGGTAAAATTGCTTTTAATAAGCACTTTGAACCACTCCACAACAAAGACTGGATCAAATAAAGACAAGCAAAACAAAATAACGTATCCACATACACGTTTTCGTCGCCAACTTCATCAGTTATACATCCATATTAAAACTGAAATGCTTTTATATGCTGTTTGAATTTAGTCATAGGTCTGTTGTCCAATCCTTTAACACATTCAATTAAGGTTCATTTAATTGAATGATTAATTCATAAAAACTATGTAAAAAACTAAATAAATAAGTCCAGTTCTCTAAAAACATATAATCTCAACTTATACCCTTTTTATTATAATTTGTCTAAGAATTTAAAACCTTTAATACATTTAAATACATTTAAATAAAACTTTTAAAATGTTTCTGTGTTGTGCTTGATTTGGGCTTTTGGATCTGAAATAACAACAAAGCACCATCTTGTGGCCATTGAATGAATTGCGAAGCCATACACTGAGACCTTGAGAATCCAAAGAAACACTTGTTTTTTTTGCAATCTGTATAAAATATCATAACAATAAAACCAAAACTGAAAAAACTTCTTTGAGTTAAAGCTTGGCAGGTCCCATGGTCAAAAGTGGCGCCAATGATACCATATCATTGAGCCCAAAATTACGTTTTGCATCCAAAAAGAGCTGCCAATACAATTCTTTATACTCAATGAGTGTCTCCCACATTCCACCTCTTGGATTAGTGGGAACCACTTCCAATACAAAAAATGAGTAACCTGTGGTGTTGCATTTTATTGAATGTTTACTCAATGCACTTTTTCTTTCTTCACCCTGACATCATATAAGTGCTCGTATATTCTCTGTCTGAGCTTTCTCTCGCTCTTTCCAACGTAGAAAGAGGGACATTTTTTGCAAACAGCTAAATATATGATGCCTTTGGTGTCACAGTTAGCAAATGAATTTAAATGTATGGTCATTTTCCTTGCTTCTAAAACCATACTTTCCCCACAGATCAGGTAGGTACAATAATTACATCTCCCACACTTTTGTAATCCTTTCTTGGATTTTTCTTGGTTATTACACTTGTTGTTTTTCATCCCTGCTTCAAGGTAATTCTTGATACTTTTCCCTCTACGATATACATGGGTTAGTTCTTTATCAAAGATAGATTCAAGATCTGAACATTTTGAAAAGCTATCCCATTCTCTAGAAAATATGTTCCTGACAAAAGCTGATTGTTCGCTAAAGGTAGTTATTAATCCTGTCCCCTTTTCAGCGAAATTGCCCGCTGAACCTAAATTGTGGGTCAGTATTTCTTCCTTCCCTAAAATAGGGGCAAAAGTGTCTGCTCTTTTTGTATTGACTTCCTCCAATACCTTGTTGAACATCTCTAGAGGGTACCCTCTCTGGGTAAAAAGATTCTTTAACAGTTCAGTTTCTTCAAGAAAAACTTTGTTATCAGAGGTCATTCTGTTACACCTAACCAATTGCCCTTTCAACACCCCTTTTTCTGGTGGGGGGGATGGCAACTGGTGTAGTGCAAATAAGAGTTGGAGAAGGTTTCTTTCCTGAAAATTCTTGATGACAGGTTCCCCTCTTTTTTCTCTATGTGAACATCAAGATATTTTAATGTCTGTTTGTCAAAGTTACTAGTAAATTTGAAAATGTGGAGGTGTTGTTGTGAAGGTCAAAAGGTTGTTGAAATTTTCTTCACTGCCACTCCAAAAAAAACACAAATCATCTAGATACCTAGTATAAAGGGAGCATTCGTTCATCAAAGGAGAATTGAGAAGAAAAGTTTCTTCCCAAAAGGCCATTATAATATTGGCATATGTGGGTGCACAGTGTGCACCCATCGCAACCCTTTTCTTGTTTGAAGTACTCCCCTTGGAAGTAGATGAAATTGTTTTTTAATACAATTTCCATGAATGTTAAAGTGTTAATGAAATCCGTCTGTGTCAGTTTTTTACTTTCAATTAATTTTTCTTCAAACCAAGAAAGGCCTAAATCATGGGGGATACAACCAAACAAATCAATCACGTCCATGGTTCCAAAGCAGGTGTTTTCACTGTATATTGAGGGTTTCATTCTTCTCAGTAAATCCCAAGAGTCTTTTAGAACATTTTCACATCCCTCGAGTACATGTTTGATCTTGTGATCAACAAACTTGGCTAGGGGAGCTGTAATTGATCCTTCCGCTGACACAATTGGTCTTAGGGGTCACAGGCATTTTTGTGGACTTTGGGTATCCGAAATGCAGGGAATTTTGGTTTGTCCACAACCAAAAATTTGTAAGTGTTTTGATCTATGGAACCTTGCATTAACATGTCATATAGTAAACAGTGAATCCTTCTGTATGCTAAATTCACTTCGTTGATGGATACCCTAGTGTATTTGTCTGAATCATTTAGTAAGTCCAACATTTTCCCTTCATATTGTATTGTTTCCATGACCACAATCCCTCCTCCTTTGTCAGGTTTCATTACCCTCAGATTGTGATTTTCACTAATGACTCTCAAAGTGTTTTTTTCTTCCTGGGTTAAATTTGAATGAAAAGTTCTTGTTGTCAAATGATTTCTTATTTCATGTTCAACTTTTAATTCAAAGTTCCTAAGTTGAGGGTGAGTTGGAGGGTTGAATGTACTTTTCCGCTTCAACCCCTGTTCTTGAAAATCAGACTTGTTGTCCTTGAAGAAAAGTTCTAAATTCTTTTACCGGATAAACAACTTGATGTCTATCAATAATTTGAAAATGTCCGTTTTTTGTGTGGGAACAAAGGTGAAGCCTTTGGAAAAAGATCAAACCAACTCTTGTTGATGCTGACACTAGAATAATTGTATATGTTGAACCCATTGAAAGTCCAGGTATTTAAGTTGTTAGAAATACCAACTTCTAGTTCCAACCTTGACGTGTCGCCTGGTAAGATCTCCCCTCCCCTGTAGTTTTTGAATTGTAATAAACCCTACCCTCCTGCATAATCCTCTCTGATCTCCTTAATGGGCCATTCTCGTCTGTCTCTAATATTTCTTGTTGTTGTTCTTCAGTGTCCGTTTCCCCCCATTCTCCTTCAAAGTTGTCATCTTTCCTCCATTTGTCATACCCATTCCTGTGAGTAATTCTAGGTCTAGGGTAATGAGTTTTATTTTGTATTCCACTTGGTCTCTTTTATTTTCCCTATCTTCCTGTTCTGAACCTCCTTACATTTAGTATCAACATTTTCAAAAACATTCTCATATTTTCTCTTATTTGCCTCAACAGTGTATAACAAATCATTTGTGATAGCTTTGTTAATTTTCTCTATGTCACCATGCAGCTTTTGCATTAACCTTTCATTGTTGTTAATAATAGCTTTCATTACATTTAAACCACAATTGTCAAAAATAGTAATGAGCTCAGTATGAAATTCAGACCCTTCAGTGACATTGTTAGGTATTTGCAAACCCTTAAGCCCTTAGGTACAATATTTAGGGTAGTACAGTGTCTAAGGTAATCATTGTCCATTTCGAAATGCTTTGTACTTAATCAAATAAAATTCCAAATCATCCAAAAGCGTACCAAAATTAATGTTACTATATTTGGTTGGACTGCTTTGAAATTCAAAGCTATATTTAGCTTTGAAGCAGTCAGAAAACAGTTTTGTGTACCTGTAGTAGCATTAGGCTGGTCCATGCAGGCTTGTTGCCGTTTCCGCTGACTTTTTGGTCTTACAGAAACACCCTCTGCTCTGTTGCTGTTGGTGTTCGTTTGATCCACTGTGATGTGCGGAAAGCCATCTAAACTGTTGTTACAGTTTAAATCTTCTTCTGTTGAAAAAACATTACTTGCATCATTGCAGGTGAATACATCCGCTTCAGTCTGCATCCGATTAGCTTCCTGATTTCCCGGTAATCGTGTAGAAGCAGCAATTGAAGCAAAAGACTGACTTAGCGGTGTCAGCAAGGCAACCAACTGCGTGAGTTGCCCAATCAACTTCCGTAGTTCCCCAGTCTCTGAGCTCTTGGGAGCTGGATCTGTGCTCGGCAGCGGCTCCATAAAAACTGATAAAAGGTAAAATGAGCTTTTAAAAACTTTCAAGGTCTCCTTTCCAAAAAAGTATAAATCATCAACAAAATGCCAATAGAATTTTACATGCATATTAAATTGTTCAACATTTAAGATGTTTACATTTTCCCAATATGCCATTAATTATTGGCATAGCTATTGGCACAGGATGTGTCCACGGCTATGCCAGAGGTCTGCAAGTAAAATAGGGCTTCTCGAATAGAAAAACATATTCTAGTACCAGCTTTGTAAGGTAGCAAATAAACTCTATTTTTTCATCAGTGAGAGAGCCTTCTTTAAGAAAATGTTTTACGTAGGAAAGACCTGTTCGGTTAGGTGTAACCGGAAACGGACGTAACATGTAATGTTACCATAATCTCTGTACCAGTTTCAGCCTAACTCTCAAGAAGAGAGTAAAAATCACTTAAATGTTCTGTATCACGCAAAACAATAGCATACTTGTCTAAAATAGGTCTTAAATGTCTTTCTATGTATAAAGGCGCCAGTTCGGTTAGCCATCCACCTCCAGCTACTATAGGTCTAAAAGCTGGAGTTAACAAGATGTTTATGCATTTTCTGCAAACCATTCAATGTAGGTACAGCAGGATGTTCTGCTATAAGATACTGGAACAGTTTTTAGAAATAACTTGATTCAAAGCAGTTAACAAGAGACTTTGTGAACCTTTCAATTAACTTTTATACAGAGTAAAGTTCTGTGCTGGTATATGTATTACCATCTCTAAGCATGGTATTCATAGTAGTAACATAATACTCTTTATCTAACACAACAAAAGAATTGCCTTTATCGGCTGGTTGTATTACAATGTTACTATATCTCTGTAAATTTTCAAGTGCTTGTCACTTATTTTTATTTAAGTTATAAAACTTATTTTGTATGTACTCACTGTTAGTTTCAAAAAAATTATAAATCTGTTCACATACATTTGAAAAAACTTTCAGTGTAGAAGACAATGTTGGACAGAAAGCACTTGGCTTTTTATAGTTGCATGCACTTTGATGTGATACAGAAAAACCAAACTGCTCTTTAAGAGCTGTTTTCTTTACATACAATTCCAGCTCTGTAATAGTGGCAGCTAAATCAGCCCTTTGAGAAGGAATAACCTTTAAGAAAGTTCAGCTTCTATTAACTGTCTCTGCGATACGTTCCATACTAGTTGTTTGTTATATTCCACATTTTCTTGAGAGTTTGTGGATGTTCTTCATGTTTCACTGTTGCAGTCCTCACATTTGGGTTATCTGCCTGCAGGTAGCCTACAGCCGGCCTGAATACCAGAGTCTTGGAATTTCTGCATCGGATGCTGTCGCTTCTTCCATGACGTCAGGTTGGGTATAAAACATGCAGCTGACATCATTACATCAGTCTTTCTTGCTATACAGTGCTCGAAGCAGAAGCAGTTCGCAAGTGACGGTCGGCGGACTCCTGAAATTTTCATTTTAGAGTTTCAGACCTGAAGTCTTCAGAAAGATAAGTACCCCATTGGGGATCCTTTTTTCTTGCTCTAACCGATGTCAGAAAAAATTGTCTTGCCTGTGGAAAACAAATACCTCATAGAGACTTTCATTCTTACTGCGTCAACTGTTTAGGCCCAGACCACAACGTCCCTCGCTGTCAGTTTTATGCCTTGTTCAACGCCTGAACTATTCGTCATTGGGCTATTTTTGTAGCTAAATACTTGCGTTCTCCATCTCCATACTCCAAATGGCTTTGACATCCGACTACCGATATTCTAAAAAAACGTAAGGATAAAGACAGCGACAGACCCCATAGGTCCAAAACTGCCAACGATGCTTCTGTTAAGCTAGTCACTGGTACTCAGTGAGGCGCTTTCACAGCCCCTGATACCCGCTTCTATAGATTCGCAGGCCTCTGCTGAGACCCATTCGGAGTCCCGTATGCTGTGAGATGCGTCTTAGACTATGGAACCTGCAAATGTCTTTACATTGGATAGGTCAGGAGCCGCTGTTCAGGCACCAGCTTCTGAGGGTGTATTCAGGCCTACGGATTTTCATAACCCGACGACTTAGTTTCAAACTAAAAATACCGAATTCCTCAGCCCTAAAGCTCACACTGCACCTAGAAAACCAACGACCAAAGCACATTCTCAGGCTCACATGCCTCAAAAACAAATGATTAGAATAGCTGAATACCTTATTACCTTAATTAGGGGAAGCCAGCCTTCCCCCTCTGAGACCTAGAACTGATTTTTCTTCTGATCAGGAATATGATATCTCTATTCCTTCTGACTACCAGGATTTACCCTCATCTACTTATGTGGATTCTGAAGCAGAGGATTCCATTCCCCCTGCTTCCCCTCCAGAAGATTTTTCTTTTGGTGAAACCTTGCATGTTTCACTGCTGCAGTCATTACATTTGGGGTAATCTGCTGGCTGGTTGCCCTCAGTCGGCCTGAATTCCAAAGTCTTGGGTCCTGCGTTGGTTGCTGTCCTCTCTTCCATGACATCAGGCCATCAGGGGTATAAAACATGCAGCCGACACCATTTTCTTTAGTCATTCCTGTCGCGCGGTGCCCAAAGCAGAAGCATTTCACAAGTGCCGGTCGGCCGACTACTGAAATATTCGAGTTAGAGTTTCAGATCCAAAGTCTTCACTAAAGCCAAGTACCCTGTTGGGGAAACTTTTTTCTTGCTTTTTACCAATGTCCGAAAAAGTTAATAATTGTATTACTTGTGGGAAGTAAATACCTCGTAAAGATTTCCATTTATACTGTATTCCATGCCTAGGCTCTGATCACAACGTGCCTGGCTGTAGGTTTTGTGCTACATTTAACCAACGCACTATTAAGCGTCTGTATATTTTTGCATGGAAACAGATTTAACTACCCAGAAATGTCGTCTGACAGCAATCCGACTACCGGAGTACATAAAAAACGCAAAGAAAAGGACAGAGAAAGGCAGTCAAGATGCAAAACCGACTAAGCTTCTCCTAAGCCAGTCACTGGTTCGGCGGTACTCAAGTGAGGTGCTTTCGCAGTCCTTGATAACCCGCTACCTTTGAGTCGCAGGCGTCTACCGGCATTCATGTGGAATCCTGCATGCCCCAAGATGCATCCGTCGGTCCAATACCTTGAGTATCTCCCTCAGATGGGTCCAGAGCCACTGAGCAGGCACCGGCTTCTGAGGGTGTATTTAGCCCTCAACATTTTATATATCAAACAGACGACAGCTCCAAAACCAGAGACAAAAGCAACTTCTAAAACTAAAAAACTGACGCATGAGCCATGATGATCAAAATGGCTGAAGACCTTATTACATTGATCAGGGGTACCCATCCCCCTCCAGATAAGAGGCCTAGGCAAGACTCTGATTATGAATCTTCAGATCAGGTTTCTATTTCTTCTGATAAGGAATTGTCTATACCTCCCTCTGAGGATTCTGATGCTGAGGAGTCTATTCCATTTGCATCTCCTCCTGAGGATTATTCATTTGGAGAAACCTTGCATACTTTGAGGGAGCATTTTCGCTGGGAGAGTCAAGACTTCTCAGAATCAAAAAAGAGGCTCAGGGATTTCCTCCTTCTCCCTCAGCACAAGCCTTTAGCCATTCCCCCTGTTTTAGACATTGTGGATGATGTGTTTTCGGAGTCTAGCTTGACCCCTGAATCCTTACCTCCGGCTCCCAGTAAGCCTGACAGATATTACAGGGTCCCTGACTCGCATAAATTTTTACTTAGAAACCTTGCTGCTGATCCTGAAACTATTTCACAGGGCCCAAAGGGAGTTAAGGCCTCAACAGCAAAAAATCCTACCCCCTCTGACAGAGATTCAAGGGCACTGGACAGATGGGGGGAAAAAAGGTTTATACATCTGCAACCTTGGCAGTCAGGGCATTAAACTGTCAATTTCATATGCTTAAGTACCAACAACATGTTATGGGATTGCTGAAACAGAAAATGATGTGTATTTCAGAATGTGCAGAAAAAATTGCAGGAATTTTTGCATGCAGCTGAACAAGTTAGAAAGCATACTTTGTAATGTGGTTTTGATTCTTTAGAGGCCTCCTGCTGGGCCGCAGTTACTGGATCTGTGATTAGGAGGCATGCCTGGTTAAAGGAACAAAATTTGCCTGATCATGTTAAAGCTAAATTGCTATATGCACCTTTACAGCATGATTCTTTGTTTGGTATTAAGGCAGAAGAGGTTTTAAAGAAAATGGAAGACAAAGCTAAGTCTATGCAAACTGTTAGACTTCTTACAAGTGCAGCCACCAAGATTTAGTAGACACTGGCCTACAAAAAATTGGTCCTTTCCTGTGTCAGACAGAGCTCAAAGGGGCAAAGCCAGACGCCCTAAGGGTTCCAGATACCAGGCGCAAGACTCATATAGGTCAAAGCAATGGGGTGCTTCCACCTCCAGTTCTGGAGGAGATAAAGCGCAAACCTACAGAAAGCAATCCCAATGACTTCCCTCTGCTTACACTAAGCACTTATCTTTTGGCAGCACCCACAGGGGGAAATTGGCACTTTTTGCTCAAAATTGGCAGTTAATAACCCAGGACAAGTGGGTACTAAACATCGTATCACAGGGATACAGATTCCATTTCCACACTCTGCCAATGGCAAATGGTTGGCCAGATCTGCCAAAAAATCAATAGGCAGAGGCACAGAAACAGGTTACGTCACTCATGGGTACGAGGGCCATTCAGACAGTACCAGAACAGGAAAAAGAACAAGGTTTTTACTCGACTGTTCTTGGTACCCAGAAAGGACAAGGCCTGGCGGCCAATACTGGATTTATCGATTTTGAACACATACCTGGACATTCCAAAATTCAAAATGCTGACTTTGCAACAGCTTCTGCCCTTGCTGGGCAAGAATGCTTGGCTGGTGACTTTAGACCTAAAAGAGGCATACCTGCATGTCCCAGTAAGTTAGTCGTGCAGAAGATACCTCAGATTCAAGGCTGGCTTAATGCATTACCAATTATCTGCACAGCCCTTTGGCTTATCTACTGCGCCCAGGGTCTTTACAAAGTGCCTGACACCAGTAATTGCATTTTGCAGACAAAGAAGTATATAAATATATCCTTACTTGGGCAACTGTCTCATTCAAGCAGAGAACAAGGACACTCATCTTCGACAACTGGCGTTTGTGAAAAGGCTTTTAACATGCCTAGGGTACACAGTAAACGAAAAGAAATCAAAACTGGTACCCTCCCAAAAGATAACATTCCTGGGTGCAAGCTTGAATACAACTGCCCAGATGGCTTACCGCATGCCAGACAAACAAAGGCAACAGACTACTTACTTCAAACTGATGGCAACAAAAGCGCAGTCTTCTACAAGACCAATTCTGCAGGCTCTGGGCTACATGGCATCCTGCATCATCCTAATTCCATATGCAAGACTGCATATGAGGAAACTTCAATGGTACCTACAAAGTTTATGGAGTCAGCATTCACACAGTCTGGAAGCAATGATTCCTCTCATTCCCTGCCTGCAACAGGAGTTTCTATGGTGGGCAAAGGCCTGTCACCAAAACATGGGATGGCCCTTCACTCTACCCCCTGCCAGCCAAACCTTAACAGACTCATCAGATTATGCCTGGGGGGCCCACATGGCAGGAAGATGCATTCAAGGCATATGGGCACCAAAACAAATGCATCTTCATATCAACCAGAAAGAGATGCTAGCTGTTCAAACTGCCCTAACAGCCTTCAAGGACTTACCTCATCCAGGGCAATTACTGATAAACGGACAACACCACAGTCATGTGTTTTATAAACAAGCAAGGGGGCACACACTCATACCCCCTTTGCAGATTAGCCATGACCCTGTGAGACACAGCTTTGACCTACCAAATACATCTTCAAGCTCAGTTCCTGCCAGGAAAACAAAACACTCTGGCAGACTATTTAAGCAGAAACCTTATGGATCCTCACAAGTGGAAACTAAATCCACAAGTCTTCAGCATAACAGAGAAATGGGGGAGCCCAGACATAGATCTTTTTGCCTCTCCTCAAAATTATCAATTGAAAAGATTCTGCACAAGGACTTTTCACAGACAAGCATGTAAAGTGGACGCTCTATACTTAGGTTTTCAGTTTATGCCTTTCCTCCTCTGCCTCTTCTACCCAAGGTTCTCCTAAAAGTCAGACAAGAGAAGCCAAAGATGATATTAATTGCCCCGGACTGGCCCCGCCAATACTGGTACCCCGTCCTAAGGAACTTGTCAATACCCAGCTTGGACCTTGGCTCAAAAGCCGCAACTACTGTCCCAGCAAAACAGTCAGATCATGCAAAATCAACTACAGACTCTGAACCCGGCAGCATGGCTAATCATGTAATCATACAAACGACACCTCTCAGTAAAGCTGTGATGGATGTCATTTTGGAAGCCAGAAGGCCTAGTACTAGAAAATCTTACGCTGACAAATGTAAGAGATTCTGTGCTTGGAGTCGAGCACAAGGGACTGATACAGCAGAACCACATATTCCTCGGATATTACAATACTTAACTGAGATGCTTGACAAAGGCCTATCTTTCTCATCAATCAAAATCCATGCCTCTGCCATTTCGGCTCATTACAATACAGAGCCACTAATCTTTTCTCATCAGTTAATAAAGCAGTATCTTAGAGGAGCCAAAAATTTAAGGCCTCCTAGATCACCATTACCTGCATGGGACTTCAATTATGTGTTGGAAAAGCTCACCCTGCCACCATTTGAACCAGCTGCTACTGCGGATATGAAGGTCTTATCATGGAAGACAGCTCTGCTACTAGCAATTACTTCAGCAAGAAGAGTTTCAGAGCTACAGGCCCTCATGGCTGTAGAGCCTTTTATCATATTTTACCCAGACAGGGTGTTTCTGAGGACAAATCCTACTTTTATGCCTAAGGTAGATTCCAGTGTGGCCCTTAACCAAACAATTCATCTGCCAACTTTTTATCCAAATCCGCAGAACAAAGGGGAGAGAATTATGCATTCCTTGAACGTACACGGACAGCTAAGATTCTACTTGAGCAGGACTAAAGCTGTAAGAAAAACTGAGCAATTACTAGTGTCATATGCTGCAGGATCAGAAGGAAAGGCTATTTTAAAGCAGACAATTTCAAAGTGGCTAAGTCACTGCATCAGTTTCTGCTGCTTGCACCATGGTAAACCTGTGCATTGGGTCTCATTCCACCAGAGCTGCAGCTACTTCAGCAGCTTTTCCCAGAGGAGTACCAACCAAAGACATTCTAGAGGCTGCTACTTGGAGTTCTGTTCACACCTTTACAAAGCATTACCATTTTCCTCTTTACTCTAAGTCCAGGGCAGGCTTTGCCACTGCAGTTCTGCATGGCCTTATAGCCGCATCTAATGCTGTTTATCTCCAGCCTCCCAACCATAGCTTTGGGATTCTACCCAAATGTCATGACTGCAACAGTGAGAACGTAGTACAGTTGTGTACACTTACCATAAATGTAGATGTTCGAGTGTATTCACTGTTGCAGTCCAGGTTACCCTTCCACCATCCCCCTGTCATTCTAAAGTTTATCTGTCCGTCTCTGTCTTCTACAGCCTATGTGGTGTATTTGCTTGCAGATGAAGGTAAAGTTTATATGTGTGTGTGTGTGTGTGTGTGTGTGTGTGTGTGTGTGTGTGTGTATGTATATATATATATGTGTGTGTATATATGTGTGTGTGTATATATATATATATATATATATATATATATATATATATGTGTGTGTGTGTGTATATATATATGTATATATATATATATATATATATATCTATATCTATATACATACATGTATACAAATATATTTATATAATGTTGCTACCTTTTTGGGGGCACCTGACATCGGGGGCAAGAAAAACTAAAGAAAATGACGTGTGCTGCATGTTTTATACTCCTGACGACCTGACATCATGGAAGAGAGGACAGCAACTGATGCAGGACCCAAGACTTTGTAATTCAGGCCAACTGTGGGCAACCTGCCAGTAGATTACCCCAAATGTAATGACTGCAACAGTGAATACACTCTAACATCTACATTTATGGTAAGTGTACACAACTGTACTATACCTTTAGGGAACATTTCCGCTGGAAAAGCCAGGACTGTTCTCAGTCCAAAAAGAGGCTTAAGGAATTCTTAAACCTGCCTCAGCACAGGCCTCTAGCTATCTCTCCTGTTCTGAAGATTGTAGATGATCACTTTGCCGCCAGCTCCCAAGAACCTGACCGGTACTACAGAGAAGAGTACCTGATTCTCACAAATTCCTCTTCAAGAATCCTACTGCGGATCCAGAGACCATTTCCCAGAGACCTAAAAGCATTAAGGCTACTACTGCCAGAAATCCTACCCCTTCTGACAGGGATTCTGGGGCGTTAGATGGGGTAAGAAGGCATACACCTCTGCTAGTCTGGCCGTTAGGGCTTTAAATTGCCAGTTTCATATGTTAAAGTATCAGCAACATATTATGGGACTAATTAAACAGAAAATGATGTTGACTGACTGTGCTGAACAGAAAGATTTACAAGAGTTAATGCATTCTGCTGACCAAGTTGGTAAACATAGGCAATGTGGATGCTCTTCATGTTTCACTGTTGCAGTCATCACATTTGGGTTATCTGCTTGCAGTAGCCCTCAGTCAGCCTGATTATCAAAGTCTTGGGTCCTGCATCGGTTGCTGTCTCATCTTCCATGACATCAGGTAGTCAGGGGTATAAAGCATGCAGCAGACGCCATTACATCAGTCTTTCTTGCCATGTGGTGCACGAACCAGAAGCAGTTCACAAGTGCCGGTTGGCCGACTCCTGAAATTTTCGTTTTCGAGTTTCAGAACCGAAGTCTTCAACTAAAGCTAAGTACCTCGTTGGGGAAACTTTTTCTTGCTCTAAACCGATGTCAGTAAAAGTCAGTAATTGTATTTCTTGTGGAAAGCAAATACCTCAAAGATTTTCATTCGTACTGTATTTCTTGCCTAGGCCCTGACCACGACGTACCTCGCTGTCTGTTTTGTGCCTTATTTAAACCTCAAACTATTCATAGTCTGTATATTTTCTAAATATTTTGGTACTAGGTTCAGTTATCCAGATAAGGCTTCGGTAAGCCATCCCGACTACTGATATCTCGAAAAAAACGCAAAGATAAAGATAGAGACAGGCCGCCTAAGTCCAAAGCTGCCAATGACGCTTCTCCTAAACTAGTCGCCAGTTCACCGGTACTCAGTGAGGTGCTTTTGCAGCCCTTGATACCCGCTACTTCAGATTCCCAGGCCTCTACTGAGACCCATGAGTCCAGTATGCCGCAAGATGCTTCAAATGTGGAACTTGCGGATGTCTCTACCTTGGGGACCGGAGCCGCTGTGCAGGCACTGGCTTCTGAGGGTGTATTCAGGCCTACTGACTTGCATATTAAACAGACGCCATCTTCTTCTTTAAGGCCTAAAACTCGAGCCATGCCTAGGAAACAGACATCCAGACCCACATGGTCAGGCCTCTATGCCTAAAAAACAAATAATAATGGCTGAAGATCTTATTACTTTAATCAGGGGAAGCCAACCTTCCCCCTCTAAGAGACCTATGACTGAATTTGCTTATTATACTTCTGACCAGGATTCTGAAATTTCTGTGTTTTCTGATGACCAGGATTTACCCTTATCCACCTATGAGGATTCTGATGCAGAGGACTCTATTCCCTCTGCTTCTCGCCCAGAGGATTTTTCTTTTGGTGAAACCTTGCATACTCTTTGGGAGCATTTTCACTGGGAAAGCCAGGATTACTCTGATTCTAAAAATAGGCTGAGATTTTACTCCTGCCCCAACACAGGTATTTAGCTATCCCTCCTGTACTGGACATTGTTGATGCCTTTTTGGAGTCTAGCTTGGCCCCTGTCTCTCTGCCTCCTGCTCCCAGAAAACCTGATAGATATTACAGGGTTCCCGATTCTCACAAGTTTCTTTTTAAAAATCCTACTGCGGATACTGAAACCATTTCACAGGGACCCAAGGGCTTTAAGGCTACTACTGCCAAAAATCATACCCTCTCTAAGATTCCAGTGCCCTGGATAGATTGGGTGAGAAGGTACACACAGCCGCAAACTTGGCCATCAGGGCCTTAAATTGCCAGTTTCATATGATAAAGTATCAGCAACATATTATTGGATTGCTTAAACAGAAAATGATGATTCCTGATTGTGCGGAACAGGTTGGAGAACATAATTTGCAATGTGGTTTTGATTCACTAGAGGCATCTTGCAGGGCTGCTGTCACTGGGTCTGTAATTAGAAGGCATGCTTGGCTTTAAGAGCAATCTTTGCCATATCATGTTAAAACTAAATTGCTGGATGCTCCCTTAAATCAAGACCGCCTGTTTGGCAACAAAGCAGAAGTAGTAGTTCTTAAAAAGATGGAGGAAAAAGCTAAATCTATGCAAACTGTTAAAGATTTCTTACAAGTGCAGCCTCCAAGATTTAGTAGGCATTGGCCCTCAAAAAAATGGTCCGTTACTGCCTCTTCCAGGCCTTCTCAGTTCAAACCCAGAACCAGCAGAACAGGCTTCAGTCCCAGAGTGCGCACAGGACTAAGCGGTAGGGGGCTACTACTTCCAAATCAGGTAGTAGTAAGACTCCCCCGTATGGTAAGCTGTCTCAATGACTTAACTTTAAAACTTCCAAGCACTTCTCAACTGACTGCTCCTTTAGGGGGAAAGATTGCTTTGCAAGCAAAAAACTGGGAACTCATTACCCAGGACAAATGGGTTTTAAACATAGTTTCCAAGGATACAGATTTCACTTCCACACGTTACCAACTCCAAATGGTTGGCCAGATCTATCCCCAAAACAGTGGGCAGAGGCTCAAAAGCAAGTACTCTCTCAAGATTAGAGGCTATTCAGACTACCAGGAGAGGAAAAGGGGCAAGGTTTCTACTCAAGACTTTTCCTGGTACCCAGAAAAGACCACTCATGGCACCCTGTCCTGGACTTTTCTATCCTAAACACCTTTTTGGTGATTCCAAAATTCAGGATTCTCTCTTCGCCAGTTGCTTCCCATGATGGGCAAAGATGCCTGGCAACACTGGATTTAAAGGAAGCCTACCTGCACATCCCAATCAGGGAATCTTGCAGAAGATACCTACACTTCAGAGCAAGCTGCATGCACTATCAGTTCTCTGTACTGCCCTTTGGCTTATCTTCTGCGCCCAGGGTATTCACAAAGTGCCTTGCTCCAGTCATTGCATTTTGCTGGCAAAGAAATATTCACATATACCCATACCTGGACGATTGTCTAATTCAAGCAGAAAGCTAGGGCATACTTTTGAATTGTCTGGCATTTGTACAAAAGGTGCTAATTTGTCTGGGGTACACCATAAACAAAAAGAAATCACAGCTGGTGCCCTGTCAACAAAATTATATTCCTGGGAGCAAGCTTGAACACAACTTCCCAGATGGTTTTCCTCACACCAGAGAAACAAATTCATTTGGCAACTTACTTCAAACTAGTGACCACAATAACCCTGCTATCTGCAAGGCAAATACTGCAAGCCTTGAGGTTCATGGCCTCGTGCATTCTACTAATTCCATATGCAAGACTGCATATGGGGAAACTACAGTGGTATCTAAAAAGCCTATGGTGTCTTCTTTCTCAGGATCTAGAAGCAATGATTCCTATCATACCTTGCCTACACCTAGAGTTCCTTTGGTGGACAGAGGCCTGCCCCCAAAACAAGGGACTATCATTCACTCTATCCCTTGCCGCCCAAACCCTAACAAACATAGACTATGCAGGCTCACCTGGCAGGAAAGTGAATTCAAGGCAAATGGAACCAAAGTCAAATGCACCTGCATACCAATCAAAAAGAAATGTTAGCTGTACATAATGCTCTGACAGCCTTCAAGGACCACATTCTTTCAGGACAATGAATGGTAAAGATGGATAACATCACTGTTATGTGGTACATAAATAAGCAGGGGGGTACCCATTCCTACCCCCTCTGTAGTCTAGCCATGGCTCTGTGGAACACAGCCTTGAGCTACCAAGTGCATCTATAACCTCAATTCCTGCCAGGAAAGCTAAATATGCTGGCAGATGAACTAAGCAGAAATCTAATGGACCCACATGAGTGGAAACTGGAACCAAAGACTTTCAACATGTTGATAAACAAATGGGGGAGCCCAGATATAGACCTGTTTGCCTCCGCCCAGAACTACCAATTGGACAAATTATGCACAAGGACTCCACAAACAAGCTTGGAAAGTGGATACTCTGTCCTTCAGCTGGAAAAAATCTATCAGTTTATGCCTTCCCCTCTGCCTCTCCTCTCCAAAGTACTACTAAAGATCAAACAGGACAAACCAAGGATGATACTGATTGCACCAGACTGGCCATGCCAACACTGGTTACCCCCTCTTGCACAGTCACAGCTAGCCCCAAGGCACCTACCTCAGACCCCTACCCTGCTGTCACAGCAGGGGAGCCAGATTCTGCACCCCCAGCTTCAAACCCTGAACCTGGTAGCCTGGCTAATTTCCTAAGGTCCCCGTTACCATCCCTCAGTAAACAAGTGTTGGATGTCATTTTGGAGGCAAGGAGGCCTAGTACTAGAAAGTCTTATGGTGAAAAATGGAAAAGATTCTGTGCTTGGAACCAAACTCAAAGGATGGCCCCAGCAGCGCCCAGTTTACTTCAGATCCTTCAGTACTTAACTGAGATGCTTCACAAGGGCCTTTCCTTTTCCTCCATCAAAATTCACGCCTCTGCCATTTCAGCTCATTACAACACAGAACCACCCCTCTTTTCTCACCCACTGCTCAAGCAGTTTCTCAGAGGGGCCAAACCACCCAGAAGAGCCCCAACTCCAGCCTGGGACCTTAATTTTGTATTGGAAAAACTCACTCTGCCTCCTTTTGAGACAGCAGCAAGTGCAGAGTTAAAATTCCTTTCTTGGAAAACAGCTTTCCTTTTAGCAATCACTTCAGCAAGACGAGTATCTGAATTACAGGCCCTTATGGCATTGGAGCCTTTCATCATCTTTCATGCGGACAGGGTGTCCCTCAGGTCCACTCCCTCCTTCATGCCCAAGGTGGTATCCAGTGTGGCTGTTAATCAATCCATTCATTTGCCAACCTTCTTTTCTAATCCACAGAATAAAGGGGAACGGATACTGCACTCCTTAGATGTGCACAGACAACTTAGATTTTGCTTGGACAGGACTAAACCTCAAAGGAAATCTGAACTGCTTGTGGCATTTGTTGCAGGGGCAGAGGGGGAAGGCTATTTCAAAGCAAACCATTTCTAAATGGAAAGGCCATTGCATTAATTTCTGCTATAAGCACCATGGAAAACCTATCCCACAGGGGATTAGACCCCTTCCACCAGGGCTTGCATCTACCTCTACAGCCTTTCTCAGAGGTGTCCCTACCAGAGACGTCCTAGAAGCTGCTACCTGGAGTTCTGTACATACCTTCATAAAGCATTACCATTTGCCAATTTTCTCTAAATTCAGAGCTGGCTTTGCCACTGCAGTCTTGCAGGGCCTTATAGCTGGTCCTAATGCTATCTAAATTCCTCCTCCCATCCTTAGCTTTGGGAATCTACCCAAAATGTGATGACTGCAACAGTGAAACACGAAGAACATAGTAGAGTTGTGTACACTTACCATAAATGTAAATGTTCGAGTGTATTCACTGCTGCAGTCTTGGTTACCCTCCCTTCAGCCCCCTGACTTCTTTTGGCTTTACCTCTACGCTCCTTTACTATGCTTAAGCTTTTTGGTGAATTTGCTTTTTTGTTGGAGGTATACATGTGTGTGTGTGTGTGTGTATGTGTATGTATATATATATGTATATATATATATATATATATATATAATGTGTGTATTTAATTGCTTCCCATCTGGGGCAAGAAAAACTGATGTAATGGCGTCTGCTGCATGCTTTATACTCCTGACTACCTGATGTCACGGAAGATGAGACAGCAACTGACGCAGGACCCAAGACTTTGATAATCAGGCCGACTGAGGGCTACTACAAGCAGGTAACCCAAATGTGATGACTGCAACAGTGAATACACTTAACATCTACATTTTATGATGTGACAATTGTACTTTTTGATGCTTCAGAAGCATCTTGCAGGGCTGCTGTCACTGGGTCTCTACTTAGAAGGCATGCTTGGTTTAAGGAACAAAACTTGCCAGATCATGTTCAAGCCAAGTAACTGGATACACCCTTAAGCCAAGAGTGCCTTTTTGGCAACACAGCAGAAGTCGTCCTTAAAAGAATGGAGGAAAAAGCTAAATCTATGCAAACTGTTAGATTTCTTACAAGTACAGCCACCTAGATTCAGTAGGCATTGGCCTTCAAAGAACTGGTCTTTTCCAGTCCCTTCCAGGAGTTCTCAGTCCAAACCCAGGAGCAGCAGACCACCAGGACTTCTGTCTCAGACTATGCACAGATCTAAGCAGTGGGGGGCTCCCACTCCCAAAGCAGGGAGTACTAAGCCACCCCTATGTAAAAATTGCACAATGACTTATCCTTAACTCTTCCAAGCCTTGCTCAACTACTTGCACCTTTAGGAGGAAAGCTCACCTTGTATGCAAAAAAACTGGGAATTCATTACCAAAGACAAATGGGTTTTAAACAGTTTACATTGGATACAGATTCCACTTCCACTCTCTCCCATCCCCAAGTGGATGGCCAGACCCCCCCCCCCCCAAACCAGTGGGCAGAGGCCCAAAAACCAAGTGCTCTCTCTCCTCAGCATCAAGGCTATTCAACCTGTACCAGCAGGACAAAGGGGACAAGATTTCTGTTCAAGACTGGCCCTGGTTCCCAGAAAAGAAAACTCCTGGCATCCTATCCTGGACCTGTCTATCCTCAACACTTTTCTGGTGGTTCCAAAATTCAAAACGTAACTTCAACTTCTTCCTATGCTAGCCAAGGATGCCTGGCTGGCAACCCTAGATTTAAAAGAAGCTTATCTGCACATCCCAATCAGGGAATCTTGCAGAAACTGCCTACGCTTCAGGGCAGGTTCCATGCACCATCAGTTCTCTGCATTTCCCTTTGGCTTATCTTTTGCGCCCAGGGTGTTAAGTGCCTAGCACCAGCCATTGCATTTTGCAGGCAGAGAAATATTCAGATTTACCCATATTTGGATGATTGTCTGATTCAGGCAGAGAGTCAGGACTTGCTATTATAGCACCTGGCATTTGTAAAGTAACTTATAACTTCACTGGGGTACACCATCAACGAGAAGAAATCACACTTATTACCTTGCCAACAGATTGTATTCCTGGGAGCAAGCTTGAACACAACTGTGTTGGAATATAGGGAGCTATATTGGCAAATTATTCTTGATGCAAGTTCTGCCCCTGGTTTAAATGAAATGTTATCCTTGAAGCCTGTGCTGAAATTGAGATCAGCTAAATTATAGTATGTTATAATATTTATATTTATATTTTTAAATAATTTTATATATATATATATATATATATATATATATATATATATATATGCAAGCATTTTACGGTTTATTTTAATATATGTATTTATCTTTTAACAAGATAAACATGCATTTAATTTCCACAAGATGGTGCTATTTTGTTGTATTTTGGATTCCATTTAGCTTCTGCTTTTGAAAAAAAAAAAAACATTTTTAGAAGCATTTCAGGTTTGTGCTGGTAGTACTTATATTTAAAGCGATTTTAACTAAGGTACATGTTTGAAGCATTTTATATAACAAGATATATACATATATATTTATTATATCTATTGTATATACTTTTGGTTTTAATTTTTAGATTCATTCACCTTTAAGGTTCATGTGTTGTAATGCATTTTGCATGTGTAATTGAATTTGTTCACTCATTGGTTCATTTGAATTAGATTAGTTTATTCATCAAAGAAAGAGAGGTTAGGTATCTGATTAAGTTATTGTGATGAAAACATATGTGGATTAACTTTACAGCGTTATTGTGCTGTTGCTTGTGCTTTGCAATTTAATTTGCTGTGCTGCTGTGATTTAGCTTGCTTTGGATTGTTTTTGTGCTTGTTCATTAAAGCAGTTGTCCATTTTGCTGAGCTCCGTGTGTGCCTTACTTTAGGTTTACTAGTTTTTATCTTGGGCACTCAGACCGCTGCTTTGGTTTCTTGAACACAACTTCCCAGATGGCATTCCTCACTACAGAGAAACAAGTTTATTTGACAACCTACTTCAACCTACTGGCCACAAAAAGCCCAGCTGTCTGCAAGGAAAATCCTGCAAGCCTTGGGGTTCAAGGCCTCTTGCATTCTGCTAATTCCATATGCAAGACTACATATGAGGAAACTTCAGTGGTATCTAAAACGTCTATGGTGTCTACTTTCTCAAGACCTGGAAACAATGATCCCTATCATTCCTTGCCTGAGGGCAGAGTTCCTTTGGTGGGCAGAGGCCTGCTACCACAACAAGGGACTCCCCTTCACTCTCCCCCCTGCCACCCAAACCCTAGCAACAGACACAAAAGACTATGCATGGGGGTCTCACATGGCAGGCCATTGCATTCAGGGCAAATGGAACCCAATACAGATGCACCTGCATGTCAGTCAAAAAGAAATGTTAGCTGTACAGAATGCTCTGATAGCCTTCAAAGATCTTATGCTTCCAGGACAACTATTGGTAAAGATAGACAACACCATAGTTTTGTGGTACATAAGCAGGGGGGAGCCCCTTCTTACCCACTCTGCAGACTAGCCATGGCTTTGTGGAGCACATCCTTGAGCAACCAAGTGAACCTACAAGCTCAATTCCTGCTGGGCAAACTAAATTCATTGGCAGAAGGCGTAAGCAGAAATCTCATGGATAGGAACCCAAAGTATTCAAGCTCTTGAGGAACAAATGGGGGACACCAGAGGTAGACTTGTTTTCCTCCCCTCAGAACTACCAGTTGAACAAATACTGCACCAGAACTCCCCACAGTCAAGCTTGGAAAGTGGATGCCCTGTACTTTACTTGAGAAGGCCTCTCCAATTTATGCCTTTCCCCTGCAGCCTGGCTAATTCTCTGAGCTCTCCTCTAGCAATCCTCAGTAAGCAGGTGCTGGATGTCATTCTGGAGGCTAGGAGATTTAGTACTAGAAAATCCTATTCAGAAAAGTGGAAAAGATACTGTTCCTGGAGCTAGTCTCAGGGGATGGGCACAACGGTGCCCAGCATACCTCATATTCTAGATTAACAGAAATGTTCCACAAGGGCCTGTCTTTCTCTTCAATTAAGATTCATGCCTCAGCCATATCAGCTCATTTATAATACTGAGCCACCCCTCTTCTCTCATCCACTGCTAAAACAATTCCTTAGAGGGGCCAAAATTGTAAGACCCCCCCCCCCCAGGAGAGCCCCCACTCCAGCCTGGGACCTTTAACTTTGTTTTGGAAAAACTTACTCTTCTCCCCCCTTTGAACCAGCTCTACAGCAGAGTTGACATTCCTTTCTTGGAAAATAGCTTTACTTATAGCCATCACTTCTGCAAGAAGAGTGTCTGAGCTGCAGGCCCTTCTGGCAGTGGGAATCCTTCATTATCTTCCATGCGGACAGGGTTTCCCTCGGGTCTAATCCATCCTTTATGCCTAAGGTGTTGTCACTCTAAACCAGTCCATTATTTTGCCTACTTTTTTCTCTAATCCTCAAAATAACTGGGAAAAGGATACTGCATTCTCTGGATGTGCACAGATAGCTTAGATTCTATTTGGACAGAACTAAGCCTCTCAGAAAATCTGACCAGCTGCTAGTTAGTTTTGCTGCAGGGGCAGAGGGGAAGGCCATTTTTCAAAGCAAACCATTTCCAAATGGATACCCCATTGCATCCATTTCTCCTACCATGGAAAACCTACCCCACAGGGGACATTTTCACTTTCCACCAGGGCTGCATCGACCTCTACAGCATTTCTCCGAGCAGTCCCTACCAGGGTTAATCCTGGAAGCTTCTACCTGGAGCTCTGTACATAGTTTCACCAAGCATTACCACTTGCCTATCTTTTCTAAATCCAGAGCTGGATTTGCCACAGCAGTCTTACAGGGCCTGATTGCTAGCCCCAATGCTCTCTTACTGCCTCCACCCTTCCTTAGCTTTGGGAATCAACCCAAATGTGATCACTGCAACAATGAAACACTAAGAACATAGTATAGTTGTGTACACTTACCATAAATGTAGATGTTAGAGTGTATTCACTGTTGCAGTCCTGGTTACCCTCCCTCCAGCCTCCTGACTTCTCTTGGCTCTACCTTTGCTTTTTATTTGGCATGTATTATATCATGTGTATTTGCTTTTTGCTGGGGGTGTTCCATACCATATAATTGCTTCTTATTGTGGGGGCACCTGACATGTGGTGCAAGAAAAACTGATGTAATGGTGTTGGCTGCATGTTTTATACCCCTGATGACCTGACGTCCTGGAAGAAGCGACAGCATCCGACACAGAAATTTGAAGACTTTGGTGTTCAGGCTGGCTGAGGGCTACCTGCAGGCAGATAACCCAAATGTGCTGACTGCAACAGTGAAACACGAAGAACATCTGGTAGAGTGAGCATGAACCCTGTCTGGTTCTGGTAATCCATGATCCTTGTACACCTGTGAAATGCAAAGTGAAATCCATCTAGCAAGAGTCACCTTCGAAAATGGTTGCCCCAAAAAGAGCTTGGCAAAGGAAACAAATAGCTGATCAGACTTACAAAAGGTTTTAGTCCTATGTAAATAAAAGCGTAACTGTCTGGCTATCCAGCAAATGAAGCTTGTATTCCCCTTTGTTTTGAAAATTAGGGAGGACTACTGAGAGATTAATAGACTGATATTTGACTCCGAAGCGACTTTAGGGAGGAAAGAAGAAATTATCCTTGGAGAAACCCTATCTTTATGAAAGATTGATTATGGGGGTTTCATACACAAGTCTTGAAGTTCAGACACTCTCTAGATGGATTTCACTTTGTATTTCGCAGGTGTACAAGGATCATGGATTACCAGAACCAGACATGGCTCATGCTCATTCTACCCGTTCTATGGCTACTTCTGCTGCTTTCTGGTCCAGAGTTTCTCTGGATGACATTTGTTCAGCAGCTACCTGGGCTTCCTGTCTCACTTTTATTACTCATAAGTTGGACATGGTATCTAGAGGAAAGGCTTCTTTTGGTTCTGCCATGCTCCAGAATATCCTTCCATAAGGGCCTCCCAAGGTCCTTGGTAGCTGGGGACTCTGTCCCACAGGTTGATGATCAAATGAAAACTACTTCAGATAAAGAAGTTATGTACTCACCGTAACGTTCCATCTGACTTCATTTGTCATCAACCTTCCATCCCTCCTTCCCCCTGATCTTTAGTGGTTTGCGATAGTCCTTGGACTGACTTACTGGGTCTTGTGAGCCTAGTCTGTGTGATCAGGTCAGGATGTCCTTCATGGATGCATCTGCAGTCATAACAACTGGGTTGTCCTGTCGTCAGGCAGCCCTTCAGTCGGCCGGATTCCAAAGTCCGGGTCCGGCTTCGGCTGATGTCGCACTTCACCCGACGTCATCTCTGTTGGTCTTCGGGTATATAAGCATCAGCCGACGCCATTTTCTTCAGTCTTTCTTGCCGCGTGGCGCCCGAAGCAGAAGCTGTTCGCAAGTGCCGGTCGGTCGGATCCAGAGATTACTTCTACCGAATACTACTTCGAAGACTTCTAAAGCTAAGTACCCCGTTGGGGACTCTTTTCTTGCCTCAGCCGATGTCAGAAAAAGTTAATAATTGTTTAACCTGTGGGAAACAAATACCTCATAAAGATTTCCACTCTTACTGCCTGCCCTGTTTAGGCCCAGACCACGACGTAGCAGCTTGTTCGTCCTGTGCTTCTTTCAACCGACGAACGCTTAGACGTCGGTCTGAGTTTGCAGAACAGTTTTTCGGTTCTGACTTTGCGTACATTATGCCGTCGGACCCTCCGACTTCGCATTCTGCCAAAAAACGCAAAGAAAAAGACCGACACTCGCGGTCCGCGGTTTCGGCCGAAACCATGGTTAAGCAAACCGCGAGTGTCTCTGTTTCGGCCGAAACCGAGAAAACTGATCAAACTACACCTGAAACTAGCACTTCAACTGAGGTCCCTGCTAACACTCTTGAATCGGCCTCAGAAATTTTACCCACTACGGTGCTTACCACTGATTTATCAGACACCATTCCCTTGGATGTCTCTACCCCAGCACGTGGTGCTGCTAGGCCTCCAGCAGCCATGTCCATTAAGGCCTTCGCCAGGGCTAAAGCAGCCAAGACTACTAAAACAGTGCCTGTTAAACCCCCTTCCACCAGGCCCTCTGCCAGTTCTCAGATGCTTACCTTGGCAGAAGATTTAATTTCATTAATTAGAGGATCTCAATCTCACCCAGACAGGGCCTCTCAGCCCCCAGAAGAGACCTAGGGCAGAGCCCCCTGAGCCAGTGTCCTCTGATGATTCTGCTGATGAATCAGACATAACTGACCAGCCAGAGGCTCCTTTCTCCAATTTTGAAGATTCTGATGCTGAAGAATCCATTCCAGCTGCTTCCCCTCCAGAAGAATTCTCCTTTGGGGAAACCTTGCATGCCATGCGAGAACAGTTCCAATGGCAGCAACAGGATTTTTCAGACTCCAGGAAAAGATTTACCCCCAGCCCCTGCCAAACCAGACAGATTTTACAGGGTGCCAGATACTCATTACCATCTCTACAAGGCCCCTCTTGCAGACCCAGAAACTATATCCCAGGGTCCCAAGGCAGTAGCCGCGACCATAGCTAAAAACCCTGTTCCTTCTGAAAGGGAAGCAAGGTCATTAGACAGATGGGGTAAAAAGGTTTACACTTCAGCCACTCTTTCAGCTAGAGCTTTAAATTGTCAGTTTCACATGATACAATACCAAGAGTTTATGCTTGATCAGTTAACTAAAAAGCTAACCACTGATGAATCTCTTGATAAGAATTATGTATTAGAAATGGTAAATAACATACAGCAGGTTAGTAACCATTCTTTAAAATGTGGCTATGATGCACTGGAGGCTTCATTTAGATCAGCCATGACTGGCACAGTAATTAGAAGGCATGCATGGCTAAAGGAGCAAGCTTTACCGGATCATGTTAAATCTAAATTGCTTGATGCTCCTATGGATAAATCAAGTTTGTTTGGTACACCTGCCCAGCAGGTTATGAAGAAAATGGAAGAAAAGGCAAAATCAGTCCAGACAGTTAAAGAATTCTTGCAGGTTCAACCCCAAGGTTTAGCAGGAACTGGCCTGCCAAAATTGGTCCTTTCCTGACTCCACAAGACCTCAAAGGGGCAGGAATAGACGTTCCAGAGGCAGAAACCAATCCAGAAGAGGTGCCTACAGAGGACGACAGTGGCAAGGTAACAACAGAGGCACAGAATCAACACCTGCCTCTACATCAACACAGCCACAGTGACTTAAACCTAAATCCGCCAACCAGGGAACAAATAGCAGCTCCTCTAGGCGGAAAGCTAACCTTATTTTCAAAAAACTGGCACCACATAACAAAGGACAAGTGGGTTTTACGAACCATAGATCAAGGTTACCGGTTCCACTTCCACACTTTACCAGTCAAAAGAGGAATGCCAAACCTACCTCCAAATCAAAAAACAGAGGCTCTACAACAGATAATGGAATTAGCAAACATGAGAGCTGTGGAAAAAGTGCCAACAGCAGAGCAAGGAAAGGGGTTCTACTCCAGACTATTCCTAGTTCCAAGAAAGGAAAAAGTTGGAGACCAATTCTAGACCTGTCTACCCTAAATACTTACATCATTGTCCCAAAATTCAAAATGCTGACCCTACAGCAACTTCTTCCCATGCTGGGCAAGGAGTGTTGGCTGGTAACTCTAGATCTCAAGGAGGCATACCTGCACGTCCCCATTCGACCAATCTGCAGAAGATACCTCAGATTTCTTGCAGGATCAGAGCACTATCAATTCTCAGCATTGCCCTTTGGCTTATCTACTGCACCCAGAGTATTCACAAAATGCCTGGCATCAGTAATCGCCCATTGCAGACTACAGGAATTCAAATTTATCCATACCTGGACGACTGTCTGATACAAGGGGACAACAAAAGCAAGCTGACAACAGATTTACAAAGGGTCATTTACTTGCTTCAAGCACTGGGATACACAGTCAATTTACAAAAGTCAAGGCTGATACCATCCCAGACAAGGACTTTCCTGGGAGCGGAATTGGACACAGTAAGACAAATGGCATTCCTAACTACAGAAAAACAAAAAGAACTCCCTCATTACTTCTTGGCACTAACAAATCTGAACAAGTTAACAGCAAGAAAGGTACTGCAGGCCTTGGGTTTCATGGCATCATGCATAATCTTGGTTCCATTTGCCAGACTACATATGAGAAAGCTTCAGTGGTACCTAAAGAATTTATGGTCCCAACACAGACACAGCCTAGAAACGGAAATCCCACTAATACCATGCTTAAAACAGGAGTTCCTATGGTGGGCTCACGCATGCCAGTCAAACCCAGGCCTGCCTTTTCGCAAAGGTCAAGCAAGCCAGACCATCACAACAGATGCTTCAGACCTAGGATGGGGGGCACATATGTTGGACAAATGCGTGCAAGGATTGTGGACACAGGACCAACTTCACCTGCACATCAACCTAAAAGAAATGCTGGCAGTAAAACTGGCAATCCAAAAGTTCAGACCATTTCTCAAGGAAGGCCAGTTGATGATAAGGACAGACAACACCACAGTCATGTGGTACATCAACAAACAGGGAGGCACTCATTCCTACCCCCTATGCAGAATGACTTTGGAGCTGTGGACCCTGGCACTCAGCTACAACATCCAGTTACAGGCAATATTTGTACCAGGAAAAGAAAACTCTCTAGCAGATATGTTAAGCAGGACTACATCGGATGTCCACGAATGGCAGCTGCACCGGACATCTTCAAGACCATCTCAAGAAATGGGGAATGCCTCAGATAGATCTATTCGCATCACCTCTCAATCACCAGCTCAAAAATTCTGCACAAGGACATTCCACCCACTAGCATGGAAAGTGGACTCGCTCTCCTTCAGCTGGAAAGGACTAACAGCATATGCATTCCCACCTCTTCCCTTGATACACAAAGTATTACTAAAAATCAAGGAGGAACGTCCAAGGATAATCCTGATAGCTCCAAACTGGCCAAGACAGCATTGGTACCCACTGCTGAGGAGCATGTCTCGGAACAATATGTGGCCAATACCCTGATGCCTTTGATGCTAACTCAGAACAACTACAGCACCATGCATCCAAACCTAAAAACGTTGCAACTGACTGCATGGAACATCACATAGCAGCTGCTAATCCACAGCTTTCACAAAGAGTTAAAGACATTATTCTTGAAGCACGCAGGCCTTCAACAAGAAGAAACTATGCTGGGAAATGGAAAAGGTTTGTCATTTGGAGCTCAGAAAGAGGTAAAGATGTATCAAACATAGATATGCCCAACATTCTGGAGTATCTGGCCGAACTACTTCATTCAGGCCTGTCCTGTTCCTCCATCAAGATTCATGCATCAGCTATTTCAGCAGAATACAGCTTTGATCCACCTGTTTTTTCACACCCTTTGCTCAGGCAGTTCCTCAGAGGAATCAAGAATTTAAAACCTCCAAGGAAACCACCATTACCAGCCTGGGACTTGAACTTTGTGCTAGAAAAATTGACTCTATCACCTTTTGAACCAGCAGCAACAGCAGACCTGCAACACCTGTCATGGAAAACTGCTTTCCTACTGGCAATTACTTCAGCAAGGAGGGTTTCAGAACTACAGGCCTTGATGGCAGTGCAACCCTTTCTAATCTTCCACCAAGATAGTGTCCATGAGGACTAACCCTACATTTATGCCTAAGGTGGTATCCAGAGTGTCTTTAAACCAGGCAATCCACCTACCTACCTTCTTTCCCAACCCACAAAACAGAGGGGAAAGAATACTGCATACCTTGGATGTACATAGACAGCTACGCTACTACTTGGACAGAACAAAAAATAGCAGAAAGACTGACCAACTTCTCGTAGCCTATGCAACAGGAAGGGAAGGAAAAGCTATTTCCAAGCAGACAATCTCCAAATGGATAGGAAATTGCATACGATTCTGTTACTCCTTCCATGGAAAGCAAATTCCACAGAACATAAGACCTCATTCTACAAGGGCAACAGCCACTACCACAGCCTTCTTACGAGGAGTGGCTACCAAAGACATTATTGAGGCGGCTACTTGGACCTCCGTGCATACATTTGCCAAGCATTATAATTTACCTCTATATTCCAGATCCCGAGCAGGGTTTGCCACTGCTGTTCTGCAAGGGATCCTAAACACACCATAATCTACCTTTATCCTCCTCCCTAGTTGGCTATGGTATTCTACCCAGTTGTTATGACTGCAGATGCATCCATGAAGGACATAGTACAGTTTTGTACCTACCATAAATGTAGATGTCCGAATTGGATAGCATCTGCAGTCAGGATTACCCTCCCTCCTTCCCCTCTGTGGTACTCCTAGGGTGTTTACCCTTCTAATAGCTAGCTAGTGGGGGGAATTCTTTCATGGTGTATTTGTTTGTATTTATGTACATACATGCTTATTTTTGTGTTTACCTCTATCTTTTGGAAACATTGGCATCTATCCAAAATTTTTAGCCTTCTAGAGGGCTTCTGGCATCTGGGGCAAGAAACACTGAAGAAAATGGCGTCGGCTGATGCTTATATACCCGAAGACCAACAGAGATGACGTCGGGTGAAGTGCGACATCAGCCGAAGCCGGACCCGGACTTTGGAATCCGGCCGACTGAAGGGCTGCCTGACGACAGGACAACCCAGTTGTTATGACTGCAGATGCTATCCAATTCGGACATCTACATTTATGGTAGGTACAAAACTGTACTTTGTCTCTTGGGTTGATGTGTCACGTTGTGAGTGGCAAACTCGATCTGAGGGTTGGAAGGAGGTTGCAGTGTAGTATGTGTAAGGGGAGGAGCTTGGAGCTCAGATCTTAGCTTAGAAAACTACCGTCTCGGATCCAAAACCCACAGGTTGATGACAAATGAAGTCTAACTACTCAGATGGAACGTTATGGTGAGTACATAATTTTTTTTTTATTTATTTTTTTTTTAACTTAAATAAAAATGAGAGACAAGCACTTAAATTTACAGAGATATAGTGACATTGTAATACGACCAGCCGATAAAGGCAATTCCTTTGTTGTGTTAAGAGTATTATGTTACTACTATGAATACCATGCTTAGAGATGGTAATACACATTCCAGCATAGAACTTTATTCTGTACAAGAGTTAATTGAAAGGTACACTAAGTCTCTTAACTGCTTTGAAACTGTTATTTCTAAAGAACTGTTCCGGTATCTTATAGTACTGAACATCGTGTTGCACCTACATTGAATGGTTTACGAAAATACATAAACATCTTGTAACTCTAGCTTTTAGACCTATAGTAGCTGGAGGTGGATGGCTAACTGAACCGGCATCTTTATACTTAGACATTTAAGACCTATTTTAAACAAGTATGCTATTGTTTTGCGTGATACAGAAATTTCTTAAGTGATTTTTTTTTACTCTTTTTCTTGAGCTATGCTGAAACTGGTACAGAGATTATGGTAACATTAGATGTTACGTTTCTGTTTAGGTTATACCTAACCAAATAGGTCGCATCTTAAATGTTAAAGTTTTGTTGATGACGTATATATTTTTTGGAAAGGAGACCTTGAAAGTTTAAATGATTTTCCAAGTGCTATAAATTCAGGTACATCCTTTAAGTTTACTATGAAACATTCTTGCACTTGATTTCCTTGATGTTACCCTGTATAGGGGCATAGATGGAAAGCTGCACACTGAGATATAGAAAACTGTTATACACAGTTACCTTGAACGTAATAGTATGCATCCACCACATATTTTTGAAAATGTGGTAAGAGGTCAACTTTTAAGAGTTTGCAGGCTCCATGACCAGGAACACGAATTTGAAACATTTGTGTGTTCCACTAGTATGGAATTTATAGAACGTGGTTATAAAACTTTTGAAGTTAAAGCATGTGAAAGGGATAAGTTAAATAAAGTAGTGGACGCTTGTTTTTTTCACGTAAAGAAAACATAAGAAAGATTGCCAATAATTGTTATAGCAATGTAGTTTATTGTATGACTTTTAGTATTGACAACAAAGATATAAAAATATTATTACAAAAAATTGGCATATTTTGTCTTCTGACCTTATTCTACGCGAGTTTTAGTGCAGCTCCAAAATTTTGTTTATAAAAATAAAAAATAGTTGAAAAGACAGCTTTGTTTCCCTAATAACTACTTCTGGTACCTCTATCTGTGGTAAATGTACTTTTTGTAAATACATTGATGTATCCAATACATTTATGCAACCAGACTATGGTAATCATGTTTTTAGAGTTAAAGCTAATTGTGACACTAAAAACTTAGTTTATTTAGCACAGTGTGTGACTTGTTCAAAATTGTATATAGGAAAAACTAATAGATGACTTAAGGAACAAATTAGAGACCATTATTATTGTGCCAATAAGGGCCATATTTATAGTGCCTAAGCTAAACATATACTAGAGAAAGGCACTAACCAATGGTTCAAGTTTATGGCAGTAGACGTAATTTATGAAAAGTTTTAGATTGGGTGACGCAACTAATGTCACAGAATGGTAAGAATTAAGATGGATTCTTAAACTGTCAGCACGTAGAGGTGCAGGTTTGAATGAATCAAAGTTTCTTAAATATACTGCTATGTGTGTTTTTATGGCAATAGCCATTTATGGTTTCTGTTTTAAAAGAAGGCCGTGCCTTTATTTTTTGTGGCTGTTGTATTTGAATGTTTTTATTGGTAGACATTTAATTGATTGCATTTGAAATATTTGAGATGCTGCCGATTTTTTGTATGGTCTGAAGAAACGATTTTATCGCGAAAGCGCTTACTTGTGTTCAAATAAATGTCTATTTGGATTTTACACTGCTCTTTGCCATCTGTTTTTTATTGGTTTGCTGTGTTCTACATTTTTTGTTCATACTACTTGGTTTGTGGTTGGGCACAGCTTTACAGTCAGCTGGACTTGTTTTACCATCTGGTTTTAAGATGTGCACTCTCTGTGGGCATAAGATTCCCAGTTCTGATCTCAGACAAAAAGCATCAATAAATGTACTTCCAAAATAAAACCTCTAAATTTGACAAAGAGTTAAGCGCCTTCACCTACATAATGTAGGCTTCCTCAGAACTAGGTGCTACAGTGTTTAAATAACTTTTTTGGTGCCAAAAATTAGTGACAGCCCTTAGTCACATCGCTCCATTATTTATATACAACACTGAGCATCCTGCTGCTGTTACGTCAACACAATCTTAAATCTTTGTATCCCACTATTTCATTTCAGTACAATAAATCAATAGTTAAAAACATTTATATAAAATATTATATATATATAAAATGTATTGTATAAAAACCTTTTATAAGTTCTTATACTACAAATACATTCGGATGTTTGTACCTCAATGTAATAACTTCTTAGGAGCTACTATTCTCTACCTTATTTAAAAGTAAACCATACATCAACTGTTTTATTATAGTAATAGTATGCCAACTACTCTATTCTACTATCTTCGAATAACTATTTCTTTCAGTTCGCTAACTTTAAACCATCTTCCAAATGTTAAACATATATAATGTGTGTAAGAAATGAATGACCCAAACCTCATTTCTTATATTCTTGATGTTCTATATACCAATATAGGTTTGATCGAAATGTTGTCATTCAATCCTGGTGTATTCGAAGCATCTGTAAGAAGTTGCCACCATACTTTTCTAACTTAAAAAAATCTTTTCTATTACCTCTGTGTTCTAATATGGCAAATTTAAAATTGTGTTCCGCCCCTAACTTTTCTATATGGCTATACAAGGCATTGTTCCCATCCTTTTTCCTTATACTGTATAGGTGATCATAAATTCTCTTTTTAAAAGCTCTCTTGTCTTGCCTATATGGTATCCAGGACATAGTTTACATTTTGCCATATATATTACAAAATTAGTGTTGCAATTACCTGTTTTAAAATTAATTTTAGTCTTATTTATATTTCCAAGTACAATCTCTTTTTCTTCCATTATAACTCCACATTGGTTGCAGTTTTCACACTTTGTGGTTGCCTTTTTGGAGAGATCTGTGTTACTATGTGTAATATTCTCCCCTTTCTCTAACAACCTATTTAAATTGTTTCCCATTTTGTATACAAAGTGAGGTCTATCTCCTACTAGTCCAACCAAATTTTCATCCACCATAAATAACCTCCAATGACTCTCCATAATTTGCTCAATGCAATGTACATAAGGGCTATATTCTGAAACACATGCTTGTTGATATTTCGCTGTTTTCTTTTGAATTAGTGTTGTAAAGGCAGCCTCTAACTCCATTATAACTCCCTAATAGTGGAGTATATTTTTTACCCCACTGCTGAATTACATATTGTTTCACATCCCTCATCATTCTGTTATCATATCCCCTTTCTTCAAATAGCCCTGTTTATGTATTCCATTGCATGTATCATTTTGTCATTGCATGTATCATTTCGTCATATGTTGATGTCATATGGGCTACCCTTGTACACTGCCCTTTGTATATGTTATATAATAATTTTTTTGGGATGATTACTTGTAAATAGTCATTGGAGAATGTGTTTTTCCTATATATACAAGATTTAAAACCTTCACTATGTGAAATGAATGTGTCTAAATATGCTATTCCATTAGTACTAACAATGTATGAATTTTAAAAATTCACTGCTAGAATTCAAAAAGGAAATGAATATTTCCACTTCGTTCATATCACCGTCCCACAAAATATACATGTAATCCAGGAACCTAGTGTAATGGGTCACATGTTTAAACATGTCATTGGGGAATAAAACTGTTTCCTCCCAATCCAACATAACTAAGTTTGCAAATATCGGTGCGCAAGCAGAACCCATTGCTACACCTTTCTTTTGTTTGTAATGTTTCCCCTTCATATGTCTTGTCCCAATCAATATTGATGTTTCCTTATACTTTTACAAAATGAATCCAACCCTAAATTCTTTGGAATACAAGAAAACAAGTCAAGAACATCTATCGTTACATATATAAATTTACTATAATTCTCTTGTATATGATAGTTACCCGAAAAGTCCCAGGAGTCCTTAATTAGATGAGGGATGGGATTACAAATGTCCTTCAACCACGTGTCTACAGCTACACCAAGGGGAAAAGTTTTTGCCTGACTCCCTGAAACAATGGGTCTAAATGGTTGATTTGTTATATTTTAATGTATCTTGGGAATTCCCACTAGTGTAGCTAATAATACAGGATGTTGCACCTTAAAGAAATCCTACACCTTTGTGTTAATCCGGTTGTCTATCCAAAATTTTTCAATATGAGTCTATACATTGGTATGCTATATTGATCTCATTCAAGGAGACAGAATGGTAGTTCCCTGTTTGTGTCAGTATAGCAAACATTTTGTTGGAATATTCCATCAGGTCATATATAACCACACCCACCCCCTTTATCCGGTTTCATAACACGGATACTATAGTCTCCTTTTAAACTTTTTAATGATTCCCTTTTTTCTAATGTTAAATTGTCCTTTGTTGCTTTCATTTTAATTCTATTTTTAAGTTTGTATATGTCTTTAGATACTTGTTTTTCGTACATTTCAACCCGGGGGTTCATAGGTGGGACAAATGTACTTTTTTTTTTCTTTAGTTTGTTTTTTCTGATGCTAACTTCATTTATACTTTAACATATCCTGAAACATAGTAGACAAGTTAATTTTCCTTGTAAATAATTTAATTTCACTTAGTCTACTAATCTATATTGTGGAGTTGGTATATATTTCATACCCTTGGACAGAAGTTCAAAATGTAATCTATTTACTGTAAAATTAGACTAATTATAAATTTTAAAATTATTATGACTGCAAGTCACTCCATCTACAGTTATGTCTTCAGTAATGACTGTTTCATGTCCACTAGTAGTTATTGTTGGTATTCGTTCCTCTACCTGTCTCTGCATGTACCTTTCTGATACTGTATTTGGGTGGTAGTTCCCCATGTCTATCTTTGATTTCTTTTTCCAATATTGTGGGTTCCACCCTCTCTGAAAATTTTGTCTATAATTCCTATTGTCTATATGTCCATCATTTCTCTTATACTCATTTCTATAATTTCCTCTATTGTTTACTTCATATTTTTTTACTTTGATTACTGTGTTCATTTCCATTTTCACTTTCCATATCTCTCCATATATACGCTGTTATCTTTATACTGAGTCATATCTCTAGTTAATTTTTTACACTTTTTTCATATCCTGTCCGTGTTTTTCTATCAACCACCTGAAATTGTTTGTTATATAAATTTTCCCATTGTTTGAACAGCAAATCTCTAACTATTCTGAGATTTAACTCCTCCTCTACTTCTTTCATTAGTTTAGATAGTTTTTCATCATTGAATCTAGTCAACAAATTCATGTATTTAAAACCAAATTCATTGAATAACTGATTAAATTAATTTTTACAAGTACTGGTAATTTCTAGTCCCACTCTTTCTAGTTTTCTCATTTCTCATTTCTAGTTTTTTGAAGAAACAAAGACCCATAGGTACTATTTTTAGTATCAAACACTTGTGCAAATAAGCATTGTCCATCTTGATACTACTAACAACACTCAGTTTTTTCCCCAGCTTGTAAATATTGTTTCTCAATGTACAGTTATTAACACGTTTAATGTTTCTCTGTTTTCCTTTTTCATAATTGTCAAAATCAAAAAAAAGTTTTGTAAATGTTCATTGTTACTAACGGAACAGTTAGTGATTGTATCTGCTTGTACAGTTGTACTCTTGGTTATATTATCAGGTGAAAAGAATGGAACAGTACCTTTGATTTTATTTGTGGTTTTCTCCACCACATTATTGTACTTTTTTCATCTTAGCGAGTTGTTTTGCAATAAATATTGTTTATCTGGAGCCTGCACTGCATTTCCTCTGTATTTTTCTTTGTTTTACAGAGAAGATAGCATAGTAGTAGGACTCAACTGAATTTTTCTATTCAGTTCTAATCTCCACAGGGAGTGTCTTTATTGCTTAGGGCTGTCACATTTGGACACACCTTGTTCCATTTGTGCGGCCTTTAATTCCAGGGCCTTTAGTGACAGACAAAATAAACTCATTCTTAAGGATTTATTAATAGCATCTGCTCCTTTTTCAGGTATCTCTACGTCAGGGGTCAGATCCCTCGCACAAATCTTAAGGAACTCAGGGAGCACTGTAAATGTTCTGCTGTTGGTCTACAAAGACTGCTCTTCCATCAGAGACGCCTGAGAAGGTTCCTAAGACCTCAATTCCTAAACCTTTGGATCGGATACTCATTGTATCATCATCCTCTCGGCCCCAAAGTTTTGTTTTCTCCTGTACTGGTGTCACCCAATTGAGGTCTTTTCTGCAGATGCTCAAAGCCTTCTAAGCCACCCTTCACGGTTTCCTCCATTAGGTCATCCTGAAGTCTGTCTGAAGCAGAGGTGGATAGGATGATGAGAGTTCCTCAGAGCACAGATCCAGATGGGGTTCTTGCTGGCTAGGTCTGCTATCGGATCCGTGAGCTCTAAGCCATCCTTTTAGTCTGTTGCTCCTTCTCCTATCTGGCCTTCCATTTTGGAGCCCTTGTATCAGAGATCCCAGAGAGTCGAATCGTCTGATCAGAAGATTTCTTTATCTTCCAGCTCGGTGATGTCCCTGATCCGATCGGCACCCCCACCCTCTGAGCACAGTGGTTCTCTGAAACAAAGTGTCTAATCCACGGGGGTTAATTTCAACTTTGAAACTTTTGAAGCTGTCACTTTTCCTTGGAGCTTTGATGCTGGACAGCGTGGCTCTGACTTCTCCTCCTGAGTGGAAGGTCGGGGAGGGCCTGGGATTGTCTGCTCTGAGAGCTTCAGCTCTGATCAGATTGTCCTTCCATCTGCCTTCAAAGTGGTGGAGAGGGATTTCTCTCACCCAAGAGCAGTCTTGACTCTTCCACTGATGGATCCATCCTTTTTTTTTTACTCCTTATGACCTGTCTGAGTCTGCTCATCCTTCCCCTCAGGGGCAGCCAGCCAATTCCCACTCAGGACCTCCCCACCTCTTCTGATAACCTCGCCAGGATGCCACACTGAGGAGGTCCCTTGTGTGCAAAAGGAGGCACTTACATTCCCCGCAAGAATATCTCATGGAAGATGCCGATTTTGGTGAAGGGGAAGGGTCCCCTAGATCACCACCTGAGTAAGTCTCATTCAGAGACATCTAGAGATTCTTCACCAGAAAGGTGGGTGTGGGAAGCCACCTGGTGTAGACAGTCTGTCACTGGTTAGCCACCCCCACTGATGTGGTTCCGGAAATCTCAAAGTCCTTTCCAGGAATAATGCAGGGATTTTTCCCCCAGAGGCAGATGGGGAAATTACCATGGTAAATGTTACCCACAAGGCAGAAGGGTCTGCAGAACCAAGGATCTCTTGATTCCCTCTCAGATGCATCCTTCCGTCACTCCTGAAAGATTGCCTAACTGTCTCTGTCTGGAGGTAGTGGGGAGGGGTTGCTTATCGTTGCACTAAAAGCCTGGATAGCCATCATAAAGGACAATTGAGTGTAAGGGATCCTATCCAGAGTATGTTTCATTCCCTTTTTACAAAGAAGTCTCCCCCGATATTCCATCCAGACAGAGGGAGCTAGCAGCTCAAGAAATCCAAAAGTTTGCTAGACAAGTCATCCAAGAGGTCCCACAGACCAAGCAAGATCTGGAATTTACTCAAGGTTCTTTTTAGGGGACCTGAGACCGGTCTTGGTTTTCAGTTATCTAAATTAGTTTGTAAAAAAATTTCAAATTCCCGATTTGTTATAGTTCATTCCATTCTACGTTTCCTATCTATAGAAGAATGACTGGATGTGCTCAGACCTTCAGAATGCATGCAATCACATCAAAATGAACAGGTGCTCTCGAAGGTTTCTACACTCCCGGCTGGGAGTCTCAGTTCAGATCCCTGCTCTTCAGTCTCACCATATCCCCCTGGGTGTTAACCAAATGCATGGCAGCTGTAGCAGCTCACAAGAGACTGCTTGGATTCGGACTCCTCACCGCACCAGCCAAGGACTGTGCTCATAGAAGCCAGAGACTATTTACTACAGCTATCTCACTCATTGGGAATCATTGTCTGTATGGACAAATCTCAGCTTCAACTAGTACAAGTCTTTGCGTCCAAACGAGCCCCTATAAACTCAGTCAGTTCTCTAGCTCTTCTGCTTCAAAACAGAGTTCTTGCATTAAAGACTCATGTCAGACATTTTCTCTTTCTTCTCCCTCACCAAAACTGGTTCTCCAAGCTCTAGGGTCGATGGCTGCTGCAATTACTTTTCATTCCCACTGCTCATCTCCATATAGAGTTCTTCAGTGGACCAAAACGGTGCAGTGGGTCCTTTGATCAACACCCCTTAAGACATCTGATAAAACTTTCTCAGGATTGCAGAAAATCTCTTTGGCAGATTCACTCTGAGGAGATCCATCAAGGGTGTCCATGATGTTCATCATGCATACAGCTGCAGTCATAACAGATGGGTTATCCTGCCGTCAGGCGGGTCCTCGGTCGGCCGAATTCCAAAGTCTAGGTCCGGCATCGGTTGTCGTCGCTTCTTCCCTGACGTCAGTGCGGCAGGGGTATAAAAGAGGCAGCCAACGCCATTTTCTTCAGTCTTTCTTGCCACGCGGAGCCCGAAGCAGAAGCAGTTCGCAAGTGCCGGTCGGCCAGCTCCTGAGATTTACGAAAGTATTTCAGCCGAAGTCTTCTTGAAAGCTAAGTACCCCGTTGGGGAAACTTTTCTTGCCTCAGACCGATGTCAGACAAAGTTAATTGCATTTCATGTGGGAAGCAAATACTGCATAAGGATTTCCACTCTTACTGTATACCTTGCCTAGGCCCAGACCACGACGTCTCGGCCTGCCGTTTTTGTGCTAGATTCAACAAACGCACTATTAAGCGTCGGGCGGAGTTCGCCCTTCACTTTTTTGGCAAAAAAATTTAATTATATTATGTCGTCGGATACTCAGACTCCAGTTTTTTGCAAAAAACACAAAGATAAGGACCGACATACGAGGTCCGCACCACCTACTGATACCACGCTAAGGCCAACTACCGGCTCTCCGGTACTCAGCGAGGCGCCTACGCAGCCCCTGAGTACCGATGACAATGCATTACCAGTGTCTTCAGTACCCGAGGTCGCAGGCTCCTCGGCCCCCATTCCTACTACAGATACCGACGCCACTCCTGGCGGGGAAACTCAGAATTTAGACAGGCCTGCCATTTCTCAAGGGGTCTTCAGGCCTTCCTCCTTCTCCATTAAAGCCCTCACTAAATCTAAAACGGCCATGAAAACCAAAAAAACAGGTTCCTCAGACACCCTCTCAAGGCACCATGCCTAAAAAACAGATGCTTAAAATGGCTGAGGATTTGATTACTCTTATCAGGGGTTCTCACCCCCCCCCCCCTAACAAAAGGCCCAGATTAGAGGAAGACTACCCTTCCTCAGATCAAGCTTCTATTACCTCAGAACTATCTGAGGACCAGGATTGTGCCTATTCTCCATTTGAAGACTCTGATGCAGAGGAGTCTATTCCCTCGGTCTCCCCCCCTGAGGACTTCTCTTTTGGGGAAACCCTGCATACATTGAGGGAACACTTTCACTGGGAAGGCCAAGATTACTCAGATTCCAAGAAAAGGCTCAGGGAACTTCTTCTGCTCCCCCAGCATAGGCCTCTGGCTATCCCTCCTGTTTTAGATATATTGGATGATCTGTACACAGAAGCCAGCCTTAATCCTGATTCCTTGCCTCCAGCTCCTGTTAAACCAGACCAGTATTACCGGGTTCCTGATTCTCACCAGTTCCTATATAAAAGCCATACTGCTGACCCAGAAACTATTTCACAGGGTCCCAAGGGAATTAAGGCCTCTACTGCTAAACATCCATTACCTTCAGAGAGAGGTTCCAGATCTTTAGAAAGGTGGGGGGAAAAGGTGTACATCTCAGCCACTTTAACCATGAGGGCATTAAATTGTCAGTTCCATATGTTAAAGTATCAACAGTTTTTGATATCTCAGCTGAAAAGCAAGATGACACAACCAGAACAACCAGATTTAAAAGAGTTGCAGGATTTGTTGCATGGTGCAGAGCAAGTGGGTAAACATACCTTGCAGTGTGGTTTTGATGCTTTAGAGGCCTCATCTAGGGCTGCTGTTACGGGTTCTGTTATACGTAGGCATGCTTGGCTCAAAGAGCAAACCTTACCAGATCATGTCAAAGCTAAATTATTAGATGCACCTCTTCAAAAAGATGTATTGTTTGGTGTTAAAGCGGAGGAGGTACTAAAGAAAATGGAGGAAAAAGCGAAATCAATGCAAACAGTGAAAGATTTCCTGCAGGTACAGCCTCCACGTTTCAGCAGAAACTGGCCTTCAAATTGGTCCTTTCCAGCCATGGACAGACCTCAAATGGGGCAGATACAGGCGTCCAAGGGGTAGAGGACAACCTCAAGGATCTTTCAGAGCAAAACAGTGGCAAGCACCAACCCCAAGAGAAGATAGATCACAGTCTTTTAGAAAACAGACACAGTGACTTCCCCCTACACCTGCCAAGCAAAGCTTTAATGGCAGCACCTTTGGGTGGAAAACTGACATTATTCTCAAAAAAATTGGCATATTGTTACAAAAGACAAATGGATTCTGGACATTATAGACAGAGAGGCTACAGGTTCCACTTTCACACCCTTCCAAAAATGAGAGGCATGCCAAACCTGCCACACAATCAAAGGGCAGAGGCACAAAAACAAATTTCAGCTCTCATGGACATGAAAGCAATTCAAGAGGTACCTGCAAAAGAACAAGGTCAAGGGTTTTATTCCAGACTATTCCTGGTACCAAGGAAAGACAAAGATTGGAGACCTATCTTAGACCTATCCATACTAAACGCATATCTTCAGGTGCCAAAATTCAAGATGCTCACATTACAGCAGCTTCTTCCCATGCTGGGCAAGGAGTCTTGGCTGGTAACATTGGACCTCAAGGAGGCATACCTGCATGTCCCTGTCAGACAAGATTGCAGAAGATACCTCAGATTTCTTGCAGGTTCAACCCATTACCAATTCTCTGCATTGCCCTTTGGCTTATCTACTGCGCCCAGAGTGTTTACGAAATGCCTGGCATCAGTAATCGCCTTCTGCAGACTACAAGGGATACAAATCTACCCATATTTGGACGACTGCCTGATCCAAGCGGACAGCAAGAACATACTACTGCAGCACCTGGCGTTTGTAATAAAACTGTTGAACCTCCTGGGATACACAGTCAAAAAGAAATCAAAACTAATACCCTCTCAACAAATAATTTTCCTGGGTGCCAGCTTGGATACAACCACCCAGATGGCCTACCTCACGCCAGACAAGCAAGGGCAACTGTCTCAATACTTCAGAAAAATGTCAACTTACACCAGGCTAACTGCAAGGAAAGTCCTGCAGGCTCTGGGATTCATGGTATCTTGCATCCTACTAATCCCATGTGCAAAGCTGCATATGAGGAAACTTCAGTGGTACCTAAAAAAAACTTATGGTCTCAACACAGCCACAGCTTTGAAGCAATTATACCACTCATTCCATGCCTTCAAAAGGAATTTGTGGTGGGCTCAAGCTTGCCAAAGAAACACAGGTCTTCCTTTCTGTGTACCTCAAGCAACTCAAATCATCACAACAGACTACGCCTGGGAAGCACACGACAGATCAGTGCATTCAGGGAAAACGGGCACAAAAAGAGAAGCTCCTTCACATCAACCAAAAGGAAATGCTAGCCGTGCAAAAGGCTATTATGACCTTCAAAGACCTACTGCATCCAGGCCAGCTATTGATAAGGACAGACAACACCACAGTGATTTGGTACATAAACAAACAGGGGGGAACTCATTCATACCCCCTGTGCAGGCAAGCCATGACCCTTTGGAACACAGCACTGGAATTGAAAATTCAATTACAGGCACAATTCCTGCCAGGGAAGGAAAACACACTGGCAGACAACCTAAGCAGAAATATGACAGATCCACACGAATGGAAGTTGCATCCTCAAATTTTCACAAAGATAACTCGGGCATGGGGTCAGCCAGGCATAGATCTGTTTGCTACCCGCAGGAATTGCCAGTTGAAAAAATTTTGTTCAAGGACCTATCATCCACAGGCCTGGAAAGTGGACGCACTTTCCTTCAATTGGACAACATTGACCATCTATGCCTTCCCGCCTGTTCGTCTGCTGCCCAAAGTTCTATTAAAAGCCAGAGCAGAGAGGCTGAAAATGATTCTCATTGCTCCAGACTGGCCAAGGCAACACTGGTATCCGCTCCTGAAGAGCCTGACACATTCCCCACCATGGATCCTACCTCTAGTCCCTCTTCTGTTGTCCCAGCACAACTACAAAACTCTTCACAGCCATCTCAAAACTCTAAATCTAGCTGCATGGAGAATTCCTTGATTTCCCAACAGTTTCTCCTCTCCAAGGAGGTGCAGGATGTCATCTTGAGGCCAGAAGACCTTCTACTAGCAAGGCCTACTCCGCCAAATGGAAACGATTTTGTGCCTGGAATCAAAAGAAGGGACAGAATCCTTGGGTAATAAATATATCTCAAATTTTACAGTACCTAGCTGAGATGTTAAACAATGGACTTTCCTTCTCCTCCATCAACATCCACGCTTAAGCCATTTCTGCACAATACAACACAGATCCTCCTTTATTCTCTCATCCTCTCTTAAGGCAGTTCCTCAGAGGGGCAAAGAATATAAAACCCCCAAGGAAACTACCAGTCCCTGCTTGGGACCTCACCTTCGTATTGGAAAAGCTGACCCTTCCTCCCTTCGAGCCAGCTTCTTCATCAGAGTTACAGTACTTGTCATGGAAAACAGTCTTTCTTCTGGCTATCACCTCAGCTCGCAGGGTTTCGGAGCTACAGGCCCTCATGGCTGTGCAACCATTCATCATTTTCTATCAGGACAGAGTTTCCTTACGAACCAACCCTACCTTTATGCCAAAGGTAGTATCCAGTGTAGCTTTGAATCAGACTCTCCACTTACCTACCTTTTATCCAAATCCACAAAACAAAGGGGAAAGACTACTACATTCCTTGGACATTCACAGACAACTTTGTTATTATTTGGACAGGACAAAGCCATTCAGGAAATCTGACCAACTCTTTGTGTCCTGTGCTGCAGGTGCTCAAGAAAGGCCATTTCCAAACAGACAATTTCAAAATGGATAGCCCATTGCATACGCTTTTGTTACTCATTTCATGGAAAAACTGTGCCTGCATGCATCAGATCCCACTCCACCAGAGCCACAGCTACCTCTGCAGCCTTCCTCAGGGGGGTCCCTACCAAAAATATTTTGGAAGCAGCCACCTGGAGTTCAGTGCACACTTTCTCCAAGCACTATCATCTCCCACTATACTCTAAATCTAGAGCGGGCTTTGCCACAGCAGTCCTGCAGGGCATCCTAGCCCCTCCTAGTTCCACTTGGTGCCTACCACCCTTACTTAGCTTTGGGATTCTACCCATCTGTTATGACTGCAGCTGTATGCACGATGAACATAGTACAGTTTTGTACCTACCATAAATGTAGATGTTCGAGTGCTCATACAGCTGCAGTCCAGGTTTCCCTCCCTCCATCCCCTCTTAGGACAGGCCTTATGACAAACACCTTTCATATAACCTTTTTTGGGTATTCTTTTATGGTGTATTTGCTTGCAACTACTGTTTTTGATTTATCAACATTGCATTTTTGCATAACATTATGTTTGCCTTCCTTCTGGGGGCACCTGACATCTGGGGCAAGAAAAACTGAAGAAAATGGCGTTGGCTGCCCCTTTTATACCCCTGCCGCACTGACATCAGGGAAGAAGCGACAACAAACGACGCCGGACCTAGACTTTGGAATTCGGCCAACCGAGGACCCGCCTGATGGCAGGATAACCCATCTGTTATGACTGCAGCTGTATGAGCACTCGAACATCTACATTTATGGTAGGTACAAAACTGTACTTTATCTTTCCTCCCCTGACCTCCATGTTGACTACGGACGCCTCCCAGTTGGTGTGGGGGGAGGGCATACTTGGGAAGAACTGTTCAAAGCACGTGGTCCCCACAAGAGACCGGTTTGCATATCAGTGTCCTAGAGATTAGAGTGGTGCTTTTAGCATTGCAGGCCTTTCAGAGCTTTATCTCTGTAGGAGCTATTGCAGTAGAAACAGTGTCAGTAGTCTGTTGAATCAACAAATGGGGAGGGGGACCAGATCCCTCCCCCTTTTGTTGAGAAGCAATGAGAGTATTGGCAATGGGCGATCTCACCAACCACTTTCTTGTAGTGATGCACATACCTAAGGAAATCCAACATTCTAGTGAACAAACTCAGCAGGATCATCCTTGTGCCTCACAAGAGGCCTCTCACCCAGTCAGTGGAGAACATGGTCTTTCACAAATTGGGTCGGAACCTTGCTCTGACCTGTTTGCTTCTCCCCTCAACAACAAATGCAGCAGACCTCAAGTTGTCCACATGGTTTCTTCAGATGTTCTTAGTTGTTTCACTGTTGCAGTCATTACATTTGGGTAATCTGCTGGCAGGTTGCCCTCCGTCGGCCTGATTAACGAAGTCTTGGGTCCTGCGTCAGTTGCTTTCCCTTCTTCCATGACGTCAGGTCGTCAGGGGTATAAAACATGCAGCCGATGGCAATACATCAGTCTTTCTTGCCGTGCCCGAAGCAGAAGCAGTTAGCAAGTGCTGGTCGGCTGACTCCTGAAATTTTCGTTTTCGAGTTTCAGACCCGAAGTCTTCAACTAAAAGCTTAGTACCCTGTTGGCGAAACTTTTTCTTGCGCCTTACTGATGTCAGTAAAAGTTAATAATTGCATTACTTGTGGGAAGCAAATACTGCATAAGGATTTTCATTTGTACTGTATTCCTTGCCTAGGCCATGACCACAATGTGCCTTGCTGTTGGTTTTGAGCTAAATTTAATCGGCGCACGATTAAACGTGTGTATATTTTTACTGCTAAATATTTTGGCTCAAGATTTAATTATCCAGAAATGTCGGTTAGCAATCCAACTACCGGAATACCTAAAAAAAAATGCAAAGAAAAAGACAGAGACCATAGAGGTCCAAAACCGGCGACAACGCTTCTCCTAAGCCAGTCGCCGGTACTCAGCGAGAAGCTTTCGCAGCCCCTGATACCTGCTACTTCTGATTTGCAGGCCTCTACTGAGACCCATTCGGAGTCTGGTATGCCGTGAGATACTTCAATTATGGAACCTGCGGATGGGTCCGGAGCCGCTGTGCAGGCACTGGCTTCTGAGGCTGTTTTCAGGCCTACAGATTTGTATATTACTGACGCCATCTTCAAAACTAAGGTGAAAATCTAAATCTATGTCTAAAAAACTGACGCCTGGGCCACATGTGCAGGCCCCACTATGCCTAAAAAACAAATGATCAAAATGGCTGAAGATTTAACAGGATTCTGTTTCTTCTGACTCTTCTAATGAACAGGATTTGTCTATTCCTACTTATGAGGTCTCTGCAGAGGATTCTATTCCTTCTGCCTCTCCCCCTGAGAATTTTTCTTTTGGGGAAACTTTACATGCCTTAAGGGAACATTTCCACTGGGAAAGCCAGGATTTCTCTGAATCTAAAGAGACTTGGGGATTTTCTTCTACTTCTGCAGTATAGGCCTTTGGCTATACCTCCTGTTCTAGACATTGTTGATGTTTTTTCAGAATCTAGTACGACTCCTGATTCTCTGCCTCCGGCTCCTTGTAAGCCAGACAGGTACTACAGGGTTCCTGACTCCCACAAATTCCTTTTCAAAAACCCTATTGCTGATCCTGAAACCATTTCTCAGGGTCCAAGGGCATTAAAGCCTCTTCTGCCAAAAATCCTACCCCTTCTGATAGAGATTCAAGGGTGCTGGATAGATGGAGTAAGAAGGTTTACACGTCTGCAACCTTGGCAATCAGGGCTTTAAACTGTCAATTTCATATGCTTAAATATCAACAGCATGTCTTGGGACTAAAACAGAAAATGTTAATCTCTGACTGTGTGGAAGATAAAGAATTGCAGGATTTATTGCGTTCAGCTGAACAAGTAGGGAAACATACTTTGCAATGTGGTTTTGATTCCTTGGAGGCCTCTTGCAGGGCTGCTGTAACTGGATCTGTGCTAAGAAGGCATGCTTGGCTCAAAGAGCAAACTCTACCTGACCATGTTAAAGCAAAATTGTTGGATGCTTCTTTACAACAGGACCGTACCTTTGGTAATAAGGCTGAAGAAGTGTTGAAGCTAAATCTATGCAAAATGTGAAAGATTTCTTACAAGTGCAACCTCCAAGATTCAGTAGGCACTGGACTACTAAGAACTGGTCCTTTCCACTCCCCTCGAGAGCCACTCTGGTCAAATCTAGACATTCCAAAGGCTCCAGGTTTCAGTCACAAGGAACTTATAGAACAAAACAATGGGGTGCCTCCACCTCCAAAACTGGAAGCAACAAGGCACCTCCCTATGGTAAACAGTCTCAATGACTTCCCTCTACAATCACCAAGCACTTACCTCTTAGCCGCCCTTTTTTGGGGGAAAACTAGCACTTCATACACTAAACTGGCAGCTTATTACCCAGGACAAATGGGTTTTAAATATAGTATCCCAGGGATACAGATTTCATTTCCACACGTTGCCAGTCTCAAACGGATGGCCAGATCTGCCCCCAAATCAGTGGGCAGAGGCCCAGAAACAAGTTCTGTCCCTCATGAACATGGGGGCTATTCAACCAGTACCAGAAGAGGAAAAGGGACAAGGTTTCTACTTCAGAATTTTCCTGGTACCCAGAAAAGACAAATGATGGCGTCCAATTCTGGACTTATCCACTCTAAACACATTTCTGGACTTTCCAAAATTCAAGATGCTGACTCTTCAACAGTTGCTACCTATGCTAGGCTAAGATGCCTGGTTGGTAATCTAGACTTAAGAGGCTTACCTGCATATCCCAGTCAGGGAATCTTGCAGCAGATACCTCCGCTTCAAAGTAGGCTACTCGCATTACCAGATGTTCATAGTGTTTCACTGTTGCAGTCATTACACTTGGGTTATCCTGCTGGCAGGCTACCCGCAGGCGGCCCGAATTCCAAAGTCCTGGTCTGGCGTCGGTTGCTGTCGCCTCTTCCCTGATGTCAGTGTGCCAGGGGTATAAATGATGCAGCCAACGCCATTTTCTTCAGTCTTTCTTGCCACGCGGTGCCCAAAGCAAAAGCAGTTAGCAAGTGCTGGTCGGCCGACTCCTGAGATTTTCAAAATCGAATTTCAGATCCGAAGTCTTCAATAAAGCTAAATAACCCATTTTGGGAACTTTTTTCCTGTTCCAGGCAGATGTCAGAAAAAGTTAACAATTGTATTTCTTGTGGGAAGCAAATGCCTCTTAAAGGTTTTCATTCTTACTGTATTCCTTGCCTAGGCCCTGACCACGATGTTGCTAGTTGTCGGTTTTGTGCTAGGTTTAACCAACGCACTATTAATCATCGGTACGATTTTGCTTTTCATTATTTTGGCAGAAGGTTTAACTATATAATGCTGTCGGAACAACCGACGACCGCAATTCATAAAAAAACACAAGGATAAAGACAAGGACAAGCATCCGAGGTCCAAAACCGACGAAGCCTCTTCTAGGCCAGTCGCCAGTTCGCCGGTGCTCAGTGAGGCGCTTTCACAGCCCCTGACTCATGCTACCTCAGAGCCACAGGCCGCCTCCGACTCCCACGTTGAGACAGCTAGGCCTCTGGCTACTCAAGGTATTGGCCCTTCGGAAATTAATCCCTCAGATGGGTCCGGAGCCGCTGAGCAGGCATCGGCTTCTGAGGGTGTCTTCAGACCTACACAACTTTATATAAAGCCTACTTCAGCATCCAAGACAAAGTCTAAAACCGTTTTAAAGACAAGAAAACCAGTACAGCATTCTCCAGGACAGACTTCTATGCCTAAGAAACAGATGCTCAAAATGGCCGAAGACCTAATTACTTTGATCAGAGGTTCCCATCCCCCTCTTGATAAGAGGCCTGGGCAAGACACTTAATAATATGATTCCTCTGATCAGGTTTCCATTTCCTCTGATTCCTCTTCTGAACAGGGATATTGTATTCTTCCCTATGAGGATTCTGATGCTGAAGACACTATTCCTTCAGCTTCTCCTCCTGAGGACTATTCTTTTGGGGAAACCCTGCATACCATGAGGGAGCATTTCCACTGGAAGAGCCAAGACACTTCCGTTTCTAAGAAAAGACTTGGAGACTTTCTTTTTCTTCCTCAGCACAGACCTCCTGCAATTCCCCCTGTTCTAGACATAGTGGATGATGTATTTTCAGAGTCCGGTCTGTCACCAGACTCTTTACCTCCTGCTCCTGTTAAGCCGGACAGATACTGCAGGGTTCCAGACTCCCATAAATTTCTTTACAAAAACCCTGCTGCTGACTGCTGCTGACCCAGAAACTATCTCACAGGGTCCCAAAGGGGTCAAGGCTGCTTCTGCTAAAAACCCTGTCCCCTCGGATAGAGACTCTGGGGCTTTGGACAGATGGGGGGGGGGGGAGTTTACACTTTTGCTACCTTGGCTGTAAGGGCTTTAAATTGTCAATTTCATATGCTCAAATATCAGCAATACTTAATGTCTTTGTTAAAACAAAAAATGTTGACAAATTCTGAATGTTCTGAGAACAAAGATTTACTGGATTTATTGCATGCAGCTGAACAAGTGGGAAAACGTACTTTGCAATGTGGCTATGATTCACTGGAGGCCTCATGCAGGGCCGCTGTTACAGGTTCTGTTATTAGAAGGCATGCTTGGTTAAAGGAACAGAATCTGCCTGAAATTATTGGATGCTCCATTACAGCATGATACTTTGTCTGGTGTTAAGGCAGAAGAGGTGTTGAAGAAAATGGAGGATAAGGATAAATCTATGCAGACAGTAAAGGATTTCTTACAGGTACAGCCACACAGATTTAGCAGGAACTGGCCCTCTAAGAATTGGTCCTTTCCAGTGTCAGACAGACCACAAAGAGGCAGATTCATACACCCTAGAAGCAGGCAACAGCCCCAGGGCTCATACAGGCCCAAACAATGGGGTGCTTCTTCCTCCAAAAGCGGAGAAGACAAATCACAGCCTTATAGAAACAGTCCCAATGACTTCCCTCTGCCAATGCCAAGCACTTATTTTTTGGCAGCACCCTTAGGAGGGGGAAAGCTGGCACTTTTTTCAACAAAACTGACACAAGATCACCCAGGACAAATGGGTCTTAACTATAGTCTCTCCTGGCTACAGGTTCCACTTTCACACCCTTCCAAAGGCAAAAGGTATGCCAGACCTGCCACACAGTCAGTGGGCAGAGGCACAAAAACAAGTTTCATCCCTCATGGACATGGGGGGCTATTCAGCCAGTGCCACAACAAGAGCAGGGACAAGGATTTTACTCAAGACTTTTCTTAGTACCAAGAAAGGACAGAGCCTGGAGACCAGTTCTGGACCTGTCTATTCTAAATACTTTTCTGGACGTCCCAAGATTCAAAATGTTAACTCTACAGCAGCTTCTGCCCATGCTGGTCAAGAAGGCTTAGCTTGCAACTTTGGACCTCAGAGGCATACCTGCATGTCCCAATCAGACAATCTTGCAGAAGATGCCTCAGATTCATAGCTGGCTCAATGCACTACCAATTCTCTGCACTGCCCTTTGCCTTATCTACTGCGCCCAGGGTCTTCACAAAATGCCTGACACCAGTAATTGCATTTTGCAGACAAAGGAATTCAAATATATCCCTACTTGGACGACTGCCTTATTCAAGCAAAGACCAAAGATATTCTACTACAGCATCTGGCGTTTGTAAAAAGATTACTATTTTGCCTAAGGTACACAGTAAATGAAAATAAATCAAAACTAGTACCCTCTCAAGAGATAATATTCCTGGGTGCAAGTTTAAATACAACTACCCAGATGGCTTATCTCGCACCAGACAAACAAAGGCAACTGACTTCCTACTTCAAAAACATGGCAACAAAGACCCAGTTATCTGCAAGAAAAATTCTGCAGGCACTGGGCTACATGGCATCCTGCATTCTTCTAATTCCATATGCAAGACTGCATATGAGGAAACTACAATGGTATCTAAAAAGTGTTTGGACTTAACATTGCCACAGCCTGGAAACAGAAATTACTCTCATTCCCTGCCTACAACAGGAATTTCAATGGTGGGCACAGGCATGTCACCACAACAAGGGACAGCCATTCACCTTACCCACTGTCAGGCAGACACTAACAGATGCATCAGATTATGCCTGGAAGGTGCACATGGCAGGAAAATGTATTCAGGGCACATGGCCCACAAACCAAATGCATCTTCATAGCAATCAAAAATAAATGCTAGCTGTACAAAATGCTCTGACAGCCTTCAAGGATCTACTTCATCCAGGACAACTACTGATACAGACGGACAATACTACAGTCATGTGGTACATAAGCAAGGGGGCACACATTCCTACCCCCTCTGCAGACAGGCTGATTTTGTGGAACACAGCATTGACTTATCAAGTACATCTGCAAGCACAATTCCTGCCAGGAAAGACGAATACTTTGGCAGACAAGCTAAGCAGAAACCTCATGGATCCGCACGAGTGGAAACTAGATCCACAAATCTTCAACATAACAAGGTAATGGGGATGCCCAGACATAGATCTATTCGCCTCCCCTCACAGCTGCCAGCTACAGAGATTCTAAACTCGGACTTCTCACAAGCAAGCATAGAAAGTGGACGCCCTTTCAGCTGGAAAGCCCTTACAGTATATGCCTTCCCTCCTCTGCCTCTCCTCTCTAGGTAGGTCAGACAAGAGAAGCAGAAAATTATACTGATTGCCCCAGACTGGCCACGCCAGCACTGTTACCCAATCCTAAAGAGCTTGTCTCAAGGCCCAGCCTGGACATTGCCTCAAATACCTCATTTGCTGACCCAACAACACGATCAGATCCTACACAGCCAACTCAGAACCCTAAATCTTGGCTGCATGGCGGATAATGTAATCATTCAGAACACACCTCTCTCTAAAGCAGTTATAGATGTTATTTTGGAGGCCAGGAGGCCCAGCACCAGAAAATCTTATGCAGAAAAATGGAAGAGATTCTGTACTTGGAACCAAGCGCAGAGAATTGACACGCTTGTACCACATATTCCTCAGATTTTGCAATACCAAACTGAGATGCTGGACAAAGGCCTATCCTTCTCATCAATTAAGATCCATGCCTCTGCCATTTCAGCTCATTCAGCTTATTACAATATGGACCCACCTATTTTTTCTCATCCACTGCTAAGACAGTTTCTCAGTGGGGCCAAAAACATAACACCTCCAAGGAGAGCTCCAGTACCTGCATGGGACCTCAATTTTGTCTTGGAAAAACTCACACGGTCTCCTTTTGAGCCAGCCAATACAGCAGAGATAAAATACTTGTCATGGAAAGCAGCTCTTCTCCTAGCAATAACTTCAGCAAGAAGAGTATCAGAGTTACAGGCACTAATGGCTGTGGAACCTTTTATTATTTTCCATCAGGACAGGGTTTCTCCAAGGACAAACCCGACATTTATGCCTAAGGTAGTGTCCAGTGTGGCTCTTAACCAAATCATACACTTGCCTACCTTTTATCCAAACCCACAGAATAAGGGGGAGACACTTCTGCATTCTTTGGACATACACAGACAGCTACGCTTTTACTTGGACAAAACTAAAGCCTTCAGAAAGACTGAGAAACTTAGTGGCATATGCTGCAGGATCGCAAGGAAAAGCCATTTCAAAACAAACTATTTCAAAATGGATAGGCCACTGCATTTGTTTCTGCTATTCACAACATGGCAAATCAGTGCCCAAGGGCATTAGGCCATATTCTACCAGAGCAGCAGCCACTTCAGCAGCCTTCCTCAGAGGAGTACCAACCAAGGGCATTTTGGAGGCTGCAGCCTGGAGTTCAGTTCACACTTTTACAAAGCACTACCATTTACCTCTGTATTCTAAATCCAGAGCAAGTTTTGCCTCTGCAGTTCTGCAGGGCCTCATAGCCACTCCAAACTCTATTTAGGCCCAGCCACCAAACCTAGCTTTGGGATTCAACCCAAGTGTAATGACTGCAACAGTGATGCACGATGAACATAGTACAGTTGTGTACCTACCATAAATGTAGATGTTCGAGTGTATTCACTGTTGCAGTCCAGGTTACTCTCCCACCATCCCCCTTTTTCCGTTGCTGGGACTTGTCTGTACCTCTCTATTCTATACAACCTATGTGGTGTATTTGCTTGTAGATGAAGGTTATGTGCATGCTTTTTTATGATTATAATATTTACAGCCTACCCTTCTGGGGGCACCTGACATCTGGGGCAAGAAAAACTGAAGAAAATGGCGTCGGCTGCATCATTTATACTCCTGGCGCACTGACGTCAGGGAAGAGGTGACAGCAACCGACGCCGGACCAGGACTTTGGAATTCAGGCCGACTGCGGGTAGCCTGCCAGCAGGATAACCCAAGTGTAATGACTGCAACAGTGAATACACTCTAACATCTACATTTATGGTAGGTACACAACTGTACTTTCTCTGCACTGCCCTTTGGCTTATCTACTGCGCCCAGGGTCTTCACAAAGTGCCTGGCACCAGTAATTGCATTTTGCAGGCAAAGAAATATTCAGATATATCCATACCTGGACGATTGTCGAATTCAGGCAGAAAACAAGGACATTCTTCTAAAGCATCTGGCGTTTGCAAAAAGGGTTCTAACTTGTCTAGGATACACCATAAACGAAAAATCACAACTGGTACCCTCTCAAAAAATTACATTCCTGGATGCAAGCTTGAATACAGCTGCAAAGATGACTTACCTTACACCAGAAAAGCAAATTCAGTTGATGACTTTAAACAGGTGGCCACAAAACCCCGCTATCTGCAAGACACTCTGCAAGCTTTGGGGTGTATGGCCTCCTGCATTCTTCTAATTCCATATGCAAGACTGTATATGAGGAAATTTCAGTGGTACTTAAAGTTTATGGAGTTAACATTGTCACAGCCTGAAAACAATGATTCCTATTATACCTTGCCTGCAACTAGATTTCCTATGGTGGGCAGAAGCTTGCCACCAAAACAGGGGACTGCCATTCACTCCACCCCCTGCCGCCCAAACCCTAACAGACGCATCAGACTATGCTTGGGGGGCTCATCTGGCAGGGAAGTGCATTCAGGGCAAATGGACCCCAAATCAAATGCACCTACATATCAATCAGAAAGAGATGCTAGCTGTACAGAATGCTCTGACAGCCTTCAAGGAATTCCTTCATCCAGGACAATTAATGATAAAGACAGACAACACCACAGTTATGTGGTACTTAAGCAGGGGGGTACACATTCCTGGAACCAGTCACAAGGAGTAAGCACAGCAATGCCCAATATTCCTCAGATTCTGCAATACTTAACTGAGATGCTTCACAAGGGCTCATCTTTTTCTTCCATAAAAATCCATGCCTCTGCCATTTCAGCTCATTACAACACAGAACCTCCCCTCTTAGGTTCATAGGTAGATACTAGGCTATCTGCCCTAGGGCATTTATAAGCCTAGCCAGAATATATTTGCTTTCGCCTCCCTTTTAGACTAGATTCCTGAGCCCCTGTCCAGCAAGGCCACAGAAGTGATCCCAGGAGTGAACTTACGATTTCCCATCCACTCATCAAGATTTCTCTTGAAGAGTGTCAGCGAGGGGCTCTGCTTAACATGGACCAGGGCTCTATTCCAGAGTGAGGGAAGCCTCTGAGATATGAATCTATCCCTCCAGCATGTCCTATGTATAGCTGTGCTGAGGTTTAAATCCCTGGAGCGTGTCGCTCTAATGGATTTGGTTTTCTTGAGGTGTAGAGCGTGTTCATTAGTTCTGGGTTGGACATGGCCCTGTAGGTCAGGCAGAGATTGCCTCTGAGTAGGCAGTAAACTGAGTAGAGCTGGAGTTTCTTTAGTCGAGCTGCATCCGTTTGAGGCCCACTATCCTCTTGGTGAGGTACTTTTGAGGTCTCTCCAGCTGTTGCAGGTGTCTGGTAATGTACATCCCAAATGGGCATTGTACTCAATTGTGGTCTTGATGAGTAGAGGGGCACAGTGACCTCTCTTGATCTAGATGTGAACCCTTTTGTGATTAGGTGAGGTATATAGAAGGTTTTTCTAACCACTTTGGCAATGTGATTGTCAAAGGAATGGTTATTATCTATGTGGGTCCCCAGATCCCTAATTACTATTTCCGTACTTAGCGGATTACCTCCTCTGTGGTAGTTTGTGGGCACTTTGTTTTTCCCTAAGGGGCTGACTATACATTTTTTGGCATTTAGTTTGAGGCTGTGTTTCTGACACCAGGTATCAGCTGCCATAAGACCCTTCTGGAGGATGCTTGTGTCAGCCGGTGAGTCGATTATGGCTCCCTGTTTGCAATCATCTGTGAACTTGGTCAGCCACAGTCCTCCCGTGCTTGCCTGTACCTCAGAGAAGTATATACCAAACAAGAGGGGTCCCAGGACAGAGCCCTGTGGGACGCCACTTGTAACCGGTTTAGAGTCGGACATGGTACCCGCAACTCTGACCATGTGAGTTCTATCCGTGAGCCAGTTTGCAACCCATCTTGTGATCAATGGGTAGATATTTAGGCTGGTAAGCTTATTTATGATACCAGAGTGGGGTATTGTGTCGAAGGCCTTTGCGAGGTCCAAGTAGGCTGTGTGGACTGCCTTTCCCTCATCTATGGCTTTGGTAACTGTTTCGAAGAAGTCAACTAGGTTTAGGAGGCAAGATCTGCCTTTAACAAAGCCAAATTGGGTTAGGGTCCAGTGTCTGGAGGTTACCAATGTCTTTGAGATCCATGATGATGCGCTCCATAGCCTTGCAGACCAGGCTCGTCAGGCTTATAAGGCGATAGTTCCTGGGATCCGTTGTGGCGCCCCCTTTGTGGAGTGGGATTACTGTTGCTGTACGCTACTCTTTGGGAACATAACCTGTGTTGAGGCGGAGTTGCAACAGTGAATTTATGTGAGGGTTTTAGTTTTTGGAGTTCGTGTGAGACGCAGCCCGGGATGCCATCTGGTCCCATTTATGCTGTTTTTTTTACTTTGGAAAGGGCTGCTTTCACCTGTGTCTGTGATGTCAGGGGGACTGCATACTTCTGGGATAGACACAGGTCCTTTGGGGGGGGGGGGTAAAGTTTGCACTGAACGCGTCTGCCAGGATGTTGGCAATGTCAGTGGGTTCAGTGTACTTTGTGCCATTTTGCACCAGCTCAGAGCAGATTTGGGAGTTATCACCCAGATTCTTGACGTAGCTAAGGAAAGCCTTGTGATTATCCTTAGAATCTTTGGCAATTTTTCTTTCGAAGCTAGCCTTTGATGATTTTATGAGGGATCGAAGTTTCTTGCTAGTACTTATCAGGGATGCCTTCCCTTTTTGGGATTTTGCCCGATCATGTCATAGTTTTCTCCTTCTGTTGTAAAGTTTATTTATGGCTGGGGTCCACCAGACTGGTCTCCTGTTTTTAGACGAGTGAGTCTTGGTTTTACTTTGGATGGCACGATCCATGCATTCCTGTAGGTGCTCATAGACTCCATTTGTGAAAGATTCTGCATTTTGGGTAACATTTTCCATTAGCCCGGGAGCTTTGAAGTTCTCCACCTCAGTCTTGAGAAGTTTTTCACAGTGGTTTCCTTGGCTGGGGGTGGGGTCAGGATGTGGATGTCCATAGTGATTAGTTTATGGTCTGATCTTACCAATGAGGGGTTTACCTCTGGTGTGCAACATTGAGCCCCCATGTTGGTGTTGACCAGGTCCAATATGTTGTCCCCTCTTGTGGGAGTGGTGACCAGTTGTTCCATAGCGTTTGAGTTTATAAATTCCAGGAACCGTTGGGCAAAGGAGTTTGGACTTGAGAAGTTTTCCCAGTCAGTGTTTGGGTAGTTGAAATCCCCCAGTATCATGGTGTTTGGTGAGACCTTCATATTCTCCAATGTTCTCAGGAATGCCGAGTGGGGGTCCTGGGACAAGGTGGGTGATCTGTAGCAGGCTACAAACTGAAAAGCAGTTTTGCCCACTGTTAGTTGCACATGGATGGTCTCAGATGCCTCATGCAGTGCCACTAACCTGGAGGTGTGGTATGAGTTATATCCTGGTAGTGCTGGGGTGCTTTCTGGAGCCTTGAACCAGGTTTCTGTTACTGCACAGTTAACTATTTTCTCCATACTAAGGAGTGCCTCGAGTGTGTGCATCTTGAGGTTTAGACTTCTGGCGTTGAGTAGCATTACCCTTAGTTTTTTGTTTCTTGTATTTTCTATGGAGGTGGGTTTGTCTTTTGAGCCTTGCCTAAAAAAAGACACTATGGGGATGGCAAGAGCCTTAGCCAGTATTCGAAAGTCTAAGGGTGACAGGTGCAAGCCGTCCCTAGCGAAACAACGTGGCTTGTCGAGCATGTCATCCCAGGCTGACAGACACTGGATCCCCTTTGAATGACACCAATAGCTTAGCCAATTGTTAAAATTGATCATTTTGTCCTTATACTGTGGCAACATTCTTGGTGAGGGCAAGATGCCACTCAGGGTCAGGGTCATACCGGCCTGAGCTACATGATCCGAGAGCTCCTCTAAGTCTCTTTTCATGTAGTCCAAGGAGGGTACATTTCAGGTCATTCACACCAACATGGACAATGACGGAATCATATTTGTACCTGCTGTGGAGTGACCTGAGTGCTTGTCTTATGTGGCGGATCCTGGCACCCAACAAGCAGCTTAGTGACCTTCTCCTTGTTCAGTGTGGTGAGCAGGTCAGTGTGCCTGATGAGTCTCCCTATTACTAGTGTATTTGGTGTGTTATTTAGCCTTAAGGGCTGCGACTATGTGGCACACTGACTGTGAAGTATGTGATATGTGAGAGTTGTTGGGTGGTAGCGGTTGCTTGAATGTCTGCTTTGGAGGTCTCTGCTGCTTTGACAGATTTTTTGTTTAGAGCCTCCCAAGTATGTTATGTTTTTGTGAGTGTGTGTCTTTGCTGATACGATTGGTCTATGTGAGACTGGTTGTGTGGTGCGGGTGGTTTCCTTCTCCTGACTGTGCCAGTCCTGGGTTGAGAGAGCTCGGCCTCCAGTTTGGCTGTATAGTTGCATTTCTCACATACATTTGAGTTTGTTGAAAGGAGGAGCGGGTTGTCTGTGTACATAAGGCAATTGTAACATTGACTCAAGATTCCCAGATTCACCAGCTGGACTGGAGAGTATACCTGAAACTGCACTTTGGACATACCTGGGTAGTTTAAAGAACTGTTTGTTGATTGTCTGGAATGGACGACTAGGGAGCCTTGTACTTCTAGATAGTATAAGGGGGTGTAGTGCTTTTGTATGTTAGTGCTTTACTGAGAAATTTGAGCAAATGCTGGGCTGTAGAAGGAAGGTTGAGTGCTTACTTTTAGAGTTTGACTAGTTCTAAGGGAAAAATTGAAGAGCAGACTTTGTGGAGCCGGGAATAGTTTAAAACTGCTTAAACCGCGATGCGCAAAACCACGCAAATGCAAGTTTTAAGGCAGGGAGCTAGAAAGAGATAGGAATTAGCCCAAAACAGCCAATAAGCTACTAGTTGCTGGGCTGAGACCACTCCTCCAGGGACAGATAGGCTGGTCAAAGCTCTCCACTCTCACTGGTGAACAGAGAAGCTTCCTCCTATCCAATTAAGGATATGGGCAACACAGGAACTATACCACAGCCCAGAATTCAGCAAACCTGAAATCTGGACTACTCTAGTGTAGAAAACACGGGAAACGAGGATATTTGGTGTTTTTTTTTTTTTTTTTTTTTTTGTTTATTTAGCAGAAACAACAGAAACTTAAACAGGAAACACTGTAAATGCTTTAAATGGCTAGCGCACTTAAGTGTGTAGCCTACAACAGTTAAACAATACAAAAACGACTTTTAGAAGTGCAAAAAACAGTTAAAATACAAAAACATTGCTTTTGAGATATTAGGTAAGCCAGAAACTTGCTTTTCGGCGAGAAAATGCAGTCCCAGTTAGAAAGCAGAGAAAAAAATACTTTTATCTGTTTAAAGTCTCTCTTTTGTCCCCCTGCTGCTTGAATCACTCTGCAGGACACCACGAGGAGCTGTGCTGAGATGTTCTTCATGTTTCACTGTTGCAGTCCTTGCATTTGGGCAATCTACGGGCAGGTTACCCTCAGTCGGCCTGAATTCCAAAATCTTGGGTCCTGCGTCGGTTGCTGTCTCCTCTTCCATGACGTCAGGGGTATAAAACATGCAGCCGACGCCATTTCCTCCAGTCTTTCTTGCCGGGCGGGGCCTGAAGCAGAAGTATTTCACAAGTGCCGGTCGGCCGACTACTGAAATATTCGAGTTTGAGTTTTCAGAACCAAAGTCTTCACTAAAGCTAAGTACCCCGTTGGGGAAACATTTTTCTTGCCTTTTACCGATGTCTGAAAAAGTTAATTGGCTGTTGGTTTTGTGTTAGATTGAACCAACGCACTACTAAGCGTCGGTATTTTTTTTGCATCAAAGTATTTTGGAAACAGGTTTAACTACCCAGAAGTGTCGTCAGATAGCAATCCGACTACCGGAGTACATAAAAAACGCAAAGAAAAGGACAAAGAAAGGCAGTCAAGATCCAAAACCGACGAAGCTTCTCCTAAGCCAGGTGCTTTTGCAGCCCCCGATACCTGCTACCTTCGAGTCGCAGGCCTCTACCGACACCCATCTGGTGTCCGGCATGCCGCAAGATACTCAAGGTGTTGGACCGATGGATGTATCTCCCTCAGATGGGTCCAGAGCCGCTGAGCAAGCACCAGCTTCTGAGGGTGTATTCAGACCTAAACAATTGTATAACAAAGACAAAAGCAGCTTCTTAAACGTAAAAACCGACGCATAAGCAACGTGTACAGGCCTCTATGCCTAAAAAACAGATGATCAACATGACTGAAGACCTCATTACCTTGATCAGGGGTGTACCCATCCCCCTCCTGATAAGAGGCCTAGGCAAGACACTGATTATGAATCTTCAGATCAGGTTTCTATTTTTTCTGATTCCTCTTCTGATCAGAAATCATCTATACCTCCCTATGAGGATTCTGATGCTGAGGAGTCTTCCATCTGCATCTCCTCCTGAAGATTATTCATTTGGAGAAACCTTGCATACTTTGAAGAAGCATTTTCACTGGGAGAGTCAAGACTACTCAGAATCAAAAGAAGCTCAGGGATTTCCTTCTCCCTCAGCACAGGCCTTTAGCCATTCCCCCTGTTTTAGACATTGTGGATGATGTGTTTTCGGAGTCAAGCTTGACCCCCGACTCCTTACCTCCGGCTCTCAGTAAGCCTGACAGATATTACAGGGTCCCTGACACGCATAAATTTTTATTTAGAAACCCTGCTGCTGATCCTGAAACTATTTCACAGGGTCCAAAGGTAGTTAAGGCCTCAACAGCAATAAATCCTACCCCCACTGACAGAGATTCAAGGACACTGGACAGATGGGGGGGGCGAGGTTTATACATCCGCAACCTTGGCAATCAGGGCCTTAAACTGTCAATTTCATATGCTTAAGCACCAACAACATGATGTCCTTCAAGGATGCATCTGCAGTCATAACATATGGGTTGTCCTGCCTCAGGCAGCCCTTCGGTCGGCCGGATTCCAAAGTCTGGGTCTGGCCTCGGCTGATGTCGCACTTTCCCCGACGTTAGAGCGTCTGGGGTATAAAAGCATCAGCCGACGCCATTTTCCCGTCTTTCTTGCCGCGCGGTGCCCGAAGCAGAAGCTGTTAGCAAGTGCCGGTCGGTCAGATCCAGTGAATTGAGCTACAGAAGACTTCGAAAAAGCTAAGTACCCCGTTGGGGACTCTTTCTTGCCTCAGCCGATGTCAGACAAAGTAAATAATTGTTTAACTTGTGGGAAACAAATACCTCATAAGGATTTCCATTCCTACTGCCTTCCTTGCTTAGGCCCAGACCACGACGTATTGGCCTGTTCAGCCTGTGCTTCCTTCAACCGACGAACTCTTAGACGTCGGTCGGAGTTTGCAGAGGAATTTTTTGGGGCCAATTTTGCATATAAAATGCCGTCGGAGACTCCGACTTCGCATTTGGTGAAAAAACGGAAGGACAAGGACCGACACTCGCGGCCCGCGGTTTCGGCTGAAACCACTGTAAGGCCTGCCGTGAGTGTCTCCGTTTCGGCCGAAACAGAGTCCTCGGAGATTCCTTCTTCCGAATCCATTCTACCGACCACCGCGGCCCGAGAGGCCCCGGCTGAGTCGGCTACCGAGCTACCTACCGAAACCAGTGTCCAGGAAATGTCCGACACCATACCTTTAGACATTTCTACTCCTGCACGTGGGGCAGCTAGGCCCCCTGCTTCCATGTCCATTAAGGCTTTTTCTAGGGCTAAAGCTGCTAAACTTTCTAAAGCTTTGCCTCCCAAGACTACCTCCCAAAGGCCTTCCTCTAGTTCTCAGATTCTCAGCCTTGCAGAGGACCTTATTTCTTTAATTAGAGGTTCACAACCTCGCCCAGACAGGGCCTCTCATCCTCCACCAGACAAAAGGCCCAGGACGGACCCCTCTGACCCACACTCTTCGGATGAGTCCACGGATGGATCCGAGTTGTCAGACCACCAGGAGGAGGCTTATTCACCCTATGAGGATTCTGATGCTGAAGAATCTATTCCTTCGGCCTCCCCTCCTGAAGAGTTTTCATTTGGTGAGACTTTACACTCCATGAGAGAGCATTTTCAATGGCAAGGTCAGGAATTCTCTGATTCTAGAAAAAGATTAAGGACCTTTTTACATTTGCCTCAACATAGGCCCTTAGCTATACCTCTTGTTTTGAATGTAATTGATGATGTGTATAATGTCAGTACAGCCCCTGATACTCTCCCTCCGGCCCCTGCCAAACCTGATAGATACTACAGGGTCCCGGATTCTCATTTTCATATGTATAAAGCCCATTCTGCAGACCCAGAAACTATTTCTCAGGGCCCTAAAGGGGTTGCAGCCGCCACTGACAAAAATCCTCTACCCTCTAAAAGAGAGTCTAGAGCTTTAGAGAGATGGGGAAAGAAGGTATATACTTCTGCAACTCTTTCTGTCAGGGCATTGAATTGTCAATTTCATATGATACAGTACCAAGAGTAATTTGTTAGATGAACTGAATAAGAAACTTTCTTCTCCTGAACCCCTTGACCGTAAATCCCTTCAGGATTTGGTACACAACTCTCAGCAGGTTAGTAATCATTTCTTAAAATGTGGCTATGATGCATTGGAGGCTTCATTTAGGTCAGCTATGACTGGGGCAGTCATTCGTAGGCATGCCTGGCTGAAGGAACAATCTTTGCCAGACCATGTTAAAGCTAAACTCCTGGATGCTCCAATGGAGAAACAAAATTTATTTGGCTCCTCTGCTCAGGAGGTCTTAAAAAAGTTTGAAGAAAAGGCAAAATCTGTGCAAACAGTTAAGGATTTCCTGCAAGTACAACCACCGAGATTCAGCAGAAACTGGCCTACTAAGAATTGGTCCTTTCCAGACTCGGACAGAGCCCAGAGAGGCTGGAACAGACATCCTAGAGGCAGAGGCCAATCGAATGGCTCCTACAGAGGCCGTCAGTGGCAGCCTGCCAACCAGAGGAGTAGTGCAACAGCAGCAACAACAACTACTACACCAGGACAGGCTCAATGACTTTACTCTGATTCCGCCTACCAGGGATCAACTGGTAGCTCCCTTGGGCGGAAAGCTGGCTTTATTCTCAAAAAACTGGCATTATATTACAAGGGATACATGGACACTGCAAATTATAGACAAAGGATACAGGTTCCACTTCCACACTTTGCCAAAAAGAAACGGAATGCCAAACCTGCCACCAAATCAGAGGGCAGAGGCTTTAAGGCAGATCAACAACTTGCTTCAAATGAAAGCTATAGAAAAGGTGCCACTATCAGAACAAGGCCAAGGATTTTACTCCAGACTATTCTTTGTACCAAGAAAAGAAAAACAATGGAGGCCTATTCTCGACCTGTCCGCACTGAATAACTTACCTCATTGTGCCAAAATTCAAGATGCTGACCCTACAGCAACTTCTTCCCATGTTGGGCAAGGAGTCTTGGCTGGTGACTCTAGATCTCAAGGAGGCATACCTGCACGTCCCTATTCGACCAAGTTGCAGAAGACACCTCAGATTTCTTGCAGGATCAGAGCATTATCAATTCTCAGCATTGCCCTTTGGCTTATCTACTGTGCCCAGAGTATTCACGAAATGCCTGGCATCAGTAATTGCACACTGCAGACTTCAGGGGATTCAGATCTACCCATATCTGGACGACTGCCTTATACAAGCGGACGACAAGGGAAATTTGATAAAGGACTTGGCCTATGCCATACACCTGCTGCAGGCCTTGGGATACACAGTCAACATCCAAAAGTCAAGAGTTGTGCCATCACAAAGAATAACCTTTTTGGGTGCAGATCTGGACACAACCACCCAAATGGCCTTTCTCACAGAAGAAAAACAAAAAGAGCTTCCAGATTACTTCATGATTCTGACAAGACAAACACAGCTTACTGCAAGGAAAATCCTGCAGGCTCTGGGTTACATGGCATCCTGCATAATTCTGATATCACAGGCCAGGCTGCATATGAGAAAATTACAATGGTATCTAAGGAGTGTATGGTCTCAACACAGTCACAGTTTAGAAACTTTGATACCAATCATTCCTTGCCTTCAAAAGGAATTTCTGTGGTGGGCTCAGGCCTGCCAGTCCAACAGAGGGTTGCCTTTCAACAAACCAAAAACAAAACAAACCATCACCACGGACGCTTCAGACCGAGGATGGGGAGCACACATGGAGGGCAAATGTATCCAAGGCCTATGGTCTCAGTCAACTACGTATGCACATAAACCAAAAGGAAATGCTGGCAGTGATGCATGCAATCGAGGCTTTCAAACACTTCCTTCTTCAAGGCCACCTGTTAATAAGGACAGACAACACCACGGTCATGTGGTACATAAACAAGCAGGGAGGCACACACTCCTACCCTCTCTGCTGGCTGGCTATGAATCTATGGGAACTATGCCTGAACCTCAATATCCAACTACAGTCCCAGTTCGTGCCAGGAAAAGAGAATACACTGGCAGACAGCTTAAGCAGAACTACCATGGATGCACACTAATGGATGCTGCACCCAGACATCTTCCAACTTATAGCAAAGGCATGGGGAATACCAGAGATAGATCTGTTCGCATCCCCCCTCAACCATCAACTGAAGACATTCTGCTCAAGGACATACCACCCACAAGCTTGGAGGGTGGACTCTCAGCTGGAAAGCTCTAAAAGTATATGCCTTCCCACCTCTCCCATTAATGTACAAGGTTCTACTGAAGATCAGGGAGGAGCAGCCAAGAGTAATTCTAATGGCTCCAGACTGGCCAAGGCAACACTGGTATCCATTATTGAGAAGCATGACACAGACAAAACCATGGCCTCTCCCCCTATGGCCTCTTCTTCTGATGCAGAACAATTTCAAGATCATGCATCCCAACTTGAAAACATTGCAGCTAACTGCCTGAAAAATTCCTTAAATCCCAAACAAAATGTTTTATCACAGAGAGTGAAGGACATCATCTTGGAAGCTCGCCGGCCTTCCACAAGGAAGACATACTCAGCTAAATGGAAAAGATTTCTCATTTGGAACACATCAAAAGGCTCAGATGTGACGGTGGCAAGCATGACACATATTCTGGAATACTTAGCAGAATTGTTCCACAATGGCCTGTCCTATTCTTCCATTAAGATTCACGCCTCAGCAATTTCAGCAGAATACAATGTGGATCCACCTATCTTCTCACACCCTCAGGCAATTTCTGAGAGGGATCAAAAATATTAAACCTCCAAGAAAACCCCCTCTACCCGCTTGGGATCTCAACTTTGTGTTGGAGAAACTAACACTTCCTCCCTTTGAACCAGCAGCATCAGCGGATCTACAGTTTCTGTCTTGGAAAACTGCATTCCTTCTGGCAATAACTTCAGCAAGAAGAGTATCTGAGTTGCAAGCATTAATGGCAGTACAGCCATTTCTTATCTTCCATCAGGACAGAGTTTCACTAAGAACCAATCCTACTTTTATGCCAAAGGTGGTATATAGGGTATCCTTGAACCAAGCTATTCACTTGCCTACGTTTTTCCCAAATCCACAGAATAGAGGGGAAAAACTTCTGCACACCCTGGATATACACAGACAACTACGCTACTACTTGGACCGAACTAAAACTAGCAGAAAGACTGACCAACTATTTGTAGCATGTGCTACTGGGGTGCAAGGAAAAGCAATTTCCAAACAGACAATTTCAAAATGAATAGGAAATTGCATTCGATTTTGTTACTCCTTTCATGGAAAGACAGTTCCTGAAAACATCAGGCCTCATTCCACAAGGGCCACAGCCACCACTACAGCCTTCCTACGAGGGGTGGCTACCAAGGACATTTTAGAAGCTGCTACTTGGAGCTCCGTGCATACATTTGCCAAACATTACAATCTACCTTTATACTCCAGATCCAGAGCAGGTTTTGCTACGGCAGTCCTGCAGGGGATATTAACTACACCATCCTTTTCTTAGTACCTCCTCCCCTAGATTGGCTATGGTATTCTACCCATATGTTATGACTGCAGATGCATCCTTGAAGGACATAGTGCAGTTTTGTACCTACCATAAATGTAGATGTCCGATAGGTATGCATCTGCAGTCAGGTTTACCCTCCCTCCTACCCCTCTGTGGTATTCCTAGGGTACTTACCCCTCTTTTAGCTAGCTGGGGGAATCTGTTATGGTGTATTTGTTTGTATATACATGTATATATTTATATAATTTTGCAAATGTTTGGAACTTTTATTTTGCATTTATCCAAATTTAGCCTTCCTAGAGGGCACCTGGCATCTGGGGCAAGAAAGACTGAGGAAAATGGCGTCGGCTGATGCTTTTATACCCCAGACGCTCTGACGTCGGGGAAAGTGCGACATCAGCCGAGGCCAGACCCAGACTTTGGAATCCGGCCGACCGAAGGGCTGCCTGAGGCAGGACAACCCATATGTTATGACTGCAGATGCATACCTATCGGACATCTACATTTATGGTAGGTACAAAACTGTACTTTATGGGATTGCTGAAACAGAAAATGATGATTTCAGAATGTGCAGAAAATAAAGAATTGCAGGAATTATTGCATGCAGCTGAACAAGTTGGAAGGCATACTTTGCAATGTGGTTTTGATTCCTTAGAGGCCTCCTGCAGGGCCACAGATGTTCTTCGTGTTTCACTGTTGCAGTCATTACATTTGGGTTATCCTGCTGGCAGGTTGCCCTCAGTCGGCCTGAATTCCAAAGTCTTCGGTCTTGCGTCGGTTGCTGTCACCTCTTCCCTGATGTTAGGTCGTCAGGGGTATAAAAGATGCAGCCGACGCCATTTTATTCAGTCTTTCTTGCCACACAGTGCCCGAAGCAGAAGCAGTTCGCAAGTGCCAGTCGGCCGACTCCTGAGATTTTCGTGTTCGAGTTTCAGATCCAAAGTCTTCATTAAAAGCAAAGTACCCCATTGGGGAAACTTTTTTCTTGCTCCAGACCGATGTCAGAAAAAGTTAATAATTGTATTTCTTGTGGGAAGCAAATACCTCATAAGGACTTTCATTCTTACTGTATTCCTTGCCTAGGCCCTGACCATAATGTTGCTAGTTGTCGGTTTTTTGCTAGATTTAACCAACGCACTATTAAGCGTCTGTACGATTTTGCATTAAGCTATTTTGGGTGAAGATTTAGTTATACAATGTTGTCGGATAGCCATCCGACTACCGGAGTTCACAAAAAACGCAAAGAAAGTCAGGCAACCGAGGTCCAAAACCGACGACGAAGCTTCTCCTAAGCAAGTCGCCAGTTCTCAGTGAAGCGCTTTCGCAGCCCCTGACGCCCGCTACTTTAGAGTCGCAGGCCGCTACCGACTCCCACGTGGAGTAGGCCAGGCCACTGGAAACTCAAAGTATTGGAGCCTTGGAGATTATTCCCTCAGATGGGTCCGGAGCCGCTGAGCAGGCATCTGCTTCTGAGGGTGTATTCAGACCTAAACAATTGTATATTAAACCGAATTCAAAGACTAAAACACCTTTAAAGGCAAAGTTCACCAGCCACAAGGACAGGCCTCCATGCCCAAAAAACAGATGCTCAAAATGGCCGAAGACTTAACTTGATCAGGGGTTCCCATACCCTTCTTGATAAGAGGCCTAGGCAAGAGACAGACTATGAATCTTCAGATCAGGTTTCCATTTCATCTGATTAGGAATATTCTCTTCCCCCCTGAGGATTCTGATGCTGAAGAATCAATTCCTTCAGCTTCTCTTCCTGAGGTTTACTCTTTTGGCGAAACCTTGCATACCATGAGGGACCTTGCATACCATGAGGGAGCACTTCTACTGGGAGAGCCAAGATTTTTCAGAATCTAAGAAAAGGCTGGGAGACTTCCTTTTACTACCTTGACACAGGCCTCTAGCTATTCCACCTGTGTTGGACATTGTAGATGTGTTCTCGGAGTGTAGTCTGACCCCTGACTCTTACCTCCTGCTCCTGTTAAGCCGGACAGATACTACAGGGTCCCTGACTCTCATAAATTCCTTTTCAAAAACCCTACTGCAGACCCAGAAACTATTTCTCAGGGTCCAAAAGGGGTCAAGGCTTCTGCAAAAAACTCTTACCCCCTCTGACAGGGATTCTAGGACACTGGATAGATGGGGGAAAAAGATTTACACATCTGCTACTTTGGCTATAAGGGCCTTAAATTGTCAATTTCATATGCTCAAATATCAGCAATATGTCATGACACTGCTTAAACAGAAAATGATGGCAAATTCAGCATGTGCAGAAAACAAAGAAATGCAGGATTTATTGCATGCAGCTGAACTTTGCAATGTGGGTTTGATTTTCTGGAGGCCTCCTGCAGGACCGCTGGTACGGGTTCTGTCATTAGGAGGCATGCTTGGTTAAAGGAACAAAATCTGCCTGACCATGTTAAAGCAAAATTATTAGATGCTTCTTTACAACATACCTTGTTTGGTGTTAAGGCAGAAGAGGTGTTAAAGAAAATGGAGGACAAAGCTAAATCTATGCAAATGGTCAAGGATTTCTTACAGGTACAGCCACCTAGATTTAGCAGACACTGGCCTACAAAGAATTGGTCTTTTCCAGTCTCAGACAGACCTCAAAGGGGCAGATCCAGACGCCCCAGAGGCAGATCACAGCCGCAAGGATCCTACAGGTCTAAGCAGTGGAGTGCTTCTACCTCCAAAGGTGGAGAAGACAAATCACAATCATACAGGAAACAGTCCCAATGACTTCCCCTTGCCTGCACCAAGCACTTATCGTCTGGCAGCACCCTTAGGGGGAAAACTAGCACTTTTTTTCTCAAAATTGGCACATTATAACCCAGGACAAATTGGTTCTAGACATAGCGTTACAAGGCTACAAGTTTTATTTCCATACCCTGCCAAGGGCAAAAGGATGGCCAGACCTGCCAAAAAATCAATGGGCAGAGGCTCAAAAACAAGTCGCAGCTCTTATGGACATGAAGGCTATTCAGCAAGTGCCACAGCAAGAGCGGGGACAAGGATTTTACTCGACTGTTCTTGGTACCCAGAAAGGACAAAGCATGGAGACCAATACTGGACCTATCTATTCTAAACACTTTCCTGGATATACCAAAATTCAAGATGTTGACCTTACAGCAGCTTCTGCCCATGCTGAGCAGCAAGGCTTGGCTCGTGACTTTAGACCTAAGAGGCATACCTGCATGTCCCAGTCAGACAATTATGCAGAAGATACCTCAGATTCAAGGCTGGCTCAAAGCATTACTAATTCTCTGCACTGCCCTTTGGCTTATCTACTGTGCCCAGGGTCTTCACAAAGTGCCTGGCACCAGTAATTGCTTACTGCAGACAGAGGAATACAAATATATCCTTACTTGGACGACTGCCTCGTACAAGCAGAGAACAAGGACATTCTACTACAGCATCTGATGTTTGTGATAAGACTTTTAACATGGCTAGGGTACACAGTCAAAAAGAAATCAAAACTAGTACCCTCTCAATAGATAATATTCCTGGGTGCAAGCTTAAATACAACTGCCCAGGTGGCTTATCTCACTCTAGACAAAGGCAACTGACTACCTATTTCAAGGAAATGGCAACAAAGGCCCAGTTATCTGCAAGAAAAATTTTGCAGGCTTTGGGCTTCATGGCATCCTGCATCTTACTAATTCCATATGCAAGATTGCATATGAGGAAAATTCAGTGGTACCTAAAAAAGCATCTGGACACAACATTGCCACAGTCTGGAAACGATGATTACTCTAATTCCCTGCCTGCAACAGGAGTTTCGATGGTGGGCAAAGGCTTGTCACCAAAACAAGGAACAGCCATTCTCACTACCCCCAGCCAGGCACAGCCTAAAGACGGATGCATCAGAATATGCCTGGGGGGCACACATGGCAGGAAGAGGCATTCGGGGCACCTGGTCCACAAACCAAAAGCATCTACATATCAATCAAAAAGAGATGCTAGCTGTTCAAAATACCCTGACAGCCTTCAAGGACCTACTTCATCCGGGACAACTACTGATAAGACAGAAAACACCACGGTCATGTGGTACATAAACAAGCAGGGGGGCACTCATTCTTATCCCCTGTGCAGACTAGCCATGGCTTTAGGGGACACAGCATTGACTTACCAAGTTCATCTGCAGGCACAATTCCTGCCAGGAAAGGAAAATACTCTAGCAGACGAACTAAGCAGAAACCTCATGGATCCCCACGAGTGGCACCTGGATCCACAAGTCTTCAGCATGATAAAGAAATGGGGACGCCCGGACATAGTTCTATTTGCCTCCCCTCAAAACAATCCAATAAAAAGATTCTGCACAAGGACTTATCACAGACAAGCTTGGAAAGTGGAAGCCTTATTTTTTAACTGGACAAACCTGTCAGTATATGCCTTTCCTCCACTGCCTCTCCTCCCCAAGGTACTCCTAAAGGTCAGGCAGGAGAAACCAAAAATTATTCTGATTGCCCCAGACTGGCCACGTCAGTACTGGAATCCAATCTTAAGGAACTTGTCCCAATGCCCAGCCTGGATTTTACCTCAAATACGTCCTCTACTGTCCCAGCAAAACAATCAGATTCTGCACAGCCAACTCAGGACCCTAAGCCTTGCAGCATGGCGGATAATGTAGCCATACAAACCACACCTCTCAGTAAAGCTGTGATGGATGTCATTTTAGAAGCCAAAAGGCCTAGTACTAGAAAATCCTATGCTGGGAAATGGAATAGATTTTGCGCTTGGAACCAAGCTCAAGGAACTGATACAGCTGTCCCAAATATTCCTCAGATTTTGCAATACTTAACAGATGCTGGACAAAGGCCTATCTTTTTCATCAATTAAAATCCATGCCTCTGCCATTTCGGCTCATTACAATACAGAGCCACCACTCTTTTCTCTCATCCTTTATTAAGGCAGTACCTCAGAGGAGCCAAAAACTTAAGGCCTCCAAGGAGAACGCCAATACCTGCATGGGACCTCAATTATGTCTTAGAAAAACTAACCTTACCTCCTTTTTAGCCAGCTGCTACTGCGGATATAAAGTTCTTACCTTGGAAAACAGCTCTGCTCCTAGCAATAACTTCTGCAAGACGAGTTTTAGAGCTACAGGCGCTCATGGCTGTGGAACCCTTTATCATTTTTTATCCAGACAGGGTCTCTCTGAGAACAAACCCTACATTTATGCTTAAGGTGGTATCCAGTGTAGCCCTTAACCAAACAATTCATTTGCCAACTTTTTATCCAAATCCACAGAACGGGGGGGGATTCTGCAGTCTTTGGACGTACACAGACAACTTAGATTCTACTTGGACAAAACTAAAGTTTTCAGAAAGACAGAACAATTACTAGTGGCATATGCCACAGCATCACAAGGAAAGGCTATCTCCAAGCAGACTATTTCAAAGTGGATAGGTCACTGCATTCGTTTCTGCTACTCACAGCATGGCAAACCAGTGCCTAAGGGCATTAGGCCACATTCAACCAGAGCTGCAGACACTTATGCAGCCTTTCTCAGGGGAGTACCAACCAGAGACATTTTAGAGGCTGCTACTTGGAGTTCAGTGCACACCTTTACAAAACATTACAATCTGAATCTTTACTCTAAATCCAGGGCAGGCTTTGCCACTGCAATTCTGCAAGGCCTCATAGCCGCTCCTAATGCTGTCTAGCTCCAGCCCCCCAACCATAGCTTTGGGACTCAACCCAAATGTAATGACTGCAACAGTGAAACACAAAGAACATTGTACAGTTGTGTACACTTAACCATAAATGTAGATGTTAGAGTGTATTCACTGTTGCAGTCCAGGTTTACCCACCCGCCATCCCCCTTATTTTTGCTGGAACTTATCTTTATTTCTCTAATCTATACAACCTTGGTGGTGTATTTGCTTATAGATGAAGGTAAAGCTTATTTTGGTGCATGTATGGTTTTATTTACATAATTTTTAGCCTATCCTTTTGGGGGCACTTGACATCTGGGGCAAGAAAAACTGAATGAATAAAATGGCCCTGACGAACTGACGTTGGGGAAGAGGTGACAACAACCGACGCAGGACTCAAGACTTTGGAATTCAGGCTGACTGAGGGCAACCTGCCAGCAGGATAACCCAAATGTAATGACTGCAACATGAATACACTCCAACTACATTTATGGTAAGTGTACACAACTGTACTTCGTTAGGAAAGGAGTTACCCTTTAAAGTCAGAGCACATTCCACCAGGTCCTTCTCTACGTCTGCTGCTTTCCAAGCCAGGACACCTATTGGTATTATTTGTGCAGCAGCAACATGGGCTACCCGTCATACCTTCATTTCCCATTATAAATTGGATTAACTTCCAGGGATAGAGCTTAGTTTGGTTCCACGGTACTCAGGAGTATCTTCCAGTGAGCCACCCATTCAAGATGCTATGGACGCTGTCCCACATGTAATAATGGAGGCGAGATATGACTACATAACATAAAGAAGTTATGTACTCACCATAACGTTCCATGTATGTAGCCCATCTCGCCGAACATTATTACGAACCCACCCACCAGCCCCCTTCCTGGAGGATCTGGATACAGTTTTTCCTTTTCTACAGTGTTTTTTGCCACAAGGCCGCCTTTTATTACAGTTTATTCTTCTGGACCTTTGTCCTTTTTCCTGTTTTATTCTGGTAGACTAGTAGCAAACAAGATCTGGAGAATGTGCGCATGCATCATGGGATACCTATTAGCCACGAGCCAATCAGAAGATGTTAAGTTGTCAATCTCGCCTTCATTCTTGCTTGATGGGTTCGGAGCCGATCCTTGGCTCCGACTCGGCACTTGCTAAGCTCGAGAGTCACTTTTACCAGCTCGAGGCAGCCCCATATCCCATGATGCAATGCGGTAAGTACCCAGATCTCGTTTGCCGCTTCGCTGATGAGGTCCTCCTTTTACCAGCTCCTGGTAAGTGTTTTATATAATACTATTTTTGCCCCTTTTTCACTTTAAAACTTTATATTTAACGTTTTTAGTTCATATTAAGCCTTTTTCTGACTAAAATTTCCCTCACTCCTTAATTTTTTTAGTCAGGCCTTCTCCCCTCCCATCCCCCCCCTTGTTAGGGTGTGTGTGTGTGTGTGTGTGTGTGTGTGTGTGTGTGTGTGTGTGTGTGTGTGTGTGTGTGTGTGTGTGTGTGTGTGTGTGTGTGTGTGTGAGGTTAGTTATCTATATTTTTTTTGGGATAACTTGTTCTTTGGGACTGTGTTGTGTGTGTTTTCTGCAACCATGTCCAAGGAAAGGGTCTCAGGCTTTAAGAAGTGTGACTCGTGCTGTCAGAAGATGTCTCTGACAGAGGGTCACACTTCTTGCCTATACTGCCTGGGACCTCTCCACCTGCAGGACTCCTGTGCGATTTGTCATTCCTTTAGCCAGAGAGTCCTGCAGGAGAGGAGAAACAAATTAATTTTAAGGGGTCTTCTTAAACATGAGGGCTCTCCGGCTAAGTCGGCTCCTAGTAAGACTTCCAAGTCTTCCAAGACCAAGGCTTCTGTGTCTAAGCCTGCGGCCTCGGTTCTGACTCTTTCTGAGTCGAGATCGCCTCCGGCTGGAGCCGATCCTGGTTTGCATATACCTTCGGCACCGATGGCTATCGGTGCCGATACTGGTTCAGTCACATCGGTGTCTGCTCCGACTGGTTCCGACCACCATGTGGCTCAGGCTTCGGTGTCGGCGCCGACCGGCTCTGACACCCTTACTTTTATGTCTGTATCGGCTCCGGCCGGAGCCGATGCATCGAGACCTTCTGTCGGTGCCGAAAAGTCCTCGGCTCCGACTGCATCGATGGTTTCGTCGGCTCTGATGGTTCCTTCGAGGAAGAGGTCCAGGTCCCCTTCCTTGGAACCGATACTCTCGGCTCCGGCCTCACCTCTCCTCTCGGAACGGAGCCATCGGAGCCGATCATCTAGGTCATCCAGGCTTTCTGACCATGATTTAGAGAGGGTGGTCAGTAGATTATTGAAATCACAGGCACTGGCCCAGATGCTACATAGTCCGTCTCAACAGACTACTATTAGTCCACACCCTATTGCAGTTCCTCCTTCGACTCTACCTCAAAGTTTGGAGCTGGAGTCTTCGGGAATAGTTTCTGCTATGGCTGAGGGGCAGATACCCCCCCCCCTTCTGCTCCCTCAGCATCTACTCTTATCTCCTCTTCGAGACCTTCCTTAGAGGGATTCGGTGGTCGGGCTTCCCTGGTCTCCTCCGAGGGGGTGAGTGGCATCGGACCCTTGTCCGACCCCACTCTTCCCCTTGGAGCCTCGGCCTTGGTGAGCTCGGCTCCGACATCTGCCTCGGAGCCTTCCCTTCGGTGGGCCCTGGAGTTCCGGTTTCTTCGAACGGGTTCTCTCGGACCTCCCTGGGAGGGGAGCCTTCGAGGTGATGAAGAGTGTGCTGGCCACTGGACTCAGCCAGCAGTCTGTTCCCTTAGCTCCTCCCTCGACGGTGCCTGTCGATATCTCTGCCATCTCTCTTGCTCCCGGACCCAGAGATCCTCCGCCTCAGGTTTCCCCACTGGGAAGAACCCCCTCTTCCGAGGATTCTCCTGATCAGTCAGGGGATCCTCCGCGCAAGAGGACTTGTAAGAGGAAACACGTAGACTCCCCTGAGTCTGTCACTTCAGATACCGACTTAGATGAGTCGGAGGGATCCCCAAGATCCCCCTCTGAGGATGTCTCCTTTTCAGACATCCTAGAACTCCTTAAACAGAGGGGAAACTGGCCCTCCAATAATCCCTCTGAGGATGAGTCGATATACCTAGAGGCATTTGGATCTCGGCCCTCCATCTCCTGGGTGTCTCCGCCTTTCGACCCCCTTATGCAGGTTATTGCTCGAAAGGCTTGGGCTGCTCCTGACTCTGTAGAGCCAGTTCCTAGGAGGCCATCTAAATTTATTACTGCCCCTTCGGATAAGCAATTCCTTACGAAAGGTGTCCCTGCTGATGCCATGGTGGTGGCGGCTGCCACTAAGAAGGAACTTGCAGATCCTTCCGTACCTGTCCATCCTCCTAATAAGGACTCTAGGACCATGGATAGGTATGGTAAGCGGATGTTCTCTTCAGCGACCTTTGCTATGTGCTCGCTGAACTACTTATGTCACTTCACCAGACTCCAAAGGGACATCCTTAAGGAGCTAGGTGAAGTAGTACAGGATCCCACAGCTGCAGGGGCTCAAAAAAAAATTGCTTCGCAGCTAGGAACCCTTAATTCTATTGCTAACTCCTCCATGCAACTGATATCATATGCAGCAGATGGAGCGAGTAGGGCCGCAGGTACAGGTGTGGCTCTTAGACGCCAAGCCTGGATGCGGATCTAACTTTGCAGATCCCTTTAAGGCATCCTTCACAAACTCTCCCTTTGATGGGTCAGCTTTGTTTGGCCCTCAAGTGAAGGAGACATTGACCAGGTGTGAGCAGGACGGCAAGACTCTTTCTGCCGTAGGGGTCCGTTTTTCCACCCCTTCTAGACCTTACCCTAAAGGACAGAAGGGTGGCAAAATGTGGTTCCGCAAATCCCAAGGAGTCACGCCGGATACACGTGGTCAGTTTACCCGTAGAGGCAGAGGGGGTAACAATAACAGACGCCGCTCTAGAGGCAGAGGGGGTCCACAAAACCAGGGAAGCAGAGAGCCTCTCTCTGACAAGCCCTTTCAGCATCCCTGAGATGTTGCCCGACTGTCCATCCTTGGAGGCAGTCTGGGGAAGATTATCGCTGTACCCAGAAGCCTGGCGTTCCCTCACTCAAGACAGATGGGTACAGTCGATCATATCCGAGGGTTGCAAAATTCCTTTCGAGGAAAGTCCCTTCTCTCACTCAAATTCCCTTCCAGATGTACCACCCGGTCTAAGGGAAATTGCAGAGTTAGAAGTATTAAAACATCTACAAAAAAGAGCCATTCAGCCAGTTACAACAGACCATTCAGAGCCCGGAATCTACTCAAGGTTCTTTTTGGTCCCCAAAAAGACGGGAGACTGGAGACCAATATTGGATCTCAGCAGACTCAGCAAGTCTGTGAGAAAGACAAGATTCCGAATGGTCACACTTCAGTCAATTCTGCCCTTCCTAGAGAAGGACAACTGGATGTGCTCAATAGATCTTCAGGATGCGTACTATCACATAAAAATTCACAGGCGCTCCAGAAGGTTTCTCCGCTTTCGGCTGGGGTCCAGTCACTTCCAATTCAGAGCCCTGCCCTTCGGTCTCACTACAGCCCCCAGAGTGTTCAAATGTATGGCAGTGGTCACGGCTCACCTGAGATGTCAAGGATTCCAGGTGTTTCCGTATCTCGACGACTGGCTCCTTTCAGCCACCACCAGGCATCAACTTCTTCAAGCCAGGGATTACACAATAAATCTTTGCACTCAATTGGGAATTTCGATCAACTACGAAAAATCCTCCTTATTGCCCTGCCAGTCTATTACTTTCATAGGCGCAAACTTAAACACTGTTCGGATGTCAGCTACCCTCACAGATCAAAGAATCTCAGACATTCAAAGTCACGTGAGAATCATCCTAGCCAGCAAGAAAGTACAAGCCAGAATGGTTCTAAAGGTGTTGGGCCTCATGGCTGCGGCCATTACCCTTCTTCCCCTGGCCCGCTTCTATATGCGCCTGCTTCAGTGGATGTTGTTCACTCAATGGTCTTACCAACAACTTCCGATGCGTCACCAAATACTGGTGACACAGATTTGCAGGAATCCTCTTTCATGGTGGATTACTTCTCCCCAGGTTCACCAAGGCAGACCCTTTGTACCCCCGGTAGCCACTGTCACTACGGACACCTCCCTGATCGGGTGGGGGGGTCATTATCAGGGCAGGATGGTTCATGGGACGTGGCAACCGTTTGGATACCACCTGCACATAAATGTCCTAGAGATGAGAGCAGTGCTTTTAACGTTGCAAGCCCTCAACGACTTTCTTCCCTTGGGGACAATTGCAGTCCACACAGACAACATGTCTGTAGTATGGTATATCAACAAACAGGGCAGAACCAAGTCCTACCCCTTGTGTCGAGAAGCTCTCAGACTTTGGCAATGGGCGATCTCCTCTCATCGGTTTCTGGTAGCAACGCATATCCCTGGGAAAACCAACATTTTAGCGGACAGATTGAGCAGAGCTATTCTCATGCCTCACGAGTGGTCTCTCAAACAATCTATAGTGGAGGAGATTTTTCTAGAATGGGGCCCATGTTGCGATCTTTTTGCTACTCCCCAAAACAGCAAATGCCCAGACTTCTTCTCTCTCTCCCCACTGCCAGGCCATCCCCCCAGAGACGCTCTAACCCAGGATTGGCCCCAGGGATTTCTTTATGCCTTTCCTCCTTTTCCTCTGATTCCACAAGTACTCCAGAAAGCCACCGTTTTGAGAGCCAAAATGATTCTCATTGCTCCCTATTGGCCTCGACAGATTTGGTTTCCGTTCCTACATAGTCACCTTTTGGTGCAGCCGTGGCATCTGGACCCAGTGCCAGACCTTCTGATTCACCAATCGGGTCAGCTGCACCGGTCTATCCCTTCTCTCAACCTCACAGCATGGTTGCTCCACTTCCTTCCTTAGCCAGGCTTCCTATGATCTCTAATCCTGTTAGAGACATCATAGTAGCTTCCTTAAAATCCTCTACTAGGAGGATTTATACTAGCAAATGGAAACGTTTTTCTTATTGGGCAAAAGCCAAAAATATTGATCCCTTTACTGCTCCAGTACAAGCAGTTTTGGATTTCTTAGCGGAAATCTTTCACGCGGGCTCCTCTTCCTCCACGGTCAAAGTTCAGTTGGCTGCTATCTCGAACTTTCATGTCGGGTTCGCAGATCACAACATTATGTCCCACAGGCTTTGTAGAGCCTTCTTAAAAGGAATTTTTCTCCTGAAACCTCCAATCAGGAGTCCTCCTCCTCAATGGGACCTAAATTTAGTGCTGACATCCTTGATTCTTCCTCCCTTCGAGCCAGCTGTTTCTTGTTCCCTGAAATTTCTTTCATGGAAAACTTTATTCCTGGTTGCTATTACTTCGGCTAGGAGGGTATCTGAACTTCATGCTCTCTCTGTTCGCCCCCCCTATTTAGTCTTCCACAGAGACAGAGTATCATTGAGAACTAATCCGACCTTTTTGCCTAAGGTCACCTCAAAGAGTAATTTGAATCAGGCTATTGATCTTCCTGTATTTTTCCCAAACTACTCAAACAGATCGGAACAAAAGTTACATTATCTTGATGTTCACAGCCAACTCTGATATTATTTGGACAGAACAAAACAATTCAGAAAATCCGATCAACTCTTTGTTTCTTATGCTGATAACAAAAAAGGCCTTCCTGTCTCAAAAGTGACCTTATCTAGATGGCTTTCTTCTGTCATCTCTGAAATTTATCAGCTCAGGGGAAAACAGCTGTGCTCGAAACCTAAAGCGCATTCAACCAGAAGCTTAGCCACTTCCACAGCTTTTCAAGCTAGACTTCCATTAGACACTATTTGTGCAGCAGCCACTTGGGCCACTCCTCATACCTTTGTTTCTCATTACAAATTGGATTTGGCCTCCAGGGACAGAGACAGTTTTGGCTCTACAGTTCTCAAGAGTGTTCCATTGAGCCACCCAGGATAGAGGTGCTAGGGACGCGGTCCCATCAAGCAAAAATGAAGGCGAGATTGACAACTTAACATTGAGAAGTTATGTACCTACCATAACGTTCCATGTTAGTTGTCTTCTCTCGCCTTCTTTCTTGCGACCCTCCCTCCTTCCCCCTGGCCTGGACAGACCTTTTCTCTCTACATGGAAGAATGTTTTCTTAAGACCATACAGTGCTGGTCCTCCAAAACCATCCTTCAGGCTTTTCTCTCCTCCTTTCTTCCTTTGGGAAGTTTTTTATGCTAGGTGTTATTGCCTATAGACAACAAACGAGATCTGGGTACTTACCGCCTTGCATCATGGGATATGGGGCTGCCTCGAGCTGGTAAAAGTGACTCTCGAGCTTAGCAAGTGCCGAGTCGGAGCCGAGGATCGGCTCCGAACCCATCAAGCAAGAAAGAAGGCAAGAGAAGACAACTAACATGGAACGTTATGGTAGGTACATAACTTCTAATTTTCAGGCTTTCTAAGCGGCCGAGTCTGAGTTATCTATTCTATTTGCTTTCTTATATAACTGGACATCCAAAAATGTTATGTTTTCTTCTGATACCATCATTTTAAATTTCAGAAATTCTCTTGTGGAATTTAAATAACTCAGATAACTATTTAATTCATTTTTATTCCCTTGCCATACCAGAAAGCAATCATCTACAAATCTCTTATAGAAAATAACTTTACTATTGAGGTTATTGACCTTACTAAGAACATACTTTTTCTCCCATTCATATAACACCAGATTCACATATGTATTTGCCACTGGTGTTCCCATTGCCACTCCAGTTAGTTGCAAATAGGGGACACTATCAAAAATAAACACATTTTGTGTCAACACCATTTCCAATAATGTACAGATGTTCTCTCTCTAGCTTGTAACTTAATTTCCATATTAAGAAAGTTCTGTATGGCTTCTATCCCATGCTCATTTGGTATTACCATAAAAAGTGAGGTAATGTCTAGTGTAACAAATAAAAAAAATTCTCTCCTATATATCCCTTATGCCATTCAAATAAATCGACTAAAATCTATCAGTGTCCCTAAAAATGCTAGGAATAAGAATAGAGACAACTATACATAAAAAAGTGGTGGCCGTTTGTAGGTATGTTAAGACACAGTATGCATGCACCACATACTTTTAAAGGAACCTAGAAAGCACAACTGATTAGAGTAAGTGAACTCAACACTGAGGAAGTGATTTTTGAAATGCAGGCTAAAAGCATGATACAAGAATTTAATGACAATGGTTATTCACCAACATTAGTGGATGAAATTTATGAAGATGTAATAAGAGGTAGGCAAGATAAATATAGACCAATATTTGGTCCATTGCAGCAGGAGAGATATGTCACCACTTTTAATACTAATACGAAAGGAGTAAAAGACATAATTGGAAAAAAAAATTGACCATTTTGATGGCTATACCAGAAATAAAGAATATAGTTGGAGAAAGACTATCTTTTTCCTATGGGAATTCAGAAACACTAAAAATGAAATTGTGTTACAAGGATTTTAAGAGGGAATGGAAGAAGGAACAGAGAAATGTTACAATTGTATTTTCTGTAATGATATTTATGATGGAATAGATACTTATAAACATCCAATGACAGGTAGAGAGTATTTTTTTTAACACTGCCGCAACATGCAACACAATTCAAGTGGTTTATTCAGCCACGTGTGTAGCATGTTTTGGATTTTTTGTCGGCAAAACTACCCAGAAATTGAAGGAACGAATAGGGGAACATAAGTCAGAAATTAGGAGGAAAGTATTGGCAGATGCTTTGAGTAAGCATATTTCTGACAATGGTCCATGACATCAATTTAAATTTAGGGTGATCGACATGGTAGTACTGGGAAATAGGGGTGGTGATTTGAATAATGCCTTGGAGTTAAAAGAATGAGTGGATTATTAGATTTACAGGCTGACAGTAGTCCAGGTTTAAATAATGCTGTGAGCCTGAAGCCAGTATTGGTGAGAAAACAGAGAAAATGTATAATTGAATAACATAAAAAAAAATTCCTTCTATATATTTATAAGCTTTATTATTTCTCTACTTGTTGCTTATATGTTTTATTCAATGTATGGTTTTAGAATTAAAAAAAAAATCTTCTTAAAAAAAAAATGTTTGTAGAAAGTTTTTCTGGATAGGCTGGCTGGATCATGTGATGTTAAATTATCTCCTGCTTAAAAGGAAGAAAGGTTTTATTTTAATTGTACTGATGAAGGGTGGTTAGCCCGAAAGCTTTATCGTGATATTAAATTTGTTGGCGCTGTTTTTCGTGAGAGATTAGTGGATTATATACAGTGCTGTAATGTGTTTTTGTGACTATTGAACCCTAAGTCTTACCCAGTGGGAGATCAACTTCTAATGCCTTTTTAGACACCTATACTCAGAGGACATGCTGTCTGTCCTAAGGGAGGCCAGGAAACCCACTGCCAGTAGATCCTACGTGGCTAAATGGGAAAGGTTCTTCAAATGGCGTCTTCAAAGGCAACTATACCCCTTCCAAGCAGATGTACCTCTAGTGTTGGCTTACATATGTAAGCTCCTAAAATCAGAACTTTCATACTCTTCAGTGAAAGAACACTCGTCAGTCATTTCAACCTGCTTTACCCATGCATCCTCACTTATTATCTAGATTGGAGGTAAAACTTTTTCTTAAGGAGGTCCAACATATCAGACCACCAAGGAAGCTTACATCCCTCCTCCTTGGGATCTGAACTTTGTGGTTGAGAAACTTACCACTTCTCCCTTTGAACCAGCAGCCTCCTCCACCTGGAAAATTGTGTTGTTGGCTCTTACCTCAGCTAGGAGAGTTTCTAAGCTACAGGCACCCATGGCTACCCCATCCTACACCATCTTCCACAAGGACAGGGTTTCTCTTCGTACTAACCCTTCTTCATGCCCAGAGTGGTAAATGAACTGTCCCTTAACCAATCTGTCCATTTACCCACCTTCTTCCCTTCGCCACAAAATGACGGTGAGAGAGTGCTCCATTCTCTTGATGATCACAGGCAACTGAGGTTTTATCTTGATAAGACCAAGAGCATTAGAAAATCCAATCAACTATTTGTATTCTTTCACCCCAGGACCCTGGGGAAAGGTGTATCCAAACAGACTATATCCTCCTGGATAAACAGACTATATCCTTCTGTTACACTTTCCATGGCAAGGAGATGCCCCACACAGTCAGGTTCCATTCCACTAGAGCAGCAGCTACTTTAGGGGCCTTCCACAAAGGCCAAGATGCAGCTTCTATCCTAGAGGCAGCCACATGGTGTACTGTACACGCTTTCATTAAGCATTACAAATTGGACAACCTCTCCAGTGCTAGGGCAGGATTTGCTAAAGCCATCCTCCATGGAGTCCTGGAAACTGCCACCTTTTCCTCATTCCTTTTCTCTGCATGAGCTGTAGTACTCTTCCACATGTGAGAGTACTGCAACATGAAAATAGGACATAGATTAGTTGTGTAAAATCTTGCCATAACCATTGGTCATCCTCTTTCATGTTGCAGTATTCCATCCCTCTCTCCTAACCCCCTGAAGAGCCCCCCCCCTGTCTGGATGGCATCCTTCTGTCCTTGGCTATTGTCTGACTGTGCATTTAGTTCTAAGGTCTGTGTGCAGACATCACATTTATGGTCCATGGTTTATGGCCCTGCATGTGACGTCCCATGCACCTTCCAGCAACCAGGCTTAATCTTTGGTAGATGGTCACCCTCAGGCAGAAGATCCCACATGAGAATACTGCAACATGGAAGAGAAGGACATCTATGGTTATGGCAAGATGTTACACAACTAATCTGTCCAATACCCATACTTTCATTGCTCATTACAACTTGGACATCATCTCCAGAAACAGCTGATTTTGGTTCCGTGGTTCTCTGGAACATCCTACCGTGAAGGCCACCCGAGGTTACGGTAGCTGGGCACTCCCTCCCATTCGTTGGGGAACAAATGAAAATGACAACGTCAGATAACATATTCTGTCTGTGTTGTCCATTTTCATTCCTCCCAAACTTCCCTCCCTCTTTCCCCCGTCCATGTCTTTGGTAGAGACTTAACGTAATTGTTGATAGGAACCATAGCTTCAGTTTGAGCTCCAGATCTTTCAGCTATCAGTTTTATGTCATAGCATTATGTTTTCTGATGATGATATATATAATAGCAGCAAACATTAGCTAAGGTATTGCAGTAGTCAGGGCATTATAGGTAAGGGAGGAGCTTCAGAGTCTGATCCTAGAATCTGTAGAAGGTGCGAGTCTGATCCAAAGGTTGGTTCTGAACCCATTCATTGAGGTAGAATGAAAATGGACAACACAGATGGAACGTTATGGTGGGTACCTAATTTATTTTTTTTTTTGTGGGCACCACACAGCACCACCCACATCTCTGCAAGAACATACCAAACCAGGGTTTGCTGAAGATGTCATGAAGGTGCTTCCCAAGAATCCTAGAACCAGAGAGACAAAAGTCTTCTGTAGAAATTTACCAACACATCACCACTCCCTAACATTTTAGTCACCACACAGCAGACAGTAATCCTTCCACTGCCACTCTGAGAGTACAGAATGTCCCAGTAATTAGTGACTGTTAGACACATGGATTTCATGCTAAAGAGGCTGGGCAAGGGTAGGGGATAGGTGTCTTTACAGTCCCAGGATCTGCAATGTTATGAAAGCTACTCTGCAACAGTTTGCAGATGTGAATATATGACTTTATGGTAGCCCATGTCGAGTGTTAACCTGTGGCTGTTAACCCTGGTGTCATGCAGCAAGACATGTCTGTCTCTGTGCATGTGTCAAATGAAGGGTAGACACACTGGCTTGAGTGCAGTCCTACTTTTACTAGAACGAGGCTCTAAATACAAATAAAATAAAATTGATATTTTTCGAATACCAGAGTCTTGGGATTTCTGCGTCGGATGCTTTCGCCTCTTCCATGATGTCAGGTCGTCAGGGGTATAAAACATGCAGCAGACGCCATTACATCAGCGTTTCTTGCCACGTGGGAGCTTGAAGCAGAAGCAGTTCGCAAGTGCCAGTCGGCCGCTACTTGAAACTTTCGTATTTTGAGTTTCAAACCTGAAGTCTTCTAAAGTTAAGTACCCCGTTGGGGAGCTTTTTTTTTTTTTTCCTTGCTCTAACGGATGTCAGAAAAAGTTAACTATTGTCGTCTTTGTGGAAAGCAAATATCTCAGTTTTTCATTCTTACTGCGTCATCTCTTTGGGCCCAGGCCACAACATTAGGTTTTATGTCTTGTTTAACACCCGAACTATTCATCTTCGGGCTATCTTTGTTGCTAAATTCTTTTGCTCTCTTTCTCCGTATTTCGAAATGGCTTTGATAAGCCATCCGACTGCTGATCTTCCAAAAAAAAACATAAGGATAAAGCCAGAGACAGGACGCATAGGTCCAAAACTGCCGAGGACGTTTCCATTAAGCTAGTCGCCAGTCCACCGGTACTCAGTGAGGTGCCTTCGCAGCCCCTGATACCCACTTCTGCAGATTCACAGGCCTCTACTGAGACCCATTCGGAGTCCAGTATGCCACGAGATGCTTCTTCGACTATGGAACCTGTGGATGTCTCTACCTTAGAGGGATCCAGAGCCGCTGTGCAGGCACCGGCTTCTGAGGGTGTATTCCGACCTTCCAATGCTCGCATTAAACTGGCAGCTTAGTTTTTGACTAAAACTACCGAATTTCTCAGGCCCAGAGTTCACACTACGCCTAGAATGCAGACTACCAAAGCGCATGCTCAAGCTCCCTTGCCACTGAAACAAATTCTCCGAATGGCTAAAAACCTTAACTTTAATTAGGGGAAGCCAGCCTTCCCCTTCTAAAAGACTATAAAGAATTGATTTTCCTTTTGATACTACAAACCATGAGTCCGATGACTCTGATCCCTCTGATTACCACGACATGCCCTTATCCACCTATGAGGATTCAGATGCAGAGGATTCCATACCCTCTGCCTCCCCTCCAGAGGACTTTTCTTTTGGTGAAACCTTGCATGCTTTGAGAGCATTTCCACTGGGAATGCCAGGACTACCCTCAGTCCAAAAAGAGACTTGGAGAATTTTTAGACTTGTCTCAGCACAGGCCGCTAGCTATACCCCCTGTCCTGAACATTGTAGATGATGTCTTCATGGAATCCAGCCTTACTCCTGATACTTTACTACCAGTTCCTAGAAAGCCTGACAGGTACTACAGAGTATCTGACTCTCTCAAATTTCTCTAAGAATCCCACTGCGGATCCAGAGACTATTTTCCAGGGACCTAAAGGCATCAAGGCTACTATAGTCAAAAACCATACCCCTTCGGACAGGGATTCTAGAGCTTTAGACAGATGGGGTAAGAAGGTGGTGTATACCTCTGCAATTCTTGCGATCAGGGGCTTTGAATTGCCAGTTTCACATGTTGAAGTACCAGCAGCAAATTATGGAACTAATTAAACAAAAAATGTTGCTTCCAGACTGTACAGAAAATAAAGATTTACAAGAGTTAATGCATTCTGCAAACCAAGTTAGAAAACATACTTTCCAGTGTGGTTTTGATGCCTTAGAAGCATCTTGCACGGCTGCTGTCACTGGGTCTGTACTGCGAAGGCATGCTTGGCTGAAGGGAGCAAATCTTGCCAGACTATGTCAAAGCAAAATTACTAGATGCGCCATTAAACCAGGATAGTTAGGCGCAAAAGCAGAAGTTGTTCTTTAAAAGATTGAGGAAAAAGCTAAATCTATGCAGAGAGTTAAAGATTTCTTACAGGTGCAGCCACCTAGATTCAGTAGGCATTGACCTTCTAAAAACTGGTCCTTTCCGGTCCCTCCCAGGCATTCTCAGCCCAAGCCCAGGGGCACAGGCCACCAAGACTGCAGTCTCATGGTATGCAGAGATCTAAACAATGGAGTGCTCCCTCCTCTAAAATAGGGAGTGGTAAGCCACCCCCTTATGGAAAAAGTTCACAATGACTTATCTTTCTTCCCAGCCATGCCCAAGTACTTGCACCCCTAGAAGGAAAACTCGCCCTGCATGCAAAAAACTGGATGTCCATTACCCAGGACCAATGGGTCCTAAACATTGTATCCCAGGGATACAGATTCTGTTTCCACTCACTGGCAACCCCAAGCGGGTTGCCAGACCTTCTTCCAAACCAATGGGCAGAGGCTCAAAAGCAAGTACATGTCCTTCAAGAATGCAACTGCAGTCATAACGTATGGGTTGTCCTGCCTCAGGCAGCCCTCTGTCAGCCGGATTCCAAAGTCTGGGTCCGACGTCGGCTGATGTCGCATTTCTCTCCGTCAAGAGCGGCTGGAGTACATAAGCATCAGCCGACGCCATCTTCTTCAGTCTTTCTTGCCGCGCGGTGCCCGAAGCAGAAGCAGTTCGCAAGTGCCGGTCGGTCAGCTCCTGTATTCTTCGAAACCGAAGTCATCAGAAAAGCTAAGTACCCCGCTGGGGACCTTTTCTTGCCTCAGCCGATGTCAGAAATTACTGAAAAAGTAAGTAATTGTTTGTCTTGTGGTAAACAAATACCTCATAAGGATTTCCACTCTTACTGCCTCCCTTGCCTTGGCCCAGACCACGACGTCTCGGCCTGTGCCGCCTGTGCTCGCTTCAATACGCGCACTCAGGCGCCGGGCGGAGTTCGCTGAAGACTTTTTCGGCGAAAAATTTGACTATATAATGCCGTCGGAACATCCGACAACGCAGACTCCTAAGAAACGAAAAGACCGGGACCGACATCCTCGGCCCGCGTCTTCCACCGACACCACGCCAAAACTAACCGCGAGTGCCCCGGTTCCCTCTGAGGCTGTTATTCCACCGCTCCAAACTGAAGACACCACATTACCGATACCTCTGATACCGGAGGCCACTCCGACGCCAGTTATTGACTTTCCTCCGGATACTGAAACTGAGGAAATGCCCGAGACCATTGCTGTTGATAAGGTCACTCCTGCACGTGGAGCGGCTAGGCCTCCCATGTCCATGTCTATCAAGGCCTACACACGTGCCAAGGCAGCCAGCAAGTCCAAGCATCTTTCTGCTAAAACCTTACCTCAGCCTACTCCTGAAACTCAAATCATGGCTATGGCCGCAGATTTGATCAGAGGTTCCCAGGCCCATCCTGAGAGAGGATCCCAGCCTCCTCCTGGTAAGAGGCCCAGGGTTGAACCCTCTGACCCTCTTCCTACAGATGAAGATTCTGTGGACTCTGTCCACTCCGAAAGCCAGGAAGAGCCCTTCCAGACCTATGAGGATTCAGATGCAGAGGACTCCATTCCCTCGGCTTCTCCTCCTCCTGAGGATATGTCTTTTGGGGAAGTTCTGCATTCCATGAGGGAGCATTTTAAGTGGCAAGGCCAGGAATATTCAGATTCCAGAAAGCGCCTTCAAACCTTCCTTAAAAAGCCCCAACACAGACCCTTGGCTTATACCTCCTGTGCTTGATATTTTGGATGATTTATACTCTGACTCCAGTGTTACCCCTGATACTCTTCCTCCTGCTCCTGTCAAGCCCGACAGATACTATAGGGTCCCAGAAACCCATTCTCATTTCTTTAGGGCCCATGCTGTTGATTTAGAAACGATTTCCCAGGGGCCTAAAGGGGTTTCAGCTACCACCTCCAAAAACCCTTTGCCTTCCGACAGGGAAGCAAGGTCCTTAGAGAGATGGGGGAAGAAGGTTTACACCTCTACTACTTTATCTATGAGAGCTCTCAATTGTCTCTTTCACATGTTTCAATATCAGGATTTCCTGTTAGATGATTTACAGAAAAGATTGGCCTCCCCTGAACCTTTAGATAGGAAGTCATTGCAGGAGGCTGTGCACAATTCTCAGCAAGTTAGCAATCATTTTCTACAGTGTGGATATGATGCATTGGAAGCTTCATGTAGGGCAGCTATGACAGGGGCGGTCATTCGTAGACATGCATGGTTAAAAGATCAACCTTTACCAGATCATGTTAAGGCAAAACTTCTTGATGCACCCTTGGAAAAGAACAAGCTTTTTGGTGCTAATGCTAAAGATGTGTTAAAGTCCATTGAGGAAAAAGCCAAGTCAGTTCAGACAGTCAAAGATTTCCTCCAGGTTCAGCCACCCAGATTCAGCAGGAACTGGCCCTTTCCTAATCCTGAAAGATTTCAAAGGGGCAAAAACAGGCGTGCCCGAGGAAGAGGCCAATACAGAGGATCCTACAGGGGATGACAATGGCAACCAGCAAACCAAAGAAGTGACACAGGGGTTTCTTCCGCCCCACAGGGACAATCTCAATGACTTTCCTCTAGTTCCGCTGACCAAGGAGCAAGCAGAAGCTCCTTTGGGCGGAAAATTATCTCTGTTTTCAAAAAATTGGCACAAACTGACAAAGGACAAATGGATTTTGGACATTATAGACCACGGTTACAGGTTCCATTTTCATACCTTGCCAAGAAAACTAGGCATGCCAATCCTTCCACAAAATCAGAGGGCAGAGGCTATCAAGCAAATTTCTCTGCTTGCTCAGATCAAAGCAATAGAAAAAGTTCCACAACAAGAACAAGGTCAGGGGTTTTACTCAAGACTGTTCCTTGTTCCAAGAAAAGAGACTCAATGGAGACCAATACTGGACTTGTCCGCTTTAAACACTTTTCTCATAGTACCAAAGTTCAAAATGCTGACTCTACAGCAACTCCTTCCCATGCTGGGCAAGGGGTCTTGGCTGATTACTCTGGACCTCAAGGAGGCATACCTGCATGTCCCTATCAGACACAGCTGCAGAAGATACCTCAGATTTCTTGCAGGGCCAGAGCATTATCAATTCTCAGCATTGCCATTTGGCTTATCTACTGCGCCCAGAGTATTCACGAAATGCCTGGCTTCAGTAATTGCTCATTGCAGGCTCCAGGGGATTCAAATCTACCCGTACCTGGACGACTGCCTCATACAAGCGGACGGCATACTAACTTTGACAAAAAAAACTTGAATTATGTCATACATTTGCTACGGGCTCTGGGATACACAGTCAACTTTCAAAAGTCAAGACTTCAGCCATCCCAGCAAATTACCTTCTTAAGGGCCAAACTAGACACAGCCTCTCAAATGGCTTACCTGACAAAAGACAAGCAAAAGAAGTTAACTCATTACTTCAAAAATTTAGCAAAGCTCACACCGATGACTGCAAGGAGATTCCTACAGGCCCTGGGGTACATGGCATCCTGCATTCTCCTGGTTCCACTAGCAAGACTACACATGAGAAAGCTTCAATGGTACCTAAAAAGCTTATGGTCTCAACACAGCAACAACCTAGAAGCAACTATACCGCTCATTCCATGTCTTCAAAAGGAATTTCTATGGTGGGCCTCAGTAAGCCAGTCAAACACAGGTATGTCATTCAAAAAACCTCAGATAACACAGACCATGACCACAGACGCCTCAGACCTTGGATGGGGGGGGGGGGGCACATGGAGGGCAGATGTATTCAAGGACAATGGTCTCCAAAGGAAACACATCTGCATATCAACCAAAAAGAAATGCTGGCAGTAATGCATGCCATCGAGGCCTTCGGACAACTACAACCAGGCCACCTACTAATACGGACAGACAACACCACTGTGATGTGGTACATAAACAAGCAGGGGGGCACTCATTCTTACCCCCTTTGCAGACTGACAATGAATCTTTGGGAAAAATCACTGAGCCTAAACATACAGTTGCAATCCCAGTTTGTTCCAGGCAAAGACAATGTTCTGGCGGACAGTCTAAGCAGGAATTTCCTAGACCCCCACGAATGGAGGTTACATCCAGAAATCTTTATACGACTCACCTCGACATGGGACAGGCCGGACGTAGACCTATTTGCCTCCCACCTCAATCATCACTTACAAAAGTTCTGTTCAAGGACATATCATCCACAAGCATGGAAAATAGATGCTCTCTCAACTGGAGCTCCCTAAAAATCTATGCATTTCTACCTCTGCCACTGATGACCACAGTGTTACTAAAGATCAAAGCAGAGCAGCCCAAGGGGATCCTAATAGCTCCAGACTGGCCAAGACAACACTGGTACCCACTACTACGGAGCATATGTCACAACAAAACGTGGGCCCTCCCCCAATGGCCCCAACTTTTGACTCAACACAACTTCAGGACAGTTCATCCCAACATCCAGACGCTACAGCTAACAGCTTGGGAGATCCCATGACTAACCTCAACCTACCTCTTTCCAAGGAAGTTCAGCTGATACTGACAGAAGCCCGCAGACCATCCACCAGAAAGGTTTACTCAGCCAAATGGAAGAGATTCAGCATTTGGAATACCACCAAGGGCCATGATCCATCACTTTTGAGCATCCCACTCATTCTAGAATATTTGGCAGATATGCTACATAATGGACTCTCATACTCCTCTATAAAAATACATGCTTCAGCTATCTCAGCTAGATACAACACTGATCCACCTGTGTTTTCACATCCTTTAAGGCAATTTCTTAGAGGAATCAAGAATATAAAGCCCCCAAGAAAGGCACCAGTACCAGCTTGGGACCTCAACTGTCCTAGAAAAATTGACTCTACCTCCCTTTGAGCCAGCAGCTTCTGTGGATTTACAATTTCTTTCCTGGAAGACAGATTTCCTGTTGGCCTTTACCTCAGCAAGAAGGGTTTCGGAATTACAGGCCCTAATGGCTATACCACCGTTCATAACTTTTCACAGAGACAGGGTCTCCTTACGAACCAACCTTACCTTTCTCCCAAAAGTGGTATCTAGGGTTTCTTTAAATCAAGCAATTCACCTGCCTACTTTCTTTCCCAATCCTGAGAACAAAGGGGAAAGACTGTTGCATACCTTGGACATTCACAGACAACTTTGCTACTACCTGGACAGAACCAAGACCAGTAGGAAATCTGATCAGCTTTTTGTAGCTTACGCCCCTGGAGTACAAGGAAAAGCAATTTCCAAACAGACAATTTCAAAATGGATTGGACATTGCATCAGATTCTGTTATTCCTTTCATGGAAAGAGTGTGCCAGCCAATGTCAGACCACACTCCACCAGAGCTACAGCCACCTCTACAGCATTCTTAAGAGGGGTGCCTACAAAAGACATTCTAGAAGCTGCTACATGGAGCTCCGTGCATACATTTTCCAAACACTACAACCTTCCTCTATATTCCAGATCCAGAGCAGGCTTTGCTTCGGCAGTCCTGCAGGGATTGATAGCTACACCATCCTTTTCTTAGAGCATTCCACCTCCCCCAGCTAAGCTATAGTGTTCAACCCATATGTTATGACTGCAGTTGCATTCTTGAAAGACATAGTACAGTTTTGTACCATAAATGTAGATGTCCGATAGATATGCAACTGCAGTCGGGTTTTCCCTCCCTCCTTCCCCTCTATGCCTTGGGTCCACTCCTATCCCTGTTATCCTTAGCTGGGGATATCTGTTATGGTGTATCTGTTTATTGCTTATTTATTTGTCTGGAAACCTGTTTTATCTTCCAATTTGATTACAGCCTTCCTTGGAGGGCACCTGGCATCTCTGGCAAGAAACACTGAAGAAGATGGCGTCGGCTGATGCTTATGTACTCCAGCCGCTCTGACGTCGGAGAGAAATGCGACATCAGCCGACGTCGGACCCAGACTTTGGAATCCGGACGACCGAGGGCTGCCTGAGGCAGGACAACCCATATGTTATGACTGCAGTTGCATATCTATCGGACATCTACATTTATGGTAGGTACACAACTGTACTTTTCTCTTCTCAGTATCAGGGCTATTCAACCTGTGCCAGTAGAGCAAAGGGGACAGGGTTTCTACTCCAGACTGTTCCTGGTGCCCAGAAAAGAGGGCTGTTGGCGCCCTATCCTAGATCTGTCAATTCTCTACACCTTCTTGGTGGTCCCAAAATTCAAAATGCTGACTCTCCAACAGCTGCTTCCTGTGCTAGCCAAGGACGCCTGGCTAGTCACCGAAGCTTATCTGCACGTACCCGTAAGGGAGTCTTGCAGGAAATATCTACGTTTCAGGGTAGGCGCTATGCACTATCACTTCTCTGCACTTCTCTTTGGCTTATCTACTGCACCCAGGGTATTCACAAAGTGCCTGGCTTCAGCCATTGCATACTGCAAGCAGAAACATTTTCAAATCTACCCATGCATGGACAATTGCCTGATTCAGGCGGGCAGTCAGGAATTGCTACTTCAGCACATGGCATTTGTAAAGAGACTTCTAACTTCTCTGGGGTACACCATCAACGAAAAGAAATCACAACTGGTGCCCAGTCAAAAGATTGTATTCCTGGGAGCAAGCTTGAACACAACTTCCCAGATGGCATTCCTCACTCCAGAAAAACAGGTTTATTTGACAAACTACTTCAAGCTAATAGTCACCAAAACCCAGCTATTTGCAAGAAAAATACTGCAAGCCCTAGGGTTCATGGTGTCATGTGTTCTTCTAATTCCATATGCAAGACTGCATGTGAGAAAACTTCAGTGGTACTTAAAGTCTCTGGTGTCAATATTCTCAGAACATGGAAACGGGGATTCCTATCATTCCTTGTCTAAGGACAGAGTTCTTTTCGTAGGCAGAGGCCTGCAACCACAACAAGGGACTTGCTTTCACTCAACCCCTTGCCGCCCAAACACTGACATAAGACTCATCAGACTATGCGTGGGGGGCTCACATGGCAGGCAAGTGCATTCAAGCAAATGGAGCCCAGGACAACTTCCCCTGCATAGCAATCAAAAAGAAATGTTAGCTGTACATAATGCTCTGTCCTTTCAGGACAACTTCTAATAAAGACAGACAACACCACAGTTATATAAACAAGCAGGGGGGACCTCATTCCTACCAACTTTGCAGGTTAGCCATGGCCCTGTGGAACACAGCCTTGAGCAACCAAGTGCACCTGCAAGCTCAATTCCTGCCAGGCAAACAAAACTCACTGGCAGACGACTTAAGCAGAAATCTTCTGGACCCACACGAGTGGAAGCTGGAAGCAGCTCATTCAAACTTGTAATCCACAGGTGGGGGGCTCCAGAGATGTTCCACTTTGCCACCCCCAAAACCATCAATTGAGCAAATTTTGCACCAGAAATCCCCACAGCCAAGCATGGAAAGTGGATGCTCTATTCTTTACATGGGAAAAACTCTCAATTTATGCCTTTTCCCCTCTGCCCCTCCTCTCAAAAGTACTACTCAAGATCAAGCAGGACAAGCCAAGGACAATCCGTATTGCCCCAGACTGGCCACGCCAGCACTGGTACCAACTCCTACGCAGTCTGACAGCAGTGCCACCCTGGCACCTACATCAGACCCCCCTCCCTACTGTCCCAGCAGGAAGGACAGATTTTGCATCCACAGCTCCAAATCCTGAACCTTGCAGCCTGGCTTATCCCCTGAATACTCCACCAGCAACCCTCAGCAAACAGGTGATGGATGTCATCCTTGAGGCCAGAAGGCCTAGTACTAGGAAATCCTATTCTGAAAAGTGGAAAAGATATTATTGTTGGAGTCAGTCTCAAGGAAAAGACACAGCTGTGCCCACCTTACCTTAAAGCCTAGATTACCTAGCAGAACTACTCCACAAAGGCCTATCCTTCTCATCAATTAAAATTCTTGCTTCCGCCATCTCAGCTCATTACAATACTGAGCTGCCTCTATTTTCTCACCCTCTCATCAAACAGTTCCTGAGAGGAGCTAACAATTTAAAGCCCCCAAGGAGAGCTCCCACCCCTGCCTGGGACCTTAACTTTGTATAGAGAAGCTCACATTTCCTTTTTTTGAGCCTGCTGCTGCAGCAGTTAAAATTCCTCTCTTGGAAAACAGCCTTACTTCTAGCCGTCACTTCAGCAAGAAGAGTGTCTGAGTTACAGGCACTAATGGCTGAGGAACCCTTCATTATTTTCCATGCGGACAGGGTTTCCCTCAGGACTAACCCATAATTTATGCCCAAGGTGGTATCCAGTGTGGCTTTAAACCAATCCATCCATTTACCAATCTTTTTCCCTAATCCTCAGAATAAAGGTGAAGGGATTCTGCACTCCTTGGATGTGCACAGACAGCTCAGGTTCTACCTGGACAGAACTAATCTTTACAGAAAATCTGACCAGCTGCTAGTCAGCTTTGCTACAGGGGTAGACGGCAAAGCCATTTCAAAGCAAACCATTTCCAAGTGGATAGCGCACTGCATCCATTTCTGCTACAAACACCATGGAAAACCTACCCCACAGAGTATCAGAACTCATTCCACTAGGGCTACCTGAACCTCTGCAGCATTTCTCGGGGCAGTCCCTACCAGGTGCATCCTGGAAGCTGCAGCCTGGAGTTCTGTACACACCTTTGCCAAGCATTACTGCTTGCCTATTTTACTACTTGCCCAATACTTCTTGACTTCCTCCACCCTTTCTCAACTTTGGGAATCAACCCGTGTGTGATGACTACAACAGTGAAACACGAAGAACATAGTACAGTTGTGTACACCTACCATAAATGTAGAGGATCGAGTATATTCACTGTTGCAGTCCTGTTTACCCTCCCACCAGCCCCCTGACTTTTCTATTCTTTCTACCAGTCCTCTTTTTGCCCATGTCTTATGGCAATAGTATTTATTTTCCACTGGGGGTGTTCCACACCATGTAATTGCTTCCTATTTTGGGGGCTCCTGACATCTGGGGCAAGAAAAACTGATGTAATGGTGTCAGCTGCATGTTTTGTACCCCTGATGTCATGGAAGAGGCGCCAACATCCGATGCAGAAATCCCAAGACACTGGTATTCGGGCCAACTGAGGGCTTACCTGCAGGCAGATAACCCAAGTGTGATGACTGCAACAGTGAATACACTCAAACATCTACATTTATGATAAGTGTACACAACTGCACTGTTTCAATTGGTAAGTAATGGGTATCATTCAGGGGCGGGGTATGGCTCTGGCTCCAGCCTTAGCATGCATCAGCTTATGCTGAAACAGTACACAGACAGGCCTGCACCTCTTATTCCATGGCGTTTGCATCCTGGCCAGAAGTCTTTGGTAGACCATATTGTCTTTTATAGATAAAATCTCAGCATAGGTAAAATTGTGGCAGACTCCTGTGTGGGCTGTAGCAAGGTTGCTCTTCTCGATGCCAGAAGTCTTAGTAGTAAACTGCCTCATCTTGAAGATGTTCATGTTTCACTGTTGCAGTCATCACATTTGGGTTATCCCTGCCAGGGTAGCTCTCGGCCAGCCCAAATACCAGAGGCTTAGTGTTTCTGCGTCGGTTGCTGTTGCTTCAGGACTGGCGTCAGGTCGTCGGTAGTATAAAGAAAGGCAGCCGATGCCATTACATCAGCCTTTCTTGCTGTGCAGCTCATAGCAGAAGAAGTTTGCATGAGTGCCGGTCAGCCACTACCTGAGTTTCATCTTCCGAATTGAAGCTCAAGTCTTCTAAAGCTAAGTATCCTGTAGGGGATCCTTTTTTCTTGCGCTAACTGATGTCAGAAAAAGTTAACAATTGTCTTGCCTGTGTAAACCAAATACCACACCGTGACTTTTATTCTTACTGCGTCACTTGTTTAGGCCCAGACCACGACATCCCCCACTGTCGCTTCTGTGCTTTGTTCAACACCAGAACTATCCGTTGTCGGGCCATTATTGTAGCTAGATATTTTTGCTTTCAGTCCAGACCCCGGGAAACCAGACCCCACAGACAGCAGCCACAGGGAATGTAGAGATCTAAGCAGTGGACTAACTCCACTTCAAAACCAGGGAGTTCTAAGCCACCCCTTTATGGTAAGAACTCGCAATGAGTCTCCTCCCCCACTGCCCACCTCCACTTACCATTAGGAGGAAAACTCTCCTTTCATGCAAACACCTGGGCCACCATTACCAATGACCGCTGGGTTCTTAACATAGTGTCCCAGGGATACAGATTTTCTTTCCACACCCTTCCAACTCCAAAAGGGTTCCCAGATCTACCTCAAAACCAGTTGGCAGAGGCGCAAAAGCAAGTCCTTTCCCTGCTGTCCATGAGGGCAGTAGAGCATGTTCCTGCAGAACAGAAAGGCCAAGGTTTCTACTCCAGACTTTTTCTGGTACCCAGGAAAGAGAGCACCTCCCACCCCATACTCGATCTATCCATTCTAAACACCTTCCTTGTGTTCCCAAAATTTAAAATGCTCACCCTCCAGCAGCTTCTACCCATGCTGTCCAAGGATGCTTGGCTGGCCATCCTAGTCCTAAAGGAGGCCTACCTCCACATTCCTATCAGGGAATCATGCAGGAAATATCTCCGTTTCGTGGCAGGATCTCAGCGCTTTCAGTTGTCTGCACTTCCCTTTGGCTTATCTACTGCTGCCAGAGGTTTCACAAAATGTCTGGCTCTGGCCATTGCCTTTTGCAGACAAAGGAATGTCCAGATTTACCCATACATGGATGACTGTCTAATTCAGGCAGACAGCCAGGAAAAGCTGCTCAAGCACCTGGCCTTTGTAAAGTCCCTACTAACCTCCCTAGGGTCCACAGTCAGCGAAAAGAAATCCAAACGGGTACCCACACAAAGGATTATATTCCTGGGGGCAAGCCTGGACACAGCATCCCAGATGGCATTCCTTACACCAGAAAAGCAAATCTTCCTGGCAGCCTACTTCTCTCAACTAGCCACCAATCCCCAACTGTCTGCAAGGAAAATCCTGCAAACTCTGTGAGGGTTCATAGCATCTTGCATTCTACTCATTCCATATGCCAGACTGCATATAAGGAAACTTCAGTGGTACCTAAAAAGCCTTTGGTGTCAACACTTTCAAGACCTGGAGACCTATAATACCTTGCCTCAGAAAAGATTTTCTTTGGGCAACAGCATGCTCCCTCAACAAAGGACCACCTTTCTCACTACCCCACGCCACCCAGACTCTCACCACAGATGCATCAGATTATGCCTGGTGTGCACACCTGGACAGCAGATGCATACAGGGGCAATGGAGCCCACAGCAAATCCATCTGCACATCATCCAAAAGGAGATGATAGCTGTCCAGCACACCTTGATAGTTTTCAAGCCCCTTCTCTCCCCAGGGGCTCTCCTGATCAAAACAGACACTACTGTGAATGTGGTATATCAGCAAGCAGGGAGGGACTCTGTCCTACCCTCTATGCAAGCTGGCCATGACCCTTTGGCACACCGCCTCTGCCATGCAACTCCACCTGTTAGCAAAATTCCTACCGTGTTCTCTCAACTCTCTGGCGGACCACTTGAGCAGAAATCTTCTGGACACACGAGTGGCAGCTCAACAGAAGAACCTTCACCCTAATAACTCAGAAATGGGGCACCCTGAAGGTCGACTTCTTTGCCTCCCACACCATCCAACAGTTCAGCAAGTTTTGCACCCAGGTGCATCACTGCACAGCTTGGAAAGTGGATGGTCCTGTCCCATCCTCTGGGTCAGTCTGTTGGTCTGTGCCTTTTCTCCACTGCTTCTCATCCCCAGGGTACTGCTCAAAATAAAGGAGGATAAACCAAGGGCAATTCTTATAGCGCCAGACTGCCCTTGCCAGCACTGGTACCCTTTGCTGTGCAGCCTGTCCACTCTGCAACCTTGGCATCTCCCTTGGATTCCAAACCTCCTGACCCAGAGGGAAGGGGAATTCATGCATCCCCAGTTGCAGACACTCAGTTTGGCAACTTGGCTTATTCCCTAACCCCCCGATCAATCTACCAACCTCAGCAAACAGGTTCTAGATGTTATATGTAAGGCCAGATACCCTAGCACTAGGAAGTCTTATGCTGACAAATGGACAAGGTTCTGCACCTGGATTCAGGCTAAAGGAGCCAATATGGCGCAGCCCTCCATCTCTCTCATCCTGGATTAGTTAGCTGACCTGCTACACAGTGGACTCTCCTTTTCTTCTATTAAAGTTCATGCCTCTGCTATCTCTGCTCATTTACCCACTGAGCAGCCCCTTTTCTCACACCCTCTGATCAAACAGTTCCTAAGAGGGGCTAGCAAATTGAGGCCACCCAGAAGAGCACCAACTCCAGCTTGGGACCTTAACTTTGTGTTGGAACCCCCCCCCCCTTCAAACCTGCCTCTTCAGCAGAGCTAAAATTTCTCTCCTGGAAGACAGCTTTCCTTCTGGCCATCACTTCAGCCAGAAGGGTCTCCGAGCCGCAAGCACTCATGGCTGTGGAACCCTTCATCATCTTCCATGCTGACAGGGTATCCCTTAGGACTTAACCCATCCTTAATGCAAAAGTTGGTGTCCGGTGTGGCTCTCAGCCAATCCATTCATTTGCCCACCCATTTCCCTAACCCACAGAACAAGGGGGAAAGGATCCTGTACTCTCTAGATGTGCACAGACAGCTCAGATTCTATCTAGATGGGACTAAATCCTTCAGAAAGTCTTGATCATTTGCTTGGTAGCTTTGCCGCAGGGGCAGAGGGCAAAGCCATCTCCAAATGAATAGCACACTGCATCCATTTCTGCTACAAACAACACGGAAAGCCTCCCCTCAAGGGGGTCAGGACTCACTCCACCAGAGCAGCCTCCACCTCTGCAGCTTTTCTCAGAGGAGTCCCAACCAGGGACATCCTGGAGGCTGCCACATGGACATCTGTTCACACTTTCACCAAACATTACCACCTGCCTATCCTCTCCAAATCCAGGGCAGGGTTTGCCTCAGCAGTCTTGCAGGGCATGCTAGCCAGCCCCTAGTTTCCTTGACTGCCTACACCCTTTTCCTCAGCTTTGGGAATCAACCCAAATCTGATGACTGCAACAGTGAAACATGAAAAATATAGTGCAGTTGTGTACACTTGCCATAAATATAGATTTTCGAGGGTATTCACTGTTGCAGTCCTGGTTTCCCTCCCTCCATCCCCCTCTCCTTTCTTCTCTTTCCTTACAATTGACATATTGGTATTTACTTTCTGCTGGTGGGGTTCTTCCACCAGAACCTGGCTTCCACTTGGGGGCTTCTGACAGGTTAGGGCAAGAAAAACTGATGTAATGGTATCGGCTGCCTTACGTTATACTACTGATGACCTGACATCAGTCCTGAAGTGACAGCAACCGACGTAGAATTACTAAGCCTCTGGTATCCAGGCCGGCTGAGGGCTACCCTGGGAGGGATAACCCATATGTGATGACTGCAACAGTGAAACACAAAGAACATAGTACAGTTGTGTACACTTACCATAAAAGTAGTTGTTCGAGTGTATTCACTGTTGCAGTCCTCGTTACCCTCCCTCCAGCCCCCTGACTTCCCTTGACTTTTACCTTTCCTTCTTGTTTGACATACATTATATCATGTGTATTTGCTTTTTGCTGGGGGTGTTCCATACCATATAATTGCTTCTTATTGTGGGGGCCACCTGACATCTGGGGCAAGAAAAACTGATGTAATGGCGTCAGCTGCAAGTTTTTTACACCCAACAACCTGACGTCATGGAAGAAGCGACAGCGTCAGACACAGAAATCCGAAAACTCTGGTATTCAGGCTGGCTGAGGGCTACCTGCAGGCAGATAACCCAAATGTGATGACTGCAGCAGTGAATATACTCTTAACATCTACATTTATAGTAAGTGTACAGAACTGTAATTTCTTAATACCACCTTTGGCCGACCCAGCTGTTGGTAGTATCCCCAGACAGACAGTCTAGGCAATTGCCTTCTGCTTCCCTACTACCATCCGATAATTCAGCTAAACCATGGACAGGATGGGGAAAAAGGTTTACACCTCCTCTACCCAAGCTTTCAGGGCTATAAACTACCAAATCCACATGGTGAAGTATGCCCTAGACCTAGTCTCTTAGGCCTCCCCCTTGTTGGCTACCACCCCGGACTGTCCAGCCAAATCTGACATTTCCTCCAAATTGTCACTGGCCAAACAAGTAGGCAGACAATCTATCTGCTGCAGCTGTGCTGCTGCAGAAGCAGTTGCCAGATCTGCTGCCACTGCATCCACCTTGCGCAGATGCTCCTGGCTCAGACTACAACCTCTGCCAGATGAATTTAAAGCCAAGTTCATGGATGCTCCTCTGGATAATGACCTTCTATTTGGCAAAAATGCTGCAGAGCTTTTTAAAAAATTGCAAGAAAAAAGGCAATGAACTGCAGGACATTAAGCACTTGCTTGTGTCCCCAGGGCCCAGCTATTACAGGAACTACCCAGCCAAAACATCCTTTGTTAGAAGGGCCTCTTCCACATCTCGCCCCTCTACTGCCTGACACTTGGGGGATCTCAGAGACCACCTTATCCCAGACCCCCTCAACCACAACCCCCCCCCAAACAAACGGCCCTTTCCAGATAGAGGGGGACCCTCCTCTGCGTGACTGCCTTGCCCAAGTGCTCCTGTCTGTCCGCCTTACCCAATGCCTCCCTATGTGGAAACATCACTACAGATCGGTGGGTTCTTTCCATCATCCAAAAAAGATACTTCCTTTCCTGGAAAGGAAAAACCTACACCAATAAGGATTCCTTTCCCTCCCAAAAAGTTAACTATCTCTACTTCCTCCCATCCTGCAGGAGATAGTCTACCAAGGAACCATCGAACCAGTTCCCTCAGGTCAGGAGGGACGAGGCTTCTACTCCCGCTGCTTATTAGTCCCAAAAAAGAATGGCCTCTGGAGACCTGTCGTGGACCTCTCTTACCTAAACCTGTTCCTACAGGTTCCCTCCTTCAAGATGCTCTCCTTTCAAACTCTTTTACCCCTTATTCCACCTCAAGCTTTCATGGTTACCCTAGACCTAAAGGATGCATACCTGCACATCCCAGTCAAACCCTCCCACAGGAGGTTCTGCACTTCTCTGGGCCCTCTTCTCATTTCAATTTACTGCATTGCCTTTTGGCTTGTGTATGGCACCCAGAAATGTTACCAAGTGCTTGGCTCCAGCGATCGCCCACTGCAGAACCAAGGGAATACAAATCTACCCTTACTTGGACGACATTCTCATTTTGGCAGAATCACAGTCCACCCTTCGGGCAAATCTCCAGTTCACCATGTCCCTTCTAAACAACCTGGGTTTCACACTCAGCCTCCAAAAATCCTCTCTCCTCCCACAACAGGACAAGGTTTTCCTAAGGTGCAGAATCATCTAATGAGAGTCTTCTTACCACCAGACAAGGTACAGTCCCTCTCCTCCCATTTTCTCTGCCTTTTGACAATCACATCTAACTGCAAGACTGTTTCTACAAATTGTAGGTCTCATGGCTGCCACTATTTCCATGCTCCCACTAGCAAGGATTCACATAAGGAAATTCCAGTGGTACTTGGACTGTTTGGTCCCAGAGCCAACAACCTCTAGACAAACTCATCCCCCTTCTGCCCTGTCTAAAATTAAAGCTGAAGTGGTGGATTCAGCAGGTTTCCAACAACCAGGGAATTCCTCTTCAACTTCCTCCCACTTCCCAGTCTATGCACATGGATGCATCAGACCTGGGATGGGGATTAACCATGCAGGGCTGCAGGGTACAACAGTACTAGTCCCCTGCGCTGCAAAAACAGCACATCAGTGTCATGCAGAAGACTGCTGTCCTAGATCTAAAAGTATTCCTTTCCATGCTGCAACCAGGAATACTCAACATTGTGACAGACAAACACGACTGTCGTGGTACCTAAACAAATGAGGGACAAAGGCATACCATTTGTCAGATAACCCTGCAAGTCTGGGAAATAGCAGCAAAACACAACATCTTCCTGAAAGCTTCATACATCCCCTTTCAGGGAAAACAAGCAAGCAGACTTGCTCAGCAGAGCCACATCTCTGCAACACGAATGGATGTTGCACAGGTATACCTTCCTACACATAGTCCACCAGTTGGGAACACCACTACTGGATCTGTTTGCCCCCCACCCCCACCCCAGAACAGATAACTGAACAAATTTTGCAGCAGGACTCACTCACCACTAGCTTGGAGAGTGGATGCCTTCAGTTTTTCATGGCAGGGAATGTACGTATACACCTTCCTGCCCTTCCCTCCAATTCAGAGTGTCGTCCTGAAAATCAAGAAGGAACAACCAAAAATCTTGCTGATGACTCCCTATTGGCCAATGCAACACTGGCTCCCCCTTCTCTTCTCACCAGCCAAGGGCAATCACCACAAGTTACCCCACCAGGTGGACCTTCCAACTCGACAGAGATCCCTCCTGCACCCACAATTGTCTTTACTACAACTAACTCTGTGGGTGATCAACTTTTGATCCCTTTTAGACAACACTACTCAGAAGACTTCCTCTCTGTCCTGAGGGAGGCCAGGAAACCAACAACTAGAAAAAAACTACTTGTCTATATGGCAGAGAGTCTCAAAATGGTGTTCTCTGAGAAACAAGGACCCATTTTTAGCAGATCCTCCCCTGGTCCTGAACTATACCTGCGGACTCATTAAGGAAGGACTAGCTTACTCTTTAGTCCATCTCTCGGCCATTTCTGCATGCTTGCCTTTACAGCCGCCTCTTCTCTCTAGACTCGATGTAAAATGTTTCCTGAGAGTGGCCTTACACATCAGACCACCAAGAAAGCCCATTCCTCCTCCCTAGGATCTCAATTTCGTGATAGAAAAGCTTACCCTCCGCCCTTTTGAGCCAGCCAGCTCAGCATCTGTTCAGATTTGCACATGGAAAACCATCCTTTTAGTGGCCATTGCCTCTGCTAGAAGATTGTCTGAATTACAGACCATGATGGTTTGCCCTCTACACCACCTTCCACAATGACAGGGTTTCCCCTACGCACTAACACCTCCTTTACCCCAAAGTAGTTAATGAGCTTTCCTTAAGTCTGTCTATTCACTTACCCACCTTCTTCTCCTCTCCTACTAACTCCGCAGTGAGGATCCTCCATTCTTTAGATGTACATAGGCAACTGAGATTCTACTTGGACAAAACCAAGTCTTTCAGAAAATCTGACCAACTGTCATTTCCTTCCATCCCAGGGCCTTGGGTAAGGCAGTCTCCAAACAAACTATCTCCTCCTGGATCAGAAACCTTTTTTTGTACTCTCATTATCACAAACCATTGTCTCAAGGAGTGCGAGCACATTCTACCAGAGGCATGGCTACCTGTAAGGCCTTCATGAAAGAACTAGACACAGCTTCCGTCATGGAGGCAGCCACCTGCTCTACATTCCATACTTTCACCAAGCACTATAAGCTGGACCAGGGCAGGATTTGCCAGGGCATTCCTGCAAGGATTCCTAGAGTCTTCCACCTCTGCCACCTCCCAGCATTCCTCCTAGCTGTGGTACTCTCCCACAGTATGAGTATTGCAACAAAGGAATTGAAGGACATAGAATAGTGTAAAATATTACCATAACCATATATATCCTCTTCCATGTTGCAGTATTCCTTCCTACCCTCCATCCCCCTGATATCCTCTATCTTCTCTAGGGAATACCTTCACTGCAGGCCACTCATTACAGCCCTGCGAGGATGTCTGCTTTTGCTTCTCCTTGGCCTTGTAGTCTCTTCTTTGGGCTTCCAAGATGTTCTTCATTCCACATTGCTGCAGTCCTAACTATTGGGTAGTCCGCTGTCCAGTCGGCCCGAATACCAAAGTATATGGCTGACGTCGGTCAGGGCGCATTAGACTGACGTCAGTACGTCAGGGTACTAATGCGCATGACCGACGTCATATCCTCAGTCTTTTTTGCCGCATGGTCCGATGCAGAAGCAATTTTGCGAGTGCAGGTTGGCGTTCTGAAAGTTTCTGAAGCCAGAGTTTCAGACCGAATCAAAGTTGGCTAAGTACCCCGTTGGGGAATATTTTGGTTTTTTCTTGCCTCAGTATTTAACCGGATGTCAGAAAAAGTGAATAACTGTATTTCTTGTGGGAAACAGATACCTCATAGGGATTACCATACTTTGTGTATACCTTGTTTAGGGCCTGAGCACGACGTTGTTGGATGCCGCTCTTGTGCTAGATTTAACAAACGCACTATTAAGAGAAGGTTAGACTGTGCCAGGTTAGTGTTTGGGAAGCGTTGTAACTATAAAATGCCGCCGGATGCTCCGGCCGCTTCGCTAAAAGCGCAAGGACAAAACAGCAAAGCCTAGAGTGGAAGAGCGGACAGTCCCAGAGGGCGGTTCTTTAGAGGGCTCAGTGGAGCCGGAGGTTTTGCCAGGTGTGTCTTTGGAGTCTCAGGGAGAGACTTTACTGTTACAGGATGTTTCCTCTCAGGAAGTAGGCCAGGCTGAGGGGGCTTCTCAGGTGGCTGTTCTTCCCTCTCTTCCTAAGGTGGTTAGAGCCTCCCTTCTGTTTCCAAGGCTTCTTTGAGGGGCAGGCCAAGTTTTGCTTCAGTGGGGGTTTCTCCTAGTGCTTCAGGGTCTTTGCCTAAGAAACATATGCTTAAAATGGCAGAGGATTTGATTACTATGATAAGGGGTTCTATGCCCCCTCCTGATAAGAGGCCTAGGGTGGAACCTGAGTTTGAGAGTTTTGAGCAATGCTCGGAGGCTTCTGAGTCTTCAGCTGAAGACTTGCAGGAGTTCCCTCCTTATTCTGATTCTGATGTGGATGATTCTACTCCTTCAGCTTCTCCTCCTGAGGATTTTTCTTTTCAGAGACTCTGCATTCCATGAGGGAGCATTTTAAATGGGAAGGTCAAGATTTCTCTGATTCCAGGAAAAGGCTTAGGGAATTCTTGTTTTTACCCCAGCATAGGCCTTTAGCTATACCTCCTGTTTTGAATGTGGTGGAAGATGTTTTTGCAGAGGCTTCCTGAATCCTGATTCTTTGCCTCCTGCCCCTGTTAAACCGGATAGGTATTATAGGGTGCCTGAAGCTCATAAGTATCTTTTTAAGAGTCTTAGGGCAGACCCGGAAACTGTCTCTCAGGGGCCCAAAGGTGTGAAGGCCTCAGTTGTTAAAAATCCTGTCCCTCCTGATAAAGAGGCAAGGGCTTTGGATAGATGGGGCAAGAAAGTGTATACTTCTTCCACTTTAGCCATGAGGGCGTTGAATTGTCAGTTTCACATGTTGAAATATCAGAATTATCTTCTTTCACAGTTGAAATCTAAGGTGGATGCTTTGGCGGAAGGTATTGAGTGTAAAGAGTTGCAGGATTTAGTTCATGTGTCTGAACAGGTGGGTAAAACATTCCTTGCAATGTGGTTTTGATGCTGTGCAGGCCTCCTCCAGGGTGGCTGCCACTGGTTCTGTTCTTCGTAGGCACGCCTGGTTGAGAGATCAGAATTTAGCTGAGCATGTTAAGACACGGATTTTGGATGCTCCTTTGCAGTCTGATGTGTTGTTTGGTTCGCCTGTAGAAGCAGTTTTGAAGAAAATGGAGGACAAGGCTAAGTCTATGCAGACTGTTAAAGATTTTTTGCAGGTGCAGCCTCCGAAGTTTAGTAGAAATTGGCCTGCTAAGGGATGGACTTATCCTGCTTATGATTCCCAGTCTAGGGGTAGGTCTAGACGTGGTAGGGGCAGAGCTCAGGGTTCTTTTAGGCCTAGGACAGGAGTTCCCCTGCTCAGACTTCTGGTGAAGGCAGGGGTCAGTCCTTTCGTAAGCAGACCCAATGACCTGCCTTTTCAGCTGCCAGTTCATTCTCGCCTGGCAGCACCGTTGGGAGGAAGACTGTCTCTTTTCAAAGAAAATTGGGATTTAATTACCCAAGACAGATGGGTTCTGGATATCATTCACCACGGTTACAGGTTTTATTTCCATACCTTGCCTCCTTTCAAAGGCATGCCAGACATTCCTCCTCTACAAAGACAAGAGGCTCACAAGCAAATTTCTCTGTTACTCCAAATAGGGGCCATTCAGCCGGTTCCTGTGCCAGAAAGGGGCCTAGGATTTTATTCTCGCCTGTTCCTAGTACCAAGAAGGGGAACACGTGGAGACCAATTTTGGATTTATCTATCCTCAACACTTATCTGGACATTCCCAAGTTCAAAATGTTGGCGTTACAACAGCTTTTACCTCTGCTGGGCAAAGATCACTGGATGGTAACTTTAGATCTCAAGGAAGCTTACCTTCATGTGCCTATAAGACTAAGTTGCAGAAAGTATCTGCGTTTTCGAGCTGGAAATTCTCATTATCAGTTCTCTGCATTGCCCTTTGGCTTATCTACTGCCCAGAGTATTCACAAAGGTTCTGGCTCCAGTGATAGCTTTCTTCAGGCTAAAAGGAATTCAAATCTATCCTTACTTGGACGATTGCCTGATTCTGGCTCAAGAAAAGGAAGACCTTCTACAGCATTTGGAATATGTCATAGCAGTGCTAAGATGCCTAGGGTATTCTGTGAACGAAATAAAGTCCAGTCTAGTACCCTCTCAAGACATGTGCTTTCTGGGTGTGAGACTGAATACAGCAGCCCAGATGGCCTTTTTAACCCCGGACAAACAAAAGAATCTTTCCAGTTACTTCCATCAACTATCTCTTCAGTCCGGGCTGACTGCAAGGACAGTCCTTCAAGCCTTAGGGTTCATGGCATCTTGTATTCTGGTGCTTCCCAATGCCAAACTGCATATGAGGAAGCTACAATGGTATCTCAAAAATGTATGGACACAGCACTGCCAGGATTTGGACACTGTCATTCAAATAATACCTTGCATTCAAAAGGAATTTTTGTGGTGGGCTCAGGAATGTCACCTAAACAAGGGACTCTCTGTGACCCGGCCAGAGGCGAGTCAGATTCTAACGACAGATGCCTCAGACATTGCTTGGGGAGCTCATCTAAATGGAAAGTGGATACAAGACAAGTGGCCTGCCAGACTACAGCATCTACATATCAAAATGAAGGAGATGTTAGCAGTCCAGTTTGCATTAATGGCTTTCAAGGAGTTACTTCTTCCAGGGCAGGTGTTGATTCTAACAGACAACACAACTGTCATGTGGTACATCAACAAACAAGGGGGAACACATTCTTACCCATTGTGCAGGCAAGCAATGATTTTATGGGAGACTGCGCTCAGCTTGCAACTAACTCTTCAGGCAAGGTTTCTGCCGGGAGCACAGAACTCCTTAGCAGATGTGTTAAGCAGACAAATCATGGATCCCCACGAGTGGAAACTGGATCTTCATGTATTTCAAACGTTCACAGTGTCCTGGGGAACTCCAGACATAGATCTGTTCGCTTCTCCACTAAACCACCAGCTGCCAAAGTTTTGCACAAAGAGGTTTCATCACACAGCTTGGAAAGTGGATGCTCTTTCTTTCAGTTGGAAAAATCTTCATGTGTATGCTTTCCACCTCTGCCTCTTCTTCCAAAGGTGCTTCTAAAGATCAGACAAGACAAGCCAAGGATGATTTTAATAGCTCCAGATTGGCCTCGGCAACACTGGTACCCATTACTGAGGAGTCTGGTAAAGAAGCCTCCATGGCCTTTACCCTTGATTCCACACCTGTTGTCTCAGAGAGACGGTCACCTGCTCAATGTCAAGCTTCACTCTCTTCATCTAACAGCCTGGCATATTCTATTTTGAAAGACAGCAGGTCTCAACTTCCTCAACAAGTTTTAAATGTGATTATGGAAGCCAGGAGACCTAGTACAAGGAAAGTGTATGAGAAAAATGGAAGAGATTTTTATTTTGGAGTGCAGCAAACAATTTGGAGATTTCGGAGCCAAATCTGAGTGTGGCTCTTCAATATCTTACTGAGTTATTGGACAAAGGTTTGTCTTTCTCTTCCATTAAGATTCATGCTGCAGCAATTTCAGCTCACTATGATTGTGACCCACCATTGTTTTCGCATCCTTTGTTCAAGCAATTTCTTAGAGGGGCAAAGAATATAAGACCCCCACGTAGAGCTCCTACTCCTGCTTGGGATCTCAATTTTGTGTTGGAGAAACTTACTCTACAACCTTTTGAGCCTGCGGCTACTGCTGACTTGAAATACTTGTCATGGAAGACTGCTTTTTTGTTGGCCATTACTTCTGCAAGAAGGGTTTCTGAGTTGCAGGCCCTTATGGCAGTGGAGCCTTTTTTTGATTTTTCATAAGGATAGGGTATCTTTACGTACTAATCCTTCCTTTATGCCTAAGGTGGTTTCTAGTGTGGCTTTAAACCAAACTATTCATTTGCCTACTTTTTATGCAGATCCCCAAAATAAAGGGGAAAAGATTTTGCACACTTTAGATGTACACAGGCAATTGCGTTATTATTTGAGCAGGACTAAGGATTTTAGGCAGTCTCAGCAGTTGTTTGTTTCTTTTGCTTTGAGTTCTCAGGGCAAGCCTGTGTCAAAACAAACTATTTCTAGATGGATTGGGTGTTGCATTACATTTTGTTATTCCCATCATGGCAAGGAGATTCCAGCTGGGATTAGGCCTCATTCCACTAGGGCTACTGCCACTTCAACAGCATTTCTGAGGGGTGGCAACTAAGGATATTTTGGAGGCAGCTACTTGGAGTTCAGTGCATACTTTCTCTAAGCATTATCACCTTCCTCTCTACTCTAAGTCTAGGGCTGGTTTTGCCACAGCTATTTTGCAAGGCATGTTGTCAGTTCCTGCTTCCTTATGATTTGCCAGCCTCCCTTACCTCTGCTTTGGGATTCTACCCAATAGTTAGGACTGCAGCAATGTGGAATGAAGAACATAGTACAGTTTTGTACCTACCATAAATGTAGATGTTCGAGGATCCACATTGCTGCAGTCCAATTTACCCTTCCTCCTTCCCCTCTGTGTTTAGGGGTGGTTGTGTAGGTGAGGTTATATTCTGCTAATTTTGTATATATATTTTGGTGCAGGTTTGTTGGGAGTTTTTGGTTTTTGGCCTTATCTTTTTAGGGTCTTCTGACATCTGGGGCAAGAAAAGACTGAGGATATGACGTCGGTCATGCGCATTAGTACCCTGACGTACTGACGTCAGTCTAATGCGCCCTGACCGACGTCAGCCATATACTTTGGTATTCGGGCCGACTGGACAGCGGACTACCCAATAGTTAGGACTGCAGCAATGTGGATCCTCGAACATCTACATTTATGGTAGGTACAAAACTGTACTTTCTGAGGTCTGTGCATGCCGATGTCACATTTATACTCAAGGATTATGGCCTGACGTCGTGTGATGTCCCATGCGCCTACGGCAGCCAGGCTTCAGCATTTGTATAGGAGCCGACATCAGGTCGCCAGAGGGTTGGAAAACCCCAACAGTTTGAGTACTGCAACATGGAAGAAAAGATCATCTATGGTTATGGTAAGATTTTGCACAACTATTCTATATGATTAAAGACCACTTCAAGTGGCAATCCTCTGATATGACTGAAGTGCAAAAAAGGATTTATGACCTAATTCAAATGGACTCTTAGTCTTTCTGCTGTACCTCCCATTCAACCTGCTTCCTGGATGCATTTGCCTCTGCCTCAGTCAGCCCCGATTCCCAGCCTCCAGCACCTCGTAGGGCAGACCGCCTCTATAAAGCACCCGAAACAGAACAATTTCTGTTTAAGTGCCCTCCTGCTGACCTAGTCACTATCTCTCTCTCTTCTGATAGGGCCTCCAAGCTCCTTCCGACCACTTCAGTCCTTCCTGCTGATAAAGACAGCAAGACCATGGAGAGGCTAGGAAAGAAAATTTACACCTCTGCTATCCTCTCCTTCAGGGCCACCAACTTCCAGACTCGTATGACTAAGTACTCCTTAGATCTGCTGGTAAAAGCCACTAAGGACCTAGATATTCCTGACTTTGCAGCCAAAGCTTTTCTGTCTTCCCTGATAGCTCGCATCTCTCAAGTGAGTAAACACTCTTTTTAAGATGAAGTTGTGATGCGTCTGAAGCCTCCTCCAGGTTAGCTTCAGTACTCAGAAGGTACTCATGGCTGTGACTCCAGGCTCTCCATGATGACTTCAGGGCCAAACTTCTTGACGCACCTATTGACAGCTCGGCCCCTTTTGGTGCAGAAGTGGCTGATCTTATTAAATCCTTGCAACCGAAAGGTAAAGAGCTTCAGGTCTTAAAGCACCTCCTAGTTTCGCCCATTCCCAAGTTCCAGAGGAACTACCCAGCCAAAACGCAGTTCATCAGGAAAACCTCCAGGCCCGCAGTTCCACGTAGGTCTAGAAGACCCTCTAGAAGGCACCCTCCTCAGGCTAGACCTCCTCAGCCCTCCAGCCAAAGGCCCCCCTTTCCTGATAGGGCAGGTAGTGTCTGACTCCCTGCCAATACTACAGCCCCCGACCCCTTCCACCATTCCCCTTTCCTCTCTCACTGTCTCCCTACATGGTCTGTCATTACCACAGACAAGTGGGTTCTGTCCATCATTCAAAACTGATGATTCATGTCCTGGTTCACCCCCCCCCCAACAAAATAGGGCATCCCGCTGCATCCTCCCAGACAATTACCCCATTCTCCATCAGGTCCTGCAAACCCTCCTGCTACAAGGCACCATACAATCAGTACCTTCATAGGAAAAAAAAAAATTCTACTCCAGAATCTTTTTGGTACCCAGAAAGGAGGAACCATGGTGGACAATCTTAGACCTCTCGCACCTCAGTCCATTCCTTCAAATTCCTACCTTCAGGATGCTCACCCTCCCTACTCTTTCCCTCTCATCCTTCCTCAGGGCTTCTTGGCTACCATGGACATCAAGAATCCCTACCTTCACATACCCATAAGGCCCACCTTCAGAAAATACATCAGGTTCATGGCAGGCCCATCTCACTTTCAGTTCTGTGCCTTGGCCTTTGGACTTTTTACTGCCCCCTGGATATTTACAAAATGCCTGGCTCCAGTCATTCGCCTGTTGCAGGGCAAAAGGTATTCAGATGTTCCCATACTTAGACGAGCAGCAGGGCTCGCCTAAAATCTTGCTGGTGGATCCCTATTGGCCAAGACAGCATTGGATGTCTTCGTGTTTCACTGTTGTGGTCATTGCATTTGGGTTATCTGCCTGCAGATAGCTCTCAGCCAGCCTGAATACGAGTCTTGGGATTTCTGCATCGGATGCTGTCGCTTCTTCCATGACGTCAGGTCGTCAAGGGTATAAAACATGCAGCTGGCGCCATTACATCAGTCTTTCTTGCCATGCGGTGCCCGAAGCAGAAGTAGTTCGAAAGTGCAGGTCGGCCGACTCCTGAAATTTTCGTTTTCGAGTTTCAGACCTGAAGTCTTCAAAAAGACCTTTTTTCTTGCTCTAACCGATGTCAGAAAAAAAAATAATTGTCTTGCCTGTGGAAAGCAAATACCTCTGAGATTTTCATTTTTACTGCATCGCCTATTTAGGCCCAGACCACGACGTCCCTCGCTGTTGGTTTTGTGCCTTGCTCAGCGCCCCAGCATTTGTCGTCAGGCTATTTTTGTAGCTTAATACTTAGTTCTCGATCTCCGTACTTTGAAATGGCTTTAAGCCATCCGACTACCGATCTTCTGAAAAAAACATAAGGATAAAGACAGACACAGACCGCATAGGTCCAAAACTGCCAATGTTGCTTCCGTTAAGCTAGTCACCAGTCCGCCAGTACTTTGGTGCTTTCGCAGCCCCTGATACCCGCCTCCACAGATTCGCAGGCCTCTGCTGAGACCCATTCAGAGTCCGGTATGCCGCGAGATGCTTCTTCGACTATGGAACCTGTGGGTATGTCTACCTTGGATGGGTCTGGAGCCGCTGTGCAGGCAGTGGCTTCTGAGAGTGTATTCAGGCCTACAGATTTTCATGTTAAACCAATGACTTAGTTTCAAGCTAAAAATACCGAATTCCTCAGACCTAAAGCTTGCACTACACCTAGAAAACAGATGACCAAAGTACATTCTCAGGCCCACATGCCTCAAAAACAAATGATTAGAATGGCTGAAGACCTTATTCATTTAAAGGACCACTATGGGCAAATGAAGAAAACATATATTTTTTATCTTGCCATGATTTACTACACCTCCCAAAGCTGCCTTCAGCAAAATAAGTACTCATTCCTAATTTTATTTTGTTTTTACTCTTGTCTGCCCTCATGGGGGCAGACATGGTGATTCCTTTGGAAAGCTAAATCTGTCCTATAATGCAGACTGTGAGGACAAATAGCCCTACCATTTGTTGTCAGACTAGACTTCCATTCACTTACAATGGAACTCCTGAAAAAAACTGCCAAGTTTGAAAGTCTGCAGCTCATGTGTCATTGACTGGTATGCGCTGAGTTTTACAAATGTTGTTCCTACTGATGTACTACACATTCACTGAAAGAAACTTGCAGAAGTGTCAACAAATTACTGAGATAAAAAAGACTTTTCACAAGGAGCAGTTTTGCAAGTTTCAGTTCCTGGCCAGGTTACTCCTCCCATCTCCCCTCCTTCAGTGGGCTACAGTCTCACATTTCCAGCTTTGCTAGATTCAGCTATTTAGTCAGCTTTGCATGACAATAGAAATAAAAAAAAAATAGACTGGTGTGCCACTAAAACTGTTCCCTTGTATGTCTCTTCACTTCTGAATAGCAATTCCCAAGAATAAAAAAAAAAAGCAAACGCATCAGTCCAGAGTTTAGGCTAGTCTATCCATTTTTTAAAATGTGCACAGTAAAATATTCAACTTGTAATGCATTTTGGCTGCTGACATGGTAATCTTTACATAGTTATTCTCTTGTAGTATAACCTGAACTTATGGTATTTCATGATAAATTTTACAATAGTTCTCAGTTTCTTAACAATGACCTCCCAAGCCTCTGATGTGACCTAATACTTTCTTACTATTGCTTTATGTAGTTTGTCTTAGTTGTATATTTGTAGTGTGTTTCTCATCCTCTCAGCAACAGACTCCTGGAGAAGCATATACTTGTATAGAAAGAGTACCAGCAGCTGTAGCAGTGATACCACACTCCAAAACAATGCACTCAAACATAGTACTGACAAACACAAGGGAATGTGTATGTCTGAATCAAGCAGTGATGAAATTGCTAGGGACTTCACTGAGCAAAATTTTACTCTTAATTTCTCCATTTCATAATGCACAACATTCGCACCACACTTACAAAGGCACATCTCCACCTTCCACAAGCACAGCAACCCACACCCACACAACTGCTACGGTTTCTCCCTTCAGTTATTGCAAGCCAAGAACAACACTATTTAATAAGGATACCTACCAGGCAAGTCTGCATAGCACACTTGGTCTACCTGCATCATCGCAGCTCGCCCCCTCCCCCCCCCCAGCAACTGCAACATTGCCAGATAAAACCACTGCTACAGTCCGGTTTCTCCCTACAGTTATTGCAAGCCAAGAATAACACTTTTTAATAAAGATACCTACCAGACAAGTTTGCATAGCGCATCATCGCTATCTTGAAAAAAGTAAAACAAAACCCTTAGGCACAAGCAAATACACCACAGAGGTATTATAGAATAGAGATAAGCTCAGGGGATGGAGGGAGGGCAACCTGGACTGCAGCAGGGTATACACTCGAACATCTACATTTATGGTAGATACAAAACTGTACTATGTTCATCGTGTTACCCTGCTGCAGTCATCACACTTGGGTAGAATCCCAAAGCCAAGGATGGGCGGAGGAGTCAAACAGGGTTAGAAGGGGCTAGAAGGCCCTGCAAAACTGCAGTGGCGAAGCCCGCTCTAGTCTTAAAGTGGTAAATGATAATGTTTGGTGAAGGTGTGTACTGAACTCCAAGTTGCAGCTTCCAGAATATCCTTGGTTGGTTACCCCCCTGAGGAAGGCTGTATATGTAGCTGCTGCCCTGGTAGAGTGGGGCCTTATGGTAGCAGGAACTGTTTTTCCATGGTGGGTGTAGCAGAAACGTATGCAATGTCTATCCATTTGGAAATGGTTTGTTTTGAGATGGCCTTTCCTTGTGATGCTGTAGCATAGGATGCAAGAAGCTGGTCAGATTTCCTGAAAACTTTAGTTTTTATCCAAGTAGTAACGTAGCTGTCTGTGAATGTCCAAGGAATGCAGGAGTCTTTCTCCTTTGTTCTGTGGATTTGGAAAGAAGGTGGGTAAATGGATGGTTTGATTTAGGGCCACACTGGATACCACCTTAGGCATAAAGGAGGGGTTAGTCCGTAGAAAAACCCTGTCTTGATGAAAAATGAGGAAAGGCTCTACTGCCATTAGTGCCTGAAGCTCTGAAACTCTTCTAGCTGAAGTGATTGCTAGCAGCAGGGCAGTCTTCCATGATATAAACTTAGTCAGCTGAGAAAGCTGGTTCAAAAGGAGGTAGTTTGAGTTTTTCAAGAACAAAATTGAGGTCCCAAGTAGGGGTTGGTGCTCTCCTGGGAGGCCTAATGTTCCTGGCCCCTCTGAGGAACTGCCTTAAGAGTGGATGTGAAAATAAGGGAGGATCCGTGTTGTAGTGAGCAGAAATGGCTGAGGTGTGGATTTTAATAGATGAAAAAGAAAGCCCTTTGTATAACATCTCAGTTAGATATTGCAGAATCTGAGTTATGTCAGGCTGAAGAGTATTTTGGCCTTTAGCTTGGTTCCAGGTGCAAAACCTTTTCCATTTGTCTGAGTAGGCTTTCCTGGTGCTGGGCCTCCTGGCCTCCAGAATAACTTCCATAACAGCTTGTGAGAGAGGAGCTGGCTGGTTGCCTAGGTGATTTGCCATGCAGCCAAGTTTAAGGTTTTGAGCTGGCTGTGTAGAATCTGATTGTCTTGCTGTGTGAGCAGGTGGGTAATTTGTGGTAGAATCCATGGTGGGCCCTTGGCCATATTCCTTAATAGTGGGTACCAGTGCTGGCATGGCCAGTCTGGAGCAATGAGTATCATTCGGGGTCTCTCCATCCTGACTTTCAGTAGCACCTTTGTGAGAAGGGGTAGTGGAGGAAAGGCATATACTGTTAGCATTTTCCAACTGAATGAGAGTGCATCCACTTTCCAAGCTTGATGGTGAAAAGTCCTTGTGCAAAACTTTGTTAGATGATAGTTTTGAAGGCTGGCAAACAGGTTTATGTCTGGGAGCCCCCACTCTTGAGTTATCATTGCAAATACTTGTGGATCCAGTTTCCATTCGTGGGGATCCATGATGTTTCTGCTTAGGTCGTCTGCCAATATGTTCTTTTTTCCTGGCAGGAATTGAGCTTGTAATTGAACTTGGTAAGCCAGTGCTGTGTTCCACAAGGTCATTGCTTGCCTGCATAGAGGGTAGGAGTGTGTGCCCCCTTGTTTATGTACCACATTACTGTGGTGTTGTCTGTCCTTATGATAAGCTGTCCTGGATGCAAGAGGTCCTTGAAGGCTGTCAGAGCATTTTGTACAGCTAGCATTTCTTTTTGATTGATGTGCAGATTCATTTGATCTGCTGTCCGTAAGCCTTGAACGCACCGTCCTGCCATGTGTGCCCCCCAGGCATAGTCCGATGCATCTGTTGTCATAGTTTGCCTGGCTGGGGGTGGGGTGAAAGGCTGACCCTTGTTGAGGTGACAAGCCTGTGACCACCATAGAAACTCCTGTTGAAGGCAGGGAATGAGAGTTATTGTTTCCAAGCTGTGGCTATGTTGAGTCCATACGCTTTTTAGGTACCACTGTAATTTCCTCATATGCAGTTTTGCAAATGGTATTAGTAGTATGCAAGATGCCATGAAGCCCAAGGCCTGCAGAATTTTTCTTGCAGGGAGTTGGGTCTTTGTTGCCATTGTTCTGAAGTATTGAGTTAATTGTAGTTTGTCTGGCATCAGATAAGCCATCTGGGCCGTTGTATTCAAGCTGGCACCCAGGAATGTCATAGTTTGTGAGGGCACTAGTTTTGATTTCTGTTCGTTTACTGTGTAGCCTAGGCAACTTAGAAGATGTTTTACAAAAGCCAGGTGTTTGTCCTTGCTTTCTGCTTGTATGAGACAGTCGTCCAGGTTTGAATTCTCCTCTGTCTGCAGTATTCAATTACTGGTGCCAGCCATTTTGTGAAGACCCTGGGCGCAGTAGATAAGCCAAAGGGCAGTGCAGAGAATTGGTAATGGGTTGAACCTGCAATGAAACGGAGGTATCTTCTGCAATTTTGTCTGATAGGGACATGCAGATATGCCTCCTTGAGGTCCAACATTACTAGCCAAGCTTTCTTGCCCAACATGGGAAGAAGCTGCTGTAGTGTTAGCATCTTGAATTTGGGTACTTGCAAGAAGGTGTTTAAAATTGAAAGGTCCAGAATGGGTCTCCAAGCATTGTCCTTTCTGGGGACTAGAAAGAGCCTTGAGTAAAATCCTTGGCCTTGCTCCTGTGTAGGTACCAGTTGGATGGCTCTCATGTCCATGAGAGCTGTAATTTGTTTTTGTGCCTCTGCCCATTGATTTTGTAGCAGGTTTGGCATTCCTTTTATCCTTGGCAATGTGTGGAAATGGAATCTATATCCGTGTGAGATAATGTCTAGGACCCATTTGTCCTTTGTAACGATGTGTCAGTTGTCTGCAAAAAGTGTTAATTTTCCTCCCAGGGGAGCTGCCAACAGGGTTTTGCTTGGCAGTTTGAGGTTTAAGTCATTGTGTTTGCCTTCTAGTGGTTTGGGACCTGTCTTCTCCCTTCTGTGTTGAAGTGCCCCATTGGCGAGGTTTGTAAGGGATTTGTGCTTGTCCTTTGCCCCTTGGGCACCTGTATTTACCCCTCTGTGGCCTGTCAGAAGCTGGAAAGGACCAATTTTTTGTTGGCCAATTTCTGCTGAAGCGTGGGGGCTGTACCTGTAAGAAATCTTTCACCGTCTGCATAGATTTTGCCTTATCCTCCATTTTCTTTAAAACCTCCTTTGCTTTAACCCCAAATAAAGCATCCTGCTGTAAGGGCGCATCCAGTAACTTTGCTTTAACATGATCAGGCAGAGATTGTTCAGACCCAGTCACAGCTGCTCTGGAAGAAGCTTCCAAGGCATCAAAACCACATTGTAAAGTATGTTTGCCCACCTGTTCAGCTGCATGCAACAGATCCTGCATTTCCTTGAGTTCAGACTGTTGAGGGAGCGTACTCATCTTTTGTTTTATTTGAGACATAAGGAATTGCTGGTATTTAATCATGTGAAATTGACAATTTAGTGCTCTCATAGCTAGAGTAGTTGAGGTGTAAACCTTCTTCCCCCACCTGTCTAGTGCTCTGGAGTCCCTTTCCAAAGGTACAGGATTTTTAGCCATAGAAGCCTTAGCCCCTTTGGGACCCTGGGAGATTGTCTCTGGATCAGCAGCAGGGCTTTTGTAAAGGAATTTTTGAGAGTCAGGCACTCTATAGTATCTGTCTGGTTTGGCTGGAGCAGGAGGCAGAGAATCTGGATTTAAACTAGATTCTAAGAAAACATAATTTACTATGTCCAAAACTGGGGGGGGGGGGGGGGGGTAGCAAGAGGTCTGTGCTGGGGAAGTAAAAGAAACTCCCGGAGCCTTTTCTTTGAGTCAGAGTAGTCCTGACCTTCCCAGTGGAAATGTTCCCTCATGGTGTGTAAGGTTTCCCCAAAGGAATAGTCTTCAGGGGGAGAAGCTGAGGGAATTGAGTCTTCAGCATCAGAAACTTCATAAGGGGGAAAGGAGTAATCTGTTCTTCAGAGGAGCCTGAGGAAACAGACACCTGATCAGAGGTGGCATAATCCTCCTCTTGTCTAGGCCTTTTGTCGGGGGGGGGGGGGGGGTTGGGAACCCCTGATCAAAGAATTCAAATCTTCAGCCATTTTAAGCATCTGTTTCTTAGGCATAGGGCCTCGACCTGGAGACTGAAGTGTAGGCTTTTTTGGTTTTAGAGGAGTCTTAAGCTTAGCATAAGATTTTATGGTGAGGGCAGTTGGTCTGAAGACACCTTCAGAAACCGAAGGTGTTTCTGCAGCACCGGCTTCCCCTACTGCGATGTCATCGGTAGGGCCTAAGGAAAAAGGCTGCGTCGGCCTAGAAATCTCTGCTGGGGGATCCGATGTGGCCTGGGGATCCAATTCAGTGGTAGCTAGGGGCTGCGTAGGCGCCTCACTGAAAACCGGAGAACCGGCGACTGGGCCAGCCGAGGCCTCAGAGTCTGGCTTGGATCTAGGCTGCCTGTCCCTATCCTTGCATTTTTTATGCATGCCGGTAGTCGGTTGCTCCGAAGGCATAGTGTAATTAAATTTTCTACCGAAGTAGTGTCGTGCGAAATCAAAACGACGCTTTATAGTTCGCTTATTGAACCTAGCACAAAACCGACAACCAGTAACGTCGTGGTCTGGGCCTAGACAAGGTATACAAAAAGAATGAAAGTCCTTATGAGGTATTTGCTTCCCACAAGAAATGCAATTGTTAACTTTTTCTGACATCGGACTGAGGCAAGAAAAGGTTCCCCAACTGGGTACTTAGCTTTGAAGACTTCAGACTGACGGCGGGATAACCCAAGTGTGATGACTGCAGCAGGGTAACACGATGAACATCTGCAAAGAAAAGTAATCAGCATAAGAAGTGGAAGCCTTGGAGCTGTAATGCAAGTGTAAGCAAGGAAGAGGTTGAAGCAGGAAATTAGGAGTGTAAGCAGTTAGTTGCAGAAACACTACTTTAAGGCCTTGGTGTGCAAGTAATACAAAGGAAGGTAAATCTATCTGGGGGCAAAATACACCAAGTAAATGGTACTTGCCTTAATTTACAAGTATTCAGTGTGAAGGCAGATCTATTTGGGATAAGATACAGTAAGTATATTGTTAAGTTATACCACCCAGTGGCAATAGACAAAGCTATAGTTGCCTGGGGGGGCTTGCAGGTGTGCATGCCGGCCAAAACAATGTTTAAAAAATAACTAGTAAAAGTAACAAATGTGCCGTAAAAGGAAATGTAAATAACCAGTCGCAATGTTTAAAACATAACTGTTAAGGACCACATCTGCTAATAACAAGAACTGTAACTGTCCAGTCACCTATGCAGAATTGTCTGGTAGATATCCTTATTAAAAAGTGTTATTCTTTGCTTGCAATAACTGTAGGGAGAAACCGGACCGTAGCAGTGGTTTTATCTGGCAATGTTGCAGTTGCTGGGGGCTGAGCTGCGATGATGCAGGTAGACCAACTGCACTATGCAGACTTGTCTGGTAGGTATCCCTATTAAAAAGCGTTATTCTTGGCTTGCAATAATTAAAGGGAGAAACCGTAGCAGTTGTGTGGGTTGCTGTGTTTGTGGAAGGTGGAGGTGTGCCTTTGTAAGTGTGGTGCAAATGTTATGCATTATGAAATGGAGAAATTAAGAGTAAAATTTTGCTCAGTGAAGTCCCTAGCAATTTCATCACTGCTTGATTCAGACATATACATTCCCTTGTGTTTGTCAGTACTATGTTTGAGTGCATTGTTGGAGTGTGGTATCACTGCTACAGCTACTGGTACTCTTTCAGTACAAGTATATGCTTCTCCAGGAGTCTGTTGCTGAGAGGATGCGAAACACACTAACACACTACAAGTATACAACTAAGACAAACTACATAAAGCAATAGTAAGGAAGTACTAGGTCACATCAGAGGCTTGGGAGGTCATTGCTAAGAAACTGAGAACTGTTGTAAAATGTATCATTAAATACCATAAGTTCAGGTTATACTATAAGAGAATAACTATGTAAAGATAACCATGTCAGCAGCCAAAATGCATTACAAGTTGAATATTTTACTGTGCACATTTTAAAAAATGGATAGACTAGCCTAAACTCTGGACTGATGAGTTTGCTTTTTTTTTTTTTTTTTTTTTTTTTAATTCTTGGAAATTGCTATTCAGAAGTGAAGAGACATACAAGGGAACAGTTTTAGTGGCACACCGGGCTATTTTTTTATATCTATTGTCATGCAAAGCTGACTAAATAGTTAAATCTAGCAAAGCTGGAAATGTGAGACTGTAGCCCACTGAAGGAGGGGAGATGGGAGGAGTAACCTGGCCAGGAACTGAAACTTGCAAAACTGCTCCTTGTGAAAAGTCTTTATCTCAGTAATTTGTTGACACTTTTGCAAGTTTCTTTCAGTGAATGTGTAGCACATCAGTAGGAACAACATTTGTAAAACTGAGTGCATACCAGTCAATGACACATGAGCTGCAGACTCTCAAACTTGGCAGCTTTTTTCAGGAGTTCCATTCTAAGTGAATGGAAGTCTAGTCTGACAACAAATGGTAGGGCTATTTGTCCTCACAGTCTGCATTATAGGACAGATTTAGCTTTCCAAAGGAATCACCTTGTCTGCCCCCATGAGGGCAGACAAGAGTAAAAACAAAATAAAATTAGGAATGAGTACTTATTTTGCTGAAGGCAGCTTTGGGAGGTGTAGTAAATCATGGCAAGATAAAAAAAAATATAGGTTTTCTTCATTTGCCCGTAGTGGTCCTTTAATTAGGGGAAGCCAGCCTTCCCCCTCTGAGACCTAGAACTGATTTTCCTTATGACTCTTCTGATGAGGAATCTGATATCTCTATTCCTTCTGACTATCAGGATTTTTTACCCTTGTCTGCTTATGAGTATTCTGATGCAGAGGATTCCATTCCCTCTGCTTACCCTCCAGAGGAGTTTTCTTTTGGTGAAACCTTGCATACCCTTGGGGAACATTTCCGCTGGGAAAGCCAGGAATATTCTCAGTCCAAAAAGAGACTTGGGGAATTCTTAAACCTGCCTCAGTACAGGCCTCTAGCTATACCTCCTGTTCTGGAGATTGTAGATGTTTTCTTGGAATCCAGCTTTACCCCAGACACTGGCCCTAGCTCCCAGGAAACCTGACGGGTACTACAGAGTACCTGATTCTTACAAATTTCTCTTCAAGAATCCTAGTGCAGATCCAGAGATCATTTCCTAAGGACATAAAAGCATTAAGGCTACTACTGCTAAAAATCCTACCCCTTCTGACAGTTTCTAGGGCTTTAGGCAGATTGGGTAAGAAGGTATACACCTCTGCTACTCTGGCCATTAGTGCTTTAAATTGCCAGTTTCACATGTTAAAGTATCAGTAACATATTATGGGACTAATTAAACAGAAAATGATGTTGATTCCTGACTGTGCTGAACACAAAGATTTACAAGAGTTGATGCATTCTGCTGACCAAGTTGGTAAACATACATTGCAATGTGGTTTTGATGCTTTAGAAGAGTCTTTCAGAGCTGCTGTCACTGGGTCTGTACTGAGAAGGTATGCTTGGCTTTTAAGGAACCAAACTTGCCAGATCATGTTAAAGCCAAATTACTGGATGCACCCTTAAACCAAGAGCGCCTTTTGGCAACAAAGCAGAAGTCATTTAAAGAATGGAGTTAAAATCTAAATCTATGCAAACTGTTAAGGATTTCTTACAAGTACAGCCACCTTGTTTCAGTAGGCATCGGCCTTCAAAGAACTGGTCCTTTCCAGTCCCTTCCAGGCCTTCAGTCCAAACCCAGGAGCAGCAGAACACCAAGACTTCAGATTCAGGCTATGCACAGATCTAAGCAGTGTGGGGCTCCCACTCCCAAAGCAGGGAGTAGTAAGCCACCCCCTATGGAAAGATTGCACAATGACTTATCCTTAACTCTTCCAAGCCTTGCTCAACTACTTGCACCTTTAGAAGGAAAGCTCACCTTGTATGCAAGAAACTGGGAATTCACTGTTCAAGAAAAATGGGTTTTAAACATTGTTTCCCTAGGATACAAAATCCACTTCCACTCATCTCTCCCCCAAGTGGATGGCCAGACCTACCCCCAAACCAGTGGGCGGAGGCCCAAAAACAAGTGCTCTCTCCTCAACATCAAGGCTATTCAACCTGTCTCAGCAGAACAAAGGGGACAAGGTTTCTATTCAAGACTATTCCTGATTCCCAGAAAAGAAAACTCTTGGCGTCCTATCCTGGAACTGTCTATCCTCAACACCTTTCTGGTGGTTCCAAAATTCAAAATGCTAACTCTTCAACATCATCTTCCTATGCAAGCCAAGCATGCCTGGCTGGCAACCCTATGTTTAAAAGCTTATCTGCACATCCCAATAAGAATCTTGCAGGAAATACCTACGCTTCAGGGCAAGCTCCTTGCACTATTAGTTCTCTGCACTTCCCTTTGACTTATCTACTGCACCCAGGGTATTCACAAAGTGCCTAGCTCCAGCCATTGCATTTTGCAGGCAGAGAAATATTCAGATTTGCCCATATTTGAATGATTGCCTGGATGTTCATCGTGCATACAGCTGCAGTCATAACAGATGGGTTCTCCTGCCGTCAGGCGGGTCCTCGGTCGACCGAATTCCAAAGTCTAGGTCCGGCATCGGTTGTCGCTTCTTCCCTGACGTTAGTGCGACAGGGGTATAAAAGAACCAGCCGACGCCATTTTCTTCAGTCTTTCTTGCCGCGTGGTGCCCGAAGCAGGAGCAGTTCGCAAGTGCCGGTCGGCCAACTCCTGAGATTACGAATATTTTTCAACCGAAGATTTGTAAAGAGTCTTTTAATTTCACTGTGATACACCATCAGTGAGAAAAAAATCACACCTATTACCCTGCCAACAGATTGCATTCCTGGGAGCAAGCTTGAACTCACCTTACCAGATGGCATTCCCCACTCCAGAGAAACAAGTTTATTTGACAACCTACTGGCCACAAAAACCCAGCTATCTGCAAGGAAAATCCTGCAAGCCCTGGGGTTCTCATAGCCTCTTGCATTCTGCTGATTCCATATGCAAGACTGCATATGAGGAAACTTCAATGGTATCTAAAAGTCTATGGTGCCCACATTCTCAGGACCTGCAAACAATGATTCCTTGCTTAATGGCAGAGTTCCTTTGGTGGTCAGAGACCTGCTACCACAACAAGGGACTCCCTTTCACTCTATCCCCTGCTGTCCAAACCCTAACAGACGCATCAGATTATGCATGGGGGGCTCACATGGCAGGCCAGTGCATTAAGGGCAAATGGAACCCATTACAGATGCACCTACATAGCAATCAGAAATAAATTTTAGCTGTACAGAATGCTCTGACAGCCTTTAAAGACCTTGTTCTTCCAGGACAACTATTGATAAACAGAACACCACAGTTATGTGGTACATAAAGAAGCAGGGGGGGAACCCATTCCTACCAACTCTGCAAACTAGCCATGGCTCTGTGGAACACAGCCTTGAGCAGCCAAGTGAACCTACAAGCTGAATTCCTGCAAGGCTAACTAAATTCACTGGCAGATGATTTCAGCCTCAAGGATCCACACAAGTGGAAACTGGAACCCAAAATGTTCAAGTTCTTGAGGAACAAATGGGGGACACCAGAGGTAGACCTGTTTGCCCCCCGTCTGAACTACCAATTGAACAAATACTGCACCAGAACTCCCCACAGTCAAACTTGGAAAGTGGATGCCCTGTCCATTACCTGGGAAGGTCTCTCAGTTTATGCCCCCCTCCCTCGAAGGTCCTTCTAAAGATCAAGCAGGACAAGCCAAGGACAATACTGATTGCACCAGACTGGCCACGCCAGCAGTGGTACCCCCTTTTGCTCAGTCTGACAGTGCTACAACCATGGCACCTGCCTCACACCCCTTCCCTGCAGTCACAGCAGGCGGGCCAGATTCTGCACCCTCAGCTTCAAACCCTGAACCTTGCAGCCAGGCTAATCCCCTGAGCTCCTCTAGCAATCCTCAGTAAGCAGGTGCTGGATGTCATTCTTGAGGCAAGGAGGCCTAGTACTAGAAAATCCTATTCAGAAAAGTGGAAAAGATACTGTTCCCGGAGCCAGTCTCAGGGGATGGACACAACAGTGCCCAGGTTACCTCATATTCTAGACTATTTAACAGCAATGCTCCACAGGGGCATATCTTTCTCTTCAGTTAAGATTCATGCCTCAGCCATATCAGCTCATAATACTGAGCCACCCCTCTTCTCTCATCCACTGCTAAAGCAATTCCTTAGAGGGGCCAAAAATTTAAGACCCCCCCCCCCCAGGAGAGCTCCCACTCTAGCCTGGGACCTTAACTTTGTGTTGGAAAAACTTCTTCCCCCCTTTGAACCAGCTGCTACAACAAAGTTGAAATTCCTTTCTTGGAAAACAGCTTTACTTCTAGCCATCACTTCTGCAAGAAGAGTGTCTGAACTGCAGTCTCTTATGGCAGTGGAACCCTTCATTATTTTCCATGCAGACAGGGTTTCCCTCTGGACTGATCCTTCATTTATGCCCAAGGTGGTGTCTAGTGTGGCTCTGAACCAATCCATTCATTTGCCTACTTTTTTCCCTAATCCCCAGAATAATGGGGAAAGGATACTGCATTCCCTGGACGTGCACAGACAGCTTAGATTCTATTTGGACAGGACTAAGCCTCTCAGTTTGACCAGTTGATAGTCAGCTTTACTGCAGCGGCAGAGGGAAAGGCCATTTCAAAGCAAACCATTTCCAAATGAATAGCACATTGCATCCATTTCTGCTACAAGCACCATGGAAAACCTACCCCACAGGGGATAAGAGCACATTCCACCAGGGTTGCATCTACATCTACTGCATTTCTCAGAGGAGTCCTTACCAGGGACAACCTGGAGCTCTGTGCATACTTTCACCAAACATTACCACTTGCCTATTTTTTCTAAATCCAGAGCTGGATTTGCCACAGCAGTTTTACTGGGCCTGATTACTAGCCCTAATGCTCTTTAACTATCTCCACCCTTCCTTAGCTCAGGGAATCTACCCAAATGTGATGACTGCAACAGTGAAACACGAAGAGCATAGTACAGTTGTGTACATTTACCATAAATGTAGATGTTTGAGTGTATTAACTGTTGCAATCCTGGTTACCCTTCCTCCAGCCCCCTGACTTCTCGTCTTTTACGTATTCTTTTACGTATTCTGTTTGTTTGGCATATGTTATATGTGTATTTGCTTTTTGCTGGGGGTGTTCCAAACCATATAATTTTTTCCTATTGTGGGGGCACTTGATGTCTGGGGCAAGAAAAACTGATGTAATAGCATCGGCTGCATGTTTTATACCCCTGATGACCGGACGTCATGGAAGGATCGACAGCATCCGACAGAAATCCCAAGACTCTGGTATTCAGGCCAGCTGAGGGCTACCTGCAGGCAGATAACCCAAATGTGACAACTGCAACAGTGAGTACACTCTTAACATCTGCATTTATGGTAAGTGTACACAACTGTACCCCCCCCCTTCTTCTTCACCTGGCCAAGGCTAATCGCCACAAGTTACCCCCTCAGTGGACCTACTCACACAGCACAAGGGAATTCAGATGCACCCACAGTGGCAGTTCCTACACCTCACCCTGTGGCAGATAGGATTCGGATCCCTTTCACACACCTGTATAATGAGGACGTGCTCTCCGTCCTGCAGGAGGCCAAGGAACCTAACACTAGGAAATCCGATCTCTCTGAATGGAAAAGGTTTTCTATCTGGTGTCACAAAAGACAAGTTGGATCCACTGGAAAGCGATATGCCTCTCATCCTGTCGTACCTGTGTGAATGCATGCAGACAGGGTTGTCTTATTCATCCGTGAAGGCACATTTGTCTGCTACCTCTGCCTGCCTTCCCATGGATCCACCCCTTGCATCCAGACTCCCCTCCAGACTTCCTCAAAGGTGTATTGCACATGAGACCACCCAGAAAACCATCTCCCCCTCCCTGGGACCTTAACTATGTTCTAGAGAAACTCACTCTAGCTCCTTTTGAACCAACAGACAAGGTCCCCTTAAAGTTTTGCACATGGAAAACTGTATTGCTGGTAGCTCTGAATTCTGGCAGAGTTTCTGAATTGCAAGCTTTTATGGCTACTCACCTTTCCTAATTTTCTACCTGGACAGTGTGACCCTCAGGGCAAATCCGTCATTTATTCCCAAAGTGATGAGTGACCTATCCTTGAACCAGGCCATTCACCTGCCTACCTCCTTCCCTAACCGACAGGGGGATAGTGAGTGAGTGTTGCATTCCCTAGACGTCCAGACAACTTAGGTTTTACCTACATAAAATCACACCTTTTAGGAAGTCTGACCAGCTGTTTGTCTCCTTCCACCCCAGGGCCTTGGGGAAACCAGTTAGCAAACAAAGCATTTCGGCCTGCATCTCCTGGGCCATTTCCTTCTGCTACCTACACTATGGCAAGACCTTGCAGGGCAATGTCAAGGCCCACTCCACCAGAGCCATGGCCTCTTCTGGAGATTTCTTTAAAGGACTAGACAGTATCTCTACTTCAGGCAGCCACTTGGTCCTCAGTACACACTTTCACCAAACACTACAAACTGGACTATATCTCCAGAGCTAGGGTGCGGTTTGCCAGGGCTATCCTACATGGATTCCTGAAAACGTCAACTAGGCCATCTCTCATTCCGCAGTGAGCTATGGTACTCGCCCACAAGTAGAATACTGCAACATTGGAATAGGACGACATAGGAAAAGTGTGTAAAATCTTACATAACCATAGATGTTCTTCGTGTTTCACTGTTGCAGTCATCATACTTGAGTTATTTGCCTGCAGGTAACCCTCAGTCGGCCTGAATACCAGAGACTTAGTATTTCTGTGTCGGATGTTGTTGCTCCAGTACTGACGTAAAGTCGTCAGGGGTATAAAAACAGGCAGCCAACGCCACTATACCAGTCTTTCTTGCCAAGGAGCACAAAGCAGAAGCAGTTTGCAAGTGCCGGTCGGCCGCTACCTGAATTTTTGTTTACGAATTTGAATAATCCTGAAGTCTTCTAAAGCTAAGTACTCCGTTGGGGATAATTTTTTTTCTTGCTCTAACCGATGTCAGAAAAAGTTAACAATTGTCTTGCCTGTGGAAAGCAAATACCACACAGAGATTTTCATTCTTACTGCATCACCTGCTTAGGCCCAGACCACGACATACCTCGCTGTCGGTTTTGTGCCTTGTTCAATGCCCGAACCATTCGTCGTTGGGCTCTCATTGTCGCCAAATTCTTTCGCTCTCAATCTCTGTATTCCGAAATGGCTTCAGTAAGCCATCCGACTATGGATATTCCAAAAAAAAAGTAAGGATAAAGACAGAGACAGACCGCATAGGTTCAAAGCTGCCGACAATACTTAAGCTAGTCGCCAGTTTGCCTGTACTCAGTGAGGCAACTTCGCAGCCCCTGTTGCCTGCTTCTGTGGATTCGCAGTCCTCTACCTAGACCCATTCGGAGTCCGGTACGCATCAAAACTCCTAGACTATGGTACCTGTGGATGTTTCTACCTTGGATGGGTCCGGAGCCACAAGAAAAATACTGCAGGCCCTAGGGTTCATGGCTTCATATATACTGCTAATTCCATATGCAAGACAGCATATGAGGAAACTTCAATGGTACTTAAATGGTGCCAACATTCTCAGGACCTGGAAACCGTCATTCCTATCATACCCTGTCTAAGGATAGAGTTCTTTTGGTGGGCAGAAGCATGCAACCACATCAAGACACTGCCCATTACTCAACCCCACGCCACCCAGACCCTAACCACAGACTCATCAGACTATGCCTGGGGAGCACACATGGACGGCAGATGCATTTAGGGCCACTGGAGCCCAAGTCAAATTCATCTGCACATCAACCAAAAAGAGATGCTAGCTGTGCAGAACGCCCTGACAGCTTTCAGATCCCTATTCTTTCCAGGACAACTTCTAATAAAAACAGACACCACAGTTATGTGGTACATCAAGCAGGGGGGAAAACACTCTGCAGGGTAGCCATGACCCTGTGGAACACGGCCTTGGACATGCAAGTCCGTCTGCAAGCTTAATTCCTGCCAGGCAAACAGAACTCACTTGCAGATGACTTAAACAGAAATCTCCTAGACCCGCACGAGTGGCAGTTGGAACCCAGCACCTTCAACCTACTGATTCAGAAATGGGGGACCCCAGAGGTTGATGTTTTTGCCTCCCCCCTACAACCTCCAGCTCAGCAAATTCTGCACCAGGAACCCTCACAGCAGGGCCTGGAAAGTGGATGCCCCATCTTTTCAGTGGGTAAAATCTCACAATCTATGCCTTTTCCCCCCAAGAGTATTACTCAGACAGGACAGACCAAGGACAATTCTGATTGCCCCAGACTGGCCACGCCAGCACTGGTAGCCACTCTTGCGCAGCCTGTCACCGGTGCCACCCTGGCACCTACACCAGAACCCAACCCTGCTCTCTCAGCAGGAGGGACATATTTTTTTATCCACAACTGCAAACCCTAAATCTTGCAGCCCGGCTTATTCCTTGAATTCTTCCCCAACAACCCTAAGCAAACAGGTGCTGTATGTCATTCGTGAAGCCAGAAAACCCAGTACAAGAAAATCCTGTGCTGCTAAGTGGAAAAGGTACTGCTCCTGGATTCATTCTAAAGGAGGGGACACAACTCTGCCCTCCCTGCCTCTAATCCTGGATTACTTAGCAGGTCTGCTCCACAAAGGCCTGTCTTTCTCCTTCATTAAGATACATGTCTCAGCCATTTGGGCTCATTACAACACTGAGCCACCTCTCTTCTCGCACCCTCTTATCAAACATTTCCTGAGAGGGGCAAACAAATCAAGGCCGCCACGGAGAGCACCCACCCCTGTTTGGGACCTTAACTTTGTACTGGAAAAGCTCACGTTTCCCCCTTTGAACCTGTAGCGTCAGCATAGTTAAAATTCCTCTCTTGGAAAACAGCCTTGCTTCTGGCCATCACTTCAGCTAGAAGAGTGTCTGAGCTAGAAGCACTTTATGGCTGTGGAATCCTACATTATTTTCCATGCTGACAGGGTTTCCACTCAGGATTAACCCTTCCTTTATGCCTAAAGTGGTGTCCATTGTGGCTCTCAACCAATCCATACATTTGCCAACTTTCTTCCCTAATCCTCAGAATAAAGGGGAAAGGATCCTGCACTCCTTGGATGTGCACAGACAGCTCAGATTCTACCTTGATAGGACTAAGCCCTTCAGCAAATCTGTCCAGTTACTAGTCAGCTTTGCAACAGGGGCAGAAGGCAAGGCCATTTCAAAACAAACTATTTACAAATGGATAGCACACTGCATCCATTTCTGCTACAAGCACCATGGGAAATCAACCCCTCAGGGTGTCAGAACACATTCCACTAGGGCAACATCTACCTCTACAGCACTTCTCAGGGGAGTCCCTACCAGGGACATCCTGGAAGCTGCTACCTGGAGTTCTGTACACACCTTCACCAAGCATTAATCCCAAGCAGGTTTTGCAACAGCAGTGCTGCAAGGCATACTAGCCAACCCTAACTCTTCTTGACTGCCTCCACCCTTCAGCTTTGGGAATCCAACCAAGTGTGATAACTGCAACAGTGAAACATGAAGAACATAGCACGGTTGTGTACACTTACCATAAATGTAGATGTTCAAGTGTATTCACTGTTGCAGTCCTGGTTTCCCTTCCTCCAGCCCCCCTGGTTTCTCTCTTCTCTATTGCTATTACTCACCCCTTTCTGGGGTATTGGTATTTCCTTTTTACTGGTGGCGTTTTCCCTACCATAACCTAGTTCCCTTTTTGGGGGACTCCTGACATTTGGGGCAAGAAAAATTGATGTAATGGCATTGCCTGCCTGTTTTTATCCCTGACGACCTGACATCAGTCCTGGAGCTGCCTGTTTTTATATCCCTGACGACCTGACATCAGTCCTGGAGCGAAAGCATCCGACGCAGAAATACTAAGTCTCTGGTATTCGGGCCAACTGAGGGCTACCTGCAGGCAGATAACCCAAGTGTGATAACTGCAACAGTGAATACACTCTAACATCTACATTTATGGTAAGTGTACACAACTGTACTATGTCCTTCTCTTCCATGTTGCAGTATTCCTTCCCTCCCACCTTTCCCCTCTTGCATTACTGCACTAGCTCTCCTGGGTGACACTGGACAGCCTATGCCCTCACAGGACTGGCTCCGACTGAAGCTTCTTATGTTTTGAGGGCTAGTGCTTGCAGGCATCACCTTTATGGCCCACATGTACTTTAAATTGATTTACTTTACCATGTATTCTGCCATTTTGTTAAGCTTTTGCTATCCTTCAGTAAGTTTACTTCGGTATGTAATTTCCATTTTCAAAAAATATTAAAAAGGCGGCTGTGTAGCACTGAAACTGTACAAAGTAAAAATTGAAGAGCCATTTTGTACTTGGGTGTTGAATCATCTGTTAAAATTTTGTGAGTGTTGGACAGGGATGTGTTGTGTGCACTCTAATTTCCATTTTCGTCAGGAGTTTAGGTATTGAGGTAGAATGTTTTAAAATATATTTGCATGGAGATAGAAAAGTTATGTAAAATGGTGAGAATTTGCAGGTGCAGTTTTCCAGTGGCCCTGGCCATTATCCTGTATGTCCTTTTCTTTTGCATGTATTTCAGGGTAGATCAGTGGATTAATAAATTATTCCCATATTTGCCACTCATGTAGTACATTTTGCTGGAATATTGTCTGCTGCTTACAGATTGTACTTGACGTTTTCCTGTCACTTTTCCACAGGCCTATATGCAGTAGGCAGAAATGTTTGTCCTTACCCTAACCCTTCAGTGCTGCAGATTTTATAAACCTCTAGTACTGGGAAGGCATAGTTTTGCAAACTGTGATCACGTTCCTATTATGATGTCACTGTTCCAATTTCTTTTAGCCAAAACTTTAACTCTGTTAAAAAAAAAAATCTCCTCTGCATTTCCTGATCAGTTCATTTTGTGCTTTGTGATGTTCATCGTGTTACACTGCTGCAGTCATTACACTTGGGTTATCTTGCCGTCAGGGGGTACCCCAGTCGGCCTGAGTTCCAAAGTCTTGGTCCAGCGTCGGTTGCTGTTGCTTCTTCCCTGACGTCAGTGCGACAGGGGTGTATAAGATGCAGCCGGCGCCATTTTCTTCAGTCTTTCTTGCCGCGCGGTAGCAGAAGCAGTTCACAAGTGCCGGTCGGCCGACTCCTGAGATTTTCATTCCGAATCCCAGAACCAAAGTCTTCTAAAAAAGCCAAGTACCCTGTTGGGGAAACTTTTTCTTGCCGCAGATCGATGTCAGTAAAAGTTAATAACTGTATTTCTTGTGGGAAGCAAATACCTCATAAGGATTTCCACTTCTATTGTATTCCATGCCTAGGCCCTGACCACGACGTCACTGGTTGTCGGTTTTGTGCTAGGTTTAACAAGCGCACTATTAAACGTCTGTTTGATTTTGCCCGACATTATTTTGGCAAAAAATTCAATTACACCATGCCGTCGGAACTTCCGACGACAGCAATGCATAAAAAGCACAAGGACAGGCATCCGAGGCCCAAAACTGGCGAGGCCTCTTCTAGGCCGGTCGCCGGTTCTCTGGTTTTCAGCGAGGCGCCTATGCAGCCCCTGACGACCACAGAACCACAGGCTGCCTCAGACTCCCACGTGGAGCTAGCTGGGCCTTCGGACGCACTAGGTATTCAGCTTTCCGATCCTAACCCTACAGAGGGAACTGAAGTAACTGAGCAATCCACAGCTACAGAGGGTGTTTTCAGACCTACCCAGTTAACCATTAAACCCACTGCTAAGTCTACGCCCCCCTTAAAAGCAAAGAAACAGACTCGACTCTCTCCAGGACAGGCTTCCATGCCTAATAAACAAATGCTAAAAATGGCCGAGGACCTAATCATCCGGTCAGGGGAGTCCCATCCCCCTCCTGATAAAAGGCCCAGGCAGGATGCAGACTATGAATCTTCCGTCCAGGTGTCCATTTCCTCAGACTCTTCCTCGGACCTAGGATATTCTTTGCCCCCTTATGAGGATTCTGATACTGAAGAATCAATTCCATCAGCCTCTTTGCCTGAGGAGTACTCCTTTGGGGAGACCTTACATACCATGAGGGAACATTTTCATTGGAATGGCCAGGATTACTCAGAATCCAAGAAAAGGCTCAGAGACTTCCTTTTATTGCCTCAACACAGACCCCTTGCTATCCTGCCAGTTTTAGATATTGTGGATGATGTGTACACTGAATCCAGTTTAAACCCTGACTCCTTACCCCCAGCCCCAGTTAAATCTGATAGATACTACAGAGTCCCTGACTCTCTCAAATTTCTGTACAAAAGCCCTGTTGCTGACCCTGAAACTATTTCTCAGGGACCCAAATGGATTAAGGCCTCATCAGCAAAAAAACAAGTTCCCTCCAACAGTGATTCCAGAGCATTAGACATATGGGGAAAGAAGGTATATATACGTCTGCAACTTTAGCAATGAGAGCCTTGAATTGCCAGTTTCACACGCTAAAATATCAGCACTTTTTGATGTCTCAGTTGAAACAAAAGATGCTCCTAGATTCAGATCCTCCTAATTTTAAAGAAATGCAGGATTTATTGCATGCAGCTGAACAAGTGGGAAAACATACTTTGCAATGTGGGTTTGATTCCTTAGAGGCCTCCTGTAGAGCAGCAGTTATGTCATTAGATGGCATGCTTGGTTAAAAGAACATAGCTTACCAGATCATGTTAAGGTCAAATTATTGGATGCACCTTTGCAGCGGGATGTGCCGTTTGGAGTTAAGGCAGAGGAGGTACTAAAGAAGATGGAGGATAAGGCAAAATCTATGCAAACGGTGAAAGATTTCTTACAGGTTCAGCCTCCTCGTTTTAGCAGAAATTGGCCAACAAAGAATTGGTCCTTTCCAGTCACAGATAGACCTCAAAGAGGTAGATACAGACGTCCAAGAGGTAGAGATCAGGCACAAGGCCCTTACAGGCCTCGGCAATGGGGTACACCAGGCCAGAAAGAAGGGGAAGACAGGCCGCAACCTTATAAAAAGCAGCCTCAATGACTTTCCACTGCAGCTGCCAAACATTTCTCTCTTGGCAGCCCCCCAGGAGGAAGACTGGCACTTTTCTATCACAACTGGCATTGCATCACCAAAGACGAATGCGTTCTCAACATTGTATCTCAAGGTTACAGGTTCCACTTTCACACTGCCAAGGTTAAAAGGAATGCCAAATCTGCCACAAAATCAATGGGCAGAGGCTCAAAAACAAATTACAGCACTCATGGACATGAGAGCTATTCAGAAGGTACCACCACAGAAACAAGGACAAGGATTTTACTCGAGACTCTTTCTGGTTCCCAGAAAGGACAAAGCCTGGAGACCCATTCTGGACCTTTAATCACTAAACACTTACAGTACAGTTTTGTACCTACCATAAATGTAGATGTCCGAACTGGATAGCATCTGCAGTCATAACAACTGGGTTGTCCTGTCGTCAGGCAGCCCTTCAGTCGGCCGGATTCCAAAGTCGGCTCCGGCTGATGTCGCACTTCACCCGACGTCATCTCTGTTGGTCTTCGGGTATAAAGGCATCAGCCGACGCCATTTTCCTCAGTGTTTCTTGCCCCAGATGCCAGTAGCCCTCTTGGAGGCTAAAATTTGGATAGATGCCAATGTTTCCAAAAAGATAGAGGTAGACACAAAAATAAGCATGTATGTACATATATACAAACAAATACACCATAAAAGACTCACCACCAGCTAGCTATTAGGAGGGTAAAACACCCTAGGAGTACCACAGAGGGAAGGAGGGAGGGTAATCCTGACTGCAGATGCTATCCAGTTCGGACATCTACATTTATGGTAGGTACAAAACTGTACTATGTCCTTCATGGATGCATCTGCAGTCATAACAACTGGGTAGAATACCATAGCCAACTAGGGAGGAGGATAAAACTAGATTATGGTGTGTTTAGGATCCCTTGCAGTACAGCAGTGGCAAACCCTGCTCGGGATCTGGAATATAGAGGCAAATTATAATGCTTGGCAAATGTATGCACGGAGGTCCAAGTAGCCACCTCAATAATGTCTTTGGTTGCCACTCCTCGTAAGAAGGCTGTGGTAGTGGCTGTTGCCCTTGTAGAATGAGGTCTTATGTTCTGTGGAATTGGTTTTCCATGGAAGGAGTAACAGAATCGTATGCAATTTCCTATCCATTTGGAGATTGTCTGTTTGGAAATAGCTTTTCCTTCCCTTCCTGTTGCATAGGCTACAAAAAGTTGGTCAGTCTTTCTGCTATTTTTGTTCTGTCCAAGTAGTAGCGTAGCTGTCTATGTACATCCAAGGTATGCAGTATTCTTTCCCGTCTGTTTTGTGGGTTGGGAAAGAAGGTAGGTAGGTGGATTGCCTGGTTTAAAGACACTCTGGATACCACCTTAGGCATAAATGTAGGATTAGTCCTCATGGACACTCTATCTTGGTGGAAGATTAGAAAGGGTTGCACTGCCATTAAGGCCTGTAGTTCTGAAACCCTCCTTGCTGAAGTAATTGCCAGTAGGAAAGCAGTTTTCCATGACAGGTGTTGTAGGTCTGCAGTTGCTGCTGGTTCAAAGGGTGATAGTGTCAACTTTTCTAGCACAAAGTTTAAGTCCCAAGCTGGTAAAGGTGGTTTCCTTGGAGGTTTTACATTCTTGATTCCTCGGAGGAACTGCCTGAGCAAAGGGTGTGAAAAAACAGGTGGATCAAAGCTGTATTCTGCTGAAATAGCTGATGCAAGTATCTTGATGGAGGAGTAGGACAGGCCTGAATGAAGAAGTTCGGCCAGATACTCCAGGATGTTAGGGATATCTATGTTTGACACATCTTTTCCTCTTTCAGTACTCCAAATGACAAACCTTTTCCATTTTCCAGCATAGTTCCTTCTTGTTGAAGGTCTGCGTGCTTCAAGAATAATGTCTTTAACTCTTTGGGAAAGTTCTGGGTTAGCTGCTGCTATGTGATGTTCCATGCAGTCAGTTGCAACGTTTTTAGGTTTGGATGTATGATGCTGTAGTTGTTCTGAGTTAACATCAAAGGCATCAGGGGTATTGGCCACATATTGTTCCGAGACATGCTCCTCAGCAGTGGGTACCAGTGTTGTCTTGGCCAGTTTGGAGCTATCAGGATTATCCTTGGACGTTCTTCCTTGATTTTTAGTAATACTTTGTGTATCAAGGGAAGAGGTGGGAATGCATATGCTGTCAGGCCTTTCCAGCTGAAGGAGAGCGAATCCACTTTCCATGCCAGTGGGTGGAATGTCCTTGTGCAGAATTTTTTGAGCTGGTGATTGAGAGGTGATGCGAATAGATCTATCTGAGGCATTCCCCATTTCTTTGAGATGGTCTTGAAGATGTCCGGTGCAGTTTCCATTCGTGGGCATCTGATGTGGTTCTGCTTAATATGTCTGCTAGAGTATTTTCTTTTCCCGGTACAAATATTGCCTGTAGCTGGATGTTGTAGCTGAGTGCCAGGTTCCACAGCTCCAAAGTCATTCTGCATAGGGGGTATGAATGAGTGCCTCCCTGCTTGTTGATGTACCACATGACTGTGGTGTTGTCTGTCTTTATCATCAACTGGCCCTCTTTGAGAAATGGTCTGAACCTTTGGATTGCCAGTTTTACTGCCAGCATTTCTTTTAGGTTGATGTGCAGGTGAAGTTGATCCTGTGTCCACAGTCCTTGCACGCATTTGTCCAGCATGTGGGCCCCCCATCCTAGGTCTGAAGCGTCTGTTGTGATGGTCTGGCTTGCTTGACATCTGCGAAAGGGTAGGCCTGGGTTTGTCTGGCATGCCTGAGCCCACCATAGGAACTCCTGTTTTAAGCATGGAATTAGTGGGATTTCTGTTTCTAGGCTGTGTCTGTGTTGGGACCATAAATTCTTTAGGTACCACTGTAGTTTTCTCATATGTAGTCTGGCAAGTGGGACCAAAATTATGCATGATGCCATGAAGCCCAAGGCCTGCAGTACTTTTCTTGCTGTTAACTTGTTCAGCTTTGTTAGTGCCAAGAAGTAAAGAGGAGTTCTTTTGTTTTCTGCAGTTAGGAATGCCATTTGTTTTACTGTGTCCAATTCCGCGCCCAAGAATGTCCTTGTTTGGGATGGTATCATCCTTGACTTTTGTAGATTGACTGTGTATCCCAGTGCTTGTAGCAAGTAAATGACCCTTTGTAAATCTGTTGTCAGCTTGCTTTTGTTGTTCCCTTGTAGCAGGCAGTCGTCCAGGTATGGGTAAATTTGAATTCCCTGTAGTCTGCAATGGGCAATTACTGATGCCAGGCATTTTGTGAATACTCTGGGCGCAGTAGATAAGCCAAAGGGCAATGCTGAGAATTGATAGTGCTCTGATCCTGCAAGAAATCTGAGGTATCTTCTGCAGATTGGTCGAATGGGGACGTGCAGGTATGCCTCCTTGAGATCTAGAGTTACCAGCCAACACTCCTTGCCCAGCATGGGAAGAAGTTGCTGTAGGGTCAGCATTTTGAATTTTGGGACAATGATGTATGTATTCAAGGCGGACAGGTCGAGAATTGGTCTCCAACTTTTTTCCTTTCTTGGAACTAGGAATAGTCTGGAGTAGAACCCCTTTCCTTGCCCTGCTGTTGGCACTCTTTCCACAGCTCTCATGTTTGCTAACTGCATTATCTGTTGTAGAGCCTCTGTTTTTTGATTTGGAGGTAGATTTGGCATTCCTCTTTTGATTGGCAAAGTGTGGAAGTGGAACTGGTATCCTTGATCTATGGTTTGTAAAATCCACTTGTCTTTTGTTATATAGTGCCAGTTCTTTGAAAATAAGGTTAACTTTCCGCCTAGAGGAGCTGCTATTTGTTCCCTGGTAGGCGAATTTAGGATTAAGTCACTGTGGTTGTGTTGATGTAGTGGCAGTGGTTGTGTCTGTGCCTCTGTTGTTACCTTGCCACTGTCGTCCTCTGTAGGCACCTCCTCTGGATTGGTTTCTGCCTCTGGGACGTCTGTTCCTGCCCCTTTGAAATCTTGTGGAGTCAGGAAAGGACCAATTTTTGGCAGGCCAGTTCCTGCTAAACCTTGGGGGTTGAACCTGCAAGAAATCTTTAACCGTTTGAACAGATTTTGCCTTTTCTTCCATTTTCTTCATAACCTGCTGGGCAGGTGTACCAAACAAACTTGTCTTATCCATAGGAGCATCCAGTAACTTTGCTTTAACATGATCCGGTAAAGCTTGCTCCTTTAGCCATGCATGCCTTCTTATCACTGTGCCAGTCATGGCTGATCTAAATGAAGCCTCCAGTGCATCATAGCCACATTTTAAGGAATGGTTACTAACCTGTTGTATGTTATTTACCATTTCTAATACATATTTCTTATCAAGAGATTCATCAGTGGTTAGCTTTTAGTTAACTGATCAAGCATAAACTCTTGGTATTGTATCATGTGAAACTGACAGTTTAAAGCTCTAGCTGAGAGAGTAGCTGAAGTGTAGACCTTTTGCCCCATCTGTCTAATGACCTTGCTTCCCTTTCAGAAGGAATAGGGTTTTAGCTATGGTCGGCTACTGCCTTGGGACCCTGGGATATAGTTTGGGGTCTGCAAGTGGGGCCTTGTAAAGGTGGTGATGAGTGTCTGGCACCCTGTAAAATCTGTCTGGTTTGGCAGGGGCTGGAGGTAAAGAGTCTGGTGCGGAGCAGACATCATTGAAAGCATCATCCACCAGAGAGAACAGGAGGTATAGCTAAGGGCCTGTGTTGTGGAAGGTGCAGAAAGGTCCTAAGTCTTTTTCTGGAGTCTGAAAAATCCTGTTGCTGCCATTGGAACTGCTCTCGCATGGCATGTAAGGTTTCCCCAAAGGAAAATTCTTCTGGTGGGGAAGCAGCTGGAATGGATTCTTCAGCATCAGAGTCTTCAAAATTGGAGAAAGGAGCCTCTGGCTGGTCAGTTATGTCTGATTCATCGGCAGAATCATCAGATGACACTGGCTCAGGGGGCTCTGTCCTAGGTCTCTTCTCTGGGGGCTGAGAGGCCCTGTCTGGGTGAGATTGAGATCCTCTAATTAATGAAATTAAATCTTCTGCCAGAGTAAGCATTTGAGAACTAGAGGAGGGCCTGGTTGTAGGGGTTTAACAGGCACTGTTTTAGTAGTCTTGGCTGCTTTAGCCCTGGCGAAGGCCTTAATGGACATGGCTGCTGGAGGCCTAGCTGCACCACGTGCTGGGGTAGAGACATCCAAGGGAATGGTGTCTGATAAGTCAGTGGCAACCACCGTAGTGGGTAAAATTTCTGAGGCCGATTCAAGAATGGTAGCAGGGGCCTCAGTTGTAGAGATAGATTCAGCTGTACTTTGATCAGTTTTCGGTTTGCGAAACCGAGACACTCGATTTGCTTAACCATGGTTTCGGCGAAACAGCGGACATGAGTGTCGGTCTTTATCTTTGCGTTTTTTGGCAGAATGGGTAGTCGGAGGATCCGACGGCATAATGTACGCAAAATCAGAACCGAAAAACTGTTCAGCAAACTCCGACCGACGCCTAAGCGTTGTCGGTTGAAAAGCACAGGCGAACAGGCTGCTACGTCGTGGGCTGGGCCTAAACAAGGCAGACAATAAGAGTGGAAATCTTTATGAGGTATTTGTTTCCCACAGGTTAAACAATTGTTAACTTTTTCTGACATCGGCTGAGGCAAGAAAGAGTCCCCAACGGGGTACTTAGCTTTAGAAGTCTTCGAAGTAGTATTCGGTAGAAGTAATCTCTGGATCCGACCGACCGGCACTTGCGAACAGCTTCTGCTTCGGGCGCCACGCGGCAAGAAAGACTGGGGAAAATGGCGTCGGCTGATGCCTTTATACCCCCAGACCAACAGAGATGACGTCGGGTGAAGTGCGACATCAGCCGAAGCCGGACCCGGACTTTGGAATCCGGCCGACTGAAGGGCTGCCTGACGACAGGACAACCCAGTTGTTATGACTGCAGATGCATCCGTGAAGGACATCTGGATGTTCCAAAATTCAAGATGTTGACACTACAGCAGCTTCTTCCCATGCTGGGCAAGAAAGCTTGGCTCGTGACTTTCGACCTCAGAGGCATACCTGCATGACCCTATCAGACAAAATTGCAGAAGATACCTCAGATTTCTAGCTGGTTCAATGCACCATCAATTCTCTGCACTGCCCTTTGGATTATCTACTGTGCCCAGGGTCTTCACAAAGTGCCTGGCACCAGTAATTGCATTTTGCAGGCAAAAAGAAATTCAAATTTATCTATACCTGACTGCCTGATTCAAGCAGAGAGAGCAAGGACGTTCTACTAAAGCATCTGGCGTATGTAAAAAAGCAAGTTGCCTGGGGTACACAGTAAATGAAAAGAAATCAAAACTAGTGCCCTCACAACAGATAATATTCCTGGGTGCCAGCTTGAACACAATGGCCCAGATGGCTTATCTCACGCCAGACAAGCAAGGGCAACTGACTCGATATTTTCATTTAATGGCAACAAAGACGCAACTCACTGCAAGAAAAATTCTGCTGGCCTTGGGCTACATGGCATCTTGCATACTATACTAATTCCATATGCCAGACTGCATATGAGGAAACTACAATGGTACCTAAAGAGTGTATGGTCTCAACACTGTCAAAGTTTGGAAACAGTTATACCACTAGTTCCTTGCTTACAACAGGAGTTTCGATGGTGGGCACAAGTTTGTCACCTCAACAAGAGACAGCCTTTCACTCAACCCACAGCCAGGCAAACACTGACAACAACAGATGCATCCGATTACGCCTGGGGAGCACACATGGCAGGAAAATGTATCCAGGGCGAGTGGCCCACAGAGCAAAGGCATCTCCACATCAATCAAAAAGATATGCTAGCTGTACAAAATGCTATTATAGCTTTCAAGGACCTGCTGCATCCAGGACAATTGCTACTAAAGACAGACAACACCACAGTTATGTGGTACATAAACAAGCAAGGGGGCACACAATCCTACCCCCTCTGCAGACAAGCCATGACCTTGTGGAACACAGCTCTAAACTACCAAGTTCATCTGCAAGCACAATTCCTGCCAGGAGAGAAAAACACACTGGCAGACGACCTAAGCAGAAACATCATGGACCCCCACGAATGGGAATTGAACCCACAAATATTCAGAATTGTAAAAAATGGTGGAGCCCGGACATAGATCTGTTTGCCTCCCCAATGAGCTGCCAATTACAGAAATTCTGCACAAGGAGCTACCATCCACAAGCATGGAAAGTGGATGCCCTCTCATTCAGCTGGAAAAAACTACAAGTATACGCTTTCCCTCCTTTCCCTCCTTTACCTCTCCTCCCAAAGGTACTCATAAAAGCCAGGCAGGAAGAGCCAAACATGATCCTGATTGCACCAGACTGGCCATGCCAGCACTGGTACCCAATCTTAAAGAACTTAGCACAAGAACCACCCTGGATTTTGCACAACAATCAGATGCTTCACAGCCAGCTAAAGACCTTAAATCTAGCTGCATGGAAAATTCCTTAGTCAAGTAAGCAATGCCTCTCTCCAAAGCTGTCATTCTGGAGGCCAGAAAGGCCTAGCACCAGGAAAGCATACTCAGATCAATGGAAGAGATTCTCTGCCTGGAACCAAGCGCACAGCCTTGACCCTCTTGTCCCAAACATTCCTCAGATACTTCAATACTTAACTGAGATGCTAGACAAGGGCCTCTCCTTTTCATCCATCAAGATCCACGCCTCGGCTATTTCTGCTCATTACAACACGGATCCACCAATTTTTTCTAATCCTTTGCTCAAACAGTACCTCAGAGGGGCTAAAAACATAAGACTGCCCCATGGAGCACCTACACCAACTTGGGACCTCAACTTTGTTTTGGAAAAATTAACTTTACCTCCTTTTGAGCCAGCTAACACAGCAGAATTAAAATACATCTCTTGGAAAACTGCTCTGTTACTGGCAATAACATCAGCACAAAGAGTTTCAGAATTACAGGCACTGATGGCAGTGGAACCTTTCCTCATCTTCCACCAGGGACAAGGGTGTCTTTAAGAACTTAACCCTACGTTTATGCCAAAGGTGGTATCAAGTGTGGCTCTAAACCAAGCTATTCACTTGCCAACTTTTTATCCAAAACCACAGAACAAAGGGGAGAGACTACTACATTATTTGGACATTCGCAGACAGTTACGCTTCTACTTGGACAAAACCAAAGCTTTCAGAAATTCTGAGCAATTATTGGTAGCATACGCTGCAGGAGCACGGGGAAAAGCCATTTCAAAGCAGACTATTTCAAAATGGATAGGACACTGTATACGTTTCTGCTATACCCACCATGGGAACCTGTACCTAGCAGCATTAGATCTCACTCCACCAGGGCAACAGCCACTTTAACTGCCTACCTTAGAAGGAGTACCTACCAAAGGATATTTTGGAAGCAGCAACATGGAGTTCTGTGCATACCTTCACCAAACATTACCATTTGCCTTTATACTCCAAATACAGAGATGGCTTCGCCACTGCTGTACTGCAGGGCCTTATAGCCACCCCTAATGCCTTATAGATCCAGCCTCCCTACCTCAGCTTTGGGATTCCATCCAAGTGTAATGACTGCAGCAGTGTAACACGATGAACATAGTACAGTTTTGTACCTACCATAAATGTAGATGTTTGAGTGTAAACACTGCTGCAGTCCAGATTACCCTCCCTCCTCCTCCTCTTACTTTCTGGTACTTACCTAGGTCATCTACCCTTTATTACCTATGGGGAGTATTTGCTGGTAGCTAAAAATGGATGGTTGCTTTTCTTTTGTATATTTTACTAGCAATTTGAATTGCCTACCTGTTTGGGGGCACCTGACATCTGGGGCAAGAAAAACTGAAGAAAATGGCGTCGGCTGCATCTTATATACCCCTGTCGCACTGATGTCCGGGAGGAGGCGACAGCGACCGACACCGGACCAAGACTTTGGAACTCAGGCCGACTGGGGAACCGCCTGACGGCAGGATAACTCAAGTGTAATGACTGCAGCAGTGTTTACACTCGAACATCTACATTTATGGTAGGTACAAAACTGTACTTTTGTTTAACCCGAGTTGTAATGACAAAGATTTGTAACCTCTGCTGGATTCATAAGTTGTCTGTCTGTAATGTGCGCATGCAATCTGCGTAGTCTCCCTTCCCTTTCATTATGTCTACTTTTCTAAATAGATGGGCACTGCAATGAACTTGACACTAAAAATGTATGTATTCTGACCTATCTAGGAACTTGAGTCCTAGCTAGACCTAAGACTGAGGAAAGTAATCAAGGTTTCTACATGCAGTCAAGAGCATACCTTTCAACCTCTTAGCACAAGAATAATGGGGGGACAAAGGCTCAAGATCGTCTGCAAATCTTAAACATTGCTGGCAAAACTTAGAAAGATGACAGTAACAGATTTTGTATTAACCTGCATTTTTTGAAGAGTATGAGGTCTAAAACTCCTACACCTATCGTTATTTAGAGATTTTAATCATCAGTGATTTGTCAGCAAACTGCAAATTGAGGATGAGAAGCAAAAATGAGGCAGAGATGTAGACATTCTTCAAAATTATGAATAGGTAGAAGGTGAAGGGGAAGAGTCATAGGTTCATACTAGGCTATCTGCCCAAGGGCATTTATAAGCCTAGCCCAGAGTTTTGTGGCTTTCGCCACCCCTTTAGTTTGAAGGATACTATGCCCATACTAGTCCAAAGTTTTATGGTGTGATTTCCTGTATACTTTGCTAACCCCAACTTAAGACCACAGCCAAATGAACAATTCCTTTGGCAAATAAGATGTCAATAAATTATCAGGAAAGTCCAATGGGTTAGGAACCCATTTTCAGCAGAGACCTTAAGAGGAAAGCTCCAAAGTATTATATAGTATTGTAAGAACAATTGTAAAATCTACAAAAGTACAAAAAAAAATCTACAATTTAAATAATTATACAAAATTGGACAATGTGAAAAATGTTTAGGAATAGATGATCTGAAGTAGGATATTCATTTGTCTGCAACCTGTGGGTTATGGATCCGATATCGGATCCGAACCGGCATGGTTTTCCAGCTATGGATCCAAGCTCTCAGCTCCTCCCCTCACCCATAATGCCCTGCTCTACCCTCATGACCTCAGATCTCGTTTGCCGCGCTGGTGACTGGATTGGTATCTATAGCTCTCAGCTAAGTGCTAGTTTTATATCTGTTAATTCAGAAAATTTGAAGTTTTTTGTACTTTTTTGTGTGAAAGTTTAGGTTTCCCTCTTTGATAGTTTTATTTAGAGTTAAATTAAGTATTTTCTTTCCCTCCCCTCGCTGTTGGCGTAGTGTGTGTGTGTTGGACCTGTGTGTCTGTATTACTTTTAGTTACTTTTAATTAGTAGCTGTATAGATTTGGATGGCTGATCAGCCCAAATCTGTATTTTCTAAATGCACCGAGTGTGGCCATAAGCTCTCCCCGGCTGATGGCCACACTCGGTGTTAGTGCCTGGGGTTGAACACCTCACATCTGGATGCTCCATTTGTGCAGGGTTCAACCCCAGGGCACTGAGGGAGCGGAGGTCCAAGCTTGTCTTGGCGGGCCTTTTACCGCCAGACTCTGCTCCGGCCTCCGCTCCTTCGGGAGTAACCGTGGTTTCGGTTATTCCCTCCGTGGCACCCCCTCCTGCTCCTGGGACTCAACCTCCCGTTTCTGGAGAGGAGAGGGATGCTAGGAAAAAGGACCAGAGGGAGAAGCACCACAAGCGGCGGGCCGAGACCTCTGTTTCGGCCCCGCCAGCCAAGCGGGCTTCTCCCCCGGCTCCGTTGTCGGCTCGGTCTCCTCCTTCTCGGCTCCGGTCCCCTGTGTGCTTTTCACCGGGTCCTGAGGAGGAGGAGACCCGATCTCCGTCGAGGCTATCGAGGAGGCACTCCAGGCCTACCTCGGTAGCCTCGTCGAGATCCACATAGCCTTTCTGATGCTGATCTGGACGGATGATGAGAAGATTCATCCAGGCCCAGATGCAGATGGGAGTGCTCTTGCCTCCCCTCTGGGGAGCTCAACACCCTTTTAAGCCTATTGCTCCTTCTCCGACCCGCTATCCGGGTTCGAGCAGCTGGAGCCGAGCAGCTTCGAGCCGGGGTGGGTCGGCGCCGATAGTACTGGTGCCGGATCCGACCCTGCCCTCGAGTGCGTCGGATCCGACCTCTCTGAGCCTGGATCCGAGCCTCGGATCCGGGGATCAGTGCTCCCGGCGCAGTCTGTGTCGGGCGCACTGTCCCGGATCCGGCGCGCCGGCTCCGATCCACTCTTCGGATCCGAGGGGAGCCGATTGTCGGATCCTTTGGTCGAGGTCGGCCCCTTCGGCGTTTGATGTAGTGGAGAGGGCCCTGTTGAGGGTCTCCGGACCCCGGCACTTGTTCGGCTCCGTCCCGCGCTCCGTCTGCACTGGGCCAGGCTTCCACCATCCGGCCCCTGGGGCAGCCCGCTTCTGTGCCCCAAGTTGCTCCTATGGAACAAATTGCTCCTTGTCAGGACTCCTCTGACAGCCCCCAGAGGATGTCCTCGCAAGCATACGTGCAAAAGGAGGCACATTGACTCCCGAGTCTCTCACAGAAGACACGGACTTGGTGGAAGGGGAAGGCTCCCCACTGTCAGCCGCTCGAGGATGTCTCATTTGGAGACATCATGGAAATGCTCTGTATAAGGGGGGGGTGGTCTGCCCCCAAGTCTTCCTCGGACGAGTCCGTGTTCTTGGAGGCATTTGAAGCGGGCCCGTCTACCTCTTGGGTGTCCCCTGCCGACCCCTGGTGGACCTTATTACCACCAGGGCGTGGAAGGAACCGGACACCGTGGAGCCAATTCCCAAGAGGCCAGATAGGATCCTTAGCCCACCGTCCGACCGGGCCCATTGGAGTAAGGGGCCTCCGGTAGATGCCATGTTGACGGCCACCAAGAGGAACTGGCTCAGGAGAGTCCCTCAGTCCACCCCGAGCAAGGAGTCTCGGATGATGGACCGCTTGGGGAAGCGGATGTTTAGTTCAGCGACCTTCTCGGTAAGGGCGCTGAACTACTTGGCACATGTCATTAGGATGCAGCGAGATCTTATTAAAGAATACGCTGCATCCCCCCCAGAGTCCATTTCGGAGGAGGACAGGGTTCTGCACTCCACCCGTATGGCCACTCTTAGGTCAGTTACTAATACTTCTATGCGGCTACTCTCCCATGCAACGGAAGGCGCCGCTAGAGCTGCGGGGACAGGACTAGTCACTAGGCGTCAGGCCTGGCTCCGTCACTCATTTTTCTGAGCCCTTCAAAGCGTCATTTGCGAACGCCCCCTTTGATGGTTCTGCTCTGTTTGGCAAAACCGTTCGCGAGATGTTGACCCAGAGCGAGAAGGACGGGAAGACGCTGTCTGCCGTCAGAATCCGCTTCTCTGCACCCCAGAGGCCCTACTCTAGGAACCAAAAGGGTCAGAAGAAGATGTGGTTCCGGAAGTCGCAGCAGTCCCAGCCTGCTCCGGACAACCAGTCCTTCCGTGGCAGAGGAGGACAGGGAGGACGCCGCCCTAGAGGCAGAGGGGCTCCCAGAAACTTCGGGTCCAGGGAACCTTTCTCTGAACGGCCCGCGCAGCAACCCTGAGGGTTGCCCGACTGCTCCACTCTGGAGGCAGTCGGGGGACGTTTTTCGGGGCACCTAGCGGCATGGGAGTCCATAACATCGGACCGCTGGGTTCTCCAGATCATATCCAGAGGATATCGCATCCCTTTCCTTCACCTTCCAAAGTTGAAATCCCTCCCAGACGTCCCACCCGGTCAACAGGAGGCCGCTTTGGCAGAAATTGGCCATCTGCTAAAGAAAAGAGCCATCCAGCCCGTTCCCCCAGACCAGATCGGATCAGGGTTCTACTCCAGATTCTTTTTAGTGCCAAAAAAGACGGGGGAACTAAGACCAATCCTAGACCTCTCTCTCTTGAATCTGGCAGTCCCCAAAGAAAAATTCCGAATGGTCACTCTGCAATCTATTCTCCCCCTTCTGGGAGAAAATCACTGGATGTGCTCGATAGACCTCAAGGATGCGTACTACCACATCCTGATGGACAGGCGCTCCAGGAGGTTTCTCCGCTTCGGCTGGGAGCCAGTCACTACCAGTTCGGGTCCTTCCCTTTGGTCTCACCACAGCCCCAGGGTGTTCACCAAAGTATTAGCAGTGGTAGCGGCCCACCTGAGGCTTCAGGGGTGCAGGTCTTTCCCTACCTGGACGACTGGCTTCTTACCCCAACAAGGCATCTACTCTTATTGGCGAGACTCCTTTCTCCATCTTGCTCCTTTTCTGGGCATCACAATAAATACAAAGAAATCCAACCTGGCCCACACAGCTCTTAGATTTTATAGGGGCCAGGCTAGACACAAGGAGTTTACGAGCCTTCCTCACTGCGGACAGAGTTCAAAATCTGCAGCTCCAGGTGCAGGCCATTCTCCACTCAAGTTCTGTTCCGGCGGAGTTGGTCCTGAGGGCTCTAGGGTCCATGGCATCAGCTATAGCACTTCTTCCTCTTGCCAGGCTCAATATCGCATTCTACAGTGGACGCTCTTAGTACAGTGGTCATACCTTGCTCTCCCCATGCATCATCCCATAGCGATCAGCAAGGCTTGCAAGCGGTCCCTCTTGTGGTGGCTCCACTCCCGGATCTCCACAGAGGCCGCCCATTTTGTGCTTCTCCCCTCTCGCCACGGTGACCACGGACGCCTCCCGCCTCGGGTGGGGGCACTTTGGGCGGACCGTCCAAGGCACGTGGACGATTCAGAGACCTTACTGCATATCAATGTTCTAGAGATGAGAGCAGTGCTCTTAGCGTTGCTAGCACCTCAGGACTTTCTTCCCTTGGGAACAATTGCGATTCAATCGGACAACATGTCTGTTGTCTGGTACATCAACAAGCAAGGGGAACAAGGTCTTACCCTCTTTGTCGAGAAGCCATGAGAGTTTGGGAATGGGCAATCTCCACCAACCGCTTTCTAATAGCAACGCATTCGGTCGGTCCAACATCCTAGCGGACAAGCTCAGTCGCACCATTCTGACCCCTTACTAGTGGTCTCTCAATTGTCAAGTAGCGGACGCATATTCGCACGGTGGGGAACCCTTCATGCGATCTTTTGCCTCTCCCTCAAACACCAAGTCGACAGTTTTTTCGCTCTGATACCTCCTCCGGAGGTACCCCAAGAGACGCTCTGGTGCATGCTTGGCCACCCGGTCTTCTGTATGCTTATCCACCCTTACCTCTGATGCTCCAAGTTCTTCAGAAAGCCTCTCGGGTGGGTTGCAGAATGATTCTCATTGCTCCGTTTGGCTTCGACAGATCTGGTTCCCCTTCCTAAGGTCTCACTCGGTGAATCCTCCTTGGATTCTAGATCCCATCCCGGATCTGATATCCCATCCATCCTGCATTCCTCCTCCGAATCTGGACAACCTGAAGCTGACCGCTTGGCTGCTCCAGTTCCACTCTTGATTAGGACTCCCGGTATTTCGTCACCGGTTAAGGCAATTTTGGTGGCAGCTCATAAACCATCCACTAGAAAGGTTTACGAAGCAAGTGGAAACGTTTTCTTTGTGGGCGGGCGGCAAGGCCTGAATCCCTTCACGGTTCCTCTTCCTTTAGTGCTTGACTTTCTAACCACTCTCTTTAACGATGGTGCCAGCAGTTCCACAGTCAAAGTACAACTGGCGGCAATTTCTCATTATCACATTGGCCATGACTCTAATCCTCTTATGTCAGCCAAATTGTGTAAAATTTTTCTTAAAGGTACTTTTCTTCTCAGGCCCCTATAAAACAAGCAGTTCCTCCTTGGGACGTCTCTCTGGTCCTACAGGCCTTGACCGCCCCTCCTTTCGAGCCAGCGGCTACGGTGGATCTCAAATTCTTGTCCTACAAGACAGCCTTTTTGGTAGCCATTACATCGGCCAAGAGAGTTTCTGAGCTTCAAGCATTATCAGCTAAACCTCCTTACTTGGTATTTCATCCGGACCGTGTCTACCTCAGGACCAACCGTCCTTTCTTCCTAAAGTCGCTTCTGAAGCAAACATCAATCAGTCCATTAACCTTCCTGTTTTCTTCCTAAATATGAAAACAAAGGTGAATATAAGCTACATTCATTAGATGTTCACAGGCAACTTAGATTTTATCTGAACAGGACGGCTGGTCATAGGCAATCCGACCAGTTGTTTATTTCCTTTGCAAAATTTAATTTGGGCAAGCCAATTTCTAAAGTTTCTCTGACCGCTGGATTTCACAGTGCATCTTATTGGCTTATCAAGCTTCAGGAAGGCCGCACCGGAGGGTGTTCATGCCCATTCAACCCGGTCAGTATCTACCTCGGCAGCCTTCAAGGCTAGGATTCCTCTAGATGATATTTGTGCAGCAGCCACGTGGGCTTCATCTCATACTTTTATTTCCCACTATAAGTTGGATCTTGCATCTAGGGGTAGAGCATCCTTTGGCTCCGGTGCTCGGAATATCCTTCCATGATGGCCGCCCAAGATTCAGGTAGCTGGGGACTCTGTCCCACAGGTTGCAGACAAATGAATATCCTACTTCAGATTTAGAAGTTATGTACTCACCATAACGTTCCATCTGAGTAGGTGTATTCATTTGTCTGCAACCATCCCGCCCTCCTATCCCCCTGGCCTTTCAGTTTCCTGCATATTCTATGTTACCCTTTTCAGGGTGTTGTTGCTTTGGCAAACTCGATCTGAGGTCATGAGGGTAGAGCAGGGCATTATGGGTGAGGGGAGGAGCTGAGAGCTTGGATCCATAGCTGGAAAACCATGCCGGTTCGGATCCGATATCGGATCCATAACCCACAGGTTGCAGACAAATTAATACACCTACTCAGATGGAACGTTATGGTGAGTACATAACTTCTAATTATATGGCAGTAATTTAATATTCAGAGAAATTTTATCCAGTTTATAGATAAATTAAAGGTAGGCTAGTATAATACAAACAGAAATTGTAATGTGAAGTGAGAGAAAGGCAAGCTTGTGAGAGACAAACTGGAGAGAAATTGCTAGAAGTAATAATTGAAGACAGGGAGAGTAAGGAGATGTAATGTATGAATAGTTATTTGTTCACATTTAGGAATGTAGTTTATCCTGCTGAGCAAGAGCAAAGCCAGCTTTTGGCTAGGAAGTCTTTCAGAATGGTTTTGAGGGATGGGGGAGGGTATTGAACTGATGGACACAGTTAAGGAGTTCCAAGCTTTAGCAATATGGTACAATACAGACATTGTCCAACAGATTTGATAGGTTTGTGGGGACAGACACAAGTTTTTGGTTATGTAATGTAATGACTGAGTCGGAACATAGTTGTGTGTGGCTCACAAGTTTGCAGTGAAGCCCAGGAGGTTTGTGATTTTTGCATGGAATTACTTTTGTAGGTATTTTTATATTCCAGGCATACTTAAGAAACATTTGTCTTGGGAAAATTGCAAATGCTTGAGGCATGATGAGAGAAAGGTAAATAAGGTATGTGTTTCTTTGAGAATGTAATGATTTGGCAGATTTCTAAAGAAAATATAGGGAATTTTCAAAATGTTGGAGCAGATGGTTTTAACTAAGGGAATGATTATTTTGAGCTAGGATATTGGATTTTAATTTTCCCCCAACATAGTAAGTCCTTAAATGTAATGCTTTTGGATGCCAAAAAAAATGAAATCTAAATCAACTGTAATTAAAATGCTGAGTATTGGAAAGGCAATAGCTGGAAGTGGGATCTTTATAAAAAGGAGCAAGCAAATGGAAACTTTGGGTACAGTACATGAAGAAAAAATGTTCAGGAGGAGGACTGAGGTTCTGAAAAAACATTGGTGTGGTTTGTTTTCTACTCTAATAGTTATTTAGAAAAAGTTGACCTTTTTCTTTCTCTTGTGTTTTTTTTTTTTTTTTTTTTTTTTTTTTTTTTTTTTTTTGCACTGATTAATGTTTAACCATTGTATTTTTTTTCTTTTTCTTGTCTTTTTTTTAATTTTCTTCCTGTTTACTTTTTTCAGTAAACGAGTTTACTGTGATCAGGAAGAAATTCAAGTGTCCATACTGCAGTTTCTCTGCCATGCACCAGTGTATTCTGAAGCGACATATGAGATCTCACACAGGAGAGCGTCCTTACCCCTGTGAAATATGTGGAAAAAAATTCACTCGCAGAGAGCATATGAAGCGGCATACTTTGGTAAGCAGGAGGGTTAAAATGGGAATAATTGTTAGTCACCCCAGTGCAAAATGTTTCCGGCACATCATGCAGTGCTGATTTATTTTGACTGGCATTGCAGCTTTTTTAAGTAGTATATTCAAATTCTCACATTTCTTCTTTCTACAAAGTTGTTGGAATCACACCATTATTTGCTTTGCAGTCATGGATTTTATATTATATTTTAAGCAATAATTGCTGTGAGTGTGGATTATGCAGAAAGTAACCCCCCACAGTGCTACCTTTGTACTTTGCCCCAGCATTTTTATTTAAAACATTTGTGTTGTGTAATTTTTCAGTCAATTGCATTTCATGAATGGCTACATAATAAAAACATAACTGTCTTTAAGATGCAAGTATAGTAGCAGACAGTTATTCCAAGTTTTTGTTGTAGAAGATTTCATTTTACTTGCCAGTTTGAAGAGCACTGAGAATATTAATCTTTTAGGCTGAAGTCCATGTAACCCTGCCCCAAAATTAAAGCAAACTTTTTTTTTTTTAATATGAGCATAGCCTTGTTCAAATGGTGGTCATTCAGTTGCACAGTAAATATCAAGTGATAGACTTGGAAGAAATTAATCCAAATTATTTAGGTGGAATGGTCATAATCTTTCCTGCCTTCCGAAGTTAGCCTGGTATCACTTCACATGTTACTGTTGGAGTAAGAATAAATTAAAATGGTGACACTTTCACAGAAATCCATATGCAGTAGTTAAACAATTCCCTTCTTGCTGTGTTCAGGGAAGTAGAGATGCCTGATTGTTGCCATGTTTATCTTGCCATCTGCTGATATTGCTACATTCTTTAGGAAATGGTGGTTTATAATGGAAACGTTGCAAGTGGTTAATCACATTTTTTTCCAGTGGGTGGGTCTTCAGAGAGTTTCAGACCTGGCTGTTGAGGTTTGATTAACTTGATCCATGGTGCTGTGCTTCCTTGCTGTGTGGTAGTCCAGTAATAAACAGGGTGAGTCTTACTGGAGAGTAATGGACTGTCCAGAGGTGGTGTAAAGCTTAAATTTGGAAGGTCTGATGTCCTTCCTTAAACCACTGTTGCAGTATTCTGAAAGGGCTGGTTGTCCTGCCAAATAACTTGGACAATCAGGTTGGGGGTACCGAAGCCAAAACTTTCCATAAAGCCATACATATTACAGTGAGCACAAAAATGTGCAAGTGGACTGTCTCGCTACCAGTCCGAACACAGGTCTCACATCAGTAGGTCAGTTCTGCTAGTGGTTGTTGGCACTGTTAGCCTTAATTGGTTCAGATAAGTGCCCCTTTGGGGGGCCTTCTTTTGTTTTATCTCAGCTGCATTGTTTGTTGCTCTGTTAGGGTAGGAAGGGAAAGTGCAATTGCTGTAGGCAGATTCCATACAAGGATCTCAACTCCAAGTGCCTTTCCTACTTAAGTGCAGGACACCTCATTAAAAATTGTACAGTCTATCAGTCCTTTGTTCCAAAGACCTTAAGAAATCTTGTCTCACAATTCCTGCGTGGAAACACAGCTCCTTAAGTGCTTCTCCAAAGCAAAGCAAAATTATGGGCTCTTGTACCTCTACCCATTCATAAGTTGTTTGAGGTCTAGGTCAGTCAGACTTTGGCATACCCACTGAGGATGTTCCTTGTGTTTCACTGTTGCAGTCATCACATTTGGATTATCCCTGCCAGGGTAGCCCTCGGCCGGCCCAACTACCAGAGACGTAGTATTTCTATGTCGGTTGCTGACGCTTCAGGACTGACGTCGGGTCATCAGTAGTACAAAGTAAGGCAGCCAACACCATTACAGAGTCTTTCTTGCCACGGAGCCCGAAGCAAAAGCAGTTCACACAAGTGCCAGTTGGCCACTACCAGAGTTTCATCTTCCGAATTGAAGCTGAAGAACTACTAAAGCTATGTACCCCGTTGGGGTTCCTTTTTTCTTGCACTAACCGATTTCAGAAAAAGTTAACAATTAAAGCAAATACCACACCGAGACTTTCATTCTTACTGTGTCACTTGCTTGGCGTCTACCTTTCTTTCCAAAACTACAGAGATTCTAAGACCCAGGGTACAAGTCACACCCAAGAAACCGACACCCCAATCTCTATCACCTGCTTCCTTGCCTCAGTCTCAGATTCGTAAAAATGGTGGAAGGCCTTATCGTGCTCAACAGGGGAAGCCAAGCTACCCCTTTCAAAAGAAAGAGATCTGTCCCCAGTAGTTCTGTCTGAACAGGAGTCTGATGACTCTGATGCATCTGAATATGAAGACATGCAACCCCTTTCTGCTTATGAGAGTTCTGATGCAGAGGACTCCAATGTTCTTCATGTTTCACTGTTGCAGTCATTACATTTGGGTAATCTGCTGGCAGGTTGCCCTCAGTCGGCCTGATTAACAAAGTCTTGGGTCCTGCGTTGGTTGCTGTCCCTGCTTCCATGACGTCAGGTCGTCAGGGGTATAAAACATGCAGCCGACACCATTACATCGGTCTTTCTTGCCGTGCGGTGCCCGAAGCAGAAGCAGTTCGCAAGTGCCGGTTGGCAGACACCTGAAATTTTCGTTTTCGAGTTTCAGAACCAAAGTCTTTAACTATGCCGTGAAGGTTCCAATAGTCTGTTGCATATACTCCTGTTCTGCACTCAGGAAGATATGAATAAATCAGGCATACATTACCATATAGCAGTATTGAACCCGTGGATGTCTCTACCGTAGATGGGTCCAGAGCCGCTCTGTAGGCACCGGCTGCTGAGAGTGTTTTCAGGCCTAAAGATTTGTATATTAAACCGACGCCTATCTTCAAAACTAAGGCCAAAATCTACTGTGTCTAAAAAAACAACGCTTGGGCCACGTGGGCAGGCCCCTGTGCCTAAAAAGCAAATGATCAAAATGGCTGAAGATTTAATTACCTTGATCGGGGTAGCCCAACCCCCTCCTGCTAAGAGGCCTAGGCAAGACATTGATTATGAATCCTCTGATCAGGATTCTATTTCTTCTGATTCTTCTCCTGAACAGGATTTATCTTTACCTACTTATGAGGACTCTGACGCAGAAGATTCCATTCCTTCTGCTTCTCCCCCTGAGGATTTCTCTTTTGGAGAAACTTTACATACCTTAAGTGAACATTTCCACTGGGAAAGTCAGGATTTCTCTGAATCTAAAAAGAGACTTAGGGATTTTCTTCTTCTTCCTCAGCATAGGCTATACCTCCTGTTCTACTCATTGTTGATGTTTTTTCAGAATCTAGTATGGCTCCTGATTCTCTGCCTCCGGCTCCTAGTAAGCCAGACAGATACTACATGGTTCCTGACTCCCACAAATTCCTTTTCAAAAATCTTACTGCTGATCCTGAAACCATTTCTCAGGGTCCCAAGGGCATTAAGGCCTCTACTGCTAAAAATCCTACCCCTTCTGATAGAGATTCCAGGGCGCTGGATAGATGGGGTTAAGAAGGTCTACACGTCTGCAACCTTGGCAATCAGAGCTTTAAACTGTCAATTTCATATGCTTAAATATCAGCAGCATGTCATGGGACTACTTAAGCAGAAAATTATGTTAATCTGTGACTGTGCGGAAAATCAAGATTTGCAGGATGTATTACATTCAGCTGAACAAGTTGGAAAACATACTTTGCAATGTGGTTTTGATTCCTTGGAGGCCTCTTGCAGAGCTGCTGTAACTGGATCTGTGCTAAGAAGGCATGCTTGGCTCAAAGAGCAAACTCTGCCTGACCCTGTTAAAGCAAAATTGTTGGATGCCCCTTTACAACAGGACCATCTCTATGGTGATAAGGCTGAAGAAGTGTTAAAAAAGATGGAGGGTAAAGCTAAATCTATGCAAACTCTGAAAGATTTCTTACAAGTGCAACCTCCAAGATTTAGTAGGCACTGGCCTAAGAACTGGTCCTTTCCAGTCCCTTCAAGAGCCGCTCAAGTCAAATCCAGACATTCCAAAGGCTCCAGGTTTCAGTCACAAGGAACGTTTAGAACAAAACAATGGGGTGCCTCCACCTCCAAATCTGGAAACAACAAGGCACCTCCCTATGGTAAACAGTCTCAATGTCTTCCCTGTACAATCACCAAGCACTTATCTTTTAGCCGCCCCTTCATGCACAAAACTGGCAACTTATTACCCAGGACAAATGGGTTTTAAATATAGTATCCCAGAACTACCATTTCCACACATTGCCTTTCTCAAATGGATGGCCAGATCTGCCCCCAAATCAGTGGCAGAGGCCCAGAAAAAAAGTTCTGTCCCTCATGAACATGGGGGCTTTTCAACCAGTACCAGAAGAAGAAAAGGGACAAGGTTTCTATTAAAGACTTTTCCTGGCACACAGAAAAGACAAATCATGGTGTCCAATTCTGGACTTATCCACCCTAAACACATTTCTGGACATTCCAAAATTCAAGATGCTGACTGTTCAACAGTTACTACCTATGCTAGGCAAAGATGCCTGGTTGGTAACTCTAGACATAGGTTCATAGGTTGGTACTGGGCTATCTGCCTGAAGGCACGTTGTGCTGTATTCACTGCCCCTTCAGTACTTCCCTAGACCCTTGTACTAGCAGCTAGTACCCTTGGCCCCTATCTAGTAGTGCTGTTGGTGTGATCCCCGGTGTGAACTTTGTTACCCATCCACTCAAGGTTCCTCTTGAAGAGTGATAGTGAGGGGCTCTGTCTTATGTAGATTGAGACCCTGTTCCATGGTAAGGGAAGTCTCTGCGAAGGGAATCTATCCCTCCAGCATGTTCTATTCATTGTTGTGTTGAGGTTTATATCCCTAGAGCGTGTAGTTAGAGTAGATTTGGTTTTGCTAAGATGGAGCATGTTCAACAACTCTGGGTTGGACATGGCTCTGTACGTTGGACAGAGATCGTCTCTGAGAAAGCGGTATGCAACAGAGAACAGTCTTAGCTTTTTCAATCGTGCTGCATAGGGCAACTGTTTGAGGCCAGTAATCCTTTTGGTTAGGCACCTTTGTGGTCTCTCCAGCTGCTGGAGATGTCTAGCCAGGTACATTCCAATTGGTGCATTGTACTCCATAATGGGTCTGATGAGGGAAGAGTAGAGGGGCACCATTACATCCTTAGATCTTGATGCAAACCCTTTCGTGATCAGATGGGTCACACAGAAGGATTTTCTAACCACTTTGGCAACATGGTTATCAAAGGAAAGCTGACTATCTACTTGGGTCCCTAGATCCCTTATTTCTTCTTCAGATTTCAGGGGATTACCTCCTATGTTGTAGTTTGCGGGTACTCTGCTTTTTCCAAAGGGGATTACTACGCATTTTTTTGCATTTAGCTTGAGACCATGGCTTTGACACCATGCATCAGTCTCATTTAGGCCCTTCTGGAGGATCTCCATGTTGGCCGGAGACTCTATTATAGCACCCAGTTTGCAGTCATCCGCAAACTTAGTCAGCCACAGCCCTTCCGTACTTGCCTGTACATCTGAGAAGTATATGCCAAACAGGAGGGGCCCCAGGACAGAGCCCTGAGGCACACCACGCATTACTGGTCTGGATTCGGACATAGATCCCACTACTCTTACTTTATGGGATCTGTCTGAGAGCCAGTTTGCGATCCATCTTGTGACGTAAGGGTTTATGCCCAGGCTGGTGAGCTTATCAATAATACCTGAATGAGGAATGGTGTCAAATGCTTTAGCAAGGTCAAGGTAAGCCGTGTGTACCTCCTTTCCCTTATCTATAGCCTGAGTAACTGTCTCAAAAGAAATCCACCAGGTTCAGGAGGCATGATCTGCCCTTGAGGCCAAACTGTGTGGGGTCCAACGACTGGAGGTTCCCAATCTCTCCATTTATGAGTTCCATAATGATTCGCTCCATAGCCTTACAGATCAGACTGGTCAGGCTTATTGGTCGGTAGTTCCCAGGGTTAGTTGTGGCCCCACCCTTGTGTAGCGGGACCACCATTGCCGTGCGCCATTCTTTGGGCACATATCCTGTGGAGAGGCTGAGACTGAACATGGTATTAAGATGCGGGGTTAATTCCTTTTGGAGCTCGCGAATGACACAGCCTGGGACACCATCTGGTCGCATGGAGGCAGTGTTTTTAGCTTTAGATAGAGCCTTGTTAACCAACGTATCAGAAATAATTGGACTTACACAATCCCCTAGAATGGTAATAGGCCTTGTAGGTGGTGAGGGGGGGGGGATTTGCACTGAACCTGTCAGCCAAGATGTTGGCAATGTCAGAAGGGTCAGTGTATTTTGTTCCATTTTGTACTAGCTCAGAACAGACCTGAGCGTTGCCATTTAGGTTTTTGACGTAGCCATAGAAGGCCTTATGGTTATCCTTGTCAACTTTCTTTTCAAAGTTAGCTTTAGTTGGCTTGATGAGGGTCCTCAATTTCTTAATAATGCTGATCAGGGATGATTTTTCTACTTGAGATTTGGCCTTTTTTTGTACAGGTCTCCTCCTTTTATTGTAAAGTTTGCTTTTGGCCGGTGTCCACCAGACTGGTTTCTTCTTGCTTGGGGATGGAGTCTTTGTTTTATTTGGGATAGCACGGTCCATGCAATCCTGAAGATGCATATAGAGTGCCTTGGTGTAGGATTCCGCATCCTGGATATCATTATCCTTCTGCAAGGGAATAGTGAAGCTTTCCACTTCGGATGCAAGTAGTTTGAAGTTTGCTTTGGTTTTTGACTATGGTTTCTTTGATTGGGGGAGGTGGAGGAGTGAGGATGTCCAGGGTTATCAGTTTGTGGTCGGATCTGACCAAGGAGGGGGTGATAACAGGTGTGGTACAGTGGGCGCCCATATTTGTGATGATTAAATCCAATATGTTGTCCCCTCTAGTGGGGGAACATACTAGTTGTTCAAGGGCATTTGAATTTATAAATTCTATGAATCGCTGAGCATAGGAGTTGGAACATTGGTGGTTCGCCCAGTCTGTACCAGGGTAGTTGAAAACTCCCAAGATTATGGTGTTGGGTAGGACCTTTATATTTTCCAATATCTCAATGAATGCAGAGTGAGCATCTTGGGACATGGTGGGCGATCTATAACCGGCTACAACTTGAAATGTGGTTTTGCCTGCTGATAGTTGCGCATGGATGATCTCTGGGGCATCACGCTGCGCTACTAACCTGGTGATAATGGGTATCCTTGATGAATATGGATACACCTCTGCCCTTTGTACTGCGATCCGGTAACTGAGGCCAGAGGGTATGATATGAATTGTAACCTGACAGTGCTGGGGCGCTCTCTTGAGCCTTGAACCAGGTTTCCGTCACTGCACAAACACCGATTTTCTCCATGCTGAGGAGAGCCTCGAGTGTGCATTTTGAGGTTGAGACTTCTGGCGTTGAGTAGCATTACCCTTAGTTTTTGGTTACATGTGCTGGTTACGGTGGTTGGTTTGTCCTTTGAGCCTTGCCTAAAAAAGGCACTATGGGGACGGCAAGAGCCTTGGCCAGTATTCGAAACCTAGGGGTGACAGGTGTGACCCATCTCTGGCAAAACAGCGAGGCTGGTCTATCATGTCTTCCCAGGCAGACAGACACTGGATCCCCTTAGAATGACACCAGAAGCTTAGCCAATTGTTGAAATTGATCATTTTGTCTTTGTATTGTGGTACCGTTCTAGGTGAAGGTAGTATGCTAATCAAGGTCAGGGTCATACCAGCTTGGGCTACATGATCAGAGAGCTCCTCAATGTCTCTTTTCATGTAGTCCAGGGAGGTACGTCTTAGATCATTCACACCAACATGTACAATGACAGCGTCATACTTGTACTTGTTCTGGAGTGACCTAAGTGCCTGTGTTATGTGGCGGATCCGAGCACCCGACAGGCAGCTGACAGTAACCTTCTTGTTCAGCGTGGTGAGTGGAACATCCGTGTGTCTTACTATAGAGTCTCCTATTACTAGCATGTTAGGTATGGTGTTTTGCCTTGAGGGCTGTTGAGGCACACTGCTGAGGTGAATTATGTGATGTCCTTCAAGAATGCAACTGCAGTCCTGACATATGGGTTGTCCTGCCTCAGGCAGCCCTTCGGTCGACCGGATTCCAAAGTCTGGGTCCGGCGTCGGCTGACGTCGCCTCTGCCCCGTCAGAGCGGCTGGGGTATAAAAGCATTAGCCGACGCCATCTTCTTCAGTCTTTCTTGCCGCACGGTGCCCGAAGCAGAAGCAGTTTGCAAGTGCCGGTCGGCCAGCTCCTGTGATTTCAGTTACCGAAGTCATCAAAAAGCTAAGTACCCCGTTGGGGTTCCTTTTCTTGCCTCAGCCGATGTCAGATAAAACTATAAAAGTTAATAATTGCTTGTCTTGTGGTAAACAAATACCTCATAAGGACTTCCATTCTTACTGCCTTCCCTGCCTTGGCCCAGACCACAACGTCTCGGCCTGTGCTGCCTGTGCTTGCTTCAATAAGCGCACACTCAGGCGCCGGGCAGAATTTGCTGAAGACTTTTTTGGGGAAACTTACTCCTATATCATGCCGTCGTAACAACCGACAGCACATATTTCCGAAAAACGGAAGGACCGGGACCGACATTCTCGGCCCGCGACTTCCACCGACACCACGCTAAAGCCTTCCGCGAGTGCATCGGTCTCTCCGGAGGCGGTAATTCAACCGCTCCAGACCGACGACACCGCTTTACCGCACACTTCGGTCCCAGAGACTACCCCGGTGCCGGTTGTTGATTTTCCTCCTGAAACCGAAGCCCAAGATTTGCCTGACACCATACCGGTGGACAAAGTTACTCCAGCACGTGGGGCAGCTAGGCCTCCGGTGTCTGTCCATCAAGGCCTACACACGTGCTAAGGCGGCCAGCCAGGCTAAGTCTCACCCTCCTAAATCTTTTTCACAGGGTCCCACTTCTGATAAACAGATCATGACTTTAGCTGCAGATCTTATTTCCTTACCCAGAGGTTCTCAGGCTCATCCAGACAGGGGTTCTCAGCCGCCTTCAGACAAAAGGCCTAGGGTTGAGCAGACAGATACCCTTTCCTCAGATGACGCCTCTGGTGACTCAGTCCATTCAGATTCCCAGGAAGAATTCTTCCAAGCCTACGAGGATTCTGATGCTGATGAATCCATTCCCTCTGCCTCTCCTCCTGAGGATATTTCTTTCGGGGGAATTCTCCAGTCTATGAGAGAGCATTTATAGTGGCAGGGCCAGGATTTCTCCGACTCCAGGAAAAGGCTTCATACTTTCCTTAAGTTACCCCAGCACAGGCCTTTAGCTATTCCACCTGTGTTAGATGTATTAGATGTGTACTCAGACTCCAGTGCTTCTCCTGATTCTCTCCCTCCTGCTCCTGTCAAGCCAGACAGATATTACAGGGTTCCTGAAACTCATAAGCATCTCTTTAAGGCCCACTCTGTTGATCTAGAAACTATTTCCCAGGGGCCCAAAGGTGTGGCCACTTCCACTGCCAAAAATCCTTTGCCCGCAGACAGGGAATCTAGGTCCCTGGAGAGGTGGGGTAAAAAAGTTTATACCTCTACCACCCTTGCCATGAGGGCACTTAGCTGCCTTTTTCATATGTTTCAGTATCAGGATTTCTTGATGGATGATTTGCAGAAAGTTAGCCTCTCCTGAGCCTTTAGATAGAAAGGCCTTGCAGGATTTGGTTCATAATACTCAGCAGGTTAGCAATCATTTTCTTCAGTGTGGTTATGATGCATTGGAAGCTTCATGTAGGGCAGCTATGACAGGGGCGTCATGTAGGCATGCTTGGTTGAAAGAACAGGCATTGCCAGATCATGTTAAAGTAAAGCTTCTAGATGCACCTCTGGAAAAACACAAGCTATTTGGTGCTAATGCACAGGATGTGTTGAAATCAATTGAGGAAAAGGCTAAGTCAGTACAAACAGTCAAAGATTTCCTCCAGGTTCAGCCACCAAGGTTCAGCAGGAATTGGCCTTCTAAGAATTGGTCCTTTCCAGACACTGACAGGTTCCAAACGGGAAAAAACAGGTGTGCTCGAGGTAGAGGGCAATACCGAGGCTCCTACAGGGGCCGCCAATGGCAACCAACTAATCAGAGACTTGGCGCAGGGTTTTCTACTGCTCCACAGGGCAATCACAATGACTTGACTTTGACACCGCCGACCAAGGCTCAAAGAGAAGCACCTTTAGGCGGAAAATTATCTCTCTTTGGCACGTTTTAACAAAGGACAAATGGATTCTGGACATAATAGACAAAGGTTACAGGTTCCACTTCCATACCTTACCAACAAGACAAGGCATGCCAAACCTGCCACAAAATCAAAGGGCAGAGGCACTCATACAAGTTTCAAAGCTTCTACAAATCAAAGCAATAGAAAAGGTTCCTCCTCAGGAACAAGGCCAGGGATTCTACTCAAGACTGTTCCTTGTTCCAAGAAAAGAAAAGCAATGAAGACCTATACTGGACTTGTCCGCTCTAAACACTTTTCTCATTGTGCCAAAATTCAAAATGCTGACGTTACAGCAACTTCTTCCCATGCTGGGCAAGGGGTCTTGGCTGGTTACTCTGGACCTCAAGGAGGCATACCTGCATGTCCCAATCAGACACCGTTGCAGAAGATACCTCAGATTTCTTGCAGGGTCAGAGCATTATCAATTCTCAGCATTGCCTTTTGGCTTATCTGCTGCGCCCAGAGTATTCACGAAATGCCTGGCATCAGTAATTGCACATTGCAGACTCCAGGGGATACAGATATACCCTTACTTGGACGACTGCCTTATACAAGCGGACAACAAGCAAGCCTTGATAAGAAACTTGGACTATGTCATTCACTTACTACAGGCTTTGGGATACACAGTCAACATACAAAAATCAAGACTACTGCCATCCCAACAAATAAATTTTCTAGGAGCCAAGCTGGACACAAACTCACAAATGGCTTTCCTCACAGACGAAAAACAAGAACAGTTGCCAGAGTACTTCAAAGGCCTAGCAAAGCTCACCCAGATGACTGCAAGGAAAATTCTGCAGGCCCTGGGTTTCATGGCATCTTGCATTCTTCTGATTCCACTGGCAAGACTACACATGAGAAAACTGCAATGGTACCTAAAAAGTTTATGGTCTCAACACAGTCACAACTTAGAAGCAATTATCCCACTCATTCCATGCCTACAAAAGGAATTTTTGTGGTGGGCACAAGCAAGCCAGCTAAACAAAGGCATGTCTTTCAACAAACCTCAGACAAGCCAAACCATTACGACAGACGCCTCATATCACGGATGGGGGGCGCACATGCAAGGCAGATGCATTCAAGGGCAATGGGCACCCCGGGAGCAGCATCTGCACATCAATCAAAAAGAGATGTTGGCAGTGATTCATGCAATCGAGGCCTTCGGAAAATTTCTTCAGCGAGGTCATCTGGTAATAGACAGACAACACCACTGTTATGTGGTACATAAACAAGCAGGGAGGCACTCATTCTTACCCCCTCTGCAGACTAACAATGACTCTTTGGGAAAAGTCCCTGAAACTGAACATTCAGTTGCAATCCCAGTTTGTTCCAGGCAAGGACAATGTTCTGGCAGACAGTCTAAGCAGAAACATCATGGACCCGCACGAATGGATGTTGCATCCAGGCATTTTTTCACAAATAACTCATGCATGGGGAAGGCCGGACATAGATCTCTTTGCCTCACACCTCAATCATCATCTGAAGAAGTTCTGCTCAAGGACACACCATCCTCAAGCTTGGAGAATGGATGCTCTCTCCTTCAGCTGGAATTCTCTAACAATCTCTGCATTCCCACCTCTACCATTAATGACCAAGGTGTTACTGAAGATCAAAGCAGAACAACCGAAAGGCATTTTGATAGCTCCAGACTGGCCAAGACAGCACTGGTATCCACTACTAAGGAGCATAACTCGCACCAAGCCGTGGCCCCTGCCTCTATGGCCTCTGCTTCTAACTCAGCACAATTACAGGACTGTTCATCCCAACCTGCAAACATTGCAACTGACAGCTTGGAGGGTTCCATGACATCTTCCCATATCTCTCTATCCAAAAAAGTTCGAGATATCTTACTGGAAGCAGGCAGACCTTCCACCAGAAAAACTTATTCAGCCAGTAGGAAGAGATTCAACATCTGGAATGCCAATAAGGGTCCGGATGCATCAGTAATGAGCATCCCACAGATACTAGAATACTTGGCAGAAATGTTTCACAATGGCCTTTCATATTCTTCCATAAAAATACACGCTTCAGCAATTTCAGCAAAATACAACTGTGATCCACCTGTGTTTTCACATCCTTTGCTAAGACAGTTTCTAAGAGGGTTAAAGAATATCAAACCTCCCAGAAAATCACCAGTGCCTGCATGCGACCTCAACTTCGTCTTGGAAAAATTAACTCTTCCTCCTTTTGAGCCAGCAGCATCTTCGGAATTGCAATTTCTCTCATGGAAAACAGTTTTCCTGTTGGCAATTACCTCAGCAAGAAGAGTCTCGGAGATACAGGCCCTCATGGCAGTACCTCCATTTCTCATTTTTCATCAGGACAGGGTTTCTTTAAGAACCAATCCTTCATTCATGTCAAAATTGATATCCAGGGTGTCTCTAAATCAAGCAATTCACCTGCCTACTTTCTTTCCCAATCCTCAAAATAAAGGAGAAAAGATGCTGCACACTTTGGACATACACAGACAATTGCGCTACTACTTGGACAGAACAAAAGCCAACAGAAAGTCTGACCAACTATTTGTAGCTTACGCTGCTGGAGTACAAGGAAAGGCAATTTCCAAACAAACAATTTCAAAATGGATTGGACACTGCATCAGATTCTGCTACTCCTTCCATGGAAAAGGTGTGCCAGCCAATATCAGGCCACACTCCACCAGAGCTATAGCCACCTCCACAGCCTTTCTAAGAGGGGTGGCTACAAAGGACATTCTAGAAGCTGCTACATGGAGCTCCGTGCATACATTTTCCAAACACTACAACATGCCTTTATATTCCAGATCCCGAGCAGGCTTTGCTTCAGCAGTCCTGCAGGGCATTTTAGCTACACCATCCTTATCTTAGGTCCTACCACCCCCAGCTTGGCTATGGTATTCAACCCATATGTCAGGACTGCCGTTGCATTCTTGAAGGACATAGTACAGTTTTGTACCTACCATAAATGTAGATGTCCGATAGATATGCAACTGCAGTCAGGTTTTCCCTCCCTCCTACCCCACTGTAATTCTCCTAGTTGGGTCCACTCCACCCTTTCATATTAGCTGGGGATATCTGTTATGGTGTATCTGTTTATTACTATTGTGCATGTCTGGAATTTTTTATCCATTCTCTTAATTTAGCCTTCCATGGAGGGCACCTGGCATCTGGGGCAAGAAACACTAAAGAAGATAGCGTCGGCTAATGCTTTTATACCCCAGCCGCTCTGACGTCGGGGCATAGGCGACGTCAGCCAACGCCGGACCCAGACTTTGGAATCCGGCCGACCGAAGGGCTGCCTGAGGCAGGACAACCCATATGTCAGGACTGCAGTTGCATATCTATCGGACATCTGCATTTATGGTAGGTACAAAACTGTACTTTTTCTGGCTTGTGTTTGGGGGTGCAGGTTGCTTGCTTGTCTGCTTTGGAGGGCACTGTTTCTTTTTCAGATTGGTATGATTGTCTAATTCAGGCAGGAAACAAGGACATTCTTCTAAAGCATCTGGCGTTTGTAAAAATGGTTCTAGCTTGTCTAGGGTACACCATAAATGAAAAGAAATCACAACTGGTACCCTCTCAAAAAAATTACATTCCTGGGTGCAAGCTTGAACACAACTGCCCAGATGATTTACCTTACGCCAGAAAAGCAAATTCAATTGGTGACTGGCTTCAAACAGGTGGCCACAAAAACCCTGCTTAACTGCAAGACAAATTTTGCAAGCTTTGGGGTTTATGGCCTCCTGCATTCTTCTAATTCCATATGCAAGACTGCATATGAGGAAACTTCAGTGGTACTTAAAAAGTTTATGGAGTCAACATTGTCACAGCCTGGAAACAATGATTCCTATCGTACCTTGCCTGCAACTAGAGTTCCTATGGTGGGCAGAGGTCTGCCACCAAAACAAGGGACTGTCATTCACTCCACCCCCTGCTGCCCAAACCCTAACTACAGATGCATCAGACTATGCTTGGGGGGGCTCATCTGGCAGGAAAGTGCATTCAGGGCAAATGGAGCCCAAATCAAATGCACCTACATATCAATCAGAAAGAGATGCTAGCTGTACAGAATGCACTGACAGCCTTCAAGGACTTCCTTCATCCAGGACAACTAATGATAAAGACAGACAACACCACAGTTGTGGTACATAATCAAGCAGGGGGGTACACATTCTTTACCCCCTTTGCAGACTAGCCATGGCATTGTAGAACACTGCCTTGACCTACCAAATACAATTACAAGCTCAATTCCTGGCAGAAAAGCTAAATACTCTGGCAGACGAACTAAGCAGAAATCTTATGGACCCACACGAATGGAAGCGAACCCCAAGTTTTCAGCATGTTGAGACACAAATGGAGGAGTCAAGACATGGATCTTTTTGCCTCACCCCAGAAGTATCAGTTGGACAAATTCTGCACAAGAATTCATCACAAAAAAGATTGGAAAGTATCCAATCGGTCTATGCTTTTCCCCTCTGCCTCTGCTACCCAGAGTTCTACTAAAAGTTAGACAGGACAAACCAAAAATTATTCTGATTGCTCCAGACTGGCTTCGCCAACACTGATACCCACTCCTGCGCAGTGTGTCACACCTTCCCCCGTGGCACCTGCTTCAGACACCCTACCTACTGTTTCAGCAGAACTACTAAATTTGCACACTCTGCTCCAAACTTTGAATCTTGCAGCGTGGCTAATCAACTAATTTCGCCCTTGTAATCAGTCAGCAAACCTGTGATGGATGTCATTTTGGAGGCTAGAAGGCCTAGTACTAGAAAATCTTATGCTGACAAATGGGAAGGATTCTGTTCCTGGAACCAATCACAAGGAATAAGCACAGCAATGCCCAATATTCCTCAGATTCTGCAGTATTTAACTGAGATGCTTCACAAGGGCCTATTTATTTCTTCCATAAAAATCCATGCCTCAGCCATTTCAGCTCATTACAGCACAGAACCTCCCCTCTTCTCTCATCCTCTGCTAAAGCAGCATCTCAGAGGGGCCGAAATTTTAAGACCTCCCAGGAGAGCGCCAACTCCTGCATGGGACCTTAATTTTGTTTTGGAAAAACTCGCTCTGCCTTCTTTTGAGCAAGCTGCTACTGCGGACCTAAAATTTCTCTCCTGCAAAACGGCTTTCCTTTTAGCAGTCAGTTCAGCTAGAAGCATTTCAGAATTACAGGCTCTTGTGGCAGTAGAGCCTTTCATTATTTTTCATCCGGACAGGGTGGCTCTCAGGACCACTCCATCTTTCATGCCGTGATATCCAATGTGGCTCTTAATCAGACCATTCATCTGCCAAACTTCTTTCCCAATCCACAGAACAAGGGTGAGTGGATTCTGCATTCATTGGATGCACACAGACAACTTAGATTCTACTTAAACAGGACAAAATCTCTAAGAAAATCTGAACAACTTTTTGTAGCATTTGCTGCAGAGGGAAAGGCTATTTCAAAGCAGACCATTTCCAAATGGATAACCCATTTTATTCGTTTCTGCTATATGCACCATGGTAAAACTATCCCAGAGGGGATCAGATCTCATTCCAGCAGGGCTGCATCTACTTCTGCAGCCTTTCTCAGAGGGGTTCCTACCAGAGGCATTCTAGAAGCTGCTACCTGGAGCTCAATTTATACTTTCACCAAACATTACCATTTACCTTTCTTCTCTAATTCCAGAACTGGCTTTGCCACTGCTGTCCTGCAGGGCCTTATACCTGCTCCTAATGCTGTATAAATCCATCCTCCCAACCATAGCTTTGGGTTCTACCCAAATGTAATGACTGCAACAGTGAAACATGAAGAACATAGTACAGTTGTGTACACTTACCATAAATGTAGATGTTCGAGTGTATTCACTGTTGCAGTCCTGGTTACCCACCCTCCAGCCCTCTGTTTTTCATCTGGGGCAAGGAAAACTGATGTAATGGCATCAGCTGCATGTTTTATACCCCTGATGACCTGATGTCATGGAGGAAGGGACAGCAACCGACTCAGGACCCAAGACTTCGTTAATCAGGCCGACTGAGGGCAACCTGCCAGCAGATTATCCAAATGTAATGACTGCAACAGTGAATACACTCGAACATCTGCATTTATGATGAGTGTACATAACTGTACTTTACTTCAACCTCTCCCTCCGAAGATTTCTCCTTTGGGGAAAACCCTTCATACCTTAAGGGAGCATTTCCAATTGGAATGTCAGAACTACCCTCAGTCAAAAGAGAGACTTTGGGAATTCTTAGATCTTCCACAGCACAGACCCCTGGCCATTTCCCCAGTCCTGGATGTTTTCCTGGAATCCAGTTTTAGACTCCTGGCACCCTCCCCCGTGCACCCAGAGAGCCTGATGGGTATTAGAATCCCTGACTCAAAATTTCTTTTTAAAAATCCTACTGCTGACCCGGAGGTAATTTCTCAAGGGCCTAAAGTAGATGTGTCCAACCTGCGGGCTGCATGCAGCCCTCTAACTCCAACATCGATGTATGCATGCCCCAAAACACTTTTTTGTTGTGTTTTTTGCAGCCGTGACCTGTAACTCTAACATCGGTGTGCGCATGCACCAAAGCATCCTTCTAGTTTTGATTTTTTTTTGCGCCAAAGAAGGGTCTGTGTGTTTGCGCCATTATTTCGTGCCAAAGAATCAATGTGTGTGTTCTTGCTGAAGAGGGACTCCTCTATGGATTTGCTGCCATTGCCTTTTAAAGAGACAGCACTTAACCTGTTAATAGGCAAGTATGGTGTGAGTGCATGCATGAGAGCAGAATGTTTGTGTGCATCAAAATAGAAGTGTGTGTGTGTGTTTGTGTGCATGAGAGAGACACGCATGCACAAAGAGGCTAACATACAAAAAAGTTAATTCTCAAATGCATACTACATTAAAAGTACACTTTCATTAAATTGCAGCTTTTCTGACAGGGAGAGTGTTGTATTGAATATGAAATCATACCTCTCAACTGTATGGATTTTCGAAGAATGTCTGGATTTTTGTCAAATCTTCCGATTTGTGTCTCTTGCTTAGGAAATAAAAGTAGTCATCTAAGGTAATGCAGTCCCAGGGATTAAGAATGAGACAGCAGCCTAGGGTTAATGGGTCAGTAATGGATTGACTAATGTGGGACTGTAGCATATAAAGTTTTTTTTTTTTTTTTTTTTTTTTTTTTTTGACTAACAAAAAAATCACCCAGTACTGTCTTGTCATTGGTGGGTTCTAAGCAGTAGTAGATTGGACAACAGTAAGCATATCTTTGGTGGATCATCAATACTGGCAAATCAGGTGGGCACAATGTCATTTTTTAAATGTTGGGGGTTTTAGTGTGTATGTGTGTTTGTGTTGGGAGTACTGCAATAGTAGATGATTATTAAAGACAGAGACTTACAAACTGTGGAGAATGTTTTTGTTTCAAAACCTGATACTTGGGTACTAAGAATGCCAAAAATTGATTTTTTTAAGAAATAGCTTCTTGTCATTTACAGTGGATGGATATTTACATTTAATGGACAATGATAGCAGTATGTGTGTGGTCCTGTAGGGATCTGGAGGATGCTAAGTCTACCACTGCCAATGTCTTGTAACGTGACCTGGAAATGGATATTGGGATGTTACTGAAAAAATACAGCAAGTGGGCTTTGAAATGTAGTTTAATTAAGCCAAGTGCACTTGCAATTTACAGGCCATAATTTAATTTATTTCAGGTAGTCCAGATCCTGGTAGATTGTATATCATTAGACTTAATTAGGGAGAGGTGTCATTCTGTGGAAATAAGCAGACCTAGTTTCAGTGAAAGCTCTGTGGTTGTTTGCAGGTAGGAAGTTGCAGGATGTGGAGCTAATGTGTTTTATTATTTTTAATGGATTTGTCATTTCAAAGTATGGTTTTCTTTGTTGCAAAAGAAGGCAGGATTGAATGAGCCATATAATGTTTAACTGACAATAATGGGATAGAAACATTATACGTGATGTATAATGTTTGCAGCTACACTTGTTTCAATGGTGTCTGTGATGCATAACTATTTTTGGGCCTGTGTCCCAATTTTATTTTTTTTTCTTGCTCTAAGGTTGAGCGGTATGGTTCCTGCTAAATCTGGAGGTTGTATTTACCTTGGAAGACTTTTCAGCATAATTATCAGAAACAGAGGGTTTTTAATATCTCTGCTTATTTCCAATATAAACTGCCATGTAACCTTGCAAATAACTTTCTTATTACGCTACTTTAATTCTTTTGGAATTGACAGGTATGCTTCATTGGTTCGGACGTAAGCATAGTGTGCTGTGACTGATTTCTTGCAGCAGTCTGTGGCTTACTTATCACAATAACTTCTCTGTGTTTCTGGGTGTGTGATCAATTTAACAGTTTTAAAGATGTTTTCCAAATTTAAATAAATACATAAATAAAAAAGGTAATCCTTTCTTCACTTTGAGCTATTGACAAAGTGTGGGAATTTGTTTTTTTTTTTCAAAAGCTATGGTCAGCATTACAGCTTAGTAAACGGTCAATCTGTGAATATCTTCTGCACAAATTAAAATGTCTGAATGTCGAATGGCTTTAGATTGGAGGGAAGTTATATGTTTACTCCAGTATGTAGTATCATAGGTTCATAGGTTCATAGGTTTATACTAGGCTATCTGCCCTAAGGCATTTATAAGCCTAGCCCAAATTATTGTGGCTTACGCCACCCCTTATATGAAAAAATACTGTGCCCATTAGTTTGTTGTGCCTCTGTCCAGCAGTGACCCAGAGATGATTCCCGGGGTAAACCTACGATCTCCCATCCACAGGTCTAGATTTCTCTTGAACAGAGTCAGCGAGGTGCTCTGCCTCACATGGACCGGGATTTTATTCCACAGCATAGGGAGTCTCTGAGTGAAAAATCTATCCCTCCAGCACATCCTATTTATATTCGTGCTAAGGTTTAAGTCGCTTGCTCTAGTGGTTTTGGTGGATTTGGATTTTTTGAGGTGGAGCATGTCCATTAATTCCGGGTTGGACATGGCCTTGTATGTCAGGCACATGTCACCTCTGAGCAGACGGTATGCGACTGAATAGAGCTGGAGTTTCTTCAATCTGGCAGCATATGACAGATTTTGGAGTCCCTTTATCCTTTTGGTGAGGAACTTTTGGGGTCTCTCCAATTGCTGCAGATGTCGGGTGAGATACATCCCGAATGGGGCATTGTACTCGATCATTGGTCTGATAAGTGAAGAGTACAGGAGAACAATGACCTCACTAGATCTGGATGTGAATCCCTTCATGATCAGGTGGGCAATGTAGAAGGTCTTTCTAACCACTTTAGCAATGTGAGTGTCAAAAGAAAGGCCACTGTCAACCTGGGTCCCCAGGTCCCTGATAACCTCTTCTGTGCTTAGTGGATTGCCACCTATATGGTAGCTTGGGGTTACCTTGTTTTTCCGAAGGGTATGACTATACATTTTTGGCGTTTAACTTCAGGCCATGGCTCTGGCACCAGCTATCTGTTTCCGTGAGTCCCTTCTGAAGGATATCCGTGTCCGATGCACTTTCCACTATGGCGCCCAGTTTGCAGTCATCTGCAAACTTTGTCAGCCAAAGTCCTCCCATGTTGGCCTGTACTTCTGAGAAGTAGATGCCAAACAATAGGGGCCAAGGACCGAGCCCTGTGGGACACCACTTGTGACCGGCTTGGAGTCTTTCACAGCGCCAGCAACTCTAACCCTGTGGGTTCTGTCCTTAAGCCAGTTTGCAACCCATCTTGTGACATATGGGTTTACATTTAAGCTGGTAAGTTTTTCTACAATACCCGAGTGGGGTATTGTGTCGAAAGCCTTGCAAGGTCAAGGTAGGCTGTATGGACTGCCTTTCCTCATCAATGGCCTTGGTGACTATTTCAAGAAGTCGACCAAGTTCAAAAGGCATGATCTTCCCTTGACAAAGCCAAACTGGGTCGGGTCCAATGTCTGCAAGTCCCCTATATCTTTGTTTATGAGCTCCATTATGATCCTCTCCATAGCTTTGCAGACTAGACTTGTTAAGCTTATGGGGCGGTAATTACCAGGGTCCGTAGAGGCGCCACCTTTGTGGAGTGGGACCACAGTTGCCGTACGCCACTCCTTGGGCACGTATCCTGTGGTAAGGCTGAGATTAAACAGCTGCCTTATGTGCGGGTTTAATTCCTCATTTAGCTCGTGTAGCACACAGCCGGGGACACCATCCGGTCCCATTGATGCTGTGTTTTTAGCTTTAGAGAAAATATTTGCTGCAGTCCTTACACTTGGGCAGTCCGCTGTCCTCGGTCGGCCCGAACATCAAAGCACCAGGCCGACGTCGGTCAAGGCGCCCAAGACTGACATCAGGACGTCAGGGTACAAATGCGCATGATCTTAGAGAGTTTATAGATTTATTATTGATTTAATTGTTGCTGAGCAGTTGTTTGTTGATTTATTGATGGTCCTTTTGGTGGTGGGAAATTGCATAGAAGAATCTATTTCTATTATGATTTTTTTTCAGATATTTTGACTTCCAGACAATTTCAATCAGTGAGACTGTGTCATGTGATTACTGAGGTTGCTTATTTTACAAGTAGGGGCTCCTTGTGTGTGTGTGTGTGTGTGTGTGTGTGTGTGTGTGTGTGTGAGAGATTTAATATGTATACCGAATATATTTTTGCAAATGAAATTCTTAGTTAAATAGGCCCCTCTTCTTAGATAAGTAGACTTGAGTAACCAATATTGGATCTTAGCCATCCAGCTGGGAAAGTTTAGTATGTGGATTTTCCTTCCGGTTTGATGAAGGCTATGCTACTTACTTAAGGAGTACATTCATGGCTGTCCAACCAGTTGTAGTGTTGTTGAACTACATTGTTTGATAATGAGAGGAGCTTTTTACAGAAGTTGAAAGTTTTTGTGTCAAGAACCTGTCCATACAAAGTGGCTTGTTTATGTTGCAGTGAAGGCTGTGGTCTTTGTAGTGAGTGTTTTAAATATAACCAATATTTCTGAGGTGGAGAAAGTCTCTTAAGGCAGGATCTTTCTTAGCCTGGAAAGCAAGCTAGTGATGAAATTTATAGTGGTAAGTGAGAGACAAGAGGAAAGCAAGCATTCCTTTGACCTTTTTTTGTCGGAAATGGTTGTAGTCTTCTGCTGAGGCACGTGCCAAAAGGGGTGTTGCGCTCAATAGTTGTTCTTGTAAAGGAAGAATACAGGGATGTTATGACCTCCTTGTCCCTGGATGAGATACCCTTACTAATGAGGTGGGCCATGTAAAAAGCTTTCCGTACAACGGAGAAAACTTGGTGGTCAAAAGTCAGGTTTCTATCAACCTGGGTGCCCAAGCACCTAACGACTGATTGCGTGCTTACAACATTGTTATTAATGCGATAATTTGTGGTGACATCACTCTCCTCAAAGGGGATGATTGTGCATTTTTTGGCATTTAGCTTGAGGCCATGTTTCTGGCACCAGTCATTTGTTTGGGTGAGACCCCCTTGTAGCTTATTCAGAATTGTTTTATTAAGTCAGTAATGTGAATTCTTTACTTTATTGCAAATTTGTTGGTTTATTTTTGTGGATTATAGTATTGTAGGACTGCTAATGTTGACATTGTATGTAGATGGACTGCTGGAGTGGTTTTCCCAGTGAGAAATGCTAGTGCTGTAGTGAATATCTGTTTGTTTGTAAAAAAAAAAAAAAAAAAATCTATATATTAACAAAGATATTAGAGTTAACTGTTACATTAGAGAATTAAAGTCAAAATGAGAATTAGAATGTTAAGGCAAATATTAGGCATTTATTACATTTATTAATTGTTCGAATGCACCTACAGTACAGCCAGGAGGTCGACTTCGGTCTCCTGTGGCAGCGAAAGAGTTTGACTATATGATATATTTTATATGCAGCCCCAAGACAATTTCTGCACTCAATGCGGCCCCTACCCTAAAGGAATTAAAGCAACCTCTGCTAAAAATCCCACCCCTCAGATAGGGATTCCCGAGCACTAGACAGATTGGGTAAAAAAGTGTACACCTCTGCTACTGTTGCTATCGGAGCACTAAATTGCCAGTTCCATATGCTAAAATTTCAGCAACATACCCTGGAACTCCTCAAACAAAAGTGTTTTCCTTTCCTGCTTGTGCAGAATCTAAAGAGTTACAACAGTTAATGCACTCTGCAAATTCATGTAACTAAACACACCTTTCACTGTGGTTTTGACACTCTAGAAGCTTCTTATAGGGCAGCAGTCACCGGTTCTGTCCTTAGAAGGCACGCATGGCTTAAGGAACAGCCCTTGCCAGACCATGTTAAATCTAAATTGCTGTATGCCCCCTTGCACAAAGGCAACTTATTTGGCACTAAGGCAGAGGAGGTCTTGAAAAAAGATGAAAGAAAAAGCTAAATCTTTGCAGACAGTTAAGGATGTCTTACAAGGTCCAGGCTCCCAGGTTCAGCAGGCATTGTCCCTCCAAGCACTGGTCCTTTCCTGCTCCCACCAGATCAGTTCAGCCCAGACCCCCCCAGACAGCAGCCACAGGGAATGCAGAGATCAAAACAGTGGATTTCTTCCACTTCAAAAACGGGAAGTTCTAAGCCACCCCCTCATGGTAAGAACTCACAATGACTCTCCTCCCCCACCCCCTCCCTCTGCCCACCTTCACTTTACCCGTACGAGGAAAACTATCCTTTCACTCAAGCACCTGGGCCACCATTACCAACGATAGCTGGGTCCTCAACATAGTGCCCAAGGGATACAAATTTTCTTTTCACACCCTTCCAACTCCAACGGGATTCCCAGATCTACCTACAAACCAGTGTGCAGAGGTGCAAAAGCAAGTTCTTTCCCTGCTCTCTGAGGGCAATAGAGCACATTCCTGCAGAACAGAAAGGCCAAGGATGTTCTTTGTGTTTCACTGTTGCAGTCATTACATTTGGGCAATCTGCTGACAGGTTGCCCTCAGTCGGCCTGATTAACAAAGTTTTGGGTCCTGCGTCAGTTGCTGTCCCTTAAGCAGAAAAAAGACAGAAAATCCACCCAAGGATGGCCAATCAATGAAATCCACAAGTGTTCCAATTAAAATGCAGTCCTTTAATACGAATAAAACTTCGACTTGAAAATAAAATGAAAAATAAAAAAGCTCAAAACTGTCCCTTGAAGGTATCCGATAAGTGCTTTCGACTGTTGTCTTCCTCAGATCGTCAGGTCGTCAGGGTTATAAAACATGCAGCCGAAGTCATTACCTCAGTCTTTCTTGCCGTGCGGTGCCCAAAGCAGAAGCAGTTTGCAAGTGCCAGTCGACCGACTCCTGAAATTTTCATTTTCGAGTTTCAGAACCGAAGTCTTCAACTTAAAGCTAAGTACCCCGTTGGGGAAACTTTTTCTTGCTCTTTACCAATGTCAGTAAAAGTTAATAATTGCATTACTTGTGGGAAGCAAACACCTCGTAAAGATTTTCATTTGTACTGTATTCCTTGCCTAGGCCCTGACCACGACTTACCTTGCTGTCAGTTTTGTGCTTTATTTAATCAGCGCACTATCCGTCATCTGTACAAAGCCACGGTGGTACAGCGGTAGCATTGTTGCCTCACAGCAAGAGGTTCTCCTGTTGGATTCTCCACTGGTGTGCCTTCTGTGTGGAGTCTGCATGGCCTCCGAAAGACATGCGTGAATGGGCGTGCCTTCACTGAAGGTTGGGAATCCGTCTGGCAACTCTGCACCATAAAAATCTGCTGCCAATCATTAGCGGACCAGAGTTCCACTGTGGCGACCCCTAACCGGGAAAAGCCGAAAAGACAAACAAAACTATCCATCATCGGTACATTTATGCCTCTAATATTTCGGTTCTCTGTTTAATTATCCAGAAATGACATCTGTTAGCCATCCGACTACCGGAATACTGAAAAAACGCAAAGAAAAAGACAGGCCCTTGAGGTCCAAAACTGCCGATGACATTTCTCCGAAGCCAGTCGCCAGTTCACCGGTACTCAGTGAGACACTTGCAGCCCCTGATACCATCTATTTCTGATTTGCAGGCCTCTACTGAGACCCGTTCAGAGTCCGGTATGCCGCGAGTTGCTTCACCTATGGAACCCGCGGATGTTTCTACCTTGGATGGGTCCGGAGCCGCTGTGCAAGCACTGGCTTCTGAGGGTGTATTCAGGCCTACAGACTTGCATATTACACCGACTCCACCTTCAATGCTAAAGCCTAAATCTCGATCTATGTCTAAAAAACCAACGCCCAGGCCACATGTTCAGGCCCCTATGCCTAAAAAGCAAGTGATCAAAATGGGTGAAGATCTAATTACTGTAATCAGAGGTGGTCAACCCCCCCCTTCTAAGAGGCCTAGGGCTGAGCTTGACTATGAATCTTCTGAACAGGACTCTGGATGAGGATTTTAATGCAGAGGATTCCATCCACCCCCCCCGAGGACTTTTCTTTTTTTTACATACCTTAAAGGAGCATTTCCACTGGGAAAGTCAGGAATTTTCTGAATCCAAAAAGAGGCTTAGAGATTTCCTTCTTCCTCAGCATAGGCCTTTGGCTATACCTCCTGTACTAGACATTCTTTTTGATGTGTTTTCGGAGTCCACTATTGCCCCCGATTCCCTGCCTCCGGCTCCTAGTAAACCAGACAGATACTATAGGGTTCCCGAGTCCCAAAATTTCCTTTTCAAAAATCCTGTTGCTGACCCAGAAACCATTTCTCAGGGGCCCAAGGGCATTAAGGATGTTCGTGTTTCACTGTTGCAGTCATTACAATTGGGTTATCCTGTTGGCAGGCTACCCGCAGTCGGCCTGAATTCCAAAGTCTAGGTCTGGCGTCGGTTGCTGTCGCCTCCTCCCTGACGTCAGTGCGCCAGGGGTATAGAAGATGCAGCCGACGCCATTTTCTTCAGTCTTTCTTGCCGCGCGGTGCCCAAAGCAAAAGCAGATGTTCGTCGTGTTACACTGCTGCAGTCATCACACTTGGGTTATCCTGCCGTCAGGCGGTCCCGCAGTCGGCCAGAGTTCCAAAGTCTTGGTCCGGCGTTGGTTGCTGTCGCTTCTTCCCTGATGTCAGCGCGCCAGGGGTATACAAGAGGCATCCGATGCCATTTTCTTCAGTCTTTCTTGCCGCGCAGTGCCCGAAGCAGAAGCAGTTCGCAAGTGCCGGTTGGCCGACTCCTGAGATTTTCAGACCGAAGTCTTCAATAAAGCTAAGTACCCACCCCATTGGGGAACCTTTTCTTGCCTCAGTCCGATGTCAGAAAAAGTTAACAATTGCATTTCTTGTGGGAAGCAAATACCTCATAAGGACTTTCATTCTTATTGTATTCCTTGCCTAGGCCCAGACCACGACGTCACAGGTTGTCGGTTTTGTGCTAGGTTTAACAAATGAACTATTAAACGTCGGTTTGATTTCGCCCGACATTATTTTGGTAGGAAATTTAATTATACCATGCCGTCGGAGCAACCGATGACCGGAATGCATAAAAAACGCAAAGATAAGGACAGGCAGCCGAGACCCAAACCAGACTCTGAGGCCTCTGCTGGGCCAGTCGCCGGTTCTCCGGTTTTCAGTGAGGTGCCTACGCAGCCCCTGACGACCACTGATTTAGTACCCCAGGCGGCATCCGATTCCCAAGCGGAGATTACTAGGTCTCCACAGCCTTTGCCTTTAGGTCCTTCTGACTCCATGGCTGAAGGAGATTCCGGTGCAGTTGAAACGCCTTCAGTTGCAGAAGGTGTCTTCAGACCGACTACACTCTCTATTAAATCCTATGCAAAGCTGAAAACTCCTTTAAAAGCAAAGAAGATTGTACAGCAGTCTCCAGTACAAGGCCCCATGCCTAGGAAACAGATGCTTAAGATGGCTGAAGACTTAATTACCCTAATCAGGGGTTCCCATCCCCCTCCTGATGAAAGGCCTAGACAGGAGGAGAACTATGCTTCCTCTGACCAGGTTTCAATTTCCTCAGATTCTTCTGAGGATCAGGAATACTCTTTTCCCCCTTATGAAGACTCTGATGCTGAAGAGTCTATTCCTCCAGCATCTCCCCCAGAAGACTACTCTTTTGGGGAAACTCTACATACCATGAGGGAACATTTCCACTGGGAAGACCAGGATTACTCTGATTCTAAGAAAAGGCTCCGAGAGTTCCTTTTACTACCCCAGCACAGACCACTTGCTATTCCACCCGTGTTAGACATTGTGGATGATGTTTATTCAGAATCTAGCCTTAACCCAGATTCCCTACCTCTTGCACCAGCCAAATCAGACAGATATTAGAGTCCCTGACTCTCACAAATTCCTATATAAAAGCCCTGTTGCTGACCCAGAAACCATCTCCCAGGGTCCCAAAGGGGTTAAGGCCTCTATTGCTAAAAATCCTGTACCCTCTGAAAGGGATTCTAGAGCACTAGACAGATGGGGAAAGAAAGTATATACCTCAGCTACTCTAGCTATGAGGGCCTTAAATTGCCAGTTTCACATGCTGAAATATCAACGATATTTGATGTCTCAATTAAAACAAAAAATGATCACACATACAGAGCAGCCTGATTATAAGGGAATGCAAGATTTGTTGCATGCAGCTGAACAAGTGGGAAAACATGCTTGGCAATGTGGATATGATTCATAGGAAGCTTGTTGTAGAGCAGCAGTGACAGGGTCTGTCATACATAGGCATGCTTGGTTAAAAGAACAAACTTTACCTGATCACGTTAAAGCAAAGTTATTGGATGCACCTTTACAGCAGGATTGTTTTATTTGGTGTAAAAGCAGACAAAGTTTTAAAGAAAATGGAGGATAAGGCAAAATCTATGCAGACGGTCAAGGATTTTTTACAGGTTTAACCCCCTCGTTTCAACAGAAATTCACCAACCAAAAACTGGTCCTTTCCAGCTTCTGACAAGGCCACAGAGGGGCAAATACAGATGTCCAAGGGGCAGAGGTCAGTCACAAGGCTCTTACAAGCCTCGACAATGGGGTGCCACAACCCAGAAAGGAGGAGAAGACAGGTCTCAAACTATCAGAAGACAAACAGTGACTTGCCCCTCAGACTGCCAAGCAAATCCCTCTTGGCAGCTCCCTTGGGAGGAAAACTAGCACTTTTTGCAGACAACTGGCACATCATCACAAAAGACAAATGGGTCCTAAATATTGTATCTCAAGGATACAGATTCCACTTTCACACTTTACCAAGGATAAAAGGAATGCCAAACCTGCCACCAAATCAAAGGGCAGAGGCTCAAAAACAAATTACAGCTCTCATGGACGAGAGCCATTCAACAGGTTCCTACACAGGAGCAAGGACAGGGATTTTACTCGAGACTCTTTCTAGTTCCACGAAAGGACAAAGCCTGGAGACCCATTCTGGACCTCTCAATTCTAAACACATCTGCAAGTACCCAAATTCAAGATGCTAACACTACAGCAACTTCTTCCCATGCTAGGCAAGAAGGCTTGGCTAGTAACGTTGGACCTCAAGGAGGCATACCTGCATGTCCCTATCAGACAAAATTGCAGACGATACCTCCGATTTATAGCAGGTTCAACCCATTACCAATTCTCTGCACTGCCCTTTGGCTTATCTACTGCGCCCAGAGTCTTCACAAAATGCCTGGCACCAGTAATTGCATACTGCAGACAAAGTGGAATTCAAATATATCCATACCTGGACGACTGCCTTATTAAAGCAGAAAGCAAGGACATTCTTTTAAAGCATCTGGCGTTTGTCAAAAACCTATTAAGTTGCCTAGGGTACACAGTAAACGAAAAGAAGTCAAAACTAGTGCCCTCACAAGACATAATATTCCTGGGTGCCAGCTTAAATACAAAGGCCCAGATGGCTTATCTCATGCCAGACAAGCAAGGACAACTGACTCTATACTTCAAAATGATGGCAACAAAGACCCAACTCCCTGCAAGAAAAATTCTGCAGGCCTTGGGATTCATGGCATCTTGCATACTGCTAATACCATATGCAAAACTGTATGAGGAAATTACAATGGTACCTGAAAAGCATATGGACTCAACACAGCCACAGCTTGGAAACAACAATACCACTCGTTCCCTGCCTTCAGCAGGAGTTTCTATGGTGGGCTCAGGCATGTCACCTCAACAAGGGGTCAGCCTTTCACCTTACCCATAGCCAAGCAAACTGTAACAGATGCATCGGATTATGCCTGGGAAGCACACATGGCAGGACAGTGTATTCAGGGCAAATGGTCTGCAGATCAAAGGCATCTACATATCAATCAAAAAGAGATGCTAGCTGTACAAAATGCCCTAACAGCTTTCAAGGACCTCCTACATCCAGGACAATTCCTAATAAAGACGGACAACACCACAGTGATGTACATAAACAAGGGGGCACACATTCCTACCCCCTATGCAGGCAGGCAATGACCTTGTGGAACACAGCACTGTCCTACCAAGTTCAATTACAAGCACAATTCCTGCCAGGAAAGAAAAACACATTGGCAGACTATCTAAGCAGAAACATCATAGGTCCTCACGAGTGGAAACTAGATCCACAAGTATTCGCAATGATAACTCAAAAATGGGGGAGCCCAGACATAGATCTGTTTGCCTCCCCCCAAAACTACCAACTACGGAAATTTTGCACAAGGACATACCACACAATAGCTTGGAAAGTGGACGCCCTCTCATTCAGTTGGAAAACATTAACAGTGTATGCCTTTCCTCCACCGCCTCTTCTGGCAAAGGTGCTGCTGAAAGCCAGATTAGAGAGGCCACAAATGATGCTCATTGCTCCAGACTGGCCACGTCAGCACTGTTATCCAGTACTAAGGAACATGGCTCGAGGCCCACCATGGATTTTGCCTCAAATTCCTCACCTGCTCACTCGGCAAAACAATCAGATTCTACACAGCCAGCTCAAGACTTTAAATCTGGCTGCATGGCAAATTACCTAAACAGCCAGTCAACACTTCTCTCTAAAGCTGTTATGGACATCATTCTGAAGGCCAGGAGGCCCAGAACTAGGAAAGCCTATTCAGACAAATGGAAAATATTTTGTGCCTGGAACCAGGCTAAAGGCCAAAATCCCCTTGTCCCAAATATTCCTCAGATTCTACAAAAATGGATAGGACATTGTATCCATTTCTGCTACACACGCCATGGGAAACCTGTACCTGGTAACATTAGGCCCCATTCCATTCACCAAGCACTATCACTTACCTCTATACTCTAAAACCAGAGCTGGCGTTGCCACTGCTGTTATGCAGGGCCTACTAGATTCTCCAAACCCTGTTTAGTTCCACCGCCCATGCTTAGCTTTGGGATTCAACCCAAGTGTGATGACTGCAGCAGTGTAACACGATGAACATAGTACAGTTTTGTACCTACCATAAATGTAGATGTTCGAGTGTTCACACTGCTGCAGTCCAGGTTACCCTCCCTCCATCCCCTCTGACCTAGCTGAACTTTTCTATACCTTTCTATTGTGTACAACCTTTGTGGTGTATTTGCTTGTAACTGAAGGTATTCCTTTTATTCCTTTTATATGTTTTATTAGCAATATGTATTGCCTACCTACTTGGGGGCACCTGACATCTGGGGCAAGAAAAACTGAAGAAAATGGCGTTGGATGCCTCTTGTATATTCCTGGCACACTGACGTCAGGGAAGAAGCGACAGCAACTGACGCCGGGCCAAGACTTTGAAACTCTGACCGACTGCGGGACCACCTGATGGCAGGATAACCCAAGTGTGATGACTGCAGCAGTGTGAACACTCGAACATCTACATTTATGGGCAGGTACAAAACTGTACTTTTGCAAGTGCCGGTCGGCCGACTCCTGAGATTTTCGTGTTCGAATTTCAGATCCGAAGTCTTCATTAAAAGCTAAGTACCCCTTTCGGGAAACTTTTTTCTTGCTCCAGACCGATGTCAGAAAAAGTTGTTAATTGTATTTCTTGTGGGAAGCAAATGCCTCATAAGGACTTCCATTCTTACTGTATTCCTTGCCTAGGCCCTGATCACGACGTTGCTAATTGTCGATTTTGTGCTAGATTTAACCAATGCACTGTTAAGCATCAGTACGATTTTGCATTTCACTATTTTGGCAGAAGATTTAATTACACAATGTCGTCAGATAGCCATCAGACTACCGCAATTCAATAGAAACGCAAAGAAAAAGAAAAGGACAGGCATCCAAGGTCCAAAATTAACGACAAGGCTTCTTCTAAGCCGTTCGCTGGTTCTCAGTGAGGCGCTTTCGCAGCCCCTGGCGCCCGTTACTTTAGAGCCACAGGCTGCTTCTGACCCCCGCATGGAGCCGACTAGGCCGCTGGAAACTCAAGGTATTGAAACCTCAGAAACTATTCCCTCAGATGGGTCTGGAGCCACTGAGCAGGCATCGGCTTCTGACTGTTTTCAGGCCTGCACAGTTGTATGTTAAAACGACTTCAGCTTCAAAGGCAAAGACTAAAGCACCTCTAAAGACAAAGAAACTAGTACAACAGCCCCATGGACAGGCCTCCATGCCTAAAAAACAGATGCTCAAAATGGCCGAAGACGTAATTACTTTGATCAGGGGTTCCCATCCCCCTCCTGATGAGGCCTAGGCAAGAGACAGCATATGAATCTTCAGATCAGGTTTCCATTTCTTTCGATTCCTCATCTGATCAGGAATACCCTCTTTCTCCCTATGAGGATTGTGATGCTGAAAAATCTATCCCATCAGCCTCTCCTCCTGAGGATTATTCTTTTGGGGAAACTCTGCATATCATGAGGGAGCATTTCCACTGGGAGAGCCAAGATTATTCAGAATCTAAGAAAAGGCTCAGAGACTTCCTACTACCTCAGCACAGGCCCCTTGCTATTCCACCTGTGTTGGACATTGTAGATGATGTATTTTCAGAGTCCAGTCTGACTCCTGACTCTACCTCCAGCTCCTGTTAAGCCAGACAGATGCTACAGGGTTCCTGATTCACATAAATTTCTCTTTAAGAACCCTGCTGCTGACCCAGAAACTATCTCTCAGGGTCCCAAAGGGGTCGAGGCTTACACTGCAAAAAACGCTACCCCCTCTGACAGGGATTCTAGGGCACTGGACAGATGGGGGAAAAAAAATTACACTTCTGCTACCTTGGCTATAAGGGCTTTAAATTGTCAGTTTTATATGCTTATATATCAGCAATATATTGTCACTGCTTAAACAGAAAATGTTGATAAATTCTGAATGTGCAGAAAACAAAGAAATGCAGGATTTATTGCATGCAGTTGAACAAGTGGGAAAGCATACTTCACAATGTGGTTTTGATTCTCTGGAGGCCTTCTGCAGGGCCGCTGTTACGGGTTCTGTCATTAGGAGGCATGCTTGGTTAAAGGAACAGAATCTGCCTGATCATGTTAAAGCAAAATTATTAGATGCTCCATTACAGCATGATACCTTGTTTGGTGTTAAAGCAAAAGAGATGTTGAAGAAAATGGAGGACAAAGCTAAATCTCTGCAAACAGTCAAGGATTTCTTACAGGTACAGCCTCCAAGATTTAGCAGGCAGTGGCCTACAAAGAATTGGTCCTTTCCAGTGTCAGACAGGCCACAAAGAGGCAGATACAGACGCCCTAGAGGCAGATCCCAGCACCAAGGCTCATACAGGTCTAAACAATGGGGGGTACTTCTACCTCCAAAAGCGGAGAAGACCAATCACAGCCGTACAGGAAACAGTCCCAATGACTTCCCCCTGTCTGCACTAAGCACTTATTTCCTTGCAGCACCCTTAGGGGGAAAATTAGCACTTTTTTCTCAAAATTGGCAAGCAATAACCCAGGACAAATGGGTCTTGGATATAGTGTCACAAGGCTACAGGTTTCACTTTCACACCCTGCCAAGGACAAACGGTTTGCCAGACCTGCCAAAAAAAAATCAATGGGCAGAGGCACAAAAGCAAGTGTCATCCCTCATGGACATGAGGGCCATTCAGCAAGTACCACAGCAAGAGCAGGGACAAGGATTTTACTCTACTGTTCTTAGTGCCCAGAAAGGACAAAGCCTGGAGACCAGTACTGGACCTATCTATTCTAAGCACATATCTGGATATTCCAAGATTGAAAATGTTGACTCTGCAGCAGCTTCTGCCCATGCTGGGCAAGAAGGCTTGGATTGTGACTTTAGACCTAAAAGAAGCATACCTGCATGTCCCAATCAGAGAGTCATGCAGAAGATGTCTCAGATTCATAGCTGGCTCAATGCACAACCAATTCTCTGCACTGCCCTTTGGTGTATTTGCTGCACCCAGGGTCTTCACAAAATGCCTGGCTCCAGTAATTTCATTTTGCAGACAGAGGAATACATATATATCCTTACCTGGACGACTGCCTTATTCAAGCAGAGAGCAAGGACATTCTGCTACAGCATCTGGCGTTTGTAAAGATTACTAACATGCCTAGGCTGCACAGTAAACAAAAATAAATCAAAATTAGTACCCTTTCAAGAGATAATATTCCTGGGTGCAAGCTTAAATACAACTGCCCAGATGGCTTATCTCACGCCAGACAAAGGCAACTGACTACTTATTTCAAAATGTTGGCAACAAAGATCCAGTTATCTCAAGAAAAATTCTGCAGGCTTTGGGCTGCATGGCATCCTGCATTCTGCTAATTCCATATGCAACACTGCATATGAGGAAACTTCAATGGTATCTAAAAAGTGTTTGGACTAAACATCGCCACAGCCTGGAAACAATAATTACCCTCATTCCCTGCCTGCAACAGGGGTTTCGATGGTGGGCAAAGGCCTGTCACCACAAGGGGCAGCCATTCGCTTTACCCACTGCCAGGCAGATATTAACAATAGCTGCATCAGATTATGCCTGGGGGGCGCACATGGCAGGAAGATGTATTCAGGGCACATGGTCCGCAAGCCAAATGCATCTACATATCAACCAAAAAGAGATGCTAGCTGTTCAGAATGCCCTGACAGCCTTCAAGGATCTACTTCATCCAGGACAACTACTGATAAAGATGGACAATGCTACAGTCCTGTGGTACATAAGCAGGGAGGCACTCATTCCTACCCCCTATGCAGACTAGCCATGACTTTGTGGGACACAGCATTGACTTACAAGTACATCTGCAGGCACAATTCCTGCTAGGAAAGATAAATACTCTGGCAGACGAACTAAGCAGAAACCTCATGGATCCCCACAAGTGGAAATTGGATCCGCAAGTCTTCAGCATAACAAGGAATTGGGGATTTCCGGACAGAGACCTATTTGCCTCCCCTCACAACTGCCAACTACAGAGATTCTGCACAAGGACTTGTCACAAGCAAGCATGGAAAGTGGATGCTCTGTCTTTCAGCTGGAAAAACCTAGCAGTATATGCCTTTCCTCCACTGCCTCTCCTCCCCAAGGTACTCCTAAAAGTCAGATGAGAGAAGCCAAAAATGATACTGATTGCCCCAAACGAGCCCCGCCGGCACTGGTACCCAATCCTAAGGAACTTGTCTCAGTACCCAGCCTGGACATTACCTCAGATTCCTCACTTACTGTCACAACACAACACAACAATCCGATCCTGCACAGCCAACTCAAGACCTTAAATCTGGCAGCATGGCAGATAATGTAGTCATTCAAAACACACCTCTCTCTAAAGCGGTGATGGATGTTATTTTGGAGGCCAGGAGGCCTAGTACCAGAAAATCCTATGCTGAAAAATGGAAGAGATTCTGTGCTTGGAACCAGGCACAAGGGATTGACACGACTGTACCAAATATTCCTCAGATTTTGCAATATTTAACTGAGATGCTGGACAAAGGCCTATCTTTTTCATCAATTAAGATTCATGCCTCTGCCATTTCCGCTCATTACAGTACAGAGCCACCTATTTTTTCTCATCCTTTATTAAGGCAGTACCTCAAAGGAGCCAAAAACTTAAGGCCTCCGAGGAGATTTCCAGTACCTGCATGGGACCTCAATTATGTCTTGGAAAAACTCACCCTGCCTCCTTTTGAGCCAGCAGCTACAGCTAATATAAAATTTTTATCATGGAAAACAGCTCTGCTCCTAGCAATAACCTCTGCAAGATGAGTCTCAGAGCAGCAGGCACTCGTAGCTGTGGAACCTTTTATCATTTTCCATCCAGATAGTGTTTCTCTGAGGACAAACCCCACATTTATGCCTAAGGTAGTGTCCAGTCTGGCCCTTAACCAAACTATTCATTTGCCTACCCTTTACCCAAACCCACAGAATAAGGGCATTCTTTGGACGTACACAGACAGCTGTGCTTCTACTTAGAACCAAAGCTTTCAGAAAGACTGAGCAACTACTAGTGGCATATGCTGAAGGCTCACAAAGAAAGGCTATCTCAAAGCAGACTATTTCAGAGTGGATAGGCCACTGCATTTGTTTCTGCTATTCACAACATGGCAAATCGGTGCTTAAGGGCATTAGGCCACATTCAACCAGAGCAGCAGCCACTTCAGCAGCCTTCCTCAGAGGAGTACCAACCAAAGACATTTTAGAGGTTGCAACTTGAAGTTCAGTGCACACTTTTACAAAGCACTATCACTTACCACTCTACTCTTAATCCAGGGCAGGCTTTGCCACTGCAGATGTTCGTGTTACACTGCTGCAGTCATCACACTTGGTTATCCTGCCGTCAGGCGGTCCCGTAGTCAGCCCGAGTTCCAAAGTCTTGGTCTGGCGTCTGTTGCTGTCGCTTCTTCCCTGACGTCAGTGCGCCAGGGGTATAAAAGATGCATCCGATGCCATTTTCTCCAATGTTCATCGTGCATACAGCTGCAGTCATAACAGATGGGTTCTCCTGCCGTCAGGCGGGTCCTCAGTCGGCCGAATTCCAAAGTCTAGGTCCAGCGTCGGTTGTAGTCGCTTCTTCCCTGACGTCAGTGCGACAGGGGGTGTAAAAGAACCAGCCGACGCCATTTTCTTCAGTCTTTCTTGCCGCGCGGTGCCCGAAGCAGAAGCAGTTCGCAAGTGCCGGTCGGCCAGCCCCTGAAATTACGAAAATTTTGCAACCGAAGTCTTCTTGAAAGCTAAGTACCCCGTTGGGGAAACTTTTCTTGCCTCAGACCGATGTCAGACAAAGTTAATAATTGTATTTCATGTGGGAAGCAAATACCGCATAAGGATTTTCATTCCCTCTGTATTCCTTGCTTAGGCCCAGACCACGACGTCTCGGTCTGTCGTTTTTGTGCTACATTCAACAAACGCATCATTAAGTGTCGGGCGGAGTTCGCCCAGCATTATTTTGGCAAAAAATTTAACTATATTATGTCGTCGGATACTCCGACTCCAGTTTTGTCTAAAAAACGCAAAGATAAGGACCGACACACGAGGTCCACGGCCTCTACCGACACCACGCCAAAGCCGACTACAGGTGGTCCGGTTCTCGGCGAGGCGCCTACGCAGCCCCTGACTACTGACGACACTTCATTGGCAGTGTCTTCTGTGCCCGAGGTCGCAGGCTCCTCGGCCCACACCCCGACTACAGATACCGAAGCCACTCTTGGTGGTGAATCTCAAAGACAGGTCTGCCTCCTCTCAAGGTGTCTTCAGACCTTCCTCTTCTTTTTCCATCAAGGCTTTCACTAAGTCTAAAGCAGCCATGCATTCTAAGAGACAAGCTACACAGGGCCCTTCTCCAGGCCCCATGCCTAAAAAAACAGATGCTTAAAATGGCTGAGGATTTAATTACTCTTATCAGGGGTTCTCAATCCCCCCGGACAAAATGCAGTGGAGTCCATTCCCTCTGTCTCCCACCCAGAGGATTACTCATTTGGGGAAGCCTTGCATACCTTAAGGGAACACTTCCACTGGGAAGGCCAAGAGTACTCAGATTCCAAGAAAAGGCTTAGGGATTTTCTCTTGCTACCTCAGCACAGGCCTCTGGCTATACCTCCTGTCTTAGACATACTAGATGATGTGTATTCGGAGGCCTGCCTTAACCCAGACTCTTTGCCTCCAGCCCCAGTCAAGCCTGACGGGTACTAACGGGTTCCTGACTCTCACCAATTTTTATACAAAAGCCATGCGGCTGACCCAGAAACTATCTCACAGGGCCCCAAGGGAATTAAGGCCTCCAGTGCTAAAAATCCATTACCTTCCAAGAGAGATTCCAGATCTTTAAAAAGGTGGGGGGGAAAAGGTATACACCTCTGCTACCTTAACCATGAGGGCATTAAACTGCCAGTTCCATATGTTAAAGTACCAACAGTTTCTGTTATCACAGTTGAGAAGCAAAATGTCACAACCTGAACAACCAGACATGAAGGAGTTGCAGGATTTGATGCATAGTGCAGAACAAGTGGGTAAACATGCCTTGCAATGCGGTTTTGATGCTCTAGAGGCCTCATGTAGAGCTGCTGTTACAGGATCAGTCATACGTAGACATGCCTGGCTCAAGAAGCAAACCTTACCAGATCATGTCAAAGCTAAATTACTAGATGCCCCTCTACAAAAGGATGTATTATTTGGTGTTAAAGCTGAGGAGGTATTAAAGAAAATGGAGGAAAAGGCTAAATCAATGCAAACAGTGAAAGATTTTCTACAGGTACAACCTCCACGTTTCAGTAGAAATTGGCCTTCCAAAAATTGGTCCTTTCCAGCCACGGACAGACCCCAAAGAGGTAGATACAGGCGCCCGAGGGGCAGAGGGCAATCTCAAGGATCGTTTAGAGGCAGACAATGGCAAGCTCCTACACAAAGAGGTGGTGAGGATAGTTCATAGCCATTCAGAAAGCAAACCCAATGACTTTCCCCTTTGCATGCCAAGCAACGCTCAAATGGCAGCATCCTTAGGCGGAAAACTGGCATTTTCAAAAAATTGGCATATTGTCACAAAAGACAAATGGATCCTGGACATTATAAACAGAGGCTACAGATTCCATTTTCACACCCTTCCACAAAAGAGAGGCATGCCAAACCTGCCACACAATCAAAGGGCAGAGGCACAAAGACAAATTTCAGATCTCATGGACATGAAAGCTATTCAAGAGGTACCTACTCAAGAACAAGGTCAAGGGTTTTATTCCAGACTATTCCTGGTACCAAGGAAGGGAAAAGATTGGAGACCTATTTTGGAACTATCCATCCTAAACACATTTTTACTTGTGCCAAAATTCAAGATGCTCACATTACAGCAGCTTCTTCCCATGCTGGGCAAGGAGTCTTGGCTGGTAACATTGGACCTCAAGGAGGCATACTTGCATGTCCCAATCAGACAAAATTGCAGAAGATACCTCAGATTTCTTGCAGGTTCAACCCATTATCAATTCTCTGCATTGCCCTTTGGCTTATCTACTGCGCCCAGAGTATTCACGAAATGCCTGGCATCAGTAATTGCCTACTGCAGACTTCAAGGGATACAAATATACCCATATTTGGACAACTGCCTGATCCAGGCAGACAGCAAGCACATACTTCTGAAACATCTGGCTTTTGTAATAATGTTGTTGAATTCTCTGGGATACACAGTCAACAAAAAGAAATCAAGGCTAATACCCTCTCAGAAAATAATTTTCCTGGGTGCCAACTTGGACACAAACACCCAGATGGCCTACCTCACGCCAGAGAAACAGGGCAACTAACTCAATACTTCAGAAAACTAGCAAATTTCACCAGGCTGACTGCAAGGAAAATCCTGCAGGCTCTGGGATTCATGGCATCTTGCATCCTACTAATCCCATGTGCAAAGCTGCATATGAGGAAACTTCAATGGTACCTGAAAAACCTATGGTCTCAACACAGCCACAGTTTGGAAACAATAATACCACTGATTCCATGTCTTCAAAAGGAATTTCTGTGGTGGGCTCAAGCATGCCAAAGAAACACAGGTCTCCCATTCTGCAAGCCTCAAGCAAATCAGGTCATCACAACAGACGCCTCGGACTACGCCTGGGGGGCGCACATGACAGATCGGTGCATTCAGGACAAATGGTCCCAAAAAGAAAAGCACCTACACATCAATCAAAAGGAAATGCTAGCAGTAATAAATGCTATTATAGCTTTCAAAAACCTTCTGCATCCAGGCCAACTATTGATAAGGACAGACAACGCCACAGTAATGTGGTACATAAACAAACAGGGAGGAACCCATTCATACCCCCTATGCAGGCTGGCCATGTCACTTTGGAACATGGCTCTGGAATTACAAATCGAACTTCAAGCACAGTACTTGCCAGGCAAGGAAAACACGCTGGCAGACAACCTAAGCAGAAATATGACAGACCCACACGAATGGAAGTTGCATCCTCAAGTTTTTACAGAAATAATTCAAGCATGGGGAAGGCCAGACATAGATCTCTTTGCCTCCCACAAAAATCACCAATTGACAAAATTCTGCTCAAGGACTTTTCATCCACAGGCCTGGAGAGTGGACGCTCTCTCTTTCAGTTGGAAAACAATGGCAGTTTATACCTTTCCACCTCTTCCTCTGCTGCCCAAAGTTCTATTAAAAGCCAAAGCAGACAGACCAAAGATGATTCTCATTGCTCCAGACTGGCCAAGACAGCACTGGTACCCACTCCTGAGAAGCCTGATGCATTCCCCACCATGGGACCCTACCTCTAAGGCCTCTTCTGACTCAGCACAACTTCAAAACTCTTCACAGTCAGCTGAAAACACTCAATCTGGCCGCGTGGAAGATTCCTTAACTTCACAACAGACCCTGCTTTCCAAGGAGGTGCAGGATGTCATTTTGGAGGCCAGAAGGCCTTCTACTAGGAAAGCTTACTCAGCAAAATGGAAGCGATTTTGTGCCTGGAATGAGAAAAAGGGCCAGAATCCTGGAATACTGAATTTACCTCAAATATTACAGTATCTAGCTGAGCTGCTAAGCAGTGGACTTTCATTCTCCTCCATCAAAAGCCATGCCTCAGCCATTTCTGCAGAATACAACACTGATCCTCCTTTATTCTCTCATCCCCTCTTAAGACAGTTCTTCAGAGGGGCTAAGAATATAAAACCCCCAAGGAAACAGCCAATACCTGCTTGGGACCTCAATTTTTTCATTCTAGAAAAGCTGACCTTACCTCCTTTTGAGCCAGCTGCCTCAACAGATTTGCAATATTTGTCCTGGAAAACAGCCTTCCTCCTGGCTATCACCTCAGCTCGCAGGGTATCGGAACTACAAGCCCTCATGTCTGTGCAGCCTTTCATCATTTTCCATCAGGACAGAGTTTCATTACGAACCAATCCGTCCTTTTTGCCAAAGGTGGTATCCAGGGTAGCTCTGAATCAGGCTATTCACTTACCTACCTTTTACCCTAATCCTCAAAACAAAGGGGAGAGACTACTACATTCCTTGGACATTCACAGACAGCTACGTTATTATTTGGACAGAACAAAGCCTTTCAGAAAATCAGAACAACTCTGTGTCCTATGCCTTAGTAGCTCAAGGGAAGCCCAATTTCCAAACAGACAATCTCAAAATGGATAGCCCACTACATACGCTTTTGTTACTCTTTTCATGGTAAAACTGTGCCTGCAGGCATCAGATCTCACTCCACAAGGGCCACAGCTACCTCTGCAGCTTTCCTCAGAGGAGTTCCTACCAAAGATATTTTGGAAGCAGCCACTTGGAGTTCTGTGCATACCTTCTCCAAGCACTACCACCTACCATTATACTCCAAAACTAGAGCAGACTTTGCCACTGCAGTCTTGCAGGGCATCCTGGCTCCTCCTAGTTCCACTTAGTGCCTACCACCCCTTTTTTAGCTTTGGGATTCTACCCATCTGTTATGACTGCAGCTGTATGCATGATGAACATAGTACAGTTTTGTACCTACCATAAATGTAGATGTTCGAGTGCTAATACAGCTGCAGTCCAGGTTTCCCTCCCCTCTTGGGACAGGCCTATTGGCTAACACCTCCTCATACAACTTGATTGGGGTATTCATTTATGGTGTATTTGCTTGCAACTACTGTTTTTTGATTATATTGCACTGCACTATTACATAAATTTATGTATTGCCTTCCTTCTGGGGGCACCTGACATCTGGGGCAAGAAAAACTGAAGAAAATGGCGTTGGTTGGTTCCTTTATACCCCTGTCGCACTGACGTCAGGGAAGAAGCGACTACAACTGACGCCGGACCTAGACTTTGGAATTCGGCCGACCGAGGACCTGCCTGACGGCAGGAGAAACCCATCTGTTATGACTGCAGCTGTATTAGCACTCTAACATCTACATTTATGGTAGGTACAAAACTGTACTTTTCCCTCCAGCCCCCTGGTTTCTCTCTCTCTCTCGCTGTCTTTCCTCTCTATGGCTTTTACTCCCCCCTTTCAGGGATATTGGTACTTACTTTTTTACTGGTGGTGTTCCCTCCCACCTTAACTTAGCTCCCTATTTTGGGGGGCTCCTGACATTTGGATCAAGAAAAACTGATGTAATTGTGTCTGCTGCCTGTTTTTTTTACCCCTAACGTCAGTCCTGAAGCGACAGCATTTGGCGCAGAAATACTAAGGGCCGACTGAGGGCTACCTGTAGGCAGATAACCCTAGTGTGATGACTGCAGCAGTGAATACACTGCAACATCTACATTTATGCTAAGTGTATACGACTATACTTTGTGGGGGGAACAGCCCCCCACATGGGGGTGCAGGGGGGGCTTGCCTTTGTTTTTTTAGTGTTTTCGTTGTTTTGGGGGCAGGGTTGTGTATGTTTGTGTATTTTGTTACGTTCGATGTTGAGTGTTCGTGATTGTGGTGTTTCGTTATTTTGAGGGTTTGACATTCTGGACTACATACTGAAATTTGACTCTCTTCAAGAGGAACCTTGATGAGTGGATGGGAGATCGTAGGTTTACCCCGGGTATCACTTCTGTGTCACTATTAGACTGAGGCACAGTATACTAACCTCGAAAAAGGGCATAACAAAATTAATTTAAAATGGGTGGCGAAAGCCAAACATACTCTGGCTAGGCTTATAAATGCCCTAGGGCAGATAGCCTAGTATGAACCTATGAACCTATTTCAATATTTAAAGTTAAAGAAGTGGAGCCGTCTCAAGCATATAGCAAGTGAGTGAGGGGGTAGTAGGCCTACTGCTTTGATTTCTGCTAGGAAAGTTAGTTACATGCACTTAATGGTGAGTCAACTCTACCATATATTCCACAATGACAGGGTTTCTATGAGAGTTAATCCTTCCTTTATGCCTAAAATGGTCTCATTTACCTTGAGACAGTCTGTCAGTCTCCCTGGCTGTCCACAGGCTGCTCAGATAATACCTGGGCAAAACTCAATCCTGCTGGAAAGCTGACTAGTTATAAAGGTAAGAGGAAAGGGGCAACAGTTGTCAAAGCAAGCTGTCTCCATATGGTTGTCTTGTGCTATTTGCTTTTTCCCACCATAATAAGCTTACTTCCAAGTAGGTGTTATGGAGTCTTCCTCCTCCCTTTTTACATTCTAAGTTGTAGTAATCTAACCATATAGTTCAGGATACATCGGTGATCTAATGTTGAATATAGCAGAGTTGTCAAAAGTGAACGTCCCATAACAGTAGATGTTCAGCTAGTTCACTAGAGTAGCCTGCCCGCCCTCAAATTCCCTTTTTTGTTTGTTGTATTACCAGGGTGTGGCTGTATATATCTTTGTGTACAGTATTGCTAGAAAACAAAACAAAGCAAAATGCAACTTTCCTTTCAGGGCTGTTTCCCTTTCTGGAACAAGAACGTTCTGAACTTTTGGCACGCTCTGTTTTATATGCAGCTTCTATAGACCTCATGACAGTGCATGTAGAAAAGTGCCTTTAACTTTGAAAGTTGGCTGGTTGCAACGGGGTAGGACCCATATAGCTTAGACTTCTGCAGCAGTGATTTATTAGAACATCTAGTGCTGGTGCAAGTTTACTTAAGTATTTCAAAAGTCAATGAAACAGACTTGCAGCACATAGCAACATGTGGTGTTTACAGGACGAGTAATAAATTGAGGCCAAAGTGTTAGACAATATAACATGACTATGGATGTTCTTCATGTTTCACTGTTGCAGTCATTACAATTGGGTTTTCTTCTTGCAGGTAGCCCTCAGTCGGCCTGATTATCAAAGTCTTGGGTCCTGCGTCAGTTGCTCTCTCATCTTCCATGACATCAGGTAGTCAGGGGTATAAAGCATGCACCTGATGGCATTACATCAGTCTTTCTTGCAGAAGCAGTTCGCAAGTGCCAGTTGGCCGACTCTTGAAATTTTCATTTTCGAGTTTCAGATCCGAAGTCTTCAACTAAGCTAAGTACCCCATTGGGGAACCTTTTTCTTGCTCTAAACTGATGTCAGTAAAAGTTAACAATTGTATTTCTTGTGGAGAGCAAGTACCTCATAAAGATTTTCATTTGTGCTACATTCCTTGCTTAGGCCCAGACCACAACTTACCTCGCTGTCGGTTTTGTGCCTTATTCAAACCTCGAACGATTCGTCATCTGTTCATTTTCCCTTCTAAATATTTTGGAACTTTGTTCAATTATCCAGAAATGGCTTCGGTAAGCCACCTGACTACCGACATTCCAAAAAAAAATGCAAAGATAAAGACAGAGACGGACCGCATAGGTCCAAAGCTGCCGCCAAAGCTTCTCCTGAGCTAGTCGCCAGTTCGCCGGTACTCAGGCACTTTCGCAGCCCCTGATACCCACTACTTCAGATTTGCAGGCCTCTACTGAGACCCATTCGGAGTCCCAGTATGCTGCGAGATGCTTCTTTGACTGTGGAACCTGCGGATTTCTCTACCTTGGATGGGTCTGGAGCCGCTGTGCAGGCACCGGCTTCTGAGGGTGTATTCAGGCCTTCTGACTTGCATATTAAACAGACGCCATCTTCTTCTTCTTCAAGGCCTAAAACTCGATCTATGCCTGGAAATCCGACGCCCATACCGCATGGTCAGGCCGCTATGCCTAAAAAACAAATAAGAATGGCTGAAGACCTTATTACTCTAATCAGGGGAAGCCACCCTTCTCTCTCTGAGACCTAGAACTGATTTTCCTTCTGATTCTTCTGATCAGGATTCTAAAATTTTTTTCTTCTGATGACCAGGATTCGCCCTTATCCACCTATGAGGATTCTGATGCAGAGGACTCCATTCCCTCTGCTTCCCCTCCAGAAGATTTCTCTTTTGGTGAAACTTTGCACACACTTGGGGAGCATTTCCACTGGGAAAGCCAGGATTACTCTGACTCCAAAAAGAGGCTTAGGGAATTTTTACTCCTACCTAAACACCGGCCTTTAGCTGTGCCTCCTGTACTGGACATTATAGATGATGCCCTCTTGGAATCTAGCCTGGCCCAAGGCCCTTTACCTCCGGCTCCCAGGAAACCTGACCGGTATTATAGAGTACCTGACTCTCAAGTTCCTCGCTTAAGAATCCTACTGCATACCCAGAGACCATTTCACAGGGACCCAAAGGCATTAAGGCTACTACTGCCAACAACCCTACCCCCACTGATGGAGATTCCAGGGCCCTGGACAGATGGGCTAAGAAAGGTATACACTTCTGCAACTTTGGCCATTAGGGCCTTAAACTGCCAGTTTCATATATTAAAGTATCAGCAGCATATTATTGGATTGCTTAAACAGAAAATTATGTTGATTCCTGACTGTACTGAAAATAAAGAATTACAGGCTCTAATTCATTCTGCTGAACAAGTTGGAAAACATACTTTGCAATGGGGTTTTGATTCATTAGAGGCATCTTGCAGGGCTGCTGTCACTGGGTCTGTACTTAGAAGGCATGCTTGGCTTAAGGGAGCAATCTTTACCAGATCATGTCAAAGCTAAATTACTGGATGCTTCCTTAAACCAAGACCGCCTGTTTGTCAACAGAGCAGAAGTACTACTTAAAAAGATGGAGGAAAAACCTAAATCTATGCAAACTGTTAAAGATTTCTTGCAAGTACAACCTCCCAGATTTAGTAGGCACTAGCCTTCTAAGAATTGGTCCTTTTTTGCCTCTTCCAGGTTTTCTCAGTTCAAACCCAGAACCAGCAGAACACCCAAGCTTCAGTCCCAAGGTACTCACAGGCCTAAGCAGTGGGTGGGCTCCCACTTCCAAAGCTGGGAGTAGTAAGACACCCCCCTATGGTAAACTTGACTTAAGTTAACAACTTAACTTTAAACCTTCCAAGCCCTGCTCAACTGACTGTTCCTTTAGGGGAAAGATCGCCCTGCATGCAAAAACTGGGAACTCATTACCAAAGACAAATGGGATGTCCTTCAAGGATGCATCTGCGGTCCTAACATATGGGTTGTCCTGCCTCAGGCAGCCCTTCGGTCGGATTCCAAAGTCTGGGTCTGGCCTCGGCTGATGTCGCACTTCACCCGACGTCATAGCTGCTATGAATTGGGTATAAAGGCATCAGCCGACGCCATTTTCCTCAGTCTTTCTTGCCGCGCGGTGCCCAAAGCAGAAGCTGTTCGCAAGTGCCGGTCGGTCAGATCCAGAGATTTCTACTACCGAAGACTTCTAAAAAGCTAAGTACCCCGTTGGGGACTCTTTCTTGCCTCAGCCGATGTCAGAAAAAGTAAATAATTGTTTAACTTGTGGGAAACAAATACCTCATAAGGATTTCCACTCTTACTGCCTTCCTTGCTTAGGCCCAGACCACGACGTATCAGCTTGTCTAGCCTGTGCTTCCTTCAACCGACGGACACTTAGACGTCGGTCGGAGTTTGCAGAGGAGTTTTTCGGACCCGCTTTTGCTTACAAAATGCCGTCGGAGACTCTGACTTCACAATTAGCTAAAAAGCGTAAGGAAAAGGACCGACACTCGCGGTCCGCGGTTTCGGCCGAAACCACGGTTAAGCCAACCGCGAGTGTCTCGGTTTCGGCTGAAACAGAGTCCACGGTTCTTCCTTCGGCCGAAAGCATGCCTCCGATAGCCGAGGCCTCACACAGCATGGCTGAATCTGCTACTGAAATTTCCCCTGCTGTAGCAGGCACCCAGGATTTATCAGATACTATTCCTTTAGACATATCTACTCCTGCACGTGGAGCTGCTAGGCCCCCTGCATCTATGTCTATCAAGGCTTTTTCCAGGGCTAAAGCAGCTAAATCTTCTAAGGCCTTGCCTGCTAAAACCCCCTCACACAGGCCTACCTCTAGTTCCCAAATGCTCAGCCTGGCTGAGGATCTCATTTCTTTGATCAGGGGATCCCAGCCTCACCCAGACAGGGCCTCTCAACCCCCTCCAGAGAAGAGGCCTAGAGCAGAGCTCCCGGATCCTGTCTCTACAGACTATTCCTCGGATGATTCAGAAAACTCAGACCCTCCAGAAGGTCCATATTCACCTTATGAGGATTCTGATGCAGAAGACTCCATTCCTTCTGCCTCTCCTCCTGAGGAATTTTCTTTTGGGGAAACCTTACATGCTATGAGAGAGCATTTTCAATGGCAGGGCCAGGATTTTTCAGATTCAAGGAAAAGGCTAAGGACCTTTTTACATTTACCACAGCATAGGCCTTTAGCCATTCCTCCAGTACTAACAGTTGTTGATGATGCATTTAATGATGCCTGTACTGCCCCTGACTCCCTTCCCCCGGCCCCTGCCAAGCCTGACAGATATTACAGGGTCCCGGACACACACTTTCACTTGTATAAGGCTCCTATTGCAGATCCTGAAACCATTTCACAGGGCCCCAAAGCTGTAGCAGCTGCCTCTGCCAAAAACCCCCTCCCCTCTGAAAGAGAATCTAGAGCTTTGGAGAGATTGGGTAAAAACGTTTATACTTCTGCTACTCTTTCGGCTAGGGCCTTAAACTGTCAATTCCACATGATTCAGTATCAGGAATTTTTGTTAGACCAGCTAAATAAAAAAATTGTCCTCTCCTGAACCTATAGACCGTAAGTCCCTTCAGGATTTGGTACATAACACTCAGCAGGTCAGTAATCATTCCTTAAAATGCGGCTATGATGCACTGGAGGCTTCCTTTAGATCAGCTATGACGGGAACAGTGATCAGAAGGCATGCATGGTTAAAAGAGCAATCCTTACCAGACCATGTAAAGTCAAAGCTCCTAGATGCTCCCATGGAGAAACAGTTTGTTTGGCTCCCCTGCACAGCAAGTGCTTAAGAAGGTGGAAGAAAAAGCAAAATCTGTCCAAACAGTCAAGGATTTCTTACAGGTCCAGCCGACGAGGTTTAGTAGATATTGGCCTTCGAAGAATTGATCCTTTCCAGACACCTCCAGAGCTCAGAGAGGCAGAAATAGGCGCCCAAGAGGCAGAGGTCAATCCAGAGGTGCCTACAGGGGACGTCAGTGGCAGCCTAACAACCAGAGAAGTTCTGCCACAGATCCAGCTACTACCACTTCCACAGGACAAACACAATGACTTGACTCTGATACCGCCTACCAGGGAACAACTGGAAGCACCCTTAGGCGGAAAGCTAGCCTTATTTTCCGTAAACTGGCATTACATTACAGGAGACAAATGGATTTTACAGACAATAGACAAAGGCTACAGGTTTCACTTCCACACTCTACCAAAAAGAGAGGAATGCCAAACCTACCACCAAACCAAAAAACAAACGCTCTAGGACAAATCAACCACTTACTAAGGATGAGAGCTATAGAAAAGGTACCGCCTATGGAACAAGGGCAAGGCTTTTACTCCAGACTTTTCCTAGTACCAAGGAAAGAAAACCAATGGAGGCCTATTCTCGACCTGTCCGCTCTGAACACATATCTCATTGTTCCAAAATGCTGACCCTACAGCAACTTCTTCCCATGCTGGGCAAGGAGTCTTGGCTGGTGACTCTAGATCTCAAGGAGGCATACCTGCACGTCCCTATACGACCAGATTGCAGAAGATACCTCAGATTTCTTGCAGGATCAGAGCATTATCAATTCTCAGCATTGCCTTTTGGCTTATCTACTGCGCCCAGAGTATTCACGAAATGCCTGGCATCAGTAATTGCTCATTGCAGGCTTCAGGGAATTCAGATTTATCCATACCTGGACGACTGCCTAATACAAGCGGACAACAAGACCAAATTAACAAAAGATTTGGAGAAGGTTATACAACTACTGCAAGCCCTGGGATACACAGTCAACATGAAAAAGTCAAGACTGGTACCATCCCGAAGGATAACATTCTTGGGTGCAGAACTGGACACATCAAATCAGATGGCATTTCTCACAGCAGAAAAGCAAAAGCAACTACCATTCTATTTCATGGCATTAACAACACAGAACCAGCTTACAGCAAGGAAAGTCCTGCAAGCCCTGGGTTACATGGCATCCTGCATAATATTGATTCCACATGCCAGGCTGCATATGAGAAAGTTGCAATGGTACCTAAGGAATGTATGGCCTCAACACAAGCACAGTCTAGAAGCCCAGATTCCAATAATACCATGCCTGAAACAAGAATTCCTGTGGTGGGCTCAGGCCTGTCAGTTGAACAGAGGACTGCCTTTCCACAAACCTCACCCAAGCCAGACTATCACCACGGACGCCTCAGACCTAGGCTGGGGGGCACACATGGCGGGCAAGTGTATACAAGGCCTATGGACACAAGACCAGCTGAACCTACACATAAATCAAAAAGAGATGCTGGCAGTGAAACAGGCACTTCAGACATTAAGACCTTTTCTTCAACAGGGTCATTTGCTGATAAGGACGGACAACACCACAGTCGTGGTATATCAACAAACAGGGAGGCACGCACTCATATTCTCTATGCCGGATGGCAATGGACCTGTGGAATGTGGCTCTGAACCTCAACATTCAACTCCAGGCAAAATTTGTGCCAGGAAAAGACAATATACTAGAAGACACCTTAAGCAGAACTACCACGGATGCCTACGAATGGATGCTGCATCCAGACATCTTCAAAACCATTACAAAAAAATGGGGACTACCAGAAATAGACCTGTTCGCAATCCCACACAACCACCAATTGAGGAAATTCTGCACAAGGACATATCACCCACTTGCTTGGAAGGTGGACTCCCTATCCTTCAGTTGGGAAAACCTGACTGCATATGCATTCCCACCTCTTCCTTTGATGCACAAAGTGCTACTGAAGATCAAAGAAGATCACCCAAGGATAAACCTGATGGCTCCAGACTGGCCGAGGCAGCATTGGTACCCGCTACTGAGGAGCATGTCTCGGACGCACGCATGGCCTCTACCTCTAGTTCCTTTACTGCTAACACAGAACAACTACAAGATCCTACATCCAAACCTGAAAACACTACAGCTAGCTGCTTGGAATATTACATAAAGCAAAATAACCCAGATTTAGCTCAGAGGGTTAAAGACATTATCCTGGAGGCTCGCAGACCCTCCACAAGGAAGACTTATTCAGCCAAATGGAAAAGATACCTCATTTGGAGTGCAGCAAAAGGAGAAAATGTATCATTAGCAAACATAGCTAACATCCTGGAATACTTAGCAGAGCTTTTCCACAATGGCCTGTCTTACTCCTCCATTAAGATTCATACATCAGCAATTTCAGCCGAATACAACATGGATCCTCCAGTCTTCTCTCATCCTCTACTCAGGCAGTTTCTGAGAGGAATTAAAAATGTAAAGCCTCCAAGGAAGCCACCTTTGCCTACATGGGATCTTAATTTTGTGTTGGAAAAGTTAACACTTCCCCCTTTCGAACCAGCAGCAACGGCAGGATTACAATTCTTATCTTGGAAAACTGCTTTCCTGCTTGCAATCACTTCAGCAAGAAGGGTTTCTGAATTACAGGCATTAATGGCAGTACAGCCCTTCCTTATCTTCCATCAGGATAGAGTGTCCTTGAGAACTAACCCTACTTTTATGCCAAAAGTGGTCTCCAGGGTATCATTGAACCAAGCAATCCATCTACCAACATTCTTCCCCAACCCACAGAACAGGGGGGAAAGGCTATTACATACCTTGGATGTACACAGACAATTGTGCTACTATCTGGACAGAACCAAGACCAGCAGAAAAACTGACCAGCTTCTGGTAGCATATGCAACAGGAATGGAAGGAAAAGCAATTTCAAAACAGACAATCTCAAAATGGATAGGAAATTGCATTAGATTTTGTTACTCTTTTCATGGAAAGACAACTCCAGAAAACATCAGACCTCACTCCACAAGAGCTACATCCATTACTACAGCTTTCCTACGAGGAGTGGCTACCAAAGACATTTTAGAAGCTGCTACTTGGAGCTCCGTGCATACATTTGCCAAGCATTATAATCTACCTTTATACTCCAGATACCGAGCAGGTTTTGCAACTGCTGTTTTGCAAGGGATCTTAGCTACACCATAATCATCTTAGTGCCTCCTCCCCCAGTTTGGCTATGGTATTCTACCCATATGTTAGGACTGCAGATGCATCCTTGAAGGACATAGTACAGTTTTGTACCTACCATAAATGTAGATGTCCGAGAGGTATGCATCTGCAGTCAGGATTACCCACCCTCCTTCCCCTCTGTGGTACTCCTAGGGTATTTGCCCATCTTGTAGCTAGCTGGGGGAATCTATTATGGTGTATTTGTTTGTATATATGTATATACATGCTTATATTGTTTGCTCTCTACTGTTTGGAATCATTTGCATTTATCCAAATTTAGCCTTCCTAGAGGGCACCTGGCATCTGGGGCAAGAAACACTGAGGAAAATGGCGTCGGCTGATGCCTTTATACCCAATTCACAGCAGCTATGACGTCGGGTGAAGTGCGACATCAGCCGAGGCCAGACCCAGACTTTGGAATCCGGCCGACCGAAGGGCTGCCTGAGGCAGGACAACCCATATGTTAGGACTGCAGATGCATACCTCTCGGACATCTACATTTATGGTAGGTACAAAACTGTACTTTTTAAATATAGATGTTAAGTTGTCTATCTCGCCTTCATTCTTGCTGGATGGGTTCGGAGCCGATCCTCGGCTCCGACTCGGCCAATACTAAAGCTCGAGAGCTAATTCCACCGGCTCGAGGCTCCCCCATATCCCACAATGCTAGGCGGTAACTCCCCAGATCTCGTTTGCCGCTTAGCTGATGAGGTTCTCTTTCCAACCGGCTCTGCAGGTTAGTTACTTTTATAAAAGTTTTACCAAAGTTAGACCCCCTTTAAGTTAATTTTTCAGTAGTTCTTAGTTAATTACTTAGTTTTTTACCACTCCCTTACAAATCTCCCCCCCCCTTTTCTAAAAAATTTTCCAAGGGTTCTTTCATTAGGCCTTAGGCCCCTTCCCACCCCTCCTAGTAGTTGGAATGAGTGTGTTTTTTCTAGGGAATTTTTGTTAAATTTAGTTACCTTAATTTTACTTTTAGTGTAATCTGTGTGTTTGTGTGTGAGTGATTGCACTACTTGTATATCTTTAGATATGTCTAAAGAATCGAAGGTCTCAGGCTTTAAGAAGTGTGACTCGTGCTGTCAGAAGATGTCTCTGACAGACGGTCACACTTCTTGTGTGTATTGCCTGGGATCTTTACACCTGCAGGACTCTTGTGCTGTCTGTCACTGTTTCAGCCCTAGAGTCCTGCAGGAACGTAAAAATAAATTAATCTTAAGAGGCTTATTGAAGCCTGAGGGTCCCCCGACACAGTCTGTCGGGGAAACCTTCTACGTCCTCCAGGCAGTCGGCTCCAGTGTCCGAGCCGTCCTCCGGAGGTTCAAAGACCGGTCAAACGGTTCAACCATCGGCTCCGGCCGGAGCCAATGATTCTAGACCTACCACACTCACTGTGTCCTCGGCTCCGGCTGGAGCCGAGACAGATAACTCTTAAGTCGGTTCCGATACTCTTGTTGGAACAGACTACTAGAAAGAGGTCCAGGTCTCCTATCGGCTCCGTTCATTCGGCTCCAGCCTCACCGCTCTTGTCTGAACGGAGCCATAGGTCACACTCCTCTAGGTCTTCCAGACTTTCGGACCATGATTTGCAGAGGGTGGTGAGTAGACTTCTTAAGTCCGAGGCACTGGCCCAGATGTTACACAGCCCGAGGCACTGGCCCAGATGTTACACAGCCCGACTCAACAGTCGATGGCTACCCCTGTTCCATTAGACATTCCTCCTCCGACTCTATTGAGTTCGGAGCCGAGACTGTGGGAGCGTCGGAACCGATACCTTTCCTTTCGGCGCAATCACCTGCTCCGATCTCCTCCTTGGAGGGATCTCGGCGCCGAACTTCCCTCGTCGGCTCTGAGGGGGCGAGTGGCATCGGACCCTTGTCCGACCCCGCTCTCCCTCTCGGTGCTTCGGTGCTGGTTAGTTCGGCTCCATCGGCTTCGGAGCCATCCTTGTCGGTGCCGGGTGAGGTTTTCGGCTCTGGCCCTGCCTGATAGGGGTGCCTTTGAGGTCATGCGGAGCGTGTTAGAACCTGGTTCTACTCCACATTCGGCTCCATCAGCTCCTCCCTCTACAGTGCCTGTGGTGATTTCTTCTCACCCCCTTGCTTCGGACCGTAGAGAATCTGCGCCTCAAGTATCCCCAGTGGGAATTTCCTCCTCTTCCGAGGCCTCTCCTGATCTTGCAGAAGAACCCCCTAGGAAGAGACAGTGCAAGAGGAAGCACATTGACTCACCTGAGTCTGTCACCTCTGACACTGATTTGGAAGATTCTGAGGGTTCCCCTCGTTCCCCCTCTGAAGACGTCTCCTTTGCAGACATACTAGAAATCCTGAAGCAGAGGGGGAATTGGCCAGCCCTTAACCCTTCAGAGGACGAATCAGTGTACCTTGAGGCGTTTGGTTCTCGACCTTCCACCTCCTGGGTGTCCCTTTGACCCACTCATGGAAGTGGTGGCGAGGAAGGCTTGGACGGCTCCTGACTCGGTGGAACCCACTCCTAGGAGGCCGGCCAAATTTATCACTGCCCCCAAAGACAAGGAGTTTTTGTCCAAAGGTGTCTCTGTGGATGCCATGGTGATGGCTGCTGCCACCAAGAAGGAATTAGCGGATCCTTCGGTACCTGTTCATCCTCCTAATAAGGAATCTAGGACCATGGACAGGTACGGTAAGCGGATGTTTTCATCAGCGACTTTCTCCATGTGTTCGCTGAATTACCTGTGTCATTTCACTCGTCTCCAGAGGGACTTGCTCAAGGATATGAGTGAAGTGTTGACGGACCCATCAACTGTGGGTTTTCAAGATAGGATGAACTCCCAGCTAGCTACCCTTAATTCAGTAGTTAACTCCTCCATGCACCTAATTTCGTACGTGGCTGATGAAGCGAGTAGAGCCGCAGGTACAGTGGTGGCTTTACGCCACCATGCCTGGATGCAGCTGTGTAGCTTTGCGGACCCTTTCAAGGCGTCCTTTACTAACTCCCCTTTTGACGGATCATCTGTCTTTGGTCCACAAGTGAAGGATACTCTGACAAGGTGCGAGGTAGAAGGTAAGACTCTTTCTGCCGTCGGAGTCCGTTTTTCTACCCCTTCTAGGCCTTACCCCAAAGGTCAGAAGGGGGGGGTGTGGTTCCGCAAACAACCACAGGGAGTCTTACCGGACGCACAGAGTCGTTTCCCCTCTAGAGGCAGAGGGGGGAACAATAATAATAGATGCCCCAGGGTGGTCGAGAAATCTTCTGTGACAAACCCCTTTCAGTACCCCTGAGGGGTTGCCCGACTGTCCACCTTCGGAGGCAGTCGGGGGGAAGATTATCTCTGTACCCAAAAGCCTGGCTTTCCCTTATTCAAGACAAGTGGGTACAGTCTATCATATCCGAAGGCTACAGAATCCCTTTCATTCGCATCCCAAAACAGTCTGGAAAATCCCTTCCAGACGTTCCACCCAGTCAAAGGGAGCAAGCAGCACTAGAGATTTCAAAGCTGCTAGCAAAAAGAGCCATTCAACCAGTTCCAGCAGACCAACAAGGATCCGGAATTTACTCCAAATTCTTTTTGGTTCCAAAGAAAACAGGGGACTGGAGACCCATTTTGGATTTCAGCAACTTGAACAAGTTTGTCAAGAAAACAAAATTTCGGATGGTCACGCTGCAGTCCATCCTGCCCTTTCTGGGCCAGGACAACTGGATGTGCTCCATAGATCTCCAGGATGCGTACTATCACATCAAAGTGAACAGACGATCCAGGAGATTTCTCCGCTTCAGGCTAGGGGCCAGCCATTTTCAGTTCAGGGCCCTGCCCTTTGGTCTCACTACAGCCCCCCCCTGAGTGTTCACCAAATGCATGGCAGTGGTCGCCGCTCATTTGAGGGGCCAGTGATTCCAGGTGTTACCATATTTAGACGACTGGCTCCTGACTGCCACCACCAGGCATCTACTTCTCTTAGCCAGAGACTACACTTTACGAACCTGTCAGACTCTAGGCATCTCTGTAAATTACGAAAAGTCTGTCTTGTCGCCTTGTCAGTCTATTACCTTTATAGGCGCAAGATTAGACACAGTCAGTCTGTCAGCCAGACTCACAGAACAAAGAGTAGCAGACATTCACAAGCAGGTTTCTCTTCTCTTACGACAAAACAAGGTCAAGGTCAGACTGGTGTTGAAAGTCCTAGGGATTATGGCGGCGGCTATTCCTCTCCGCACCTTAGCCCGCTTTTATATGAGGATTCTTCAGTGGATGCTGTTCACTCAGTGGTCCTTTCAACTTCTACCAATGTCCCACACTATCAGCATAACTCAGTCATGCAGGAATCATCTTCTCTGGTGGGTCACATCTCCCCAACTTCTATTAGGGAGACCCTTCATTCCCCCGCCCCCAACACTGACAACGGATGCCTCCCTGATCGGGTGGGGGGGCATTACCAGGGCAGGACAGTCCAGGGCACGTGGCAGCTGATCGAGTGCCACTTGCACATAAATGTTCTAGAGATGAGAGCAGTGCTTCTAGCATTGCAAGCCCTTCAAGACTCTCTTCCCAAGGGAACTATAGCAATTCAGACGGACAATATGTCCGTAGTGTGGTACATCAGCAAGCAAGGTGGAACCAAATCTTACCCCTTATGTCGAGAAGCACTCAGACTGTGGCAATGGGCGATCTCTTCTCAGCGCCTCCTGATAGCAGCGCACATTCCCGGCAAGTCCAATGTGATAGCAGACAGATTGAGCAGAGCAATCCTCATGCCTCATGAGTGGTCTCTGAAGAAATCAGTGTTGGAAGAAGTTTTTCGAACTTGGGGCCAACCTTGCTGCGATCTTTTTGCCACTCCCCAAAACAGCAAATGTGCCGATTTCTTCACTCTTTCCCCTACCAGGTCATCCCATCAGAGACGCTCTAGCTCACGATTGGCCTCCGGGACTCCTGTATGCCTTTCCCCCCTTCCCACTGATACCTCAGCTGATTCGGAAAGCCATTGCTCTGAAGGCCTTAATGATCCTCATTGCCCCTTATCGGCCTCGACAAGTTTGGTTTCCCTTTCTTCATCGTTACTTTTTGGCGCAACCATGGCATCTGGACCCAGTTCCAGATCTCTTGATCCATCAATCGGGTCAACTGCACCAATCCCTTTCTTCTCTGAACCTCACAGCGTGGTTCCTCCAATTCCAACCTTAGCCAGGCTTCCCTTAATATCTCACTCAAGAGATATTTTGATAGCTTCTCATAAGTCTTCTACCCGGAAGATTTATAGCAGCAAATGGAAAAGTTTCTCTTTATGGGCAGTGTCCAGGGAAATAGACCCCTTTACTGCACCTATTCAGTCCATCCTTGATTTCCTAGCTGAGCTTTTCCAAGCAGGCTCTTCTCCTTCTACTATCAGGGTTCAATTGGCGGCTATATCTAATTTTCATGTGGGAGTGTCAGAATCTACTATTATGTCCCACAAACTCTGTAAAGCCTTTTTGAAAGGAGTCTTTCTTCTTAAGCCCCCTGTCAAGGATCCACCTGTTCCATGGGATCTGAACTTGGTTCTAGCATCTTTGATTCTACCCCCCTTTGAACCTGCAGCTTCATGTTCTATGAAGTTGTTGTCTTGGAAAACGCTTTTTCTAATAGCCATCACTTCGGCTAGAAGGGTTTCGGAACTTCATGCTCTATGCTGTCGTCCTCCGTATCTAATTTTTCACAAAGATAGAGTATCCTTGCGTACCAATCTGTCTTTTTTGCCCAAAGTGGCTTCTCAAGCAAATCTGAATCAAACCATTGATCTTCCAGTTTTTTCCCCAATTATGGCAACAGGTCAGAACAGAAATTGCACTCTTTAGATGTTCATCGCCAACTAAGGTATTATTTAGACAGGACTAAACAGTTTAGAAAAACAGATAAACTGTTGGTTTCATATGCAGAAGGCAAGATGGGTCTTCCAGTCTCTAAAGTGTCACTTTCGAGATGGCTTACTTCTACGATTACCTTTATTTATGAGATCAGACACCAACAATTGCCCTCGAAGCCTAGAGCTCACTCTACAAGGGCCTTAGCCACATCCATAGCCTTTCAGGATAGGCTTCCTATTGATTCTATTTGCTCAGCAGCTACTTGGGCTTCACCTCATACATTCATTTCTCATTACAAGTTGGACATAGCCTCCAGAGACCGTGCCAACTTTGGTTCCACTGTTCTCAAGAGTCTGTTCCAATAGGCCACCCGGGACAAGGGGTCCCATCCAGCAAGAATGAAGGCGAGATAGACAACTTAACATTAAGAAGTTATGTACCTACCATAACGTTCCATGTTAGTTGTCGTCTTCTCGCCTTCTTTCTTGCGTCCCACCCTCCTTCCCCCTAGCCTGGACAGACCTAGAGGAGATTGTTTGTGACCTTTCTAATCCTTTTCCTCCCACGCTTTACCACCTCTATATTTCCTCTGTTAGGTTTATGTCACCTCACAGTCGGCCCTATAGAGGTGGGTTACCCTTCTCCATGATATGGAGCTTTTTTCTGGCTTGGCCTAGCTTCAAACAAGATTTGAGGAGTTACCGCCTAGCATTGTGGGATATGGGGGAGCCTCGAGCCGGTGGAATTAGCTCTCGAGCTTTAGTATTGGCCGAGTCAGAGCCAAGGATCTGCTCCGAACCCATCCAGCAAGAAAGAAGGCGAGAAGAAGACAACTAACATGGAACGTTATGGTAGGTACATAACTTCTTATTTCCCAAGGATACAGATTCTACTTTCACTCCTTACCAACCCCAAACGGTTGGCCAGACCTACCCCCAAATCAGTGGGCAGAGGCTCAAAAGCAAGTTCTCTCTTCTAAGCATCAGGGTTATTCAACCTGTCCCAGAAGAAGAATGGGGGCAAGGTTTCTACTCAAGACTTTTCCTGGTACCCAGAAAAGACCATTCCTGGCGTCCTATCCTGGACCTGTCTATCCTAAACACTTTTTTGGTAATCCCAAAATTCAAAATGCTAACTCTTCATCGGCTGCTTCCCATGCTAGGCAAAATGCCTGGTTGGCAACACTGGATTTAAAGGAAGCTTACCTGCACATCCCAATAAGGGAATCTTGCAGAAGATACCTATGCTTCAGAGCAGGCTACATGCACTTTCAGTTCTCTGCACTGCCCTTTGGCTTGTCTACTGCACCCAGGGTATTCACAAAGTGCCTAGCTCCAGTCATTGCATTTTGCAGGCAAAGAAATATTCAAATATACCCATACTTGTATGATTGTCTAATTCAGGCAGAAAGCCAGGACATACTATTAAATCATCTGGCATTTGTAAAGAAATGACTAACTTCTCTGAGGTACACCATAAATGAAAATAAGTCACATCTAGTACCCTGCCAACAAATTGTATTCCTGGGAGCAAGCTTGAATACAACTTCCCAGATGGCATACCTCATGCTAGAGAAACAAATTCGTTTGACAGCCTACTTCAAACTACTGGCCACAAAGACCCAGCTATCTGCAAGGAAAATACTGCAAGCCCTGGGGTTCATGGCCTCTTGCATTCTACTAATTCCATATGCAAGGCTGCATATGAGGAAGCTACAGTGGTATCTAAAAAGCCTATGGTGTCAACATTCTCAGAACCTAGAATCAATGATTCCTATCATCAAACTTTTAAAAAACGAAAACGACCAATTTATTATTTAAATAAGCACTTTATAATTTAATAAGACATGTTTTTTGAGTCCAACTTTTACAAATATTTAAAAATATATATTTATTTATAATTTAATTAAATATGAAATTATTGAACATGATATTATAAATACAGGGATTTATTCTTCTGATGATTTATTTTAATATTTTTAGTATTTTTAAACTTTTAAACATCATATTAATTTTAACACAATTAATGAGTGCCAAAATGTAGTAGGAAAGACTTGGGTATATGGTGCCTCAGATGTAGATTTAACAACAAAACAAATAAAATAAGAAATAAAAAATAAAGTATATATACACAATAGTTTTTTAAAATGCACATGGTTCACTTTGAGGTTGATTCGTTTGTGTTAATGTTTATTTAAACTATTTTACAGTAATGGTTTTAGTTAGATTAGATAAGATGTACTTAATTGATTGTATTGATGACGTTGGGAGGGGTCACATATAAAAGTGTATTGTAAATGTTAGTTGCTGTTTCTGAAGAAGGGGCAGGAGCCCTGACGAAAAGTGTATGATTATTTTGCACACTTAAAGCCTATATGTGAAATAAATCGTGTCTGTAAAACTTTCAGAATTGTACTGAGCAGTTTGATTTGGAGTACTGCTATTGCTATCTGGTCCTGGCGTTGCTGTCTGAGCGAGGTGGAGCATTGAATGATTCCTATCATACCTTGTCTAAAAGCAGAGTTCCTTTAGTGGGCAGAGGCCTGCCACCAAAACATGGGACTGCCATTCACTCTACCCCCATGCAGCCCAAACCCTAACAGACGCATCAGGCTATGCATGGGGGGCTCACGTGGTAGGGCAGTGCATTCAGGGCAAATGGAACCAGAGTCAAATGCACCTGCATGTCAATCAAAAAGAAACGTTAGCTGTACAGAATGCTCTGACAGCCTTCAAGGACCACATTCTTCCAGGACAATTATTGGTAAAGACAGACAACACCACTGTTATGTGGTACATAAACAAGCAGGGGGGAACCCATTCATACCCCCTCTGCAGACTAGCCTTGGCTCTGTGGAACACAGCCTTGAGCTACCAAGTGCACCTACAAGCTCAATTCCTGCCAGGCAAGCTAAATACATTGGCAGACTACCTAAGCAGAAATCTCATGGACCCAGACGAGTGGAAACCTGGACCAAAGATATTCAACATTTTTGAGAATCAAATGGGGGGAGCCCAGAGATGGACCTGATGTCCTTCATGGATGCATCTGCAGTCATAACAACTGGGTTGTCCTGTCGTCAGGCAGCCCTTCAGTCGGCCGGATTCCAAAGTCCGGGTCCGGCTTCGGCTGATGTCGCACTTCACCCGACGTCATCTCTGTTGGACTTCGGGTATAAAGCATCAGCCGACGCCATTTTCTCCAGTCTTTCTTGCCGCGTGGCGCCCGAAGCAGAAGCTGTTCGCAAGCGCCGGTCGGTCGGATCCAGAGATTACTTCTACCGAATACTACTTCGAAGACTTCTAAAGCTAAGTACCCCGTTGGGGACTCTTTCTTGCCTCAGCCGATGTCAGAAAAAGTTAATAATTGTTTAACCTGTGGGAAACAAATACCTCATAAAGATTTCCACTCTTACTGCCTGCCTTGCTTAGGCCCAGCCCACGACGTAGCAGCCTGTTCGTCCTGTGCTTCTTTCAACCGACGAACGCTTAGGCGCCGGTCGGAGTTTGCAGAACAGTTTTTCGGTTCTGATTTTGCGTACATTATGCCGTCGGATCCTCCGACCACGCATTCTGCCAAAAACGCGAAAGAAAAGACCGACACTCGCGTCCGCGGTTTCGGCGAAACCATGGTTAAGCAAACGCGAGTGTCTCGGTTTCGGCGAAACCGAGAAAACTGATCAAAATACAGCTGAATCTATCTCTACAACTGAGGTCCCTGCTAACACTCTTGAATCGGCCTCAGAAATTTTACCCACTACGGTGCTTACCACTGACTTATCAGACACTATTCCCTTGGATGTCTCTACCCCAGCACGTGGTGCTGCTAGGCCTCCAGCAGCCATGTCCATTAAGGCCTTCGCCAGGGCTAAAGCAGCCAAGACTACTAAAACAGTGCCTGTTAAACCCCCCTCAACCAGGCCCTCTTCCAGTTCCCAAATGCTTACTTTGGCAGAAGATTTAATTTCATTAATTAGAGGATCTCAATCTCACCCAGACAGGGCCTCTCAGCCCCCAGAGAAGAGACCTAGGGCAGAGCCCCATGAGCCAGTGTCCTCTGATTCTGCTGATGAATCAGACATAACTGACCAGCCAGAGGCTCCTTTCTCCAATTTTGAAGATTCTGATGCTGAAGAATCCATTCCAGCTGCTTCCCCACCAGAAGAATTCTCCTTTGGGGAAACCTTGCATGCCATGCGAGAACAGTTCCAATGGCAGCAACAGGATTTTTTCAGTCTCCAGAAAAGACTTAGGACCCTTTTGCACCCTCCACAGCACAGGCCCTTAGCTATACCTCCTGTTCTCCCTGTGGTGGATGATGCTTTCAATGATGTCTGCAGGGCTCCAGATTCTTTACCCCAGCCCCTGCCAAACCAGACAGATTTTACAGGGTGCCAGATACTCATCACCACCTTTACAAGGCCCCTCTTGCAGACCCGAAACTATTTCCCAGGGTCCCAAGGCAGTAGTCAGCGACCATAGCTAAAAACCCTGTTCCTTCTGTAAGAGAAGCAAGGTCATTAGACAGATGGGGTAAAAGGTTTACACTTCAGCCACTCTCTCAGCTAGAGCTTTAAACTGTCAGTTTCACATGATACAATACCAAGAGTTTATGCTTGAACAGTTAACTAAAAAGCTAACCACTGATGAATCTCTTGATAAGAAATATGTATTAGAAATGGTAAATAACATACAGCAAGTTAGTAACCATTCTTTAAAATGTGGCTATGATGCACTGGAGGCTTCATTTAGATCAGCCATGACTGGCACTGTAATTAGAAGGCATGCATGGCTAAAGGAGCAAGCTTTACCGGCTCATGTTAAATCTAAATTGCTAGATGCTCCTATGGATAAAACAAGTTTGTTTGGTACACCTGCCCAGCAGGTTATGAAGAAAATGGAAGAAAAGGCAAAATCAGTCCAGACAGTTAAAGATTTCTTGCAGGTTCAACCCCCAAGGTTTAGCAGGAACTGGCCTGCCAAAAATTGGTCCTTTCCTGACTCCACAAGACCTCAAAGGGGCAGGAATAGACGTTCCAGAGGCAGAAATCAATCCAGAGGAGGTGCCTACAGAGGACGACAGTGGCAAGGTAACAACAGAGGCACAGACTCCACACCTGCCACTACATCAACACAGCCACAGTGACTTCATCCTAAACCCGCCTACCAGGGAACAAATAGCAGCTCCTCTAGGCGGAAAGCTAACTTTATTTTCAAAAAACTGGCACCACATAACAAAGGACAAGTGGATTTTACGAACCATAGATCAAGGTTACGGTTCCACTTCCACACTTTACCAGACAAAAGAGGAATGCCAAATCTACCTCCAAATCAAAAGACAGAGGCTCTACAACAGATAATGGAGTTAGCAAACATGAGAGCTGTGGAGAAAGTGCCAACAGCAGAGCAAGGAAAGGGGTTCTACTCCAGACTATTCCTAGTTCCAAGAAAGGAAAAAGTTGGAGACCAATTCTAGACCTGTCCACCCTGAATACTTACATCATTGTCCCAAAATTCAAAATGCTGACCCTACAGCAACTTCTTCCCATGCTGGGCAAGGAGTGTTGGCTGGTAACTCTAGATCTCAAGGAGGCATACCTGCACGTCCCCATTCGACCAATCTGCAGAAGATACCTCAGATTTCTTGCAGGATCAGAGCACTATCAATTCTCAGCATTGCCCTTTGGCTTATCTACTGCCCAGAGTATTCACAAAATGCCTGGCATCAGTAATCGCCCATTGCAGACTACAGGGAATTCAAATTTATCCATACCTGGACGACTGCCTGATACAAGGAGACAACAAAAGCAAGCTGACAACAGATTTACAAAGGGTCATTTACTTGCTTCAAGCACTGGGATACACAGTCAATTTACAAAAGTCAAGACTGATACCATCCCAGACAACGACTTTCCTGGGAGCGGAATTGGACACAGTAAGACAAATGGCATTCCTAACTACAGAAAAACAAGAAGAACTCCCTCTTTACTTCTTGGCACTAACAAAACTGAACAAGTTAACAGCAAGAAAGGTACTGCAGGCCTTGGGTTTCATGGCATCATGCATAATCCTGGTTCCATTTGCCAGACTACATATGAGAAAACTACAGTGGTACCTAAAGAATTTATGGTCCCAACACAGACACAGCCTAGAAACGGAAATCCCACTAATACCATGCTTAAAACAGGAGTTCCTATGGTGGGCTCAGGCATGCCAGTCAAACCCAGGCCTGCCCTTCCGCAAGGGTCAAGCAAGCCAGACCATCACAACAGATGCTTCAGACCTAGGATGGGGGGGCGCATATGCTGGACAAATGCGTACAAGGATTGTGGACACAGGACCAACTTCACCTGCACATCAACCTAAAAGAAATGCTGGCAGTAAAACTGGCAATCCAAAAGTTCAGACCATTTCTCAAGGAGGACCACTTGATGATAAGGACAGACAACACCACAGTCATGTGGTACATCAACAAACAGGGAGGCACTCATTCTTACCCCCTATGCAGAATGACTTTGGAGCTGTGGACCCTGGCACTCAGCTACAACATCCAGTTACAGGCAATATTTGTGCCAGGAAAAGAAAACTCTAGCAGATATGTTAAGCAGGACCACATCGGATGCCCACGAATGGCAGCTGCACCCGGATATCTTCAAGACCATCTCGAAGAAATGGGGAATGCCTCAGATCTATTCGCATCACCTCTCAATCATCAGCTCAAAAAATTCTGCACAAGGACATTCCACCCACTAGCATGGAAAGTGGACTCGCTCTCCTTCAGCTGGAAAGGCCTAACAGCATATGCATTCCCACCTCTTCCCTTGATACACAAAGTACTACTAAAAATCAAGGAGGAACGTCCAAGGATAATCCTGATAGCTCCAAACTGGCCAAGACAGCATTGGTACCCACTACTGAGGAGCATGTCTCGGAACAATATGTGGCCAATTCCCCTGATGCCTTTGATGCTAACTCAGAACAACTTCAGCACCATGCATCCAAACCTAAAAACGCTGCAACTGACTGCATGGAACATCACATAGCAGCTGCTAATACAGAACTTTCACAAAGAGTTAAAGACATTATTCTTGAAGCACGCAGGCCTTCAACTAGAAGGAATTATGCTGGAAAATGGAAAAGGTTTGTCATTTGGAGTTCTGAAAGAGGAAAAGATGTATCAAACATAGATATGCCTAACATTCTGGAGTATCTGGCCGAACTACTTCATTCAGGCCTGTCCTACTCCTCCATCAAGATTCATGCATCAGCTATTTCAGCAGAATACAGCTTTGATCCACCTGTTTTTCACACCCTTTGCTCAGGCAGTTCCTCAGAGGAATCAAGAATGTAAAACCTCCAAGGAAACCACCATTGCCAGCTTGGGACTTGAACTTTGTGCTAGAAAAATTGACACTATCACCTTTTGAACCAGCAGCAACAGCAGACCTACAACACCTGTCATGGAAAACTGCTTTCCTACTGGCAATTACTTCAGCAAGGAGGGTTTCAGAACTACAGGCCTTAATGGCAGTGCAACCCTTTCTAATCTTCCACCAAGATAGTGTCCATGAGGACTAATCCTACATTTATGCCTAAGGTGGTATCCAGAGTGTCTTTAAACCAGGCAATCCACCTGCCTACCTTCTTTCCCAACCCACAAAACAGAGGGAAAGAATACTGCATACCTTGGATGTACATAGACAGCTACGCTACTACTTGGACAGAACAAAAATAGCAGAAAGACTGACCAACTTTCGTAGCCTATGCAACAGGAAGGGAAGGAAAAGCTATTTCCAAACAGACAATCTCCAAATGGATAGGAAATTGCATACGATTCTGTTACTCCTTCCATGGAAAGCCAATTCCACAGAACATAAGACCTCATTCTACAAGGGCAACAGCCACTACCACAGCCTTCTTACGAGGAGTGGCTACCAAAGACATTATTGAGGCGGCTACTTGGACCTCCGTGCATACATTTGCCAAGCATTATAATTTACCTCTATATTCCAGATCCCGAGCAGGGTTTGCCACTGCTGTTCTGCAAGGGATCCTAAACACACCATAATTTACTTTTATCCTCCTCCCCTAGTTGGCTATGGTATTCTGCCCAGTTGTTATGACTGCAGATGCATCCATGAAGGACATAGTACAGTTTTGTACCTACCATAAATGTAGATGTCCGAATTGGATAGCATCTGCAGTCAGGATTACCCTCCCTCCTTCCCTCTGTGGTACTCCTAGGGTGTTTACCCTTCTAATAGATGGCTAGTGGGGGGATTTCTTTCATGGTGTATTTGTTTGTATTTATGTACATACATGCTTATTTTTGTGTTTACCTCTATCTTTTGGAAACATTGGCATCTATCCAAAATTTTTAGCCTTCTATAGGGCTTCTGGCATCTGGGGCAAGAAACACTGAAGAAAATGGCGTTGGCTGATGCTTTTATACCCGAAGTCCAACAGAGATGACGTCGGGTGAAGTGCGACATCAGCCGAAGCCGGACCCGGACTTTGGAATCCGGCCGACTGAAGGGCTGCCTGACGACAGGACAACCCAGTTGTTATGACTGCAGATGCTATCCAATTCGGACATCTACATTTATGGTAGGTACAAAACTGTACTTTTGTCTCCCCTCTGAACTACTAATTGGACAATTTCTGCACATGGACTCCCCACAGACAAGCTTGGAAAGTGGATGCCCTGTCCTTCAGCTTGAAAAACATATCAGTTTTATGCCTTTCACCCTCTGCCTCTCCTCTCCAAAGTGCTACTAAAGCTCAAACAGGACAAACCAAGGACAATACTTATTGCACCAGACTGGCCACGCCAACACTGGTAACCCCCTCTTGTGCAGTGTGTCACTTCTGCAACCATGGCACCTGCCTCAGACCCCCCTCCCTGCTGTCCCAGCAGGAGGGCCAGATTCTGCACCCACAGCTTCAAACCCTGAAACTTGCACCCTGGCTAATTACATGACCTCTCCTTTACCATCCCTCTGTAAGCAAGTGATGGATGTCAATCCGGAGGCGAGGAGGCCTAGTACTACAAAATCCTATGCTGAAAAATGGAAGAGATTCTGTTGCTGGAGCCAAACACAGGGGATTGACACAACTGTGCCCAACCGCACATTCTTCAGTACTTAACTGAGATGCTTCACAAGGGCCTTTCCTTTTCTTCCATCAAAACTCATGCCTCTGCCATTTCAGCTCATAATACAAAGCCACACCTCTTCTTTCATCCACTGCTGAAGCAGTTCCTCAGAGGGGCCAAAAATTTACGACCACGCAGGAGAGCCCCTACTCCAACCTGAGACCTTAACTTTGTATTGGAAAAGCTCACTCTACTTCCCTTTGAGCCAGCTGCAAATGCAGAGTTAAAATTTCTTTCTTGTAAAACAGCCTTCCTCCTAGCCATCACTTCAGCAAGAAGGGTGTCTGAATTACAGGCCCTCATGGCAGTGAAGCCTTTCATCATCTTTCATGCGGACAGGGTGTCTCTAAGGACCAATCCCTCCTTTATGCCCAAGATGATATCCAGTGTGGCCCTTTATCAGTCTATTCATTTGCCAACCTTCTTTTCTAACACAGAACAAAGGGGAACAAATACTGCACTCCTTGGATGTGCACAGACAACTTAGATTTTACTTGGACAGGACTAAGCCTCTCAGGAAATCTGAACCACTGCTGGTTGCATTTTCTGCAGGGGCAGAGGGGAAGGCCATTTCAAAGCAAACCATTTCTAAGTGGATAGGCCATTGCTGTCATTTCTGCTATAAGCACCATGGAAAACCTACCTCACAGGGGATAAGACCACATTCAACCAGGGCTGCATCTACCTCTACAGCCTTTCTCAGAGGAGTCCCTACCAGGGACATCCTAGAAGCTGCTACCTGGAGTTCTGTACATACCTTCACCAAGCATCATCACTTGCCAATTTTTTCTAAATCCAGAGCTGGTTTTTGCCACTGCTGTCTTGCAGGGGCTTATAGCTGGTCCTAATGCTGTCTAACTGCCTCCTCCCTTCCTTAGCTTTGGGAATCTACCCAAATGTAATGACTGCAGCAGTGAAACACGAAGAACATAGTACAGTTGTGCACACTTACCATAAATGTAGATGTTCGAGTGTATTCACTGTTGCAGACCTGGTTACCCGCCCTCCAGCCCCCTGACTTCTATTGACCGTGCCTCTACTCTTGCTTGCTATGCTTAAAGCTTTCTGGTGTATTTGCTTTTTGTTGGAGGTGTAACCTTGTATATAATTGCTTCCCATATGGGGGCACCTGACATCTGGGGCAAGAAAAACTGATGTAATGGCGTCTGCTGCATGCTTTACACCCCTGACTACCTGACGTCATGGAAGATGAGACAGCAACCGACGCAGGACCCAAGACTTTGGTAATCAGGCTGACTTAGGGCTACTTGCAAGCAGGTAACCCAAATGTAATAACTGCAACAGTGAATACACTCAAACATCTACGTTTATGGTAAGTGTCTATTAACCTAAACTATTACATACAACACCTGATCAGTACTCTCTTATCAGGTGACATCCATCCCAACCCAGGCCCTGCCACTATAACCAACACAACTAAATCCTTACTATTCACCTCCTTAAACTCACAAAGTATCGTTAACAAAGTCCCCAACCTTCATGCTTGGCTTACACACAACAAACCGGACATCTTGACTATTTCTGAAACCTGGTTGAAACCACATATTAAGGACTCTGAAGTAGTTCCCCCAAACTACTCCATCATAAGAAAAGACAGACCTCTCAAAAAAGGCGGAGGAGTAGCCCTTATATATTCCTCCTCCCTAGTAGTTTCTCCCTACAACAAACCTATTCCACACTTCAACAACGCTGAACTTCTCCTTACTATATTACAAATCAATAACCATAAATAAATATGTATAGCCTCCCTCTATATCCCTCCAGGTGACAATATCTCTACACTTGAACTTATCCTTTCTTGGCTATCCAGAAACATTAGCAATGAAACCATAATCCTAGGAGACGTAAACATTAACTGGACCCTTATCCAAGCTCCTTCAAACAACACTAATATCAACCTCTATCATTTCTCACAACTGATCAACTTGCCTACTCATCCAGCCAAAAACCCCTCTAATGGGAGTATACTGGACTGGATCCTAGTCTCCCATCCTCACTATTTTACCAAAAGTGGCACCCTTCCCGACCCACTAGGTGATCACTTACCCACCTTTACCCACCGACTTCCAACTATCCTTCAACGGACCCACAACATCATTACTATCCGCAATCAAAAAAACTTCAACCCAATAACCTTTTCAAACTCACTAAATGCAGTAAACTGGGCTTGTCTAAAAACATTACCTCTAGACAACGCAGTGTCATACTTCAACTCTACATTCTTAAAATTACTTGACTCCCAAGCTCCCCTACGGACTAAGAGAATAAAAACCAAATCAGCCCCCTGGCTATCTAAAACTACTATATCCTTCATGAGACAGAGACAAAGTATGGGCACGCTACCAAAAACATAAGACAACCCCACTCCTCAACGAATACAAACTGCTCCGCAATAAAGCTAAGAAACTTATCTCATTTGATCGACAAAACTATTTCACTACACTCCAAAACCAAAATAAAAATAACCCTCAAAAATTCTGGAAAGGAATCTCCAATCTCCTCCACCCCAGCAAACCAGATACTCCTACCCCAGATCCAAATGCTCCAGAACTAGGTTTAGCCACCCAATTTAATACCTTCTTTATTGACTCTATTTCAAAACTAACCTCTTCATTCTCTACCTCCTCCCCATCTTCTAATATTCCATCACTCACCCCCACAATCTCTCCAACTCCCTACTCCCAATCCACCAATTCCTCTTCCACACAAATCCTATCCTCACCCATATCACCCCAAAACTCAACACCACCCGAATGCACTATCTTCACTTTAAATCCCATTCCTACTACTACTATTAAGAAACTCCTCCATAAACTGAAACCATGTACCAATGCTCCTGATAATATCCCTTCTTACTTTCTTAACATTGCTGCCGAAAGTCTGGCCTACCCAATTAGCATCCTAATTAACGCTCCCTACTAGAAGGCACAGTTCCCCAAATTTGGAAACAAGCCTTTATTATACCATTACACAAAGGAGGTAACAATAATAACACAACCAATTTTAGACCCATAGCCATCCTGTCCCCCATTTCAAAAATCCTTGAAAAATGTGTGCAAATCCAACTCCTTCCTCATCTCCTAGACAACAATCTGATAACCCCCACACAGCATGGCTTCAGACCCAATCATAGCACCATGACTGCCCTTCTCTCCTTCCTTGAAATAGTAAATAAAGCCCGAGACTCTGGACAAATTGTTTCCACCTTACTTCTTGATCTTTCCAAAGCCTTCGACACTATCTCTCACAACCTGCTCTTAACTAAACTCTCCAAACTCTACCTATCCTCCTCCTCTCTGAACTGGTTCTCTAGCTATCTATCCAACAGAAATCAAGCTGTAAAATGGAAGAAAGCAACTTCCTCCTTCCTAAGCACCCCTACCGGAGTCCCCCAAGGCTCCATATTGGGCCCTCTTCTCCAACATCTTTATCAATGACTTCCACAAATCTATCCCTTTCTCTAGCATTATCCAATATGCAGATGATTCTACTATCATCTGCTCTGCCTCTTCTATCTCCACCCTACAAAAACTTACTCAAGACGCCTTCTCTTCCACAGAGCAATGGATGCTTTGCAATCATCTAGCTCTCAATGCCACCAAGACCAAATTAATGTTATTTACTCCCTCCCCCCAACATAAACTCACTCTTAGTTACCAGTCAAAATAACTCTCCTCTTGAAATAGTGTCAGAGACCAATCTTCTTGGGGTCCACATTGACAACCAACTCAAATTTAATTCCCACCTACAAAAGAACATCAAAAAATCACATCAAAAACTTGGCATGCTATGTAGACAAAATGCCTACCTCACACCTACCACTAAAATCACTCTAGCTACTTCCTTCCTCATTCCCTCCCTCCTCTATGGTGCCCCACTACTTACTAATCTTCAGTGCTCCTTAAAAAAACAGCTCACCTCTTGCTATAACAAAATAGCTAGATTCGCTACCACCCATAAGTCTTCCACTCACCACTGTCTCTCCCTCCATAAACTAAAATGGTTAGAACTTCCCAACTATCTTGCTTATACTCAACTAAATCTAGCCCACAAGCTTATTCTAAACCCCTCCAACTGTCCCTCCCTCTCCTCTGCCTTTAAAATGCACCATCCAAATAGAGTTCTAAGGTCTAATAATCAAAATCTACTACAGGTCCACAAACCAAATCATCCCCCAGGCAAAACCTCCTTTCCTTCAGCCTTGCTCGCCTCTGGAACTCACTACCACCAAACATCCGCACTACTTCCAACCACTCTTCCTTCAAGAAGTCACTTTTCTTACACCTAGCATCTCAATGGGAATGCTCTTGTACCCACCCCTCATAACCAACTCTACCTTTCCCTGTACTACCATTCTATTCTATTCTTCTACTATGTTTGTTCATTAAAATGCATTTATATTTTTGCTTTTATTCCTTCGTTAGCCTGTACCAAGAATGTCACTGTCAAATGTCAAGTACAATTATGTTTTGCTTATGTTCTTTTATAGTATGTACATATATATTTACTGTAATGCACATTTATTTTCCTTTTTGGAGCTCATGTTCTTTTATATTATGTACCTAATAATTACTGTAATGTACATTTATTTTTCTTTTTGGAGCTTTTCTCCCCAGGACTCCATTGAAAACGGGTTCTTCAATGGCCCAATGGACTATCCTGGTAAACCAACTGCAATAAATAAATAAATAAATAAGTGTACACAACTCTACTTTTCTTCCATAGCGAGTTCTTAACATCATTTATCTATTGGCTGTTAACAGCAAGCTGTTTGCAGACTTTTTTTTTATGTATTTTGACCCTGTATAAGCACTACTCAGCTAAAGAATGTAGATTGGTAAATGGACTAGCATGAGACTGTTTAGTTGAAGGTTATTTGGCAGTTCAGCAAACCATGAAAACAATTGGTTAACAAGTAAAGTAGTCAGATTAATGTCCGAAAGGAGGGTGTGTGTGTGTGTGTGTGTGTGTGTGTGTGTGTGTGTGTGTGTGTGTGTGTGTGTGTGTGTGTGTGTGTGTGTGTGAGTGAAACAGCTGATTTTCGTTACTGAAAAGCTACACATTTTTAGTATTACTGTAAAGGCTCAGCTTCACTTTTTCTTTTTAAGAAAAGACAGTTGTCCAAACAGAAGTATTTTACCCATGTAGAAGTCTGACATTTTCTTCTTGTGAAAATTTGTAATGAAGACTTGCAGTCTGCATGGTTACAAACATTTTCTGTTAAGACACACTCCTCATAGGATTTTTTTTTCTTATCTTCATCCTCTCCTCTGAGTGAGGGTATTCATTTAGTCAGTCCATGCCCAGTAAGTAGTGTGAGGCATAACATCCTCACCAGATAGCTGCTCAGATAAGTAGGAAGTGGAACTGAGCCAGAGAAGTTGTATCACCACACCACTTTCCCACTGTGTGCTTTGGGGTATTGTGATAACTGTTACAGGTAGCAGGAGTGGTCACAGCAGCAGCTCCATTGTCCACCAGGTAGGATATGTTGCAATGAAAACAGGCTAAGGGGCACTTATGCATGCAGAGTAGACTGCACCATGTTAGGAGTAGGTTACATACAGTCTTTGAATACAAATGTTTATTATATCGTGAAAAATGCTTCATACCTTTTTTTTAATCCCATAGGTACACAGCAAAGATAAAAAGTATGTGTGCAAGGTCTGCAACCGGGTGTTCATGTCAGCTGCCAGTGTGGGAATCAAACATGGCTCTCGCCGTCATGGAGTCTGTTCAGATTGTTCTGGTCGAGGAGTTTCAAGCCACCCAGACCAAAATGGAGGGATTGGGTCTCCAGAAGAGATGTATACTGGAGAGCATCAATATGTAGAAGACACTGATGACCTGAAGATAGAAGGGGTTGATGAGGTTGGAGAAGGAGATGGAGACCTTGATGCAGATGAGGATATCAAATGGAAAGATGACATAGGGATACCCCAAGAGGATGTGATTTTAGAAGATGACAAAGAGGAAATAGACTCTCCACAGGAACCTGATAACTCTGGTGATAATGACAAAGAATTCACTTGGATTTCCTAGGTGCTACTGCAAGACTTCAGTATCTTTAACTTGCTGTGTGTGTACTCCAGTGAATAGACTCAAGAGAGTACATTAATTTAGCTTTCCATGTCTGGCTATGACTGGTTTTGAAACCTCACTCATTTTAGTACAATTTGGCTTGCCTTTTCTTCCCACAAATCTGGTACAGGGGCACCTGGGAAGTGATTATACTGCATTGCTCTGGTTTCCAAAGCAGCCATGTTTTTGTACTTAAAGGGGAAAGGCGGTAAAAAATGAGAAGTGTGTTTTATTTTTAATACTTTTTACCTTTTGAGTAGTTCTAACTTCATCAAATAATTATGTACAGCAGTTTGCTGTACTTTGCAAAACAAAAAAGTTGTCCAAAACCATTAGGTACTTTAAATCACTCTTCTGGGAGCCTTTGACCTGGTGGTTTATCCCAACAGCAAAAATTCACAGAATTGTTTATGCATATCATTTCTTGCAGGTGAGACCAGATCTGCTGTTTTGGCAAGTTTTGTTGGGTGTGTCTGCATATGCACCTGCCATAGTACATTATAGGAGCCAGTTTTGGATTGGGGAGCAGTATAGGAGCAGTCAAGCCAAGTAGTACATCAGAAGTCTTGAAAACAAGAATGCATCTGGTGTGGAACTTGAACCCTAGAGCATTATTATGATTGTGTTTTCCTAGCTTTAAAGTTGGGCCAGAACATTGCTGTAGTTTTGTTTTATTCATGGTGAGGAAGTTGCGCTAGAACCCCAACCCCCCCCAAATGTGTTATGACACTAGAGATGCTCGCTGCTGTTGCTTCTCCATAAGAGCATATATGTACTCTGCAAGAATATGCAAGAACTTTTCACCCCACCCCACACAGTAAAGTTGATGGTCTTTTGCTGCTCTTGCCCAGAGAAGTCTATAGGCCTTAGGCATACAATTGTAATATTATTTTTAGTAATTCAGTTAAAAAAAAAAGCTTGACATAAGAGTGGCACAGCATTTGAGTGTCTGGATAGGGATCTCACAGTGCAGAGAATGGGGCAAGAACTGACCGCTGTAGAGCACAATGTTAAGTCTGTGCAGAAGTCATCGCATTACAGTGGGAAAGATTGAAGTGATGACTAGGTAGCAGCCCGGGACATTTTTTACCATGTATGCAGTGTGTGCGGTCATATTGTCAGCGTCAATTAACTTGATTGTGGGAAATATTTGTAAACTTTCCAGGCTGTATAAAATCTTTTTCCTTGATGGCCATTGTGAAAATAAGTAGAAACTAGGAGGTAAAAGTTAACAAGTGAAGGTGAACACTGCTAAGTGCTTGAAAGGGGAGGCACAAACTTTTACACTTATATGGCTAGGCATCTTATGGTCTTCAAGATCATGTGATAAACACTTACCTAGTATTGTACGATAGTTTGTTTGACCACATGCTTTATTTTGTGATAATTGTGTGAACGTAGTCATTTCATAGGGAAAAAATAATTTGGGTCCTAAAGTGAAGGCTTGGTACTCATTTCTGCTATGTTCATATGTGCTACATTTTTGTAAAGGCTTTTTTGTTTTCAGCAAAATATGTGACTGGTTAACTACAGGCAGTTAACACAGCACCGCAATTCGGGTGTGTTGTATGTCTTTTCAGTCATAATAGTGTCAGTGACTGAGTCAAAGCTTCAGGTAAATCAGCGCTTCCATTATGCATTGCTGCTCATTACCATCATTACCTGACAGATGTCTTTTTTTTTGTGTGTGTGTGTGTTACAGTTAGGTTTGAAAGTTTGGGATTCGTGGTCTGTATTTATGCTTTCTATCTTTTGACATGAATTCTGCTTGGTTAGGAATCCTCCAGGTCTGGACAATCTCTCCAGCCAGCCTTGGCTGCTGGAGTCCCTGTAAGGTAGGCAGATATATACTAATGTAATACTGTTAACAGTGGACAAGTGGTAGTGGATGGGGTGGGATAAAGTGCCATTACATTATGGGAGCACATCAGAGGTGGGAATTTTAAAAATAAATGCTAAGTAATGCTTTGTGTGGTGGGCGAACCCAACTGTAGAACCTATCAAGGGCATACAGTATCAGCTGACCTACTAAAAGGTAAGGCACCATCTCTTATTTTTACAGATGGTCACTGGCAATAGAAGTCAGGAGCATCATCATCTGGCAGATGTTCTTCGTGTTTCACTGTTGCAGTCATCACCTGTGGGTTATCCCTGCTGTGGTAGCCCACTGCAGGCCCGAATACCAGAGTCTGTGTTTTGTAGTCTGACATCAGGTAGTCAGTCCTGTAAAGCAAGGCAGCCGATGTCATTACAACAGTCTTTCTTGCCGTGAAGCCTGTAGCAGAAGCAGTTCGCACGAGTGCCGGTCGGTCGCTACCAGAGTTTGAATTTCGGCCAAAAATGTCTAAAGCTAAGTACCCTGTTGGGGACCCTTTTTTCTTGCACTAACTGATGTCCGAAAAAGTTAATTGTCTCACCTGTGGAAAGCAGATCCACACCTAGACTTCCATTTTTACTGCTTCACTTGTTTAGGCCCAGACCATGACGTCCCCCGTTGCCGGTTATGTGCCCTCTTTAATCCAACAACCATTCGCTGTAGAGCTCCTATTGTAGACAGTTATTTTTGTGTTCTGTCTTCGCATTCCGATATGGCGTCCATCAGCCAACAATCCGTGGACATTCTGAAAAAATGCAGCGATAAAGATAGAGACAGACCAGACGAGGCTAAGCCTTCCACTAATGCTACCGCTAAGTAGGTTGTCAGTTCTCCAGAATTCAATGAGGTGCTTTTGCAGCCCCGATGCCCGATTCAATATTTACGTAGGCCTCTACCGAGACCCTTTTGGAGTCCGGTATGCCACAGAAGTCTTTTTCATCTTCCGAGTCTTTGGCTGTTTCTACCTTGGTTGGGTCCAGAGCCGTGATGCAGGCACTGTCTTCCGAGGAGGCCTTTCGCTCTACCGAATCTAGACAAAAAATGATGTCTTCACATCTGTCTGCCATTTGTCAGATCGGATTCTTTCAGGCCTAGAAGCCAAGCCACTCCTAGAAAATCTGCTTCTAGCCACCGTCGTGCTCCTGCTCCACCACCCCAAGCACAAATGCTTAAAATGGCAGAGGATCTCGTCTTCCTCATCCACGGTAGTCAGGCCACAACTTTTAAAAGGTAAAGGCACCCTTCAGAAATTGACAGAACAGGATTCTGAGGAATCTGATTATTCAGATTTTGAAGAGGAACAACCTCTGACTGCTAATGAGGATTCAGATGCAGAGGAATCCATCCCTTCTACCTCCCCTCCAGAGGACCTTTCCTTTGGGGAAAACCCTTCACACCCTCAGGGAACATTTCCAGTTGGAATCTCAGGACTTCCCCCCAGTCTAAGAAAAGACTTGGTTTCTGGACCTGCCCCAGTACAGACCCTGGCCATCCCCCTTGTTTTAGAAGTGGTGGATGATATTTTTCATGAATCCAGCTTAGCCCTTGATGCCTTCCCAGTAAACCAGACAGGTACTACAGAGTACTGGATTTTCACAAATACCTGTACAGAAATCCTGCTGCAGAGCCGGAGGTCATTACACAGGGACCTAAGGGAGCTAAGACTAGTGCTGCCAAGAATCCTCTTCCTTCTGACAAAGACTCCAGAGCTGTGGACAGATGGTGTAAAAAAGTATGCACCTCTGCAACCTTAGCCATCAGAGCACTCAATTGTCAGTTCCATATGTTAAAATATCAGTAACACACTTTGGAACTATTATAACAAAAGATTTCTACCTTTCCTGACAGTCCAATTCAAAAGAGTTAGCAGATTTACTGCACTCTGCTTGTCAAGTGGCCAAACACTCATTACACTGTGGATATGACACCCTAGAAGCCTCTAGCAGGGCAGCAGTGTCAGGATCTGTCATTTGGAGACATGCATGGCTGAAGGAACAACCTCTCCCTGTTCATGTCAAGTCTAAACTTATTGATGCGCCCCTGGATAAGGAGCACTTGTTTGGAGTAAAAGCAGAAGAGATGCTTAAAAAGATGGAAGAAAAAGCAAAATCTGTGCAAACAGTAAAATATTTCTTTCAGGTTCAACCTCCCATGTTCAGCAGGAACTTTCCCCTCTTAAGCACTGGTCCTTCCCTGCACCTAGCAGGGAAGGCCAAGGTAAGTCCCGCTGGGACAGACCATCCAGGCCCCTATCCCAGGGCCAAGCAGAGAAGCAAACAGTGGACCATTTTCACCCCAAAGGCAGGGAGTTAAGCCACCTTTCTATGGCAAAAACTCTCAATGGACCCCCCCCCCCACCCTCCCTTCACTCACCAAAAGCTAGGAGGAAGGCTCTCCCTCTTCAAAGAAAATTGGCTTTCTGTAACAAAGGACCAATGAGTCTTAAAGATCATCTTTCAGGGATACAAATTCTCTTTCAGCGAACTCCCAGTTCCAAGAGGGTACCCAGACTTACCTCCAAGTCAGTGGGCAGAGGCATTGAAACCAGTCCAAAGTCTCGTATCCCAGGGGGCAGTAGAACCTGTCCCCTCAGATCAAACATATTCCAGACTATTCCTTGTTCCCATAAAAGAGGGCACTTGGCACCCCATCCTGGATCTATCCATTCTGAACACCTCCCTGATGGTCCCCAGATTCAAAATGCTAACTTTGCAGCAGCTGCTGCCTATGCTAACAAAAAATGCCTGGCTAGTGACCCTAGACCTAAAAGATGCCTACCTCCACATCCCCATAAGGGAATCTTGCAGGAAATTCCTGCGCTTCAGAGCAGGATCACAACACTTTCAGTTCTCGGTGCTGCCCTTTGGCTTCTCTACTGCACCCAGAATATTCACCAAATGCTTAGCCCCGGCCGTAGCATTTTGCAGACAGAGAAATACACAGATTTACCCTTACCTGGACGACTGCCTCATTCAGGCAGAGTGCAAAGAAAAGCTGCTCCAGGGCCTTCTTTGTCAAATCCCTCCTAACTTCCCGAGGGTTCACCATCAACGAGACGAAGGGAGCTCTGCTAGACACAGCATCCCAAATGGCCTTCCTATCCCCAGAAAAGCAGAGTTTCTTGTCTCTCTACTTTACCCAGCTGGCTTCCAGAAGTCACCTCACCATGAGGAAGTTCCTGCAAACCCTGGGATACATGGCATCTTGCATCCTTCTAATTCCTCTGTGGCCAGGCTTCAAATGAGAACTTCATTGGTATCTAAAGAACCTTTGGTGCCAGCACACTCTGTCTCTAGAGACCTCTCTCCCTCTGATCCAGTGTATAAGGGCCGAGTTTCTCTGGTGGGCAGAGGCCTGTGTCATCTTCGCCCTACCAGCCAGACCATCACCACCGACGCCTCAGACATTGCTTGAGGCGCTCACCTAGCAGGCAGGTACACCCAAGGTCTTTGGGATGTCCAGCACCTTCCCTTGCACATAATCAGAAAGAAATGATGGCAGTACAGAAGTCTCTGACATCCTTCAAACCCCATCTCAGACCAGGGGTTCTCCTTATAAAAACAGACAACACCACAGTAATGTGGTATATCAACAAACTGGGGGAACTCAATCTTACCCTTTGTGCAGGCTAGCCATGAACCTCTGGCTGACAGCTGCCTCCATGGGGTCTACGCCTAATTGCCCAATACCTACCAGTTGTCAACAACACCCTGGCAGACCACCTAAGCAGAAACTTATTGGACCCCCACGAATGGCAGCTCCACAGGGAAGTCTTTCTGCAAATCACTCAGGAGTGGGAGACTCCGGAGGTTGATCTCTTTGCTTTGCACTCAACCACCAGCTGCAAAAGTTCTGTACCGGGGAGTATCACCTCCTAGCATGGAAGGTGGATGCCTTGACCTTCCCCTGGCACTCGTTCTCTGTGTATGCGTTCCCTCCTCTGCCTCTTATTCCCAAGGTACTGATCAAAATAAGGGAGGAGAGACCAAAGGCCATCCTCATTGCTGCACATTGGCCCAGACAGCATTGGTACCCCTTATTGCGCAGCCTGACCTTACAGTCCCCCCCCCCCCATGCAGTGTCCAATGATCTCAGACCTCTTGACCCAGTTGAGAGGGGAGATACTGCACCCAGACTTGCAGACTCAATCTTTCAGCATGGCTTGTACCTTAAAAGCTAACAAGGAGTCCCTGTTAAGCAAACAGGTCCTAGACATTATCACAGAGGCCAGGAGGCCCAGCACCAGAAAATCTTATACAGGGAAATGGAGAAGATTTTGCTCCTGGAGTCAGTCCAGAGGGGCAGTACCTCACATCTTTCCATCCCTCTTATCTTGGATTACCTAGCCGAGTTACTCAAAAGTGGCCTCTCCTCTTCTGTTAAAGTCCATGCCTCAGTCATTTCAGCCCATTACGATTCAGACCTACCCCCTCTTCTCTCATCCGTTGATTAAACAGTTCCTCAGAGGATCTTCTAATATCAGACCTCCCAGAAGCCCTCCCACGCCAGCCTGGGACCCGAATTATGTTTTAGAAAAACTAACCTTACCTCCTTTTGAACCTGGTGCTTGAACAGAATTGAAATACTTCTCCTGGAAGACTGCCTTCCTACTAGCTATCATCTCAGCCAGAAGGGTTTCAGAATTTCAGGCACTCATGGCTGTTGAGCCCTTCATCATTTTCCATACAGACAGGATCTCCCTGAGAACTTAACCCTTCCTTTATGCCGAAGGTGGTATCTGGTGTGACCCTCAATCAGGCCATACACCTACCCACCTTCTTTCCCAACCCTCAAAACAAGAGGGAAAGAAGTCTGAACTCGCTAGACATTTACATATAACTCTGATACTATCTGGACCGTACTAAACCCTTCATTAAAAGACGGTCTGCTTGAGAGCTTTGCCCCAGGGGCAAAGGGAAGCCCATTTCCAAGCAAACCATTTCCAAATGGATATCACACTGTATCCATTTCTACTACAGGACCCCCCCCCCCCCCACCCAAGTCTGTTTGTACCCATTCCACTAGAGCAGCCTCCACTTCCACAGCCTTCCTCAGAGGAGTACCCACTAGGGCATCTTGGAAGCCGGCACCTGGACCTCTGTCCATACCTTTACAAAGCATTACCACCTACCTCTTTTTTTCTATGTCTAGGGCAGGGCTTGCCTCTGCAGGGCTTGTTGACCCATGCCTAGGGCTCTAACCTATCCTTCCACCCTTCTCCTGCTACAGTGAACCCTGAAGAACATAGTACAGTTGTGTACACTTACCATAAATGCAGGTGTTCGAGTGTATTCACTGTTACAATCCTGGTTTCCCTCCCTCCATCCCCCTTATATCCTCTTCCCCTAGGGGTACATTAGCTTCCCACAGTGGCTTTTAGCCACCAGGACCACTTTACCTTATTTCCTTGTGCTTCTGACGGGTTAGAGCAAGGAAAACTGATGTAATGATGTTGGCTGCCTTGCTTTATAGCACTGACGACCTGACTACAGGCGATTGCAGCCGACACAGATAAACATTGACTCTGGTATTCAGGCTGGTTCAGGGCTACTAGAACAGGGATAACCCACAGGTGATGACTGCAACAGTGAATGGCACTCTAACATCTACATTTATGTGAAGTGCACACAACTGTACTTTTCTGTTTCAAGGCATCAAACTTTAACACGTCATAAGCAAGAGAGTTTCTCTCTCCTGTGAGTGGAAATTATGGCCCCTTTTCATGATATCACCTGTGAGATCTTCAGAAAATTTCCTTGGTTTTCTCTGAAAAATAGCTTCCTCTGTTTTGTTCAAGGTAACCTAACAGTCGAGCATGGATAAACATCTAATTAATCTGGTAATAGAGACATCTATGTGCACTTCCAACTCTAAAGACTGCTGTTAATTTAAAAAAAAAAGCAGCCTTAATTCCAGTTGTCACTGTGGTCAAGAGTTGCCCAGCTTCACCCCCTTCCAAATTTGGTACATAGTCTGACTTTTCGTCTTTGCTTCCTGCATGTGTGTTACATCTGCGAAAAGTTCTTGAAAAATGATAGGAATAGTCTTGAATACCTTCCTTCCCCATGTCCACCAGAGTGCTAAATTTCTTGCCTTGAAAAGCTCGAATAATTATTCAAGTTGCTAGTAGTTGTTTTTTTTTTTCCGTCTTCAGGCCATAAAAGGTTCCTAGGAAGGGGAAATGATGTAGCTTTATACAGCAGTGCAAGGCCAGAGTTGTGAATTTTGAGCCTAAATAGCTTTATCACCTTAGTGGCTATAATGCAGCAGAAAGAGCTTGTGTACCTTGCTGTGTTTTATTTACCTTAAAGTACTTTATGATTTGATAGGCATCAGTGATGCCATAGCAAAGGAATTGAATTCCTGATTAGAAATATCATAAGATTTTGTTCATCCCCAGCATGGTGTACACTTACAAAGCAGACTAGGCTAGATATACCACAGTGTAAGAAATTGCTAAGGGATGTTTTAATATGTGAAATACAGAGATCGTCCTGTAAGGATAACAGTGCAGTATGGGGAAAGGAAGTGGTCACATTTAGGATGTAGCCTGTTTTCTCAGCAGATCAGGTCACACTTACAGCCCTAATCGGGTATGTGTCCTAGAGCTAATTGGCTGTCTGTGTTTGCCCAAATGTAGTGCTTTGCAACAGTGTGATTTAATCATACAAGTTACATCACTGAGCACTACAGGTAACCTGCTTAAATGAGAATTATTTTTGCAACTAAAGCAATGCATTGCTTTACTTGTTCATATTAATTTTTCACATTTGTCTGAATGCTTTTATTAAGTCCAGGATATTGTTGTCCAGCCTGCCAGCACAGATGTCTTTAAATCTCATGCACCTCTCCTGGAAGACGTTAACTATTCCATTGACAAGATGTATTTCTAAATGGCAAACTTTGATGTTAAGAGCCTTAGTGTCTTCCAGAACCATAAGTAACTTAAAGCATATATTTATACCAAAAGTGATTTTTGATTTCACTTTAAGCCAGTTAGTCCAGCCTTCAGTCCTTTTCCAAAAGCAAAAACATGAAATGATTCTACATGCTTTGAATATTCGTTTGTTAAAAAATAAAATAATATGTCTGAAGTTAACACTGCTGGTTGTTTTAGTCTTGAAGGTAAAACTGGGTCAGCCATTAACTATAAGCCATCTATGTCCAAGTGGCTGACTTATTGTATTACCTTGTCATAAATGCAACAGATCTTTGAATAGTTTTATTACTTTACACCAGATCTGCTGCACAGTGGCCATCTTCACAGGTGTCTGCTCAGTGCACCTTTCAGATTGGCGTTTGGATCTTTCTCTTAATTTTTCCATAAGCGTTACAGACTTTGTCCAGTTTTTAGGGCTAAAGCAATACTTGCTTCAGCAGTTTTGCAAAGCGTTTTGTAGACTCCACCTTTTTTCAGAAAGCTTTCTGTAGGCTGCTTGGTACTGTCTTAATTTCTACAACAGTACTTGTGTTGAAGAAAGTAGTGCATTTTTGTTGGTGTACTCTCTGTAACATTAGGATAGTAGCACAAGAGATCACTGCTGCACAACAGGCTGCCAGTTTCCTTTTACCTGGTAATTTGGTCTTTTCTTAGTGTTGCATCTGTGCACAGAATGTAAGGGCTAAAAATTACCATAGGGAATGTAAGGCTAGGCTTAAGATAGCCCAGATCAGTAACGTAGTCAGTACCTGTGAACCTACTGGTCAGCTGTGTACTTTGTTACAGACTATGGATTGGTTTGAGTGCTTTGTTGCCTTGTTAGCATTTTTATGAAGTCCTCCTTGTTTATATTCTATCTGCAAAAGAACTCTGATAGTAAATTAGTTTTACCTTGAGAGCATGTAACTACAAATGTAAAAAATTGTTGGGTTTCGTTATTATTTTTTAATGGCCTACATCCAGGAGCTTGTTTTCCTTCACTGACTCCAAAATAGAAAACTGAAGAGGCCTAGATACATTGTTACAGCCACTCTCTATAATCGCATAGTTTGGAGTTGTGGCCTTAATGTTTATAGGGCGTTCGGCTTGTAGGAGGGGTAGACTTTAGCACTTAACAGCTGATGCCTCCTACATACAATTCCTGCAGCTGTAGTGTTATATTCAAATATTTGCTGACCTGATTTTTAGGGGCTTTCTGCACTGGGTTATTGAAATTTCCTTCCTTTTCTGCTATTCTCAGCTCAGCAGTGTCTGCCTGTCCTGCTTTTGCATGAGGGACAGGCATGTATATTGCAGTTGCACATCATAATTTTATTTGGCAGACTAGACACTACTCATTTCTTTTTAGTTGTACGCTTTTGCTCAAAATCCTAACATTGACCTTGCCAGGGTGTTTGCTGCCAGTGAATGTGAATAGCATGAGTTATTGCCACAAGTTCAAGCATGTTTCCTTTGAGTCCAATTGGCTTGGTTAGGAAATAATTTGGAGGTCTTCCTTGAAATAGCCACTTCAGACATTGACTGGAAATGATACCAGACTGTTCAAGAGTATCAAAAGTAGTTGAAGGTGTGTAAGCCTAGACATTGGTTACACATTCCTCAGTAAGCTGTTTTTCAGATCTTGCTTACTAAAGTCAGCTGTTCTCAGTGAAGTGTTAATTTTGCAGATCTCTCCAAACAGACTTTTTTAAACCACAAGAATTTTTTTTCTTTATTTAGTCTTTGTTTGGTTTTGGCTTTAATAAAAGGGGTACTAGGGAGTCTGAGTTACTAGGGAGTCTGAGTCTGACAAGAAACTGAAGTGAGAGGATGAAGTGGTAACCATTAGTTTAGTTAAATCACTTAAAGGAAGATAACTGGAGTAAGGACAGTAAATCTCGTTTAATTCATATTCCGAAGAAGGTGGTACTAGTCAAATGACTGCCAAAAACCAGGGATAGGAAGTCATGTTTCTAAAGTATTGAAACTGTCTTCAGCTGCAGTTCTGCCAGAAGAAAATGCTCGAAGTACCTACTTTGGTATCTCTCTTGTTCATATTAGGTCAAGGAGTTTTCAGGATGAGAATAAGCCTAGCACTTTAACATGGGTCTATGATAGTTGTATCCATTTAGAGTCCTTTGTTGAAGCATTTCCAAAAGTGAATTTTTCAACATAGTGCAGAAAACTGTTCTCAAAGTGCAGTAACCTTTGCTAACGTCATTCAGTCATTGTCAGCCATTGGTTAGAACGTGATTGCCATGTACCTGTGAAGGCTCAAGAGGAAATCTTTGTTTAATCAAAACAAGTTTTTATCGCATTCTGCTGCTAGCATAGAGCAGTAGAGGTAATTTTGTCAAGTTTTAGTGAGGTGCGAATTACCTGCTGGCAAGGTAGACAGTTACCCAGACTGAACAAAATAAATCTTAAATTTGAGGGAAACTCTCATTTATTTGACATTAAATTAGCTTATTCACTGTACTGAATGTCACAGACCTCAGTATGCGATTGCTGCAGAGCCTGTGGAAGATGCTATAAAGGTAGCATTGCGGATGCAGAGCAAAATGTAGCACAGTTAGCTTTGTAGATGTGCGTGTATTAGATGACTTCTTGCTTTACCAGCTAATTGGACTTTGTTTTGAAGATGTGCTCACACTTGTCGCCATTGAATAACTTGTGATATTTTGTGACTGTAATTGTGGCTGGCAGAGTACATATTTATTTTTGTTTTCTTGACCAGGTTCATACTTTTGTGCAAAACTAATTTTCGTAGGTGACTTAGAGAGAGATGATCTCCCAAAAAATAAAATGATGTTGATCTCCCAACCATATCCCCAAAAATAATGTGCAGTTGATTGACAATCACTAAAAAAAGTAGCATTACAGTACAGTATCATGCCTACTTGGCTGACAGCAGTAAAGATACTGTGGTATGAAGACTGTTGTTATTTATGAAGAAATGACTGTAGCAGGAATCATAGCTGAACCAGTATGCAGGAGACAAGTAAGCATACAGTTAACTTGTGTACAGTAGATGTACAACTCAAAAGCATTGTGTTTAATGTTATGCCATTGGGTCATTTGCTTGTTTATCCAGTATGAAGAGTATTGGATGTTTAGTAGAAGTCTGTAGAGTTATAGCAGAGGGTGTTTGTTGTGTACGTGTTCTTTACCAGTATGGATTTTTGCAACTACCAACTAAGAGCCTTCACAGATTCTCTGTAGGAGTTTACTTTGGCAGATTAGGAGTAGTTTGCCCATTTTCTCCACAGTTAACCTGCAGATGTCCTGTTCCTATGTTGCAGTATTCTTGTGGGATTTTCTGCTTCAGGAGACCCATACATCGGCTCCTATACAAAAGCTTCAGCTCGGCTGTTGCAGCTGTGTGGGACGTCACACGTAGGGCCATAAACCAGGGTCCTTAAATGTGACATCTGCATGCACAGACCTCAGAACTCTTCAGCTGCAGACAACCGACGCATCATGTGCTTCATTCTTTCAACGCAAACATCTAAAAGCCAAGTACCCCGTTGGGGTTTTTTCATCTAATTATCTTGCTAAAGCTTGGTTTGTTGTAGCTAGCCATAGCCGATGTCAGCATAAAAGGATAAATGCCAATGCAGGTGGCAGATACCCCATAAAGACTCTCACAACACTGTTTTTTGCTTAGGCTGGGAGCACGACCGCAACACTTGCTCCATTTGCCAATCATTTGTACCCAAGACCCTTTGCAGCTGTCTGGCCGCTCTTAATCTTTATTTGGAGAACCAGTGGCTTAGGCGATTAGCCCTTAGGATGGATCCCGCCTCAGAGGCCTCAACTGAACCTCCGCATAAGGCGGCCAAGTTTCCTAGGCCCTCTACCACTCGGCTACCGGACGTCCCGCCATCTTCCAATTTAGGAATTGGACTCTTGGAAGACCCGTCGACTTAAGCGGCGACTTTCATAGAAGCTGATGTTCGTGTTTCACTGTTGCAGTCATTACATTTGGGTAATCTGCTGGCAGGTTGCCCTCATTCAGCCTGATTAACAAAGTCTTGGGTCCTGCGTCGGTTGCTGTCCCTTCTTATGACATCAGGTCATCAGGGGAATAAAACATGCAGCCGACGCCATTACATCAGTCTTTCTTGCCGCCCGGTGCCCAAAGCAGAAGCAGTTCGCAAGTGCCGGTCAGCTGACTCCTGAAATTTTCGTTTTTGAGTTTCAGAACCGAAGTCTGCAACTAAAAGCTAAGTACCCCGTTGGGGAAACTTTTTCTTGCTCCTTACCGAGGTCAGTAAAAGTTAATAATTGCATTACTTGTGGGAAGCAAATACCTTGTAAGGATTTTCATTTGTACTGTATTCCTTGCCTAGGCCCTGACCACAACGTGCCTTGCTGTCGGTTTTGTGCTAAATTTAATCAACACACGATTAAACGTCAGTATATTTTTGCTTCTAAATATTTTGGCTCAAGATTGAATTATCCAGAAATGTCTTCGGTTAGCAATCCGACTACTGGAATACCTAAAAAACGCAAAGAAAAAGACAGAGACAGACCGTCGAGGTCCAAAACTGACGACAATGCTTCTCCTAAGCCAGTCGCCAGTACTCAGTGAGGCCCTGATACCCGCTACTTCTGATTCACAGGTCTCTACTGAGACCCATTCGGAGTCCGGTATGCCTCGAGATGCTTCAATTATGGAAACCGTGGATGTCTCTACCTTAGACGGGTCCTGAGCCGCTGTGCAGGCACCGGCTTCTAAGGGTGTTTTCAGGCCTACAGATTTGTATATTAGACCAACGCCATCTTCAAAACTAAAGCCAAAATCTAAATTTGTCTAAAAACCGACACCTGGGCCACATGTGCAGGCCCCTATGCCTAAAAAACAAATTATCAAAATGGCTGAAGATTTAATTACTCTGATCAGGGGTAGCCAACCCCCTCCTTCTAAGAGGCCTAGGCAAGACATTGATTATGAATCTTCTGAACAGGATTCTATTTCTTCTAACTCTTCTAATGAACAGTATTTGTCTATTCCTATTTATGAGGACTGATGCAGAAGATTCCATTCCTTCTGCTTCTCCCTCTGAGGATTTTTCTTTTGGGGAAACTTTACATACCTTAAGGGAACATTTCCACTGGGAAAGTCAGGATTTCTCTAAATCTAAAAAGAGACTTAGGGATTTTCTTCCTCAGCCTAGGCCTTTGGTGGCTATACCTCCTGTTCTAGACATTGTTGATGTTTTTTCAGAATCTAGCAAGACTCCCGATTCTCTGCCTCCCCCAGACAGATACTACGGGGTTCCTGACTTCCACAAATTCCTTTTCAAAAATCCTATTGCTGATCCTGAAACCATTTCTCGGAGTCCCAAGAGCATTAAGGCCTCTACTGCTAAAAATCCTACCCCTTCTGATAGAGATTCCAGGGCGCTGGATAGATGGGGTAAGAAGGTTTACACGTCTGCAGCCTTGGCAATCAGGGCTTTAAACTGTCAATTTCATATGCTTAAATATCAACAGCATATCATGGGACTACTTAAACAGAAAATGATGTTAATCTCTGACTGTGTGGAAAATAAAGATTTGCAGGATTTATTACATTCAGCTGAACAAGTTAGAAAACATACTTGGCAATGTGGTTTTGATTCCTTTGAGGCCTCTTGCAGGGCTGCTGTAACTGGATCTGTGCTAAGAAGGCATTTTTGGCTCAAAGTGCAAACTGTGCTTGACCATGTTAAAGCAAAATTGTTGGATGCTCCTTTACAACAGGACCGTCTCTTTGGTAATAAGGCTGAAGAAGTGTTAAAAAAGATGGAAGATAAAGTTAAATCTATGCAAACTGTGAAAGATTTCTTACAAGTGCAGCCTCCAAGATTTAGTAGGCACTGGCCTACTAAGAACTGTTCCTTTCCAGTCCCCTCGAGAGCCGCTCAAGTCAAATCAAGACATTCCAAAGGCTTCAGGTTTCAGTCGCAAGTAACTTTTAGAGCAAAACAATGGGGTGCCTCCACCTCCAAATCTGGAAACAACAAGGCACCTCCCTATGGTAAACAGTCTCAATGACTTCCCTCTACAATCACCAAGCACTTAACTTTGCCGCCCCTTTGGGGGAAAACTGGCACTTCATGTACGAAACTGGCAACTTATTACCCAGGACAAATGGGTTTTAAATATAGTATCCCAGGGATACAGATTTCATTTCCACACATTGCCAATCCCAAACGGATGGCCAGATCTGCCCCCAAATCAGTGGGCAGAGGCCCAGAAACAAGTTATGTCCCTCATGAACATGGAGACTTTTCAACCAGTACCAGAAGTGGAAAAGGGACAATGTTTCTATTAAAGACTTTTCCTGGTACCCAGAAAAGACAAATCATGGTGTCCAATTCTGGACTTATCCACTCTAAACACATTTCTGGACATTCCAAAATTCAAGATGCTGACTCTTCAACAGTTACTACCTGTGCTAGGCAAAGATGCCTGGTTGGTAATAGACTTAAGAGGCTTACCTGCACATCCCAATCAGGGAATCTTGCAGAAGATGCCTCCGCTTCCAAGCAGGCTACTTGCATTACCAGTTCTCTGCACTGCCCTTTGGCTTATCTACTGTGCCTGGCACCAGTAATTGCGTTTTGCAGGCAAATAAATTTTCAAATATAGCCATACCTGGACAATTGTCTAATTCAGGCAGAAACCTGACATTCTTCTAAAGCATCTGGCGTTTGTAAAAAGGGTTTTAACTTGTCTAGGGTACACCATAAACGAAAAGAAATCACAACTGGTACCCTCTCAAAAAATTACATTCCTGGGTACAAGCTTGAATACCAACTGCCCTTATGACTTACCTTACGCCAAAAAAGCAAATTCAATTGGTGACTTACTTCAAACAGGTGGCCACAAAAACCCTGCTTGTTGCAAGCCTTGGGGTTCATGGCCTCCTGCCTTCTAATTCCATATGCAAGATTGCATATGAGGAAACTTCAGTGGTACTTAAAAAGTTTATGGAGTCAACATTGTCACAGCCTGGAAATAATGATTCCTATTATACCTTGCCTGCAACTAGAATTCCTGTGTTGGGCAGAGGCCTGCCACCAAAACAAGGGACTGCCATTCACTCCACCCCCTGCCGCCCAAACCCTAACTACAAACGCATCAGACTATGGGGAGGCTCATCTGGCAGGAAAGTGCATTCAGGGCAAATGGAGCCCAAATCAAATGCACCTACATATTCAGAAAGAGTTGCTAGCTGTACATAATGCACTGACAGCCTTCATGGACTACCTTCATCCAGGACAACTAATGATAGACGGACAACACCACAATTATGTGGTGCATAAACAAGCAGGGGTGTACACATTCCTACCCCCTTTGCAGACTAGCCATGGCATTGCGGAACACGGCCTTGACCTGTCAAATGCAACTACAAGCTCAATTCCTGCCAGGAAAGCTAAATACTGTGGCAGACGAACTAAGCAGAAATCTTATGGACCCACACGAATGGAAACTGGAACCACAAGTTTTCAACATGTTGACACGCAAATGGGGGAGCCCAGACATAGATCTTTTTGCCTCACCCCAGAACTGTCAGTTGGACAGATTCTGCACAAGAATTAATCACAAAAAAGCTTGGAGAGTGGATGCTGTATCATTCAGCTGGAAAAAACTATCAGTCTGTACTTTTCCCCCTCTGCCTCTGCTCTCCAAAGTTCTACTAAGTCAGACGGGACAAACCAAAAATTATTCTGATTGCTCCAGACTGGCCTCACCAACACTGGTGTACCCATTTTTGCGCAATGTGTCACACCTTCCTCCGTGGCACCTGCCACAGACACCTTACCTACTGTCTCAGCAGAACTACCAAATTCTGCACACTCCGCTCCAAACTTTGAATCTTGCAGCGTGGCTAATCAGCTAATTTCACCCTTGGCATCCATCAACCAAACCTGTGACGGATGTCATTTTGGAGGCTAGAAGGCCTAGTACTAGAAAATCTTATGCTGACAAATGGAAAAGATTCTGTGCCTGGAACCAATCACAAGGAATAAGCACAGCAATGCCCAATATTCCTCCGATTCTACAGTACTTAACTGATATGCTTCACAAGGGCCTATCTTTTTCTTCCATAAAAATCCATGCCTCTGCCATTTCAGCCCATTACAACACAGAACCTCCCCTCTTCTCTCATCCTCTGCTAAAGCAGCATCTCAGAGAGGCCAAAAATTTAAGACCTCCTAGGAGAGCACCAACTCCTGCATGGGACCTCAATTTTGTTTTGGAAAAACTCACTCTCCCTCGTTTTGAGCCAGCTGCTACTGCAGACCTAAAATTTCTCTCTTGGAAAACAGCTTTCCTTTTAGCAGTCACTTCAGCTAGAATGATTTCAGAATTACAGGCTCTTATGGCAGTGGAGCCTTTCAGTATTTTTCATCCGGACAGGGTGGCTGTCAGGACCAATCCATCTTTTGTGCCTAAGGTGGTATCCAGTGTGGCTCTTAATCCATTCATCTGCCAACTTTCTTTCCCAACTACAGAACAAGGGTGAGCGGATTCTGCATTCATTGGATGTACACAGACAACTTAGATTCTACTTAAACAGGATAAAATCTCTCAGAAAATCTGAACTACTGGTGGCATTTGCTGCAGGGGCAGAGGGAAAGGCTATTTCGAAGCAGACTATTTCCAAATGGATAAGCCATTGTATTCGTTTCTGCTATATGCACCATGATAAACCTATCCCCAAGGGGATCAGATCTCATTTCACCAGGGCTGCATCTACTTCTGCAGCCTTTCTCAGAGGGGTTCCTACCAGAGACATTCTAGAAGCTGCTACCTGGAGCTCAGTTCATACACTCACCAAACATTACCATTTACCTCTCTTCTCTAAATCCAGAGCTGGCCTTGCCACTGCTGTCCTGCAGGGCCTTATGACTGCTCCTAATGCTCTATAAATCCATCCTCCCAACCATATATATATATATATATATATATATATATATATGTATATATGTATGTATGTATATATGTATGTATATGTATGTATATATGTATGTATGTATATATGTATATATGTATGTATGTATATATATATATGTATGTATGTATATATGTATATATGTATATATATATATATGTATGTATATATATATGTATATATGTATATATATATATATATATATATATGTATATATATATATATATATATATATATGTATATATGTATATATATATATATATATATATATATATATATATATATATATATATATATATATATATATATATATTGCTCCCCATTTGGGGGCATCTGACATCTGGGACAAGAAAAACTGATGTAATGGTGTCTGCTGCATGTTTTATACCCCTGGCGTCATGGAAGAAGGGACAGCAACCAACGCAGGACCCAAGACTTTAACCAGGCCAACTGAGGGCAACCTGCCAACAGATTACCCAAATGTAATGACTGCAACAGTGAATACACTCGAACATCTACATTTATGGTAATTGTATACAATTGTACTTTTCGCAGCCGGTGACTGACACTTCCCCAGAGCCAGCCCAGACTACCTTCAAGGTCGAGGGGGAACCAGACATAGCTGAGCTTCCGATCAGGATCCTGCCAGATGCTACTACTGTTAGATCGTCATCCGACTCCAGGCCTATGCCTATGTCCACACCATCCAAAAAGAAGTAAAAAACTAAGCATTCGACCATGACCAAAGAAAGTCTACCTGACGAGTCCTTCACTTCCTCTTTGCAGGCCTTTATGGCCTTCAGCCTCATCTTCCTCTACTCTACCACTGCTAAGCCCTAGACCTGCTTCTGCTTCTCCTCTCCCTCCTCCAGCCTCTCAGGACAGGGAAGAAGAGCAAGACACCTATTACTCCTCTTCTGAGGAGTCCCATTTCTTACACCTCTTAAATTGCTTCACCTCAAGAATACTACTCCCCAGATGAAGAATCTATTGAGGGAGACTCTCCTCCAGAGGATATTACATTTGGTGAAACTGTCACCAAAATGAAAGAATATTTCAAATGGGACATCTCAAATGTCTGAAACTCAGAAGAGGTACTTTGAACTTTTACAGGTAGAATCCCCCTCACCTTTTGCTATCCCACCTCATTCCTCTATACTTGGATGGTTTTGCCTCTGCATCAAAGACACCATATTCTCAGCCACCTGCCCCTAAATGCCCAGACCTCTTCTAGAAGGTGCCTGATGACCAAAAATTCCTAGTCAACCCCCCCCCGGCAGACCCAGCTGTGATTGCCACCTATTCGGATAAACAATTCAGACTCGTTCTGTCTACCTCGCTCTTACCCACTGACAGACGGCAAATCTACAGATAGGATTGGTAAGAAGGTCTATACCTCTTTCACATTGGCTTTTAGAGCCATCAACTATCAGACTCATATGACCAAATATGCTTTGGACCTGGTCTCTCAAGCTGCCACCCTACTGGCCAGTACTTTTGACTGCTCCACAAAAGCTGACATCTCTTCTAAACTTTCTCTGGTGGCCCAAGTAGCCAGACACTCAATCAGATGCAGGTATGATGCAGAAGCTTCTGCTCACTCTGCAGCATCTGCCTGTGTTCTTATGAGATATTCCTGGCTTAGACTTCATCACTTACCAGAGGACTTTGATGCCTGCCCTGGACCCCACTTCCTCTTTGGAAAACAATCTGCAGATCTGTTCAAAAACCTGCAAGAAAAGAGTAAGGAATTACAAGACATCAAACATTTGTTGGTGTCCCCTATCCCCAAATACTACAGGAACTACCTTGCCAAGGCCACATTTGTCAGGCGTAACCCAGCCCCTGCTGGAGCTACCTCTTCCAGACCTAGAAGAGGTACCAGAAGGCAAACCACTTCCAGGCCAGCTGCCCCTCAGCCTCCGCCTAGGCAGCCCTTTCAAGACAGAGGAGGCCCCAACAGTCCCTGACTGCCTTGCCCCCACTACCCTGCCTGCCTGTCTCTCACTGCCTCCCCTTTTGGAAACCCTCACAGAGACAGATGGGTGTTGGCCATCATCCAAAAAAGATGCTTCCTGTCCTGGAAAGAAAGGCCATCCCTAAGAGTCATTCCCTTTCCCCCCAGAAATCGAAGACCTCTTTTACCACAAGTCTTGACAGATCTGAACTTGGGTACCATAGAATCTATTCCCTCAGGACAGGTGGGAAAAGGTTTCGATTCTCTACTGTTCCTGGTCCCCTAAAAGGACTGACCATAGAGACCTATTCTAGACTTTTCCTTCTTGAATCTACTCTTAAAGGTGCCCACCTACAGAATGCTGTCGCACCCAAGCCTCCTTCCTCTCATTCCTACCAAGGTTTTCATGGCCACATTGGACCTAAAAGAAGCCTACTTGCACATACCCATACAACCCTCCCACAAAAGATTTTACATTTCTCTGGATTCTCCTCTCATTTCCAATTTACTGCCTTGCCTTTTGGTCTGTCCACTGCCCCCCCGAGTGTTCACAACATGCCTGGCCCCTGCCATTGCCCATTGCAGAGCACAGGTAATTTAGATTTATCCCTACCTAGACAACATTCTGATTCTGGCAGACTGCAAAGAAACACTTTCAGCCCATCTGTTATACACCATGTCCCTTCTACAAAATCTGGGGTTTATCCTCAACCTCCCAAAGTCTTCCTCACCCCAGAACAAGGCAATATATTCTGGGCTGCAGAATCAGGACAGACCTAATGAAAGCTTTTCTACCCAAAGACAAGGTCATCTCCCTGACCCATTTCAAAGACCTGCTGCAGACCCAGGTAATCACTGCAAAGCAATTCCTAAGGACCCTGGGCCTAATGGCAGCCACCATCCCTATTCTTCCACTAGCCAGAATGCATATGCGAAAGCTACAGTGGCATCTAAAAAACATTTGGTCCCAACACCAGCTTCCTCTGGAACAAGAAATCACACTCCTACCCTGCCTAAAAGCAGAGGTCTGATGGTGGATTCAACAAGTCCAGCTCATTCCTGGCCTTCCCCTCCAGCTCCACTCTTCCAACCCAGGTAATGCATATAGATGCACCAGACTCAGGATGGGGAGCCACCTTGGTATCCTACAGGGTTCAAGCAACATGGCATCCTTCATTAAAGGCCAAACACATCAGTGTCAGAGAGATGACAGCAGTCGTCCTGGCTCTGAAAACCTTCAGCCTCCCTCTTCTACCAGGAGTTCTAATAGTCTCCTGTGCAGACTAACACTACAGATGTGGGATCTAGCCTCACGCCACAACTTGTCCCTGAAGGCATCCTACATCCACTCACAGGACAACAGACAGACGTTCTGAGCAGGGCATCCTCTCCACAGCATGAATGGATGCTGGACAGTCTTCCTGGATATAGTCCACTGGTGGGGCATTCCTCAACTAGACCTGTTTGCCTCCCCCCAGAACAGACAACTGTAGACCTCCTGCACCAAGACCTACTCCCCTCTAGCTTGGAGAGTAGACACTTTCAGCATTTCTTGAAAGGAGAAGTTTCTCTATGCCTTTCCCCCCTTCTCACTGATTCAAAAAGTCCTCCTGAAAATCAGTAGACACAAACCAAAAATCTTGTTGGTGACTCACTACTGGCCAAGGCAGCACTGGTTCCCCCCTACTTCACAATCTAGCCAGGGGCAATCGCCACAAGTTACCCGAGGTGGACCTTCTGACACAACAAAAGGGAATCCTCACCCATCCACACTTTCAGATGTCACTGACACTGTGAGTGATAAACTTTTAATTCCCTTTAGGCACCACTACTGAGAGGATGTGCTTTCAGTCCTGAGGGAGGCCAGGAAACCTACTGCAACAAAATCATACCTATCTATATGGGAAAGATTCCCAAAATGGTGTCTGGACAAGGGTAGGGACCCATGCATTGCAGATCCCCCCCTAGTCCTAGCATACATTTGTCAACTTGTAAAAGGCAGACTATCATACTCTTCAGTTAAAGTTCACCTTTCTGCAATCTCAGGCTGCCTACCTCTAGAACCCCCCCCCCCCCCCACTAGCCAAGCTCGATGTTAAGCTTTTCTTAAAAGGGGTCCTACACATATAAGGCCTCCAAGAAATCCCCTCCCACAGCCCTGACACCTGAACGTCATTCTGGAAAAGCTAACCCAGCACCCATTTGAACCTGCTTGGAACAGCTACTCTTCAGGTGTGTACATGGAAAACAATTCTGCTAGTGGCCATAACTTCAGCCAGAAAGGTGTCAGAACTACAGGCCTTAATGGCTTGCCCCCGTTACACTACTTTCCACAAGGACAGGCTAACACTTAGAACTAACCCCTCCTGCATGCCTAGGATGGTCAACGATTTGTCATTAAACCAGAAAGGATACTTCACTCCTTGGATGTAGACAGACAGCTGAGATTTTACCTGGATTAAACAAAATCCTTTGTTTCATACCACCCCAGGGCCATGGGCAAGGCAGTCCCCAAACCATCGCCTGTTGGATCAGAAAAGCCATTTGCGTCTGTTACTCTCACCATGGCAAAAAAACTCCCATTAGGAGTACAAGCTCACTCCACCAGAGCAGTGGCATCCTCCAAAGCCTTTCTCAAAGGTCTGGACATTGCTTCCATTATGGAAGCAGCCACATTGTCCACCATTCACACTTTCACCAAACACTACAAATTAGACAGTGTCTGCAGAACACGAGCAGGATTTGCCAGGGTAATCCTACAGGGATTTGTAGAATCACCCTTTTCTTCCGCCACCCTTCCTTCCATCTAAGCTGTGGTACTCTCCCACAACAAGAATACTGCAACATAGGAATAGAAGGACATAAAATAGTTCTGTAAAATCTTACCATAACCATAGATGTCCTTCTCTTCCATGTTGCAGTATTGCTTCCAACCCACCAAAACCCCCTTCTTTTCTCTTACCCAGTACAGCATATCCTTAGGTTCCTGGTACCCTATACTCTGCACTTGGGGGGGCCTATGAAAACCACACAAGGGCCCTATGGCTGACATCACTGGCATCTACTTCTGCTGGGCTTTCAGGTTCTGAGGTCTGTGTGCAGACATCACATTTAAGGACCCTGGTTTATGGCCCTATGTGTGATGTCCAACAAAGCTGCAACAGCCAAGCTGAAGCTTTTGTATAGGAGCCGACGTACGGGTCACCTGAGGTGGAAAATCCCAAAACAAGAATACTGCAACATGGAAGAGAAGGGCATCTGTAGTTATGGTAAGATATTACACAACTATTCTATCTAGTTTAACCTACAGCCAGATGTACACAAAGAAGAAATTGTGTGTGGCATGATTAAAACTCTTGCCTATGTTTTAGCTAGTAGATGTCGCTCCACATGCAGAAGACGGCAGCCAAATTGCATCACAGATCTAACTTACCCTTTCTCCCCCCCACGATCGGTTCTATTCCCATTTTAGGTTCGTGTTTCATGCAAACTGAAGAGTAATTTATAGAAAATGGTCAAAATGTTAATGGGGTAAACTCCCTGCCATTCATGAGCATGTGTATGTGTTTATACATTTATATCTAAAAGCATTTTGAGAAGTGTGTAAAGTCGTGAGAGACTTCAACCACTTGTAAGAAAGAGCCATTAATTTATTAAGTAACCACGAGTGTTGAATTATTTATGAATTTTCACCTTGAAAGATTTTTTTTTCTGATGCAAGCAACTGTCCTGTGTAACAGATCCTGCACATACAATGTAGATTCACCCAGGTTTCAGAATTTTTGGCACCATGTGCTGCTGTTAACTGGCACCATCATTTTAGTTGCTGGGCTTCATATTGATGTAAATAGATTTTTTTTTCTGTGTTAAATCTCTTTTTTGATTGAGCTTGTGTTGACCATTGCTGCTAATGTACCAACGGACTTCCCAACTGTTGAACAAGTGGGTGGTTACTCAACCAGTGATGGTGACCAAGTGTAAAGTGGGAAACGGTGTCATTTGGTCATATGACTTAAATCAGCTGTAAATAAGATGCTTATTCCCATTTTCTGTTGTACAGCTATCCCGTTTGTGAAAAAAATGGTTGGGGTAAAGGCTTGGACGTATATATTTTAACACTTTACAGCGTCTGCCTTCTGTGTGCATATGTGGACTGACCCCTTCCACCCTTGAACCCTCCTCCTGAGGTGTTGTTTTCTTCCAAAGTAGCTGCTAATCTTAAGGTCCTTAGGGAGGGGTTAATAATGATTCATATTTTGAGACATTCCGTCTATCTGATCCATACATACCTTAGTAGAAGTAAGTTTGTACTTTTTTTTTCTTCTTCTTCTTGGGTTGATTTATTTGACATTTGTACTTGGACTGTTGACTTGGATGAAGCAGTGTTTTATGTGGAGTACACTTTAAGTACTGAACTTTTTCATCTCTGGTTCATTTGTTTTGTATCCCCTTTTGTGGACAATATTTAAAATGGCTTCCATAAAGTTGTTTTCAGTTCTGTGTTCCACAGACAGAGGCTTCAGAAGGCATAATTTATTTCTTATAATAGTTATATAGCACATGCTTCAATATTACTAACATACACTAAAAAATAAATATATATATATATATATATGTATACCAAATGAATTCTAATAAGTGATGTATAATTAAGTGCTTTTTAAAATTTGAGGTGTGCAGAATCGGAGCGCTAAGAGACCCCTTAAACATTTTTCCTTAATCACTCAATATCTGCGGAAATTATGGGAAATGTCCTCTGCTGTTCAATATTTGAATGGTCAGCATTTCCGCCTTACATTTTGTCCGCAGATCTGATATGCAACTTCTAGATTTTTAGTTCCTCTTTAATTGTGCATTTAAAAAAAATCGACATATTTGCTCCTTATTTATATTGTGTGGTTTATGTATGTGTGTATATGTATATAAAGTACAGAGGTACAGTTTGAAACTGTAACAAGTCACTTCATGTGTATATCGCCTTTCTGCTCATGTCCAGGAGCACAGCTGTCCTGGTTAACATTTGCTGCTACAGTGTAATCATTCAGCTCTAGGATAACCAACACTTGAGTTGGTAAAGCTAAAATAATTTTTACTTGGGTTGAAAGAGTACAGCAGCTTAATACTTGGGCCTGTGGTTTCCTCCTGGAGTCCAAGATAGAGCAGTTATCTGCCTGGCACTTCAATTTTGCGCACCTTTTTTCTTTATTTACATTCAAGATAATGCAAAAACTGGAATTTTTTGCAATATTTTAAGATAATCTTCAGCTTTTTGTTCAGTGACGTGCAAAATCTTAAGAAAGCCATACAAATGGTAAAATTTTGTTAGATTCTATATTGTATTTTGGATTTCTGCCTTTTTATGGTTTTTAGAGTTTTATGCCTAGTAAGAGTGCTGTGTATGCTTGCATATATATTATTTATTTTTCATCGTGCTTTTCAGCCTGTCTGCAAAAGGATATGGACAAAAGACAGCTTGTAAAACACGTTGAGTTTTTTTTTTTTGCTGGGAATTATATATTATACTGACTTTATATTAATTATAAACCTGTGTTTGTATTGGCAAAGTGTTTAATATTTGAAGAAAAAAAATTTTAGTAATCACAAGTTGGTGGGAGAAAATATTGCTGAGGTGTACTGTTTTTTTCTGTAACTGTACAGTTAATACCCTTATTTTCTAGTTTATCTCAGAGCTCGTTTCTGCTTAGGCATGACTGAGGTCTGCCTGTCAGTTCTTTATTTTACGTGACGGGAAAATTTTAGATATACTTGCGAACCAATCAGTTTCAATAAATTGGGAAATTGCTGCTGAACACTGGATTTGTTTTCTGTTTGTATTTTAAGTCTTCTGAATCTTTGTCCCATCACCACTAGTATGATTGTACTGAAATATTAACTCTCCATGCAAAAAAGCAAAATATTTTCTGTACTCCTCGGATGCTCACTGTAAGCATCCCTTTGGTTAATTTGAAGCAGTACTTCGGTTCAAGACTGTGTGAAAAAAGGTACTGTGTTCAAGAGGTTCTTTGTGTTTCACTGTTGCAGTTATCACCTGTGGGGTTATCCCTGCTGTGGGCCCTCGGCCGGCCCGAATACCAGAGTCCATCTTTTTTTTTGCATCCATTGCAGTCGCCTGTAGTCTGACATCAGTGTCATTACATCAGTATTTCTTGCCATGGAGCCCGTAACAGAAGCAGGTTGCAAGAGTGCCAGTCGGTCAAGTTGAATTTCAGCTGAAAATGTCTAAAGCTAAGTACCCCAGTGGGGATCCTTTTTTCTTGCACTAACCGATGTCCAAAAACGTTAATTGTCTTGCCTGTGGAAAGCAGATCCCACACCGAGACGTCCATTCTTACTGCGTCACTTGTTTAGGCCCAGACCACGACGTCCCCCGTTGCCGGTACTATGCCCTCTTTAATGCGAGAGCCATTTGCCGTAGAGCTCTTTTTGTAGACAGTTATTTTCGTGTTCCATCTTCACATTCCGATATGGTGTCCATCAGCCAACAATCTGTGGACATTCCGAAAAAACGTAGAGATAGACCACACAAGGCTAAGCCTTCTGACGACGCTACTGGTAAGCAGTTGGTAAGATGATGTCCTTCAAGAATGCAACTGCAGTCATAACATATGGGTTGTCCTGCCTCAGGCAGCCCTCGGTCGGCCGAATTCCAAAGTCTGGGTCCGGCGTCGGTTGGTGTCGCCTCCTCTCCGACGTCACCACGGCTGGAGTATAAAGGCATCGGCCGACACCATCTTCCCCAGTCTTTCTTGCCGCGCGGTGCCCGAAGCAGAAGCAGTTCGCAAGTGCCGGTCGGTCAGCTCCTGTGTTTTCAGTACCGAAGTCATCTAAAAGCTAAGTACCCCGTTGGGGAACATTTATTCTTGCCTCAACCGATGTCAGAACAAATTGAGAAAGTTAATAATTGTTTGTCTTGTGGTAAACAAATACCTCATAAGGACTTCCATTCTCTCTGCCTACCCTGCCTGGGCCCAGACCACGACGTCTCGGCCTGTGCTGCCTGTGCTTGCTTTAATAAGCGCACTCAGGCGCCAGGCAGAATTCACCGAGGACTTTTTCGGTGAATCTTTCGCGTATATCATGCCGTCGGATCTACCGACAACCCAATCTGCTAAACGCAAGGACCGGGACCGACATCCTCGGCCCGCGTCCACTACCGATGCTACTCCCAAACCCTCTTAGTGCTCCGGTCGCTTCTGAAGTGGTAAATCTACCGCTCCAGGCCGACGACACAGCGTTAACACTACCTTCGGTCTCTGAGATCTCTCCGGTGCCGGTTGTTGATTTTCCTCCGGAAACCGAAGTTCTGGATCTACCCGACACCATTTCTGTGGACAAGGTTACGCCTGCACGTGGGGCTGCTAGGCCTCCTGTATCCATGTCCATCAAGGCCTTTGCACGTGCTAAGGCCGCCAGTCAGGCCAAGGCCCATCCTAAAACTACTGCCCAGGCCCCTTCCTCTGATAAGCAGATCATGTTTCTGGCTGCTGATCTTATTTCCCTTATCAGGGGGTCTCAGCCTCATCCGGACAGGGGTTCTCAGTCACCTGCAGAGAAAAGGCCTAGAACTGAGCAGGCGGACGACCTCTCTTCGGATGAAGCCTCTGGGGATTCTGAACATTCCGATACCAAAGAAGAATCCTTCCAGGCCTACGAGGACTCTGATGCTGAGGAATCAATTCCCTCTGCCTCCCCTCCAGAGGATTTCTCATTTGGTGAAGTCCTGCATTCCATGAGGGAACATTTTCAGTGGCAGGGTCAGGAATTCTCTGACTCCAGGAAAAGGCTTCGTACTTTCCTCAAGCTTCCCCAGCACAGGCCTTTGGCTATTCCACCTGTTATGGATGTTTTGGATGATGTCTTCTCCGACTCCAGTGCTAACCCTGATTCTCTTCCTCCGGCTCCTGTCAAGCCGGACAGATATTATAGGGTCCCTGACACTCATAAGCACCTTTTTAAGGCCCACTCTGTGGATCTAGAAACTTATTTCACAGGGCCCCAAGGGAGTGGCTACCTCCTCTGCCAAAAACCCACTACCAGCGGACAGAGAAGCTAGGTCCCTGGAGAGATGGGGTAAAAAAAGTGTATACCTCTACTACCCTAGCCATGAGGTCACTAAACTGTCTTTTTCACATGTTTCAGTACCAGGATTTTCTCCTGGATGATTTACAGAAAAAGTTAGCCTCTCCTGAGCCTATTGATAAAAAGGCATTGCAGGATCATATACACAACACTAAGCAGGTTAATAACCATTTTCTTCAGTGTGGTTATGATGCACTGGAAGCTTCATGTAGGGCAGCTATGACTGGGGCTGTGATACGTAGACATGCTTGGTTAAAGGATCAGTCTTTGCCTGACCATGTTAAAGTGAAGTTACTTGATGCACCTTTGGAAAAACAGAAGCTTTTTGGTGCTAATGCACAAGATGTATTGAAATCCATAGTGGAAAAAGCAAAGTCAGTACAGACAGTCAAGGATTTCCTTCAGGTTCAGCCACCCAGATTCAGCAGAAACTGGCCCTCAAAGAATTGGTCCTTCCCCGGCTCAGACAAGTTTCAAAGGGGAAAAAGCAGACGTGGCCGAGGTAGAGGGCAATACAGAGGATCTTACAGGGGCCGCCAATGGCAACCTCCAAATCAAAGAAGTGGCACAGACAGTTCATCTGCACCACAAGGACAATCACAATGACTTGACTTTCATTCTGCCTACAGAGGTTCAAAGAAAAGCACCTTTGGGCGGAAAATTATCCTTCTCACAAAACTGGCATATCTTAACCAAGGACAACTGGATTCTGGATTTGATAGACAAAGGTTACAGATTCCACTTCCACACATTACCAATAAGACAAGGCATGCCAAATCTGCCACTTCATCAAAGGGCAGAGGCACTCTCTCAAGTTTCCAAGCTGTTAAGTATAAAAGCAATAGAAAGGGTTCCTCCTCAGGAGCAAGGCCAGGGATTTTATTCAAGGCTGATGTCCTTCAAGAATGCAACTGCAGTCATAACATGTGGGTTGTCCTGCCTCAGGCAGCCCTCGGTCGGCCGGATTCCAAAGTCTGGGTCTGACGTCGGCTGATGTCGCATTTCTCTCCGACGTCAGAGCGGCTGGAGTAAATAAGCATCAGCCGATGCCATTTTCTTCAGTCTTTCTTGCCGCGCGGTGCCCGAAGCAGAAGCAGTTCGCAAGTGCCGGTCGGTCAGCTCCTGTATTCTTCGATACCGAAGTCATCAAAAGTCATCAAAAAAGCTAAGTACCCCGTTGGGGACCTTTTCTTGCCTCAGCCGATGTCAGAAATTACTGAAAAAGTTAACAATTGTCTTTCTTGTGGTAAACAAATACCTCATAAGGATTTCCACTCTTACTGTCTTCCTTGCCTTGGCCCAGACCACGACGTCTCGGCCTGTGTAGCCTGTGCTCGCTTCAACAAGCGCACTCTCAGGCGCCGGGCGGAGTTCGCTGAAGATTTTTTCGGCGATAAATTTGCTTACACCATGCCGTCGGATCTTCCGACATCGCAAACTCCCAAGAAGTGATAAAGACCGGGGCCGACTTCCTCGGCCCGCGTCTACCACCGACTCCACGCCAAAGCCTAGCGCTAGTGCTCCGGTTCCCTTTGAGACTGTCTCTCCACCGCTCCGAACCGAAGACACTGCATTACCGACGACTCCGATTCCGGACATCACTCCGCCAGTTATTGATTTTCCTCCGGATACCGAAACCGAGGAAATGCCCGAGACCATTGCTGTAGACAAGGTCACTCCTGCACGTGGAGCTGCCAGGCCTCCTATGGCCATGTCTATTAAGGCCTACACCAGGGCTAAGGCAGCCAGCAAAACAAAGCATCTTACTACTAAAACCTTACCTCAGCCTACTCCAGAGACACAAATTATGTCCATGGCTGCTGACTTAATTTCTATGATTAGAGGTTCACAGGCCCATCCTGAGAGAGGATCCCAGCCTCCTTCTGATAAAAGGCCCCGGATTGAACCCTCTGACCCTATTCCTTCAGATGAAGATTCTGAGGGCTCTGTCCACTCTGATAGCCAGGAAGAGCTCTTCCAGACCTACGAGGACTCGGATGCAGATGAGTCCATCCCCTCGGCCGCCCCTCCTGCGGATATTTCTTTTGGGGAAGTTCTGCATACCATGAGGGAACATTTCAAGTGGCAAGGGCAGGAATATTCTGATTCCAGAAAACGCCTTAGGACTTTCCTTAAGAAGCCCCAGCACAGGCCCTTAGCTATTCCTCCTGTACTTGATGTTTTGGATGATTTATATTCTGACTCTAGTGCTACCCCTGATTCTCTTCCTCCTGCTCCAGCCAAGCCAGACAGGTATTACAGGGTCCCAGAAACTCATTCCCATTTATTCAGGGCCCATACTGCTGATTTGGAAACTATTTCACAGGGGCCTAAAGGAGTTTCAGCTTCCACCTCTAAAAATCCATTGCCCTCCAACAGGGAAGCTAGGTCATTAGAGAGATGGGGCAAAAAGGTTTACACATCTACTACCTTATCTATGAGAGCTTTGAATTGCCTTTTTCATATGTTACAATATCAGGATTTCCTGTTAGAAGATTTACAAAAAACTTTAGCCACTCCTGATCCTTTAGACAGGAAGGCTTTGCAGGAAGCTGTATATAACACTCAGCAAGTAAGCAATCACTTCCTGCAGTGTGGATATGATGCACTGGAAGCTTCATGTAGGGCAGCTTTGACAGGGGCAGTCATTCGTAGACATGCGTGGTTAAAAGATCAACCTCTGCCAGATCATATAAAGGCAAAACTTCTGGATGCACCTTTGGAAAAGAACAAGCTTTTTGGTGCTAATGCTAAGGATGTGTTAAAGACCATCGAAGAAAAAGCAAAATCAGTTCAGACGGTGAAAGATTTCCTCCAGGTTCAACCCCCCAGATTCAGTAGGAATTGGCCTTCAAAAAAACTGGTCCTTTCCTAATCCAGAAAAGTTTCAAAGGGGTGAAACAGGCGTGGCGAGGAAGAGGCCAATACAGAGGCCCTTACAGGGGACGACAATGGCAGCCAGGAAACCAAAGAAGTGACGCAGGGGTTTCACCTGCCCCACAGCCACAATCTCAATGACTTTCCTCTAATTCCGCCTACCAGGGAACAAATAGAAGCTCCCTTGGGCGGGAAATTATCTCTGTTTGCAGAAAATTGGCACAGACTGACAAAGGACAAATGGATTTTGGACATTATAGACCGAGGGTACAGGTTCCATTTTCATACCTTGCCAAGAAAACAAGGCATGCCAAACCTACCACAAAACCAGAGGGCAGAGGCTATCAAGCAAATCACTCTGCTGACTCGGATGAAAGCAATAGAAAGAGTTCCACAACAAGAACAAGACCAGGGGTTTTACTCAAGACTCTTCCTTGTTCCAAGAAAAGAATCTCAATGGAGACCAATACTGGACTTGTCCGCATTAAACACCTTCCTCATAGTACCAAAGTTCAAAATGCTGACTCCTTCCCATGCTGGGCAAGGGGTCTTGGCTGATTACTCTGGACCTCAAGGAGGCATACCTGCATGTCCCTATCAGACACAGCTGCAGAAGATACCTCAGATTTTTTGCAGGGCCAGAGCATTATCAATTCTCAGCATTGCCATTTGGCTTATCTACTGCGCCCAGAGTATTCACAAAATGCCTGGCTTCAGTAATTGCTCATTGCAGGCTCCAGGGGATACAAATTTACCCGTACCTGGACGACTGCCTCATACAAGCGGACGACAAATTGATGTCGACAAAAAACTTGGACTATGTCATACGATTACTTCAAGCTCTGGGATACACAGTCAACTTCCAAAAGTCAAGACTGCAGCCATCCCAGCAAATAATCTTCTTAGGAGCCAAGCTAGACAGCCTCTCAAATGGCTTACCTGACAGAAGACAAGCAAGAGAAGTTAACTCATTACTTCAAAGGTTTAGCAAAACTCACCCAGATGACTGCAAGGAGATTCCTACAGGCCCTGGGTTACATGGCATCCTGCATTCTCCTGGTTCCATTAGCAAGACTACACATGAGAAAGCTTCAATGGTACCTAAAAAGCATTTGATCTCAACACAGCAACAACTTGGAGACAATCATACCACTCATTCCATGCCTGCAAAAGGAATTCCTATGGTGGGCCTCGGTGAGCCAGGCAAACACAGGTATGTCATTCAAAAAAACACAGATAACACATACCATGACCACAGACGCCTCAGACCTTGGATGGGGGGCGCACATGGAAGGCAGGTGTATACACGGACAATGGTCTCCAAAGGAAACACATCTGCATATAAACCAAAAGGAAATGCTGGCAGTAATGCATGCCATCGAGGCCTTTCAACACCAACTTCAGCAAGGCCATTTACTGATACGGACAGACAACACCACTGTGATGTGGTATATAAACAAGCAAGGGGGCACCCACTCTTACCCCCTTTGCAGACTGACAATGCATCTTTGGGAAAAATCACTGAGCCTAAACATCCAGTTACAATCCCAGTTTGTTCCAGGCAAAGACAATGTGTTGGCGGACAGCCTAAGCAGGAATTTCACAGATCCACACGAGTGGAGGTTACATCCGAAGGTCTTCACACAACTCACTTCGACATGGGGCAGGCCAGAAGTGGACCTATTTGCCTCTCACCTCAACCATCTTCTACCAAAATTCTGCACAAGGACATACCATCCAAAAGCTTGGAAAATAGATGCTCTCTCATTCAACTGGAACTTCCTAACAATCTATGCATTCCCACCTCTGCCACTGATGACCTCAGTATTACTAAAGATCAAAGCAGAGAGACGCAAGGGAATCATAATAGCTCCGGACTGGCCAAGACAACACTGGTACCCACTACTACGGAGCATACGTCACACCAGGAGGGTGGGCCCTTCCCCAATGGCCTCTACTTTTGACTCAACACAATTTCGAAACAGTGCATCCAAACCTTCAGACACTGCAACTAACAGCCTGGGAGATCCCATAAATAACCTCAACCTACCTCTCTCCAAGGAAGTTCAGCGGATACTAACAGAGGCTTGAAGACCATCCACCAGAAAGGTTTACTTAGCAAAGTGGAAAAGATTCAGCAATTGGAATACCAGCAAGGGACATGATGCATCATTGTTGAACATCCCACTCATCTTGGAATATTTGGCAGATATGCTAAAGAACGGCCTCTCATATTCTTCCATAAAGATACATGCATCAGCTATTTCAGCTAGATACAACACTGATCCTCCTGTTTTTTCACACCCTTTGTAAGGCAATTCCTCAGGGGAATCAAGAACATTAAGCCACCAAGAAAGGCCCCAGTGCCAGCCTGGGACCTCAATTTTGTCCTAGAAAAACTGACTCTACCTCCATTTGAGCCAGCAGCTTCAGTTGACTTGCAATTTCTCTCATGGAAGACAGCTTTCCTGTTGGCAATTACCTCAGCAAGAAGGGTTTCGGAACTACAGGCCCTAATGGCAATACCACCGTTCATAATTTTTCACAGAGACAGGGTTTCATTAAGGACCAACCCTACTTTTATGCCAAAGGTGGTATCTAGGGTTTCTTTAAATCAAGCTATCCATCTGCCTGCTTTCCTCCCCAATCCTGAGAATAAGGGGGAAAGACTGTTGCATACCTTGGACATTCACAGACAACTTCGATACTACCTGGACAGAACCAAGGCCAGTAGGAAGTCTGAACAACTTTTTGTAGCTTACGCCCCTGCAGTCCAAGGAAAAGCAATTTCAAAACAGACTATTTCAAAATGGATTGGACATTGCATCAGATTCTGTTATTCCTTTCATGGAAAGACTGTTCCAGCCAATGTCAGACCACATTCCACCAGAGCTACAGCCACCTCTACAGCATTCTTAAGAGGGGTGCCTACTAAGGACATTCTAGAAGCTGCTACATGGAGCTCCGTGCATACATTCTCCAAACACTACAATCTCCCTCTATACTCCAGATCCAGAGCAGGCTTTGCTTCGGCAGTCCTGCAGGGTTTGATTGCCACACCCATCTTTTTCCTAGAGCATTCCTCCTCCCCCAGCTAAGCTGTGGTATTCTACCCACATGTTATGACTGCAGTTGCATTCTTGAAGGACATAGTACAGTTTTGTACCTACCATAAATGTAGATGTCCGATAGACATGCAACTGCAGTCGGATTTTCCCTCCCTCCATACCCCTATATGCCTAGGGTCCACTCCTATCCCTGTTACTCTTAGCTGGGGATATCTGTTATGGTGTATTTGTTTTATTGCTCATTTATTTGTCTGGAATCCTGTTTTTGTCTTCCAATTTGATTACAGCCTTCCTTGGAGGGCACCTGGCATCTGGGGCAAGAAACACTGAAGAAAATGGCGTCGGCTGATGCTTATGTACTCCAGCCGCTCTGACGGAGAGAAATGCGACATCAGCCGACGTCGGACCCAGACTTTGGAATCCGGCCGACCGAGGGCTGCCTGAAGCAGGACAACCCACATGTTATGACTGCAGTTGCATGTCTATCGGACATCTACATTTATGGTAGGTACAAAACTGTACTTTCCTTGTTCCAAGAAAAGAAAACAAATGGAGACCCATACTGGACTTGTCATCTCTAAACACTTTTTTCATAGTGCCAAAGTTCAAAATGCTGACGTTGCAGCAACTCCTTCCCATGCTGGGCAAGGGGTCTTGGCTGGTCACTCTGGACCTCAAGGAGGCATACCTGCATGTCCCAATCAGACAAAGCTGCAGAAGATACCTCAGATTTCTTGCAGGGACAGAGCATTATCAATTCTTAGCATTGCCGTTTGGCTTATCTACTGCGCCCAGAGTGTTCACGAAATGCCTGGCATCAGTAGTGGCACACTGCAGACTGCAGGGGATTCAAATTTACCCCTATTTGGACGACTGCCTCATACAAGCAGACAACAAGCAACCCTTAAAAGAAAATTTGGACTATGTCATGCATCTACTACAGGCCTTGGGATACACAGTCAACATCCAGAAGTCAAAACTACTACCATCCCAACAGATTATCTTCTTAGGAGCCAAACTGGACACAGAAAACCAAATGGCCTACCTCACAGAGGAAAAACAGCAGCATTTACCAGAGTACTTCAAAGGCCTAGCAAAACTCCCCCAGCTGACTGCAAGGAAAATCCTGCAGGCCCTGGGGTTCATGGCATCTTGCATCCTTCTGATACCTTTGGCAAGACTTCATATGAGAAAGCTGCAATGGTATTTAAAAAACGTATGGTCTCAGCACAACCAAAGCCTAGAGTACGTAATCCCACTTATTCCATGTCTGCAAAAAGAATTTTTATGGTGGGCTCAAGCCAGTCAGCTAAACAAGGGCACGTCTTTCAACAGACCTGAAGCAGGCCAAATGATTACAACAGACGCCTCAGACCATGGATGGGGGGGCGCACATGGAGGGCAGATGCATTCAAGGGCAATGGACCCCAAAGGAAAGACATCTGCACATAAACCAAAAGGAGATGTTGGCAGTGATACATGCCATCGAGACTTTCGAAGAATCACTACAACAAGGACATTTGCTAATAAGGACAGACAACGCCACTGTCATGTGGTACATAAACAAGCAGGGAGGCACTCATTCTTATCCCCTCTGCAGACTGACAATGCTTCTCTGGGAAAAATCCCTGAGCCTGAAGATACATCTAAATCCCAGTTTGTACCAGGCAAGGACAATGTACTGGCGGACAACCTGAGCAGAAATTTCAGGGATCCACACGAATGGATGCTGCACCCTCACATTTTCTCTCAACTGACAAAGACATGGGGAACACCGGATGTAGATCTTTTCGCTTCCCACTTAAATCATCACCTGGAAAAGTTCTGCACAAGGACTCGCCATCCTCTAGCTTGGAAAACGGATGCTCTCTCCTTCAGCTGGAATTCTCTAAAAATGTATGCATTCCCTCCTCTACCTCTGCTGACCAAGGTGATACTGAAGATCAAAGCAGAGCAACCAACAGGTATCTTGATAGCTCCAGACTGGCCAAGGCAACACTGGTACCCATTGCTATTGACCATAACTCGGACCAAACCATGGCCTCTGACCCTATGGCCCCTGCTACTAACACAACACAATTACAGGACTGTACATCAAGACCTGAAATCATTGCATCTGGCAGCCTGGAGGCTAACATGACTCCTCCGCCTAACTCTCTTTCAAAATCAGTTCAAGAAATTTTGCTGGAAGCACGCAGACCTTCCACCAGAAAAACATATTCAGCCAAGTGGAAGAGATTCAGCATCTGGAAAGCCAACAGGGGTCAGGACACAGCATTGCCGAGTATACCTACGATTTTAGAATACTTGGCAGAACTACTGCATACTGGACTGTCATACTCTTCAATAAAGATTCATACCTCAGCAATCTCAGCAAAATACAGTTGTGACCCTCCAGTGTTTTCTCATCTTTTGCTAAGACAGTTTCTAAGAGGAATAAATAATATCAATCCTCCCAGGAAACAACCAGTACCTGCGTGGGACCTCAATTACGTGTTGGAAAAATTAACTCTTCCTCCATTTGAGCCAGCAGCAAGTTCAGAAATGCAATTTCTGTCATGGAAGACTGCATTCCTATTGGCAGTCACATCTGCAAGAAGAGTTTCGGAGATACAGGCACTCATGGCAGTGCCTCCCTTCCTCATTTTTCATCAAGACATTGTTTCTCTAAGAACCAATCCTACATTCATGCCCAAAGTTATTTCCAGGGTGTCTCTAAATCAAGCTATTCACCTGCCTACATTCTTCCCCAATCCTCAAAATAGGGGGGGAAAGCTACTGCATACTTTGGACATACACAGACAACTACGTTACTACTTGGACAGAACTAAGGCCACCAGAAAGTCTGACCAACTGTTTGTAGTCTATGCTGCTGGAGTACAAGGAAAAGCAATCTCCAAACAAACAATTTCAAAATGGATTGGACATTGCATCAGATTCTGCTATTCTTTCCATGGAAAAGGTGTGCCAGCCAATATTAGGCCACATTCCACCAGAGCTATAGCCACTTCCACAGCTTTCCTAAGAGGAGTGGCAACAAAGGACATTTTAGAGGCTGCTACATGGAGCTCCGTGCATACATTTACCAAGCACTACAACCTGCCATTATATTCCAGATCCCAAGCAGGCTTTGCTTCGGCAGTCCTGCAGGGGATTTTAGCTACACCATCTTTATCCTAGTTCCATCCACCCCCAGCTTGGCTATGGTATTCAACCCATATATTATGACTGCAGTTGCACTCTTGAAGGACATAGTACAGTTTTGTACCTACCATAAATGTAGATGTCCGATAGATATGCAACTGCAGTCGGATTTTCCCTCCCTCCTACCCCTCTGTATCCTTATTTTTGGGTCACTACCCCTTTTCCCATTAGCTGGGGGTATTTCTATGGTGTATCTGTTTATTACTGTTATGCATGTTTGGGTATATTTTTATCCATTTACCAAATTTGGCCTTCCTAGGAGGGCACCTGGCATCTGGGGCAAGAAACACTGAAGAATATGGCGTCGGTCGATGCCTTTATACTCCAGCCGTGGTGACGTTGGAGAGGAGGCGCGACACCAGCCGACGCCGGACCCAGAATTTGGAATTCGGCCGACCGAGGGCTGCCTGAGGCAGGACAACCCATATGTTATGACTGCAGTTGCATATCTATCGGACATCTACATTTATGGTAGGTACAAACCTGTACTTAGTGTTTCACTGTTGCAGTCATTACATTTGGGTTATCTGCTTGCAGTAGCCCTCAGTCGGCCTGATTAACAAAGTCTTGCTGTCCCTTCTTCCATGACGTCAGGTGTATAAAACATGCAACTGATGCCATTACATCAGTCTTTCTTGCCGTGTGGTGCCCGAACCAGAAGCAGTTCACAAGTGCCAGTTGGCCGACTCCTGAAATTTCCGATGTTCTTCATACCACATTGCTGCAGTCCTAACACTTGGGTAGTCCGCTGTCCCAGTCGGCCCGAATACCAAAGTATATGGCTGACGTCGGTCAAGGCGCATTAGTCTGACGTCAGGACGTCAGGGTACAAATGCGCATGACCGACGTCATATCCTCAGTCTTTTTTGCCGCATGGTCCGATGCAGAAGCAGTTTTGCAAGTGCAGGTTGGCGTTCTGAGATTTTCCGAAGTCTGAGTTTCAGACCGAATCCAAGTTGGCTAAGTACCCAGTTGGGGATTATTTTGGTTTTTTCTTGCCTCAGTATTTTACCGGATGTCAGAAAAAGTGAATAACTGTATTTCTTGTGGGAAACGGATACCTCATAGGGATTACCATACCTTGTGTATACCTTGCTTAGGGCCAGAGCACGACGTTGTTGGCTGTCGCTCTTGTGCTAGATTTAACAAACGCACTATAAAGAGAAGATTAGATTGTGCCAGGTTAGTTTTTGGGAAGCGGTGTAATTATAAAATGCCGTCGGATGCTCCGATGCCCGCTTTGTCAAAGAAGCGCAAGGACAAAACAGCAAAGCCTAGGCTGGAAGAACCGTCCGTCCCGGACGTCGGTTCTTTAGAGGGCTCGGTGGAGCCAGGGGTTCAGCCAGAAATTTCTTTGGAATCCCAGGGAGAGACTTTATTACTGCAAGATGTGACCTCTCAGGAGGTAGGCCAGGCGGAAGGGGCTTCTCAGGTAGCTGTTCTTCCTTCCCTTCCTAAGGTGGTTAGGCCCTCCCCTGCTGTTTCCAAGGCTTCTCCCAGGGGCAGGCCAGGTATTGTTTCAGGAGTTACCCCTAGTTCTTCAGGGTCTGTACCTAAGAAGCATATGCTTAAGATGGCAGAAGATTTTATTACAATGATTAGAGGTTCTATGCCCCCTCCTGATAAGAGGCCTAGGGTGGAACCTGAGCTTGGGAGTTTTGAGCAGTGTTCGGATGCTTCTGAGTCTTCGGCTGAAGACTTGCAGGAGTATTCCCCTTACTCTTACTCTGATGTAGATGATTCTACTCCTTCTGCTTCTCCTCCTGAGGATTTCTCATTTTCAGAGACTCTTCATTCCATGAGGGAGCATTTTAAATGGGAAGGTCAGGATTTCTCTGATTCCAGGAAAAGGCTTAGGGAATTTTTGTTTCTACCCCAGCATAGGTCTTTAGCTATACCTCCTGTTCTAGATGTGGTAGAGGATGTTTTTGCAGAGGCTTCTCTGAACCCTGACTCTTTGCCTCCTGCTCCAGTTAAACCAGATAGATATTATAGGGTGCCTGAAGCTCATAAGTATCTTTTTAAGAGTCCTAGGGCAGACCCAGAAACTGTTTCACAGGGCCCTAAAGGTGTTAAGGCTTCTGTTGTTAAAAATCCTGTTCCTCCAGATAAAGAGGCTAGGGCTGTAGATAGATGGGGAAAGAAAGTGTATACTTCTTCCACTTTGGCCATGAGAGCTTTGAATTGCCAGTTTCACATGTTGAAATACCAAAATTATCTCCTTTCACAATTAAAGTCTAAGGTAGATGCTTTGGCGGAAGGTATTGAGTGTAAAGAGTTGCAGGATTTAGTTCATGTTTCTGAACAGGTGGGTAAGCATTCTTTGCAATGTGGTTTTGATGCTGTGCAGGCCTCTTCGAGGGTGGCTGCCACTGGTTCGGTTCTTCGCAGGCACGCCTGGTTGTGGGATCAGAATTTAGCTGAGCATGTCAAAACAAGGATTTTAGATGCTCCTTTACAATCTGATGTGTTGTTTGGTTCGCCTGTGGAAGTAGTTCTAAAGAAAATGGAAGACAAGGCTAAGTCTATGCAGACTGTTAAAGATTTTGCAGGTTCAGCCTCGAAGTTTAGTAGAAATTGGCCTACCAAGGGGTGGACATATCCTGCTTATGATTCCCAGTCTAGGGGTAGGTCTAGACGTGGTAGAGGCAGAGCTCAAGGTTCTTTTAGGCCTAGAACAGTGAGTTCACCTGCTCAGTCTTCTGGTGAGGGCAGGGGTCAGTCCTTTCGTAAACAGACACAATGACCTGCCTTTTCAGCTGCCAGACTCTTCTCGTCTGGCAGCACCTTTGGGAGGAAGGTTGGCACTTTTCAAAGAAAACTGGAGTTTAATTACCCAAGACAGATGGGTATTGGATATCATTCACCACGGTTACAGGTTTTATTTCCATACCTTGCCTCCTTTCAAAGGCATGCCAGACATTCCTCCTCAACAACGGAAAGAGGCTCACAAGCAAATTTCTCTGTTGCTCCAAATAGGGGCCATTCAGCGGTTCCTGTGCCAGAAAGGGGCCTAGGATTTTATTCTCGCCTGTTCCTAGTACCAAAAAAGGGGAACACGTGGAGACCAATTTTGGATCTGTCTAGCCTCAACACTTATCTGGACATTCCCAAGTTCAAAATGTTGACGTTACAACAGCTTTTACCTCTGCTGGGCAAAGATCACTGGATGGTAACTTTGGATCTCAAGGAAGCTTACCTTCATGTTCCTATCAGACTAATTTGCAGGAAGTATCTGCGTTTTCGAGCTGGGAATTCTCACCATCAGTTCTCTGCATTGCCCTTTGGCTTATCTACTGCGCCCAGAGTATTCACAAAGGTTCTGGCTCCAGTGATAGCTTTCTTCAGGCTAAAAGGAATACAAATCTATCCTTATTTGGACGATTGCCTGATTCTGGCTCAAGGAAGGAACGTGCTTCTTCAGCATTTGGAATATGTGATAGCAGTGCTAAGATGCCTAGGGTATTCTGTGAGCGAAATAAAGTCCAGTCTAGTACCCTCTCAAGACATGTGCTTTCTGGGTGTGAGACCGAATACAGCAACCCAGATGGCCTTTTTAACCCCGGACAAACAAAAGAATCTTTCTCTTTACTTCCATCAACTATCTCATCAGTCCGGGCTGACTGCAAGGACAGTCCTTCAAGCCTTAGGGTTCATGGCATCTTGTATTCTGGTACTTCCCAATGCCAAACTGCATATGAGGAAGCTACAATGGTATCTCAAAAATGTATGGACACAGCACTGCCAGGATTTGGACACTGTCATTCAAATAATACCTTGCATTCAAAAGGAATTTTTGTGGTGGGCTCAGGAATGTCACCTAAACAAGGGACTCTCTGTGACCCGGCCAGAGGCGAGTCAGATTCTAACGACAGATGCCTCAGACACAGCTTGGGAGCTCATCTGAATGGAAAGTGGATACAAGACAAGTGGCCTGCCAGACTGCAGCATCTACATATCAACATGAAGGAGATGTTAGCAGTCCAGTTTGCATTACTGGCTTTCAAGGATTTACTTCTTCCAGGGCAGGTGTTGATTCTAACAGACAACACAACTGTCATGTGGTACATCAACAAACAAAGGGGAACACATTCTTATCCTCTATGCAGACAAGCAATGATTTTGTGGGAGACTGCGTTAAGCTTGCAGCTGAATCTTCAAGCAAGGTTTCTGCCAGGAGCACAGAACTCCTTAGCAGATGTGTTAAGCAGGCAAATCATGGATCCCCACAGTGGAAACTGGATCTTCATGTATTTCAGACATTGACAGTGTCCTGGGGAACTCCAGACATAGATCTGTTCGCTTCTCCACTAAACCACCAGCTGCCAAAGTTTTGCACGAAAAGGTTTCATCACACAGCCTGGAAAGTGGATGCTCTTTCTTTCAGTTGGAAAAATCTTCATGTGTATGCCTTTCCACCTCTGCCTCTCCTCCCAAAGGTACTCCTAAAGGTCAGACAGGACAAGCCAAGGATGATTCTAATAGCTCCAGATTGGCCTCGGCAGCACTGGTACCCATTGCTGAGGAGTCTGGTAAGGAAGCCTCCATGGCCCTTACCTTTGATTCCACACCTATTGTCTCAGAAGGACGGGCATCTACTCAATGTCAAGCTTCACTCTCTTCATCTAACAGCCTGGCATATTCTGTTTTGAACCATAGCAGGTCTCAGCTTCCTCAACAAGTTTTGAATGTGATTATGGAAGCCAGAAGACCTAGTACAAGAAAAGTGTACGCAGGAAAATGGAAGAGATTTTTATTTTGGTGTGCAGCAAAGGATTTGGATGTTTCTGAGCCAAATTTGAGTGTGGCTCTTCAATATCTTACTGAGTTATTGGACAAAGGTTTGTCTTTCTCTTCCATTAAGATTCATGCTGCAGCAATTTCAGCTTACTATGATTGTGACCCACCATTGTTTTCTCATCCTTTGTTCAAGCAATTTCTTAGAGGGGCAAAGAATACAAGACCCCCACGTAGAGCTCCTACTCCTGCTTGGGACCTCAATTTTGTGTTGGAGAAACTCACTCTACAACCTTTTGAGCCTGCAGCTACTGCTGAATTGAAATATTTGTCATGGAAGACTGCTTTTTTGTTAGCCATTACATCTGCAAGAAGGGTGTCTGAATTGCAGGCCCTTATGGCGGTTGAGCCTTTCCTGATTTTTCATAAGGATAGGGTATCTTTACGTACTAATCCTTCCTTTATGCCTAAAGTGGTTTCTAGTGTGGCTTTAAACCAAACTATTCATTTGCCTACCTTTTATGCAGATCCCCAAAATAAGGGAAAAGATTTTGCACACTTTAGATGTACATAGGCAGTTGCGTTATTATTTAAGCAGGACTAAGGATTTTAGGCAGTCTCAGCAGTTGTTTGTTTCTTTTGCTTTGAGTTCTCAGGGCAAGCCTGTGTCAAAACAAACTATTTCTAAGTGGATTGGGTTTTGCATTGCATTTTGTTATTCACATCATGGCAAGGAGATTCCAGCTGGGATTAGGCCTCATTCCACTAGGGCTACTGCCACTTCAACAGCATTTCTAAGGGGGGTGGCAACTAAGGATATTTTGGAGGCAGCTACTTGGAGTTCAGTGCATACTTTCTCTAAGCATTACCACCTTCCTCTCTATTCTAAATCTAGGGCTGGTTTTGCCACTGCTATTTTGCAGGGCATGTTGTCAGCTCCTGCTTCCTTATGATTTGCCAGCCTCCCTTACCTCTGCTTTGGGATTCTACCCAAGTGTTAGGACTGCAGCAATGTGGTATGAAGAACATAGTACCGTTTTGTACCTACCATAAATGTAGATGTTCGAAGATCCACATTGCTGCAGTCAATACCCTCCCTCCTTCCCCTCTGTGTTTAGGGGTGGTTGTGTGGGTGAGGTTATACTCTTGTAAATTTGTATATATTGTATATATATTTGGTGCAGGAGTATGTGGTGTTTTTTGGTTTTAGCCTTATCTTTTTAGGGTCTTCTGACATCTGGGGCAAGAAAAGACTGAGGATATGACGTCGGTCATGCGCATTTGTACCCTGACGTCCTGACGTCAGACTAATGCGCCTTGACCGACGTCAGCCATATACTTTGGTATTCGGGCCGACTGGGACAGCGGACTACCCAAGTGTTAGGACTGCAGCAATGTGGATCTTCGAACATCTACATTTATGGTAGGTACAAAACTGTACTTTTTAGAGTTTCAGAACCAAAGTCTTCAACTAAAGCTAAGTACCCCATTGGGGAAACTTTTTCTTGTTCCTTACTGATGTCAGTAAAAGTTAATTGCATTACTTGTGGAAAGCCAATACCTCACAAAGATTTTCATTTGTACTGTATTCCTTGCCTAGGTCCTGACCATGACGTACCTTGCTGTCGGTTTTGTGCTTTATTTAATTAGCGCACTATCCGTCTGTATATTTTCACTTCTAAATATTTTGGTTATCGGTTTAATTATTCAGAAATGTCAGTTAGCCATTCGACTACCGGGATTCCCAAAAAACGCAACGATTGACAGAGACTGGCTGCCAAGGTCCAAAGCTGCCGATGACGCTTCTCCTAAGCCAGTCTCCAGTTCGCCGGTACTCAGTGAGGTGCTTTCGCAGCCCCTGATACCCGCTACTTCTGATTTGCAGGCCTCTACTGAAGACCCATTCTGAGCCCGGTATGCCACGAGATTGGAACCTGCAGATGTCTCTACCTTGATTGGGTCTGGAGCCGCTGCGCAGGCACTGGCTTCTGAGGGTGTATTCAGGCCCTACAGACTTGCATATTAAACCGACGCGTCCTTTATTTAGGCCAAAATCTCGAACCTTGCCTAAGAAACCGACGCCCAGGCCGCATGCCCAGGCCTCTGCCTAAAAAAACTAATTATAAGAATGGTTGAAGATCTTAAGCCAACTTCCCCCTTTTAAGGGATCTAGGACTGAAGTTGTTTGAGTCTTCTGAACAGGATTCTGATTTTTCTGATCTGGATTTGCTCTTATCTACTTATGAGGATTCTGATGCAGAGGACTGTATTCCCTCTTTTTCCCTTCCAGAGGGTTTTTCTTTTTGTGAGACCTTACATACTCTAAGGGAATATTTTCACTGGGAAAGCCAGGATTTTTCTGATTCAAAAAAAGAGGCTTAGGGATTTCTTACTCCTGCCTCAGCATAGGCCTTCAGCTATTCCTCCTGTACGAGACATTGTTGATGATGTCTTTTCCGAGTCTAATTTGGCCCCTGATTCTTTGCCTCTTGCTCCCAGAAAACCTGACTGATATTACATGGTTTCTGATTCTCGCAAGTTCCTTTTTAAAGATCCTATTGCGGATCAAGAGACCATTTCACAGAGACTCAAGGGCATTAAGGCTTCTACTGCTAAAAATCCTACCCCCTCAGATAGAGACTCCAGGGTGCTGGATAGATGGTGTAAGAAAGTTTACACTTCTGCAACCTTGGCCATTAAGGCTTTAAACTGCCAGTTTCATATGTTAAAGTATCAACAGCATGTTATTGGATTGCTTAAACAGAAAATAGTTACTTCCTGGCTGTGCTGAAAAATAATTACAGGATTTAATGCATTCTGCTAAACAGGTTGGAAAACATACTTTGCAATGTGGATTTGATTCATTAGAGGCCTCTTGCAGGGCTGCTGTGGGTCTGTGCTCAGAAGGCATGCTTGGCTTAAGGAGCAAGGTTTTGCCTGATCACGTTAAAGCTAAATTGTTGGATGCTCCCTTAAATCAGGACCGCCTGTTTGGCAACAAGGCTGAGGAAGTTCTTAAAAAGATGGAAGATAAAGCTAAATCTAAGCAAACTGTTTAAAGATTTCTGACAAGTTCAGACTCCTAGATTTAGTAGGCACTGGCCGTCTAAAAATTGGCCCTTTCCAGCCCCTTCCAGGTCTTCTCAAGCCAAACCTCGACAAAGCAGAAACCCCAGGATGTCCTTCAAGGATGCATCTGCAGTCATAACATATGGGTTGTCCTGCCTCAGGCAGCCCTTCGGTCGGCCGGATTCCAAAGTCTGGGTCTGGCCTCGGCTGATGTCACACTTTCCCCGACGTCAGAGCATCTGGGGTATAAAAACATCAGCCAACGCCATGTTCCTCAGTCTTTCTTGCCGCGTGGTGCCCGAAGCAGAAGCAGTTCGCAAGTGCCGGTCGGTCAGCTCCTGTGATTCAGCTACCGAAGACTTCGAAAAAGCTATGTACCCCGTTGGGGACTCTTTCTTGCCTCAGCCGATGTCAGATAAAGTAAATAATTGTTTAACTTGTGGGAAACCAATACCTCATAAGGATTTCCATTCTTACTGCCTCCCTTGCTTAGGCCCAGACCACGACGTCTCGGCCTGTTCAGCCTGTGCTTCCTTCAACCGACGAACTCTTAGATGTCGGTCGGAGTTTGCAGAGGAATTCTTTGGGGCTAATTTTGCATATAAGATGCCGTCGGAGACTCCAACCTCGCATTTGGTGAAAAAACGGAAGAACAAAGACAGACTCTCGTGGCCTGCGGTTTCGGCTGAAACCACGGTTAGGCCTACCGCGAGTGTCTTGGTTTCGGCTGAAACAGAGTCCTCGGTACTTCCTTTAACCGAATCCACTCAACCGACCACCATGGCCCTGGAGGCCCTGGCTGAGTTGGCTATTGAACTACCCACTGAAACCAGTGTTCAGGAAATGTCAGACACCATTCCTTTAGACAAGTCTACTCCTGCACGTGGTGCAGCCAGACCCCCTGCATCCATGTCAAGTAAGGCTTTTTCTAGGGCTAAAGCTGCTAAACTTGTTAAAGCTTTGCCTCCCAAGACTACCTCTATGAGACCCTCTACTAGCTCTCAGATTCTCACCCTTGCAGAGGATCTTATCTCTTTAATTAGAGGATCTCAGCTTCACCCGGACAGGGGCTCTCAACCACCACCAGACAAAAGGCCCAGGACTGAGCCCTCTTCAGATGAGTCTACGGATGGATCTGTGTTGTCAGATCACCAGGAGGAGGCTTATTCGGCCTACGAGGATTCTGATGCTGAAGAATCCATTCCTTCGGCCTCCCCTCCTGAAGAGTTTTCTTTTGGTGAGACACTACACTCTATGAGAGAACATTTTCAATGGCAGGGCCAGGAATTTTCTGATTCTAGAAAGAGATTAAGGACCTTTTTGCATTTACCTCTGCATAGGCCTTTAGCTATACCTCCTGTTTTGAATGTTATTGATGATGTGTACAATGATGCTAGTACAGCCCCTGATTCTCTCCCTCCGGCTCCTGCCAAACCTGATAGGTACTACAGGGTCCCGGATTCTCATCTACATCTGTACAAGGCCCATTCTGCAGACCCTGATACTATTTCCCAGGGCCCAAAAGGGGTTGCAGCTGCCACTGCCAAAAATCCCCTACCTTCTGAAAGGGAGTCTAGAACTTTAGAGAGATGGGGAAAGAAAGTATATACCTCTGCAACTCTTTCCATGAGAGCATTAAATTGTCAATTTCATATGATACAGTACCAAGAGTATTTGTTAGATGAATTGCATAAGAAGCTTTCCTCTTCTGAACCCCTTGACCGTAAATCACTTCAGGATCTGGTACATAACTCACAGCAGGTTAGCAATCATTTTTTGCAGTGTGGTTATGATGCACTGGAAGCTTCATGTAGGTCAGCTATGACAGGGGCAGTTATTCGTAGGCATACCTGGTTGAAGGAACAATCTTTACCAGACCATGTTAAAGCTAAGCTCCTGGATGCTCCAATGGAAAAACAAAAATTATTTGGTTCCACGGCTCAGGAGGTCTTAAAGAAGTTTGAAGAAAAGGCAAAATCTGTGCAAACAGTTAGACTTCCTGCAAGTACAACCACCGAGATTCAGCAGAAACTGGCCTACTAAGAATTGGTCCTTTCCGGATTCGGACAGATCCCAGAGGGGCAGGAACAGGCGTCCCAGAGGTAGAGGGCAAGCTAGAGGCTCCTACAGAGGCCGTCAGTGGCAGCCTACCAACCAGAGAGGTAGTGCAGGAACAACAACTACTACATCTGGACAGACTCAATGACTTCTTTTTGACTCCGCTGACCAGGGCTCAATTGCAAGCACCATTGGGTGGAAAGCTTTCTTTATTCTCAAAAAACTGGCATTACATTACAAGGGACACATGGACACTGCAAATAATAGACAAAGGTTACAGGTTCCATTTCCACACTTTGCCAAGAAGAAAAGGAATGCCAAACCTGCCACCAAATCAGAGGGCAGAGGCTTTGAAGCAAATCAGCAACTTAATACAAATGAAAGCCATAGAAAAGGTACCTCTTTCGGAACAAGGCCAAGGATTTTACTCCAGATTATTCCTTGTTCCAAGAAAAGAAAATCAATGGAGGCCTATTCTCGACCTGTCCGCACTGAATACTTACCTCATTGTGCCAAAATTCAAGATGCTGACCCTACAGCAACTTCTTCCCATGCTGGGCAAGGAGTCTTGGCTGGTGACTCTATCTCAAGGAGGCATACCTGCATGTCCCTATTCGACAAAGTTGCAGAAGACACCTCAGATTTCTTCCAGGATCAGAGCATTATCAATTCTCAGCATTGCCCTTTGGCTTCTCTACTGCGCCCAGAGTATTCACGAAATGCCTGGCATCAGTAATTGCACACTGCAGACTTCAGGGGATTCAAATCTACCCATATCTGGACTGCCTTATACAAGCGGACAAGAAGAAAAATTTGTTAAAGGACTTGGACTATGCCATCCACCTATTACAGGCCTTGGGATACACAGTCAACATCCAAAAATCAAGACTTGTGCCATCCCAAAGGATAACCTTTTTGGGTGCAGATCTAGACACAACCACCCAAATGGCCTTTCTCACAGAAGAAAAACAAAAACAACTTCCGGATTACTTCAAGAACCTGACAAGACAAACTCAGCTGACTGCAAGGAAAATCCTGCAGGCCCTGGGTTACATGGCATCCTGCATAATTCTGATTCCACAAGCCAGGCTGCATATGAGAAAATTACAATGGTACCTAAGGAGTGTATGGTCTCAGCACAGTCACAGTTTGGAAACTTTGATACCAATCATTCCTTGCCTTCAAAAGGAATTCCTGTGGTGGGCTCAAGCCTGCCAGTCCAACAGAGGGTTGCCTTTCAACAAACCAAAAACAAACCAAACCATCACCATGGACACTTCAGACCGAGGCTGGGGAGCACACATGGAGGACAAATGTATCCAAGGCCTATGGTCTCAAGGACAGCTGCGCATGCACATAAACCAAAAGGAAATGCTGGCAGTGATGCACGCAATCGAGGCCTTCAAACCTTTCCTCCATCAAGGCCACCTGTTAATAAGGACAGACAACAACACAGTTATGTGGTACATAAACAAGCAAGGAGGCACGCATTCCTACCCTCTGTGCAGACTGGCCATGAATCTATGGGAACTTTGCTTGAAACTCAATATACAACTGCAGTCCCAGTTCGTGCCAGGGAAAGACAATACACTGGCAGACAGCTTAAGCAGAACTACCATGGATGCGCACGAATGGATGCTGCACCCAGACATCTTTCTACTCATAACACAAGCATGGGGAAAGCCGGAGATAGATCTGTTCGCCTCACCCCACAGCCATCAACTGAAGACATTCTGCTCAAGGACATACCACCCACAAGCATGGAAGGTGGACTCTCTCTCTTTCAGCTGGAAAGCTCTAAAAGTCTATGCCTTCCCACCACTCCCATTAATGTCCAAGGTTTTAGTGAAGATCAGGGCAGAACAGCCAAGAGTGATTCTGATAGCTCCAAACTGGCCAAGGCAGCACTGGTACCCGCTGTTGAGGAGCATGTCACTGACGAAACCCCATGGCCTCTCCCCCTATTGCCACTTTTTCTGACGCAGAACAATTTCAAGACCCTGCATCCCAACTTGAAAACATTGCAGCTAACTGCCTGGAAAATACCATAACCCCTCCTCGGAATAGCTTATCACAGAGAGTAAAGGACATTATTATGGAAGCTCGCCGGCCTTCCACAAGGAAGGCATACTCAGCAAAATGGAAAAGATTTCTCATTTGGAACACAACAAAAGGCTTAGATGTGACAGTGGTGAGCATGCCACATATTCTGGAATACTTAGCAGAATTGTTCCACAATGGCCTGTCCTATTCTTCCATTAAGATACATGCCTCAGCAATTTCAGCAGAATACAATGTTGATCCACCTATTTTCTCGCATCCTCTCCTCAGACAATTTCTGAGAGGAATCAAAAACATCAATCCTCCAAGGAAACCTCCTTTACCTACTTGGGATCTCAACTTTGTGCTGGAGAAACTAACACTTCCTCCCTTTGAGCCAGCAGCATCGGCGGATCTACAGTTTCTGTCTTGGAAAACTGCATTCCTTCTGGCCATAACTTCAGCAAGAAGAGTATCTGAGTTACATGTTTTAATGGCATTGCAGCCATTTCTTATTTTCCGTCAGGACAGAGTTTCATTGAGAACCAATCCTACTTTTATGCCAAAGGTGGTCTCTACGGTATCCTTGAACCAAGCTATCCACTTGCCTACATTCTTCCCAAATCCACAAAATAAAGGGGAAAAACTTCTACACACTCTTATACACAGACAATTACGCTACTATCTGGACAGAACTAAAAGTTACAGAAAGACTGACCATCTGTTTGTAGCATATGCTGCTGGGGCACAAGGAAAAGCAATTTCCAAACAGACAATTTCAAGATGGATAGGAAATTGCATTCTCTTTTGTTACTCCTTTCATGGAAAGACGGTTCCTGCAAACATTAGGCCTCATTCCACGAGAGCCACAGCCACCACTACAGCCTTCCTAAGAGGGGTGGCTACCAAGGACATTTTAGAAGCTGCTACATGGAGCTCCATGCATACATTTGCCAAACATTACAATTTACCTTTATACTCCAGATCCAGAGCAGGTTCTGCTACAGCAGTCCTGCAGGGTATCTTAACTACACCATCCTTTTCTTAGTGCCTCCACCCCCAGATTGGCTGTGGTATTCTACCCATATGTTATGACTGCAGATGCATCCTTAAAGGACATAGTACAGTTTTGTGTTTTGTACCTACCATAAATGTAGATGTCCGATAGGTATGCATCTGCAGTCAGGTTTACCCTCCCTCCTTCCCCTCTGTGGTATTCCTAGGGTGCTTACCCCTCTATTAGCTACCTGGGGGATCTATTATGGTGTATTTGTTTGTATATATATGTATATATATTTTTGAAAATGTTTGGAATTTATTACATTCCTCCAAATTTAGCCTTCCTAGAGGGCACCTGGCATCTGGGCAAGAAACACTGAGGAACATGGCGTCGGCTGATGCTTTTATTCCCCAGATGCTCTGACGTCGGGGAAAGTGTGACATCAGCCGAGGCCAGACTCAGACTTTGGAATCCGGACGACCGAAGGGCTGCCTGAGGCAGGACAACCAATATGTTATGACTGCAGATGCATACCTATCGGACATCTACATTTATGGTAGGTACAAAACTGTACTTTTCAGTCCCAAGGGACACACAAGAATAGGCAGTGGGGGGTTTCCGCACCCAAACCTGAGTAGTAAGACTCCCCCCAATGGAAAACTGTCTCAATGACTTGCTTTTAAAACTTCCAAGCACTTCCCAACTGGAATGCTCCTTTAGGCAGAAAGATTGGTCTGCAGGCCAAAAACTGGGAACTCATTACTCATTACCCAGGACAAATGGGTTTTAAATAGTGTCCCAAGGATACAGATTTCATTTCCACACATTACCAACACCAAGCAGGTGGCCAGATCTACTCCCAAATCAGTGGGCAGAGGCCCCAAATCAAGTACTCAAACATGGGGGCTATTCATTTCATTCTGATTGCAAAACTAAGAACTTGGTATATATAGCTGTATGTCAAGGATGTGATACATATAATGTAGGAAAAACCAACAATATGTTTAAGACCAGGATTTTCAAACCTTTTATCAGACAGACTCGGTAATGAGCATAATGCCCTGGCATTTCATATAAGACAATCCCACTCATTCATTTTTATTTATGGTAATGCAGGTTGTTACTCCAAACACTAGGGGAGGTAATTTGGTTAATGAAACAGAATGTGCTGAAACCAGATGGATAGTGAGACTAGGAGCAGATAGATCACCTGGCATTAATGGCTTTGTACCTTTAAAACCTATCCTTAAGAAAAGGAGGATGATTTACTGAAATGTGATAGGGTTGTTGCTTATTTTAAATGTGATGTTTTAGATTGTGTTGTCTGACGAAGGGCATATGGCCTGAAAGCGCTCATCTGTGAAAGTAAAGTTTTATGGTATTTTATTCCACGTGGATGTTCTCTGCTTGTTTGGTTTTTGGATATTCTTGGACATTTTTGCTACTTGTCGGAGGACTTTGGTACAAGAGAGTTTTTTGGTTGTGACTAAGCAGAAACCTCATGAACCCAAACTAGTGGAAACTGGAACCAAGGATGTTCATGTTTCACTGTTGCAGTCATTACATTTGGGTAATCTGCTGGCAGGTTGCCCTCAGTCGGCCTGAATAACAAAGTCTTGGGTCCTGCGTCGGTTGCTGTCTCCTCTTCCATGACATCAGGTCGTCAGGAGTATAAAACATGCAGCTGACGCCATTTTAATCTGTCTGTCTTGCCGCGCGGTGCTGAAAGCAGAAGCAGTTCGCAAGTGCCGCCGGTCAGCAGACTCATGAGATTTTCTTTTTCGAGTTTCAGAACCAAAGTCTTCAAACTAAAGCTAAGTACCCCATTGGGGAAACTTTTTCTTGCTCTTTACCGATGTCAGTAAAAGTTAATTGCATTACATGTGGGAAGCAAATACCTCATAAGGATTTTCATTTGTACTGTATTCCTTGCCTAGGCCCTGACCACAAAGTGCCTTGCTGTCGGTTCTTTGCTAAATTTAACCAGTGCACTATTAAGCATCTGTATATTTTTGCTTCTAAATATTTTGGTTCAAGATTCAACTACCCTGAAATGTCGTCTGTTAGCAATCAGACTACCGGAGTTCACAAAAAACGCAAGGAAAAAGACAGACCGTCGAGGTCCAAAACAGACTAAGCTTCTAAGTAAGTCGCCGGTACTCAGTGAGGCGCTTTCGCAGCCCCTGATACCCACTACTTTTGAGTTGCCACCTCTACCGAGACCCATTCGGAGTCCGGTATGCCGTGAGATTCGCAAAGTATTGAACCCGCAGATGTCTCTCCCTTGGATGGGTCCGGAGCTGCTGAGCAGGCACCGCCTTCAGAGGGTGTTTTCAGACCTCAACATTTTTATGTTAAACCGACGCCATCCACAAAAACAACTTATATGTCTAAAACCCGACGCATGAGCCACGTGTTCAGGCCTCTATGCCTAAAAAAATTATCAAAATGGCTGAGGACTTAATTACCTTGATCAGGGGTTCCCAACCCCCCCTTGCTAAGAGGCCTAGGCAAGGCACTGATTATGAATCTTCAGATTGGGTTTCCATTTCTTCTGATTCCACTTCTGATCAGGAATTTTCTATTCCACCCTGTGATGATTCTGATGCAGAGGAATCCATCCCATCTGCATCTCCTCCTGAAGGATTACTGTTTTGGAGAGACTTTGCGTACTTTAAGGGAACATTTTCATTGGGAGAGTCAGGACTTTTCTAAATCAAAAAAGAGGCTTAGGGAACCGACGACGAAGCTTCTAAGCCACTCGCCGGTTCTCAGTGAGGTGCTTTTGCAGCCCCTGATGCCCACTACTTTAGAGTCGCAGGCCGCTACCGACTCATGTGGAGTCAGCTATGCCACTGGAAACTCAAGGTATTGGAGCCTCGGACACTATTCCCTCAGATGGGTCCGGAGCCGCTGAGAATGCACTGGCTTCTGAGGGTGTATTCAGACCTAAACATCTTTACATTAAACCGACTTCAGCTTCAAAGGCAAAGACTAAAGCACCTTCTAAAGCAAAGAAACAAACTCAAGCCACATGGACAGGCCTCTATGCCCAAAAAACAGATGCTCAAAATGGCTGAAGACTTGATTACCTTGATCAGGGGTTCCCATCCCCCTCCTCATAAGAGTCCTAGGCAAGAGACTATGAATCTTCAGATTGGGTTTCTATTTCTTCTGATTCTTCTTCTGATCAAGAATACCCCCCCCCCCCGTGAGGATTGTGATGCTGAAGAATCTATACCTTCAACTTCTCCTCCAGTGGACTATTCTATTGGGGAAACCTTGCATACCATGAGGGAGCATTTCCACTAGGAGAGCCAAGATTTTTCAGAATCTAAAAAGAGACTCAGGGATTTCCTTTTACTACCACAACACAGGCCTCTAGCCATTCCACCTGTGTTGAGACATTGTAGATGTGTTTTTGGAGTCTAGTCTGACCCCTGACTCCTTACCTCCAGCTCCTGTTAAGCCTGACCGATATTACAGGGTTCCTGACTCTCATACATTCCTTTTTAAAAACCCTGCCGCAGACCCAGAAACTATTTGACAGGGTCCCAAAGGAGTTGAGGCTTCCTCTGCAAAAAACCCTACCCCCTCTGACAGGGATTCTAGGGCACTGGATAGATGGGGAAAAAAGGTTTACACATCTGCTACCTTGGCTATAAGGGCCTTAAACTGTCAGTTTCATATGCTGAAATAGCAACATGTCATGGCATTGCTTAAACAGAAAATGTTAAACTCTGTGCAGAAAACAAGGAAATGCAGGATTTACTGCATGCACCTGAACAAGTTGGAAAGCATACTTTGCAATGTCGTTTTGATTCTTTGGAGGCCTCCTGCAGGGCCACAATTACGGGTTCTGTAATTAGGAAGCATGCTTGGTTAAAGGAACAAAATCTGCCTGATCATGTCAAAGTTAAATTATAAGATGCACCTTTACAGCATGATACTTTGGTGTTAAGGCAGAAGAGGTGTTAAAGAAAATGGAAGACAAAGCTAAATCTATGATAACGGTCAGATTTTTTTACAAGTACAGCCACTTGTTTGTTTTATTTTTATTTTACATTTGTTGACCGGGCTGGTCTAGCTGGATATATTTCCATTTTCAGTAGAGGCCCCGGGAGAAAAGCTCCACAAATAAACCACACCAAACAGATTACAAAATTCAAGAAGGGTATAACGATATAAATTTATGGTAGGCTATGAGACACAAATTGAGTTTGCAATTGAAGTATGGGACGACTAAGAGACACATTATATTAACACATAATACATATGCAGATATTTTTAAAGTTAGAATATGTGGGGATAGCTCCAAGACATTGTTAGGGAAGACTTGCAGCCTTGGTTACTGTAGTGTAATCCTGCCAGTCTGTTTCCTAAGGGTTAGTCAGTAAAGGGAGAGAAGGAGGAAATGTAAAGACTTAACAGGAATACTGCCTTCCGGATACATAAGAGGCTGTATTTTGAATAATTATAAATGAGACACAGATAGCTTAAAGGACTTACAACATTCAGAGGAGTATACAGCATAGAGGGGAGGACAGTAGCTAGTTAAGAGAAACTGCATAGTATTAGTCTGGGTAACAGCAAGGGCAAAGCCAGTTAGTTTTAAGGTGTTTTTTTAAGTCTTTGTTTAAAGAGTGGAAGGGAGGGGAGTGAGGTTAGGTCAGATGGCAGGAGGTTCCATTGTTTTCCTGCGGTATTGGAGAACAGTGAGTCATCAGCCAAGTTACTTGACTTGGTGGTGCTAGTTAAGAGTTTATTGGAGGAGCGTAAAGAATTAAGATTTCTATAGGGTACTATAAGGTTGTTGAGTATTGGTGTGTTGTTGGGTTGGTAAAAGATCTTATGAACAGTGGTAAGTTGGGAAAGTATCAGGATGATGTCCTTCAAGGATGCATCTGCAGTCATCACATATGGGTTGTCCTGCCCCAGGCAACCCTTCGGTCGGCCGGATTCCAAAGTCTGGGTCCGGCGTCGGCTGATGTCGCCCCTTCCCCGACGTCAGAGCGTCTGGGGTATAAAAGCGTCAGCCAACGCCATCTTCCTCGGTCTTTCTTGCCGCAGTGCCCGAAGCAGAAGCAGTTCGCAAGTGCCGGTCGGCCAGCTCCTGTAATTCAGCTATCCGAATACTTCAAAAGCTAAGTACCTTGTTGGGGACTCTTTCTTGCCTCAGCCGATGTCAGATAAAGTTAATAATTGTTTAACTTGTGGGAAACAAATACCTCATAAGGATTTCCACTCTTACGGTCTTCCCTGCTTAGGCCCAGACCACGACGTCTCGGCTTGTTCAGCCTGCGCTTCCTTCAACCGACGCACTTAGACGTCGGTCGGAGTTCGCAGAAGAGTTTTTTGGGGCTAGTTTTTCATATAAAATGCCGTCGGAAACCCCGACTTCACATTTAACTAAGAAACGGAAAGACAAGGACCGACACTCGCGGCCCGCGGTTTCGGCTGAAACCGTGGCTAGGCCTACCGTGAGTGTCTCGCTCTCGGCTGATGCAGAGTCCTTGGATCTTCCGAATCCTTATATAGTACAACCGACAGTCTCGGCCCCGGAGGCTCCTACCGAGTCTGTTTCAGAACTGCCTTCAGAAACCGGTGTATTGGAATCTTCCGACACCATTCCTTTAGACAAAGCTACACCAGCACGTGGTGCAGCCAGGCCTCCTGCATCCATGTCCAGTAAGGCCTTCAGGGCTAAAGCTGCTAAATACACAAAAGCCATGCCTCCCAGGGTTATTCCTCAGGGACCCTCTTCTAGTTCACAGATTCTAACCTTAGCAGAGGACCTTATCTCTTTAATCAGGGGCTCCCATCCTCCTCTAGACAAAAGGCCCAGGGTAGATCCCCCTGACCCCCTTTCTTCGGATGGCTCGGATCACTCGGACTACCAGGAGGAGGCTTTTTCGGCCTACGAGGATTCGGATGCAGAGGAATCTATCCCCTCAGCCTCCTCTCCTGAAGAGCTTTCCTTTGGGGCGAGACCCTTCATTCTATGAGAGAGCATTTCAAATGGCAGGGCCAGGAATATTCTGACTCCAGGAAAAGACTAAGAACTTTTCTTCATTTACCTCAGCATAGACCTTTGGCTATTCCTCCTGATGTCCTTCAAGAATGCAACTGCAGTCATAACATGTGGGTTGTCCTGCCTCAGGCAGCCCTCGGTCGGCCGGATTCCAAAGTCTGGGTCCGACATCGGCTGATGTCGCATTTCTCTCCGTCAGAGCGGCTGGAGTATATAAGCATCAGCCGACACCATTTTCTTCAGTCTTTCTTGCCGCGCGGTGCCCGAAGCAGAAGCAGTTCGCAAGTGCCGGTCGGTCAGCTCCTGTATTCTACGATACCGAAGTCATCAAAAAAGCTAAGTACCCCATTGGGGACCTTTTCTTGCCTCGGCCGATGTCAGAAATTACTGAAAAAGTTAACAATTGTCTTTCTTGTGGTAAACAAATACCTCATAAGGATTTCCACTCTTACTGTCTCCCTTGCCTGGGCCCAGACCACGACGTCTCAGCCTGTGTAGCCTGTGCTCGCTTCAACAAGCGCGCACTCAGGTGCAGGGCGGAGTTCGCTGAAGATTTTTTCGGCGATAATTTTGCTTACACCATGCCGTCGGATCTTCCGACATCGCAAACTCCCAAAAAGCGAGAAGACCGGGACCGACATCCTCTGCCCGCGTCTACCACCGACTTCACGCCAAAACCTAGCGCGAGTGCTCCGGTTCCCTCTGAGACTGTCTCTCCACCGCTCCGAACCGAAGACACCGCATTACCGACGACTCCGATTCCAGACATTACTCCGCCAGTTATAGATTTTCCTCCGGATACCGAAACCGAGGAAATGCCCGAGACCATTGCTGTAGACAAGGTCACTCCTGCACGTGGAGCTGCCAGGCCCCCTATGGCCATGTCTGTTAAGGCCTACACTAGGGCTAAGGCAGCCAGCAAAACAAAGCATATTACCTCTAAATCCTTACCTCAGCCGACTCCAGAGACTCAAATTATGTCCATGGCTGCTGATTTAATTTCCATGATTAGAGGTTCTCAGGCCCATCCTGAGAGAGGATCCCAGCCTCCTCCTGATAAAAGGCCCCGGGTTGAACCCTCTGACCCTACTCCTTCAGATGAAGATTCTGAGGGCTCTGTCCACTCTGATAGCCAGGAAGAGCTCTTCCAGACCTATGAGGACTCGGATGCAGAAGATTCCATCCCCTCGGCCTCCCCTCCTGAGGATATTTCTTTTGGGGAAGTTCTGCACACCATGGTGGAACATTTCAAGTGGCAGGGTCAGGATTATTCTGATTCTAGGAAACGCCTTAGGACTTTCCTTAAGAAGCCTCAGCACAGGCCCTTAGCTATTCCTCCTGTACTTGATGTTCTAGATGATTTGTATTCTGACTCTAGTGCTACCCCTGATTCTCTTCCTCCTGCTCCAGCCAAGCCAGACAGGTATTACAGGGTCCCCGAAACTCATTCCCATTTATTCAGGGCCCATACTTTTGATTTGGAAACTATCTCACAGGGGCCTAAAGGAGTTTCAGCCTCCACCTCAAAAAATCCTTTGCCCTCCAACAGGGAAGCTAGGTCATTAGAGAGGTGGGGCAAAAAGGTTTACACATCCACTACCTTATCCATGAGAGCTTTAAATTGCCTTTTTCATATGTTACAATATCAGGATTATCTGTTAGAAGATTTACAAAAAACATTAGCCACTCCTGATCCTTTAGACAGGAAGACTTTGCAGGAAGCTGTACATAACACTCAGCAAGTAAGCAATCACTTCCTGCAGTGTGGATATGATGCACTGGAAGCTTCATGTAGGGCAGCTATGACAGGGGCAGTCATTCGTAGACATGCTTGGTTAAAAGATCAACCTCTACCAGATCACGTAAAAGCAAAACTTCTGGATGCACCTTTGGAAAAGAGCAAGCTTGTTGGTACAAATGCTAAGGATGTGTTAAAGACCATCGAAGAAAAAGCAAAAATCAGTTCAGACTGTGAAAGATTTCCTCCAGGTTCAGCCCCCCAGATTCAGTAGGAATCGGCCTTCAAAAAACTGGTCCTTTCCTAATCCAGAATGACCGAGGAAGAGGCCAATACAGAGGCCCTTACAGGGGACGACAATGGCAGCCAGGAAACCAAAGAAGTGACGCAGGGGTTTCACCTGCCCCACAACCACAATCTCAATGACTTTCCTCTACTACCGCCTACCAGGGAACAACTAGAAGCTCCCTTGGGTGGGAAATTATCTCTGTTTGCAGAAAACTGGCACAGACTGACAAAGGACAAATGGATTTTGGACATTATAGACAGAGGGTACAGGTTTCACTTTCATACCTTACCAAGAAAACAAGGCATGCCAAACCTACCACAAAATCAGATGGCAGAGGCTATCAAGCAAATCACTCTGCTGACTCGGATGAAAGCAATAGAAAGAGTTCCACAACAAGAACAAGACCAGGGCTTTTACTCAAGACTGTTCCTTGTTCCAAGAAAAGAATCTCAATGGAGACCAATACTGGACTTGTCCGCATTAAACACCTTTCTCATAGTACCAAAGTTCAAAATGCTGACTCTACAGCAACTCCTTCCCATGCTGGGCAAGGGGTCGTGGCTGACTACTCTGGACCTCAAGGAGGCATACCTGCATGTCCCTATCAGACACAGCTGCAGAAGATACCTCAGATTTCTTGCAGGGCCAGAGCATTATCAATTCTCAGCATTGCCATTTGGCTTATCTACTGCGCCCAGAGTATTTGCAAAATGCCTGGCTTCAGTAATTGCTCATTGCAGGCTCCAGGGTATACAAATTTACCCGTACCTGGACGACTGCCTCATACAAGTGGACGACAAATTGATGTTGACAAAAAACCTGGATTATGTCATACGATTACTTCAAGCTCTGGGATACACAGTCAACTTCCAAAAGTCAAGACTGCAGCCATCCCAGCAAATCTTCTTAGGAGCCAAACTAGACACAGCCTCTCAGATGGCTTACCTGACAGAAGACAAGCAAGAGAAATTAACTCATTACTTCAAAGGTTTAGCAAAACTCACCCAGATGACTGCAAGGAGATTCCTACAGGTCCTGGGTTACATGACATCCTGCATTCTCCTGGTCCCATTAGCAAAACTACACATGAGAAAGCTTCAATGGTACCTAAAAAGCATTTGGTCTCAACACAGCAACAACTTGGAGACAATCATACCACTCATTCCATGCCTACAAAAGGAATTCCTATGGTGGGCCTCGGTGAGCCAGGCAAACACAGGTATGTCATTCAAAAAACCACAGATAACACAGACCATGACTACAGACGCCTCAGACCTTGGATGGGGGGCGCACATGGAAGGCAGGTGTATACAAGGACAATGGTCTCCAAAGGAAACACATCTGCATATAAACCAAAAGGAAATGCTGGCAGTAATGCATGCCATCGAGGCCTTTCAACACCAACTCCAGCAAGGCCATTTAATGATACGGACAGACAACACCACTGTGATGTGGTACATAAACAAGCAGGGGGGCACCCACTCTTACCCCCTTTGCAGACTGACAATGCAGCTTTGGGAGAAATCACTGAGCCTGAACATCCAGTTACAATCCCAGTTTGTTCCAGGAAAAGACAATGTGTTGGCGGACAGCCTAAGCAGGAATTTCACAGATCCACACGAGTGGAGGTTACATCCGAAGGCCTTCAGACAACTCACTTCGACATGGGGCAAGCCAGAAGTGGACCTATTTGCCTCTCACCTCAACCATCTTTTACCAAAATTTTGCACAAGGACATACCATCCAAAAGCTTGGAAAATAGATGCCCTCTCATTCAACTGGAACTCCCTAGCAATCTATGCATTCCCACCTCTGCCACTGATGACCTCAGTATTACTAAAGATCAACGCAGAGAAACCCAAGGGAATCATAATAGCTCTGGACTGGCCAAGACAACACTGGTACCCACTACTACGGAGCATATGTCACACCAGGAGGTGGGCCCTTCCCCAGTGGCCTCTACTTTAACACTGCATCAACTGCATCCAAATCTTCAGACACTGCAGCTAACAGCCTGGGAGATCCCATAAATAAGTTCAGCTTATCTTTCTCCAAGGAAGTTCAGCGGATATTAACAGAGGCTCGAAGACCATCCACCAGAAAGGTCTACTTAGCAAAGTGGAAAAGATTCAGCAATTGGAATACCAGCAAGGGGCATGATGCATCTTTAAGCATCCCACTCATCTTGGAATATTTGGCAGATGTGTTAAAGAACGGCCTTTCATATTCTTTCATAAAGATACATGCATCTGCTATTTCAGCTAGATACAACACTGATCCTCCTGTTTTTTCTCACCCCTTATTAAGGCAATTCCTCAGGGGAATCAAGAACATTAAGCCGCCAAGGAAGGCCCCAGTGCCAGCCTGGGACCTCAATTTTGTCTTAGAAAAACTGACTCTACCTCCATTTGAGCCAGCAGCTTCAGTTGACTTGCAATTTCTCTCATGGAAGACAGCTTTCCTGTTGGCGATTACCTCATCAAGAAGGATTTCGGAGCTACAGGCCCTAATGGCAATACCACCCTTTATTATTTTTCAGAGAGACAGGGTTTCATTAAGGACCAACCTTACTTTTATGCCAAAGGTGGTATCTAGGGTTTCTTTAAATCAAGCCATTCATCTGCCTGCTTTCTTCCCCAATCCTGAGAATAAGGGGGAAAGACTGCTGCATACCTTGGACATTCACAGACAACTTCGATACTACCTGGACAGAACCAAGGCCAGTAGGAAGTCTGAACAACTTTTTGTAGCTTACGCCCCTGCAGTACAAGGAAAAGCAGTTTCAAAACAGACTATTTCTAAATGGATTGGACATTGCATCAGATTCTGTTATTCCTTTCATGGAAAGACTGTTCCAGCCAATGTCAGACCACATTCCACCAGAGCTACAGCCACCTCTACAGCATTCTTGAGGGGTGCCTACCAAGGACATTCTAGAAGCTGCTACATGGAGCTCCGTGCATACATTCTCCAAACACTACAATCTCCCTCTATACTCCAGATCCAGAGCAGGCTTTGCTTCGGCAGTCCTGCAGGGTTTGATTGCCACACCATCCTTTTCCTGGAGCATGCCTCCTCCCCCAGCTAAGCTATGGTATTCTACCCACATGTTATGACTGCAGTTGCATTCTTGAAGGACATAGTACAGATGTCCTTCATGGATGCATCTGCAGTCATAACAAGTGGGTTGTCCTGTCGTCAGGCAGCCCTTCAGTCGGCCGGATTCCAAAGTCCGGGTCCGGCTTCGGCTGATGTCGCACTCCACCCGACGTCATCACTGTTGGTCTTCGGATATAAAGGCATCAGCCGACGCCATTTTCCTCAGTCTTTCTTGCCGCGTGGCGCCCGAAGCAGAAGCTGTTCGCAAGTGCCGGTCGGTCGGATCCAGAGATTACTTCTACCGAATACTACTTCGAAGACTTCTAAAGCTAAGTACCCCGTTGGGGACTCTTTCTTGCCTCAGCCGATGTCAGAAAAAGTTAACAATTGTTTAAACTGTGGGAAACAAATACCTCATAAAGATTTCCACTCTTACTGTCTGCCTTGTTTAGGCCCAGCCCACGACGTAGCAGCCTGTTCATGTGCTTCTTTCAACCGACGAACGCTTAGGCGTCGGTCGGAGTTTGCAGAACAGTTTTTCGGTTCTGATTTTGCGTACATTATGCCGTCGGATCCTCCGACTACCCAATCTAGCAAAACGCAAAGATAAAGACCGACACTCGCGGTCCGCGGTTTCGGCCGAAACCATGGTCAAGCAAACCGCGAGTGTCTCGGTTTCGGCCGAAACCGAGAAAACTAAACAAAGTACAGCTGAACCTATTCCTACAACCGAGGCCCCTGCTACAACTCTTGAAACGACTTCACAAATTTTACCCACTACGGTGGTTGACTTATCAGACACCATCCCCTTGGATGTTTCTACCCCAGCACGTGGTGCTGCTAGGCCTCCAGCAGCCATGTCCATTAAGGCCTTCGCCAGGGCTAAAGCAGCCAAGACTACTAAAACAGTGCCTGTTAAACCACCCACATCCAGGCCCTCTTCTAGTTCTCAAATGCTTACTTTGGCAGAAGATTTAATTTCTTTAATTAGAGGATCTCAATCTCACCCAGACAGGGCCTCTCAGCCCCAGAGAAGAGACCTAGGGCAGAGCCCCGAGCCAGTGTCCTCTGATGATTCTGCTGATGAATCAGACATAACTGACCAGCCAGAGGCTCCCTTCTCCAATTTTGAAGATTCTGATGCTGAAGAATCCATCCCAGCTGCTTCCCCACCAGAAGAATTCTCCTTTGGGGAAACCTTGCATGCCATGCGAGAACAGTTCCAATGGCAGCAACAGGATTTTTCATACTCCAGAAAAAGACTTAGGACTTTTCTGCACCTCCCACAGCACAGGCCCTTAGCTATACACCTGTTCTCTCTGTGGTGGATGATCCTTGCAATGATGTTTACTACGCTGGAGATTCTTTACCACAAGCCCCTGCCAAACCAGACAGATTTTACAGGGTGCCAGATACTCATCACCACCTTTACAAGGCTCCACTTGCAGACCCAGAAACTATATCCCAGGGCCCCAAGGCAGTACCTGCGACCGTAGCTAAAACCCTATTCCTTCTGAAAGGGAAGCAAGGTCATTAGACAGATGGGGTGAAAAGGTCTACACTTCAGCTACTCTCTCAGCTAGAGCTTTAAGCTGTCAGTTTCACATGATACAATACCAAGAGTTTATGCTGGATCAGTTAACTAAAAAACTAACCACTGATGAATCTCTTGATAAGAAATATGTATTAGAGATGGTAAATAACATACAACAGGTTAGCAACCATTCCTTAAAATGTGGCTATGATGCACTGGAGGCTTCATTTAGATCAGCCATGACAGGCACAGTGATAAGAAGGCATGCATGGCTAAAGGAACAAGCTTTACGGCATCATGTTAAAGCTAAGTTGCTAGATGCTCCTATGGACAAGACAAGTTTGTTTGGTACATCTGCCCAGCAGGTTATGAAGAAAATGGAAGAAAAGGCAAAATCTGTTCAAACTGTTAAAGATTTCTTGCAGGTTCAACCCCAAGGTTTAGCAGGAACTGGCCTGCCAAAAATTGGTCCTTTCCTGACTCCACAAAATTTCAAAGGGGCAGGAATAGACGTTCCAGAGGCAGAAACCAATCCAGAGGAGGTGACTACAGAGGAAGACAGTGGCAAGGTAACAACAGAGGCACAGACACAGCCACTGCCACTACATCAACACAACCACAGTGACTTAACCCTAAATCCGCCTACCAGGGAACAAATAGCAGCTCCTCTAGGCGGAAAGTTAACCTTATTTTCAAAGAACTGGCACTACATAACAAAGGACAAGTGGATTTTACAAACCATAGATCAAGGTTGCAGGTTTCACTGCCACACTTTTCCAGTCAAAAGAGGAATGCCAAATCTACCTCCAAATCAAAAACAGAGGCTCTACGCCAGATAATGGAGTTAGCAAACATGAGAGCTGTGGAAAGAGTGCCAACAGCAGAGCAAGGAAAGGGTTCTACTCCAGACTATTCCTAGTTCCAAGAAAGGAAAAAGTTGGAGACCAATTCTCGACCTGTCCACCTTAAATACATACATCATTGTCCCAAAATTCAAAATGCTGACCTTACAGCAACTTCTTCCCATGCTGGGCAAGGAGTGTTGGCTGGTAACTCTAGATCTCAAGGAGGCATACCTGCACGTCCCCATTCGACCAATCTGCAGAAGATACCTCAGATTTCTTGCAGGATCAGAGCACTATCAATTCTCAGCATTGCCTTTTGGCTTATCTACTGCCCAGAGTATTCACGAAATGCCTGGCATCAGTAATCGCCATTGCAGACTTCAGGGAATTCAAATTTACCCATACCTGGATGACTGCCTGCTACAAGGGACAACAAAAGCAAGCTGACAACAGATTTACAAAGGGTCATTTACTTGCTACAAGCACTGGGATACACAGTCAATTTACAAAAGTCAAGGCTGATACCATCCCAAACAAGGACATTCTTGGGCGGAATTGGACACAGTAAAACAAATGGCATTCCTGACTACAGAAAAACAAAAAGAACTCCCTCTATACTTCTTGGCACTAACAAAACTGAACAAGTTAACAGCAAGAAAAGTACTGCAGGTCTTGGGCTTCATGGCATCATGCATAATCTTGGTTCCATTTGCCAGACTACATATGAGAAAACTACAGTGGTACCTAAAGAATTTATGGTCCCAACACAGACACAGTCTAGAAACAGAAATCCCACTAATTCCATGCTTAAAACAGGAGTTCCTATGGTGGGCTCAGGCATGCCAGTCAAACCCAGGCCTACCCTTTCGCAGATGTCAAGCAAGCCAGACCATCACAACAGACGCTTCAGACCTAGGATGGGGGGCCCACATGCTGGACAAATGCGTGCAAGGATTGTGGACACAGGATCAACTTCAACTGTACATCAACCTAAAAGAAATGCTGGCAGTAAAACTGGCAATCCAAAAGTTCAAACCATTTCTCAAAGAGGGCCAGTTGATGATAAGGACAGACAACACCACAGTCATGTGGTACATCAACAAACAGGGAGGCACTCATTCATACCCTCTATGCAGAATGACCTTGGAGCTGTGGACCCTGGCACTCAGCTACAACATCCAGTTACAGGCAATATTTGTACCAGGGAAAGACAATACCCTAGCAGACATATTAAGCAGAACCACTTTGGATGCCCACGAATGGAAGCTTCACCCGGACATCTTCAAGACCATCTCAAAGAAATGGGGAATGCCACAGATAGACCTATTCGCATCACCTCTCAATCACCAGCTCAAAATATTCTGCACAAGGACATTCCACCCATTAGCATGGAAAGTGGATTCGCTCTCTTTCAACTGGAAAGGCCTAACAGCATATGCATTCCCGCCTCTTCCTTTGATACACAAGGTACTACTGAAAATCAAGGAAGAACGTCCAAGGATAATCCTGATAGCTCCAAACTGGCCAAGACAACCCTGGTACCCACTACTGAGGAGCATGTCTCGAACAATATGTGGACAATTCCCTGATGCCCTTGATGTTAACACAGAACAACTACAGCATCATACATCCAAACCTAAAAACCTTGCAACTGACTGCATGGAACATCACATAACAGCAGCTATTCCAGAACTCTCCCAAAGAGTTAAAGACATTATTCTTGAAGCACGCAGACCTTCAACAAGAAGGAACTATGCTGGAAAATGGAAAAGGTTTGTCATCTGGAGTACGGAAAGAGGAAAAGATGTGTCAAACATAGATATGCCTAACATTCTGGAGTATCTGGCGAACTTCTTCATTCAGGCCTGTCCTACTCCTCCATCAAGATACATGCATCAGCTATTTCAGCAGAATACAGCTTGGATACACCTGTTTTTCGCACCCTTTGCTCAGGCAATTCCTCAGAGGAATCAAGAATGTAAAACCTCCAAGGAAACCACCATTACCAGCTTGGGATTTAAACTTTGTGCTAGAAAAGTTGACACTAGCACCCTTTGAACCAGCAGCAACAGCAGACCTACAACACCTGTCATGGAAAACTGCTTTCCTACTGGCAATTACTTCAGCAAGGAGGGTTTCAGAACTACAGGCCTTAATGGCAGTGTAACCCTTCCTAATCTTCCACCAAGATAGAGTGTCCATGAGGACTAATCCTACATTTATGCCTAAGGTGGTATCCAGACTGTCTTTAAACCAGGCAATCCACCTACCTACCTTCTTTCCCAACCCACAAAACAGGGGAAAGAATACTGCATACCTTGGATGTACATAGACAGCTACGCTACTACTTGGACAGAACACAAAATAGCAGAAAGACTGACCAACTTTTTGTAGCCTATGCAACAGGAAGGGAAGGAAAAGCTATTTCCAAACAGACAATCTCCAAATGGATAGGAAATTGCATACGATTCTGTTACTCCTTCCATGGAAAACCAATTCCACAGAACATAAGACCTCATTCTACAAGGGCAACAGCCACTACCACAGCCTTCTTACGAGGAGTGGCAACCAAAGACATTATTGAGGCAGCTACTTGGACCTCCGTGCATACATTTGCCAAGCATTATAATTTGCCTCTATATTCCAGATCCCGAGCAGGGTTTGCCACTGCTGTACTGCAAGGGATCCTAAACACACCATAATCTATTTTTATCCTCCTCCCTAGTTGGCTATGGTATTCTACCCACTTGTTATGACTGCAGATGCATCCATGAAGGACATAGTACAGTTTTGTACCTACCATAAATGTAGATGTCCGAACTGGATAGCATCTGCAGTCAGGATTACCCTCCCTCCATCCCTCTGTGGTACTCCTAGGGTGTTTACCCTTCTAATAGCTAGCTGTTGGGGGGGAGTCTTTTATGGTGTATTTGTTTGTGTATATGTACATACATGCTTATTGTTGTGTTTACCTCTATCTATTTGGAAACATTGGCATCTATCCAAATTTTAGCCTGCAAGAGGGCTACTGGCATCTGGGGCAAGAAACACTGAGGAAAATGGCGTCGGCTGGTGCCTTTATAACCCCAGACCAACAGGGATGACGTCGGGTGGGGTGCGACATCAGCGAGCGGACCCGGACTTTGGAATCCGGCCGACTGAAGGGCTGCCTGACGACAGGACAACCCACTTGTTATGACTGCAGATGCTATCCAGTTCGGACATCTACATTTATGGTAGGTACAAAACTGTACTTTTTGTACCTACCATAAATGTAGATGTCCGATAGACATGCAACTGCAGTCGGATTTTCCCTCCCTCCATACCCCTCTATGCCTAGGGTCCACTCCTATCCCTGTTTCTCTTAGCTGGGGATATCTGTTATGGTGTATTTGTTTTATTGCTCATTTATTTGTTTGGAATCCTGTTTTTGTCTTCCAATTTGATTACAGCCTTCCTTGGAGGGCATCTGGGGCAAGAAACACTGAAGAAAATGGCGTCAGCTGATGCTTATATACTCCAGCCGCTCTGACGTCGGAGAGAAATGCGACATCAGCCGATGTCGGACCCAGACTTTGGAATCCGGCCGACCGAGGGCTGCCTGAGGCAGGACAACCCACATGTTATGACTGCAGTTGCATGTCTATCTGACATCTACATTTATGGTAGGTACAAAACTGTACTTTTTAAATGTCATTGATGATGTGTACTCTGATTCTAGTATGACCCCTGATACTCTGCCTCCGGCCCCTGTTAAGCCTGATAGGTATTACAGGGTCCCGGATACACATAATTTTCTTTACAAGGCCCACTCTGCTGATCCTGAAACTATTTCACAGGGCCCTAAAGGGGTTGCAGCTGTTACTACTAGGAACCCACTCCCCTCTGCAAAGGAGTCCAGGGCATTAGAGAGATGGGGTAGAAAAGTATATACTTCTGCCACCCTTGCTATGAAGGCATTAAATTGTCAATTTCATATGATACAGTACCAAGAGTATTTGTTAGAAGAAATGCATAAGAAACTGTCTTCTACTGAACCCCTTGACCGTAAATCCCTTCAGGATCTGGTACATAACTCCCAGCAGGTTAGCAACCATTTTTTGCAGTGTGGTTATGCTGCATTGGAAGCTTCATGTAGGTCAGCAATGACAGGTGTTGTCATACGTAGGCATGCTTGGTTGAAGGAACAATCTCTGCCAGACCATGTTAAAGCTAAACTTTTGGATGCTCCATTGAAAAAGCAAAAGTTATTTGGTTCCACTGCTCAAGAAGTCCTAAAGAAATTTGAGGAAAAGGCAAAATCTGTACAAACAGTTAAGGATTTTCTTCAAGATATCCTTCAAGGATGCATCTGCAGTCATAACAAATGGGTTTTCCTGTCGTCAGGCAGCCCTTCGGTCGGCCGGATTCCAAAGTCTGGGTCCGGCTTCGGCTGATGTCGCACTTCACCCGACGTCATCTCTGCTGGTCTTCGGGTATAAAGGCATCAGCCAACGCCATTTTCCTCAGTCTTTCTTGCCGCGCGGCGCCCGAAGCAGAAGCTGTTCGCAAGTGCCGGTCTGGTCAGATCCAGAGATTACTACTACCGAATACTACTTCGAAGACTTCTAAAAAGCTAAGTACCCCGTTGGGGACTCTTTCTTGCCTCAGCCGATGTCAGAAAGTCAATTACTGTTTAACTTGTGGGAAACAAATACCTCATAAAGATTTCCACTCTTACTGCCTGCCTTGCTTAGGCCCAGACCACGACGTAGCAGCCTGTTCGGCCTGTGCTTCCTTCAACCGACGAACGCTTAGGCGTTGATCGGAGTTTGCTGAACAGTTTTTCGGCTCAGATTTTGCGTACATTATGCCGTCGGATCCTCCGACTACCCAAATTGTTAAAAAACGCGTCCGCGGTTTCGGCCGAAACCACGGTTAAGCAAGCCGCGAGTGTCTCTGTTTCGGCCGAAACCGAGAAAACCGGTCAATCTTCAGCCGAATCCATGACTACTACTGAGGCTCTTGCTACCTTAGTTGAATCGGCCTCAGAAGTTTTGCCTACTACTGTGGTTCCTAGTGATTTATCAGACACCATTCCTTTGGATGTCTCTACCCCAGCACGTGGTGTTGCTAGGCCTCCTGCAGCCATGTCTATTAAGGCCTTTGCCAGGGCTAAAGCAGCCAAAACTGTTAAATCAGTGCCTGTTAAGCCCCCCTCACACAGGCCCACTTCTAGTTCACAAATGCTTACTCTGGCTGAGGATTTAATATCCTTAATTAGGGGATCCCAATCCCACCCAGACAGGGCCTCTCAGCCCCCAGAAAAGAGACCTAGAGCAGAGCCCCCCGAGCCAGTGTCCTCTGATGATTCTTCAGATGACTCAGACATTACAGACCAGCCAGAGGCTCCTTTTTCTACTTATGAACATTCAGATGCTGAAGAATCCATTCCATCTGCCTCTCCACCAGAGGAATTCTCCTTTGGGGAAACCTTACATGCCATGAGAGAACAATTCCAATGGCAGGGACAAGATTTCTCAGATTCAAGAAAAAGGCTTAGGACATTTCTGCACTTACCACAACATAGGCCCTTAGCTATACCTCCAGTACTGCCTGTTGTGGATGATGCATTTAATGATGTTTGCACTGCTCCTGATACTTTACCTCCAGCCCCTGCCAAACCAGATAGATTTTACAGGGTGCCAGACACTCATCACCACCTATACAAGGCCCCACCTGCAGATCCTGAGACTATATCCCAGGGGCCTAAGGCAGTAGCCTCGACCTCAGCAAAAACCTATTCCTTCTGAAAGGGAATCCAGGTCCTTAGAGATGGGGAAAAAGTTTACACCTCTGCTACTCTCTCAGCTAGAGCTTTAAACTGTCAGTTTCATATGATCCAATACCAAGAGTTTATGCTTGATCAGTTAACTAAGAAGCTGTCCACTGATGACCCTTAGATAAGAAATATGTTTTAGGAATGGTGAATAACATTCAGCAGGTTAGTAACCATTCTTTAAAATGTGGCTATGATGCACTGGAGGCTTCATTTAGATCAGCTATGACTGGCACAGTGATAAGAAGGCATGCATGGTTGAAAGAACAGGTCTTGCCGGATCATGTTAAAGCAAAGCTGTTAGATGCTCCTATGGATAAGGCCAGTCTATTTGGTACACCTGCTCAGCAAGTAATGAAGAAAATGGAAGAGAAGGCAAAATCTGTACAAACAGTTAAGGATTTCTTACAGGTTCAGCCCCAAGGTTTAGCAGGAACTGGCCTGCCAAAATTGGTCCTTTCCAGACTCCTCAAAATCTCAGAGGCAGGAATAGACGCTCTAGAGGCAGAAATCAATCCAGAGGAGGTGCCTACAGAGGACGACAGTGGCAAGGCAATAACCGAGGCACAGACACAACCACTGCCACTGCAACAGGACAATCACAGTAACTTGGCTCTGACACCGCCTACCAGGGAGCAAATAACAGCACCTTTAGGCGGAAAGTTAGCCTTATTTTCGAAAAATTGGCACTATATCACAAAAGACAAGTTGATTTTGCAAACCATAGACCAAGGTTACAGGTTCCACTTCCACACTTTACCAGTAAAAAGAGGAATGCCAAACCTACCTCCAAATCTAAAAACAGAAGCTCTAAAGCAGATAGCAATTAACAAAGATAAGAGCTGTGGAAAGAGTACCAATAACAGAACAGGGCAAAGGATTCTACTCCAGACTCTTCCTAGTACCAAGAAAGGAGAAAAGTTGGAGACCTATTCTCGACCTGTCCGTCTTAAACACATACATCATTGTCCCAAAATTCAAAATGCTGACCCTACAGCAACTTCTTCCCATGCTGGGCAAGGAGTGTTGGCTGGTAACTCTAGATCTCAAGGAGGCATACCTGCACGTCCCCATACGACCAAATTGCAGAAGATACCTCAGATTTCTTGCAGGATCAGAGCATTATCAATTCTCAGCATTGCCCTTTGGCTTATCTACTGCCCAGAGTATTCACAAAATGCCTGGCATCAGTAATCGCTCATTGCAGGCTACAGGGAATCCAAATTTATCCATACCTGGACGACTGCCTGTTACAAGCGGACAACAAAAGCAAGCTGACAACAGATTTACAAAAAGTCATTTGCTTACTACAAGCCCTGGGATACACAGTCAATTTACAAAAGTCAAGACTGATACCATCCCAAACAAGAACATTCTTGGGTGCGGAATTGGACACAGCAAAACAAATGGCATTCCTAACTGCAGAAAAACAAAAACAACTCCCTCTTTACTTCTTGGCATTAAAGCAGAACAGCAAGAAAAGTACTGCAGGCCTTGGCTTCATGGCATCATGCATAATCTTGGTCCCACATGCCAGACTGCATATGAGAAAGCTACAGTGGTACCTAAAGAATTTATGGTCTCAACACAGGCACAGCTTAGAAACCGAAATCCCACTAATCCCATGCCTGAAACAGGAGTTCCTATGGTGGGCTCAAGCATGCCAGTCAAACCCAGGCTTGCCCTTCCACAACTTTCAAGCAAGCCAAACCATCACAACGGACGCCTCAGACCTAGGCTGGGGGGGCGCACATGTTGGACAAATGCATACAAGGACTGTGGACTCCAGACCAGCTGCACCTGCACATAAACCAAAAAGAAATGCTGGCAGTAAAACTAGCAATCCAGAAATTCAGACCATTCCTCAAAGAAGGCCATTTACTGATAAGGACAGACAACACCACAGTCATGTGGTACATCAACAAACCGGGAGGCACTCATTCTTACCCCCTATGCAGAATGACTCTGGACCTTTGGAATATGGCTCTGAGCTACAACATCCAGTTACAGGCAATATTTCTGCCGGGAAAAGAAAACACCCTTGCAGACATGTTAATCAGAACCACCTCGGATGCTCACGAATGGATGCTACATCCGGACATCTTCAAGGCCATCACAAAGAAATGGGGAATGCCACAAATAGACCTATTCGCATCCCCACTCAATCACTAGCTCAAAAAATTCTGCACAAGGACATACCACCCACTTGCATGGAAGGTGGACTCTCTATCCTTCAGTTGGAAAGGCCTGACGGCATATGCATTTCCACCTCTTCCTTTGATGCACAAGGTACTACTGAAAATCAAAGAGGAACGCCCAAGGATAATCCTGATAGCTCCAAATTGGCCAAGACAACACTGGTATCCATTGCTGAGGAGCATGTCTCAGGGGAGAATGTGGTCAATACCCTGTTGCCTTTGATGTTAACTCATAACAACTACATCTTCATGCACCCAAACCTAAATACCTTGCAATTGACTGCCTGGAACATCACATAGCAGCAACTAACCCAGACCTATCCCAAAGGGTTAAAGACATTATCCTTGAAGCCCGCAGACCTTCAACAAGAAGGAACTATGCAGGAAAATGGAAAAGATTTGTCATTTGGAGTACTGAAAGAGGAAAAGATGTGTCGAACATAGATATTGCTAACATCCTGGAGTACTTGGCAGAGCTTCTACATACAGGCCTGTCCTATTCCTCCATCAAGATACATGCATCAGCTATTTCAGCAGAATACAGCTTCGATCCACCTGTCTTTTCGCATCCTCTACTCAGGCAATTCCTCAGAGGGATCAAGAATGTAAAACCTCCTAGGAAACCACCATTACCAGCATGGGACTTGAACTTTGTGCTAGAAAAACTGACACTCCCTCCATTTGAACCAGCAGCAACAGCAGATCTTCAACACCTATCACGGAAAACTGCTTTCCTACTGGCAATTACTTCAGCAAGGAGGGTTTTGGAACTACAGGCCTTAATGGCAGTACAACCCTTCCTAATCTTCCATCAAGATAGGGTGTCCATGAGAACTAATCCTACATTTATGCCTAAGGTGGTATCCAGAGTGTCTTTAAACCAGGCAATCCACCTACCTACCTTCTTTCCCAATCCACAGAACAGGGGGGAAAGACTGCTGCATACCTTGGATGTACCTAGACAGTTACGCTACTACCTGGACAGAACCAAACCTCACAGAAAGACTGACCAGCTTTTAGTAGCCTATGCAACAGGAAGGGAAGGAAAAGCAATTTCCAAACAGACAATCTCCAAATGGATAGGAAATTGCATAAGATTCTGTTACTCCTACCACGGAAAACCAATTCCACAGAACATAAGACCTCATTCTACAAGGGCTACAGCCACTACCACAGCTTTCTTAAGAGGAGTGGCTACCAAGGACATTATTGAGGCGGCTACTTGGACCTCCATGCATACATTTGCCAAGCATTATAATTTACGTCTGTACTCTAGATCCCGAGCAGGGTTTGCCACTGCTGTACTGCAAGGGATCCTAACTACACATAATTCTTCTTCCTCCTCCCCTAGTTTGGCTATGGTATTCTACCCATTTGTTATGACTGCAGATGCATCCTTGAAGGACATAGTACAGTTTTGTACCTACCATAAATGTAGATGTCCGAACAGGATAGCATCTGCAGTCAGGATTACCCACCCTCCTTCCCCTCTGTGGTACTCCTAGGGTATTTACCCTCCTAATAGCTAGCTGGGGGGGGGGGGAGTCTCTTATGGTGTATTTGTTTGTATATATGTACATACATTGTTATTTTTTGTGTTTGCCTTCTACTGTTTTGGAAACATTGGCATTTATCCAAAATATAGCTTACCAAGAGGGCAACTGGCATCTGGGGCAAGAAAGACTGAGGAAAATGGCGTCGGCTGATGCCTTTATACCCGAAGACCAGCAGAGATGACGTCGGGTGAAGTGCGACATCAGCGGCCGGACCCAGACTTTGGAATCCGGCCGACCGAAGGGCTGCCTGACGACAGGACAACCCATTTGTTATGACTGCAGATGCTATCCTGTTCGGACATCTACATTTATGGTAGGTACAAAACTGTACTTTCAACCGCCTCTATTCAGCAGAAATTGGCCTTCCAAGAATTGGTCCTTTCCGGACACAGAAAGGTTTCAAAGGGGCAGGAACAGGCGTGCCAGAGGTAGAGGGCAAGCTAGGGACTCCTACAGAGGCTGTCAATGGCAACCTCCAATCCAGACAGGCAGATGTCCTTCAAGGATGCATCTGCAGTCATAACATATGGGTTGTCCTGCCTCAGGCAGCCCTCGGTCGGCCCGATTCCAAAGTCTGGGTCTGGCCTCGGCTGATGTCGCACTTCACCCGACGTCATAGCTCCTGGGGTATAAAGGCATCAGCCGACGCCATTTTCCTCAGTCTTTCTTGCCGCGCGGTGCCCGAAGCAGAAGCTGTTAGCAAGTGCTGGTCGGTCAGATCCAGAGTTTTCAGCTACCGAAGACTTCTAAAAAGCTAAGTACCCCGTTGGGGACTCTTTCTTGCCTCAGCCGATGTCAGAAAAAGTAAATAATTGTTTAACTTGTAGGAAACAAATACCTCATAAGGATTTCCACTCTTACTGCCTTCCTTGCTTAGGCCCAGACCACGACGTATCAGCTTGTTTAGCCTGTGCCTCCTTCAACCGACGGACACTAAGACGTCGGTCGGAGTTTGCAGAAGAGTTTTTTGGTCCCGCTTTTGCATATAAAATGCCGTCTGAGACTCCGACTACTCATTTAGCTAAAAAACGCAAGGAAAAGGACAGACACTCTCGGCCCACGGTTTCGGCTGATACCACGGTTAGGCCTACCGCGAGTGTCTCTGTTTCGGCTGAAAGAGTCCTCGGTTCTTCCTCCGGCCGCAAGCAGGCCTCCGACGACCGAGGCCTCAGAGACCCTGGCGGAGTCGGCTACAGAAATTCCTACCGAAGAAGCAGGCACACTAGAATTGTCCGACACCATTCCGTTGGACATTTCTACTCCTGCACGTGGGGCAGCTAGACCCCCTGCTTCTATGTCCATTAAGGTCTTCTCCAGGGCTAAAGCAGCTAAACTTTCCAAGGCCTTACCTACAAAAGCTCCACCTCACAGACCTTCCTCAAGTTCTCAAATTCTCAGCCTCGCTGAGGACCTTATTTCTTTGATCAGGGGATCACAACCTCACCAAGACAGGGCCTCACAACCCCCTCCTGAAAAAAGGCCTAGGACTGAACCCCCTGAACCTCTTTCCTCTGACTATTCCTCGGATGGATCAGATGTATCAGACCATCAGGAAGGCCCATACTCACCTTATGAGGATTCGGATGCAGAAGACTCCATTCCTTCTGCCTCCCCCCCAGAAGAATTTTCATTTGGGGAAACTCTACATTCAATGAGGGAACATTTCCAATGGCAGGGTCAGGATTTTTCTGATTCTAGGAAAAGGCTAAGGACTTTTTTACACTTACCACAGCATAGGCCTCTAGCCATACCACCTGTACTATCAGTTGTTGATGATGCATACAGTGATGCCTGTTCAGCCCCTGATTCTCTTCCCCCGGCCCCTGCCAAACCTGACAGATATTACAGGGTCCCAGATTCTCATTTCCACTTGTACAAGGCCCACGCTGCAGACCCAGAAACCATTTCTCAGGGCCCCAAGGGTGTTGCAGCTGCCTCTGCCAAAAACCCCCTACCCTCTGAAAGAGAATCAAGAGCATTAGAGAGATGGGGGTAAAAAAGTTTATACATCTGCTACTCTTTCTGCCAGGGCTTTAAACTGTCAATTTCACATGATACAGTACCAGGAATTTTTGTTCAGCTAAATAAAAAGCTTTCCTCTCCTGAACCTTTAGACCGTAAGTCCCTTCAGGAGTTGGTACACAATTCTCAGCAGGTCAGTAATCATTTTTTAAAATGTGGCTGTGATGCACTGGAGGCTTCATTTAGATCAGCTATGACTGGAGCAGTGATTCGAAGGCATGCCTGGCTAAAAGAGCAATCCTTGCCAGACCATGTAAAATCTAAACTCCTAGATGCCCCTATGGAGAAACAAAGTTTATTTGGCTCCCCTGCACAGGAGGTACTAAAGAAAGTGGAAGAAAAGGCAAAATCTGTGCAAACAGTCAAGGATTTTCTGCAGGTCCAACCTTCGAGGTTCAGCAGAAATTGGCCTTCAAAGAATTGGTCCTTTCCAGACACCACCAGAGCACAGAGAGGCAGAAATAGACGCCCAAGAGGCAGAGGTCAATCAAGGGGTGCCTACAGGGGCCGTCAGTGGCAACCTGACAACCAGAGGAGTGCCTCCACAGCTGCGACTGCAACCACTTCCACAGGACAGACACAATGACTTGGCTCTGATTCCTCCTACCAGGGAACAATTGGAAGCACCCTTGGGCGGAAAGTTAACTTTATTTTCAAAAAACTGGCATTGCATCACAGGAGACAAATGGACTTTGCCAACAATAGACAAAGGCTACAGGTTTCACTTCCACACTTTACCAAAAAAGAGAGGAATGCCAAACCTTCCACCAAGCCAGAAGTCAGAGGCTCTAAAACAGGTCATCAACTTACTAAGGATGAGAGCAATAGAAAAGGTACCATCTATGGAACAAGGCCAAGGATTTTACTCCAGACTATTCCTTGTACCAAGAAAAGAAACTCAATGGAGGCCTATTCTCGACTTGTCCGCACTGAACACATCTCATTGTACCAAAATTCAAGATGCTGACCCTACAGCAACTTCTTCCCATGTTGGGCAAGGAGTCTTGGCTGGTGACTCTAGATCTCAAGGAGGCATACCTGCACGTCCCTATACGACCAGATTGCAGAAGACACCTCAGATTTCTTGCAGGATCAGAGCATTATCAATTCTCAGCATTGCCCTTTGGCTTATCTACTGCGCCCAGAGTATTCACGAAATGCCTGGCATCAGTAATTGCACATTGCAGGCTTCAGGGAATTCAAATCTACCCGTACCTGGACAACTGCCTAATACAAGCGGACAACAAGACAAAAATAATAAAGGATTTGGCCTATGTCATACAACTGCTACAAGCTTTGGGATACACAGTCAACATACAGAAGTCAAGACTAGTGCCATCTCAAAGGATAACATTTTTGGGTGCAGAACTGGACACAATAACTCAGATAGCTTTTCTCACAGAAGAAAAACAAAAACAACTTCCAGTCTACTTCACGGCATTGACAAGACAAACTCAGCTTACTGCAAGGAAAGTCCTGCAGGCCTTGGGTTATATGGCATCCTGCATAATCTTGATACCACATGCCAGACTACATATGTGGAAATTACAATGGTACCTAAGAAATGTATGGTCTCAACACAGACCGTCTAGAAACTATGATACCAATCATTCCATGCCTGAAAAAGGAATTCCTGTGGTGGGCTCAGGCCTGCAAGACCAACAGAGGGTTGCCTTTCCACAAACCACAACCAAGGCAGATCATCACCACGGACGCCTCAGACCTAGGCTGGGGCGCACACATGGAAGACAAGTGTATCCAAGGCCTATGGTCCCAAGACCAGCTGAATCTACACATAAATCTAAAGGAGATGCTGGCAGTGAAGCATGCAATAGAGGCATTCAAATCATTCCTTCAGCAAGGACCCCTGCTGATAAGGACGGACAATACCACAGTCATGTGGTACATCAACAAACAGGGAGGCACGCACTCCTACCCTTTATGCCGGATGGCAATGGAGCTGTGGAACCTAGGCCTGAATCTCAACATTCAACTGCAGGCCAGATTCGTACCAGGAAAAGAGAATATACTAGCAGACAAATTAAGCAGAACTACCACGGATGCTCACGAATGGATGCTGCATCCAGATATCTTCAAAACCATAACAAAGAAATGGGGAATGCCAGAAATAGACCTGTTCGCCTCCCCACTCAACCACCAACTGAAGAAATTCTGCTCAAGAGAATACCACCCACAAGCCTGGAGGGTGGACTCCCTTTCTTTCAGCTGGAAGGCCCTGACAGTTTATGCCTTCCCACCTCTCCCATTGATGTACAAAGTTCTACTGAAGATCAGGGAGGAACAGCCAAAGGTAATTCTGATAGCTCCAGACTGGCCAAGGCAACATTGGTATCTGCTACTGAGAAGCATGTCTCAGATGAACCCATGGCCTCTACCTCTATGGCCTTTACTTCTAACACAGAACAACTACAAGACCCTGCATCCAAACTTGAAAACTCTGCAGCTAACCGCCTGGAAAATTGCATAAAACAAAACCAGCCTGCTTTATCTCAGAGTCAAGGACATTATCCTGGAGGCTCGCAGACCCTCCACAAGGAAAACATACTCAGCCAAATGGAAGAGATTCCTCATTTGGAGTGCATCAAAGGGAACAGATGTCACGCTTGCAAACCTAGCACACATCCTAGAATACTTAGCAGAACTGTTCCACAATGGCCTGTCCTATTCTTCCATTAAGATTCATGCTTCAGCAATTTCAGCAGAGTACAACATGGATCCTCCTAACTTCTCTCAACCTCTCCTCAGACAATTTCTAAGAGGGATCAAAAATGTAAAACCTCCAAGGAAACCACCTCTGCCTGCATGGGATCTCAATTTTGTGCTGGAAAAATTAACACTTCCCCCTTTTGAACCAGCTGCATCAGCAAACTTACAGTTCTTATCTTGGAAAACTGCCTTCCTTCTAGCAATCACTTCAGCAAGAAGGGTATCAAGAGTTACAGGCATTAATGGCAGTACAGCCTTTCCTTATCTTTCACCAGGATAGAGTGTCTGAGAACCAATCCTACTTTCATGCCAAAGGTGGTATCCAGGGTATCCTTGAACCAAGCTATTCATTTACCTACGTTCTTCCCTAACACACAGAATGGGGGAAAAGCTACTACACACCTTAGATGTACATAGACAACTGCGCTACTACCTGGACAGAACTAAGACCAGCAGAAAAACTGACCAGCTTCTGGTAGCATATGCAACAGGAGTGCAAGGAAAAGCAATTTCCAAACAGACAATTTCAAAATGGATAGGAAATTGCATTCAATTCTGTTACTCTTTTCATGGAAAGACAACTCCTGAAAATATCAGGGCTCACTCCACAAGGGCTACAGCCACCACTACAGCTTTTCTATGAGGAGTGGCTACCAAAGACATTTTAGAAGCTGCTACTTGGAGCTCTGTGCATACATTTGCCAAGCATTACAATCTTCCTTTATACTCCAGATCCCGAGCAGGCTTTGCAACTGCAGTTTTACAAGGGATCTTAACTACACCATCTTTATCTTAGTGCCTCCTCCCCCAGTTTGGCTATGGTATTCTACCCATATGTTATGACTGCAGATGCATCCTTGAAGGACATAGTACAGTTTTGTACCTACCATAAATGTAGATGTCCGATAAGTATGCATCTGCAGTCAGGATTACCCACCCTCCTTCCCCTCTGTGGTATTCCTGGGGTGCTTACCCCTCTTTCAGCTAGATGGGGGAATCTATTATGGTGTATTTGTTTGTATGTATATATGTATATATATAGATATATATATATATATATATATATATATTCTGTTTGCTACTGTTTGGAATTTACAGCAATTATCCAAATTTAGCCTTCTTAGAGGGCACCTGGCATCTGGGGCAAGAAACACTGAGGAAAATGGCGTCGGCTGATGCCTTTATACCCCAGGAGCTATGATGTCGGGTGAAGTGCGACATCAGCCGAGGCCAGACCCAGACTTTGGAATCGGGCCGACCGAGGGCTGCCTGAGGCAGGACAACCCATATGTTATGACTGCAGATGCATACCTATCGGACATCTACATTTATGGTAGGTACAAAACTGTACTTTCAGGACCTTCAACTGCTGTACAAGGACAAACTCAATGACTTTGCTTTGATTCCGCCAACCAGGGCTCAATTAGAAGCACCTTTGGGCGGAAAGCTTTCTTTATTCTCAAAAAATTGGCACAACATTACAAGAGACAAATGGACACTCCAAATAATAGACAACGGATACAGGTTCCATTTCCACACATTGCCAAAAAGAAATGGCATGCCAGGTCTGCCACCAAATCAAAGGGCAGAGGCTTTGAAACAAATCTCAAACTTACTACAAATGAAAGCCATAGAAAAAGTTCCTCTTTCAGAACAAGGCCAAGGATTTTACTCCAGACTATTCCTTGTTCCAAGAAAAGAGAATCAATGGAGACCAATTCCCGACCTGTCCGCACTGAATACTTATCTCATTGTGCCAAAATTCAAAATGCTGACTCTACAGCAGTTCCTTCCCATGCTGGGCAAGGGGTCTTGGCTGGTGACTCTAGACCTCAAGGAGGCATACCTGCATGTCCCTGTCAGACAAAGTTGCAGAAGACACCTCAGGTTTCTTGCAGGGTCAGAGCATTATCAATTCTCAGCATTGCCTTTTGGCTTATCTACTGCGCCCAGAGTATTCATGAAATGCCTGGCATCAGTAATAGCACACTGCAGACTTCAGGGGATTCAAATATACCCATATCTGGACGACTGCCTTATACAAGCGGACAGCCAACAAACTTTGGTAAAGGACTTAAATTATGCCATCAATCTTCTGCAGGCCTTGGGATATACAGTCAACATGCACAAACCAAGACTTGTTCCATCCCAAAGAATAACCTTTCTGGGTGCGGATCTAGATACAACCACCCAAATGGCTTATCTCACAGAAGAAAAACAAAGACAACTACCGGATTACTTCAAAAATCTGACAACACAAACTCAGCTGACTGCAAGGAAAATCCTGCAGGCCCTGGGTTACATGGCATCCTGTATTCTTTTAATTCCACAAGCAAGGCTACATATGAGAAAGCTACAGTGGTACCCAAGGAGTTTATGGGCTCATCAGAGTCACAGTTTAGAAACTTTAATCCCACTCATTCCATGCCTTCAAAAGGAATTTCTGTGGTGGGCTCAGGCCAGCCAGTCCAACAGGGGGTTGCCCTTAAAGCCAAAAACCTCCCAAACTATAACAACGGATGCTTCAGACCTAGGTTGGGGAGTACACATGGAGGGCAGAGGTATCCAAGGACAGTGGTCACGAAAGGAGCTACGCATGCACATAAATCCAAAAGAAATGCTAGCAGTGATACATGCAATCGAGGCCTTCAAACTCTTTCTGCATCAAGGCCACCTACTAATAAGGACAGACAACACCACAGTCATGTGGTACATAAAGAAGCAAGGAGGTACCCATTCCTATTCTCTTTGCAGACTGGCAATGAATCTATGGGAACTTTCCTTGAAACTCAATATACAGCTACAAGCTTAGTTTCTGCCAGGGAAAGACAATACACTGGCGGACAGCTTAAGCAGAAATATCATGGATGCTGCACCCAGACATCTTCCTACAGATAACACAATCTTGGGGAAGGCCGGACATAGATCTATTTGCATCCCCCCACATTCATCAACTGAAGAAATTCTGCTCAAGGACATACCACCCACAAGCGTGGAAGGTGGACGCCCTCTCTTTCAGCTGAAGAAATCTAACAGTGTATGCATTTCCACCTATTCCATTAATGACCAAGGTGCTACTGAAGATCAGGACAGAGCAGCCAAAAGTGATTCTGATAGCTCCGGACTGGCCAAGACAGCACTGGTACCCACTGCTAAGGAGCATATCACGTACGAAACCATGGCCTCTGCCTCTATGGCCATACTGACACAGCACAGATACAAAACTCTACATTCCAACTTGAAAACCTTGCAACTAACAACCTGGAGAATACCTTGACTCCTCATCAGGATAAGCTATCCCAGAGAGTGAAGAATATTATTATGGAAGCTCGCCGCCCTTCCACAAGAAAGGCATATTCAGCAAAATGGAAAAGATTTCTCATTTGGAACACCACAAAGGGCCTAGATGCGACAGTGATGAGCATGGCACATATCCTGGAATATTTGGCAGAAATGTTCCACAATGGTCTGTCTTACTCTTCTATTAAAATTCATGCTTCAGCAATTTCAGCAGAGTACAGTACTGATCCACCTGTCTTCTCATCCTCTCCTAAGACAGTTTCTAAGAGGAATCAAAAACATCAACCCCCCTCGGAAACCACCTCTACCTGCTTGGGACCTTAACTTCGTGTTGGAAAAACTAACACTGCCTCCATTTGAACCAGCAGCATCTGCAGATCTACAGTACCTTTCATGGAAGACTGCCTTCCTTCTGGCCATAACCTCAGCAAGAAAGAGTTTCCGAGTTGCAGGCCCTGATGGCAGTACAGCCATTTATTATTTTTCATCAGGACAGAGTTTCATTGAGAACTAATCCCACATTTATGCCAAAGGTGGTATCCAGGGTTTCATTAAATCAAGCCATTCACCTGCCTACCTTCTTCCCAAATCCACAAAACAAAGGGGAGAAGCTGCTGCACACCCTTGACATTCACAGACAGTTGCGCTACTACTTGGACAGAACTAAAGGTTTCAGAAAAGCGGACCATCTGTTGGTAGCATATGCTGCTGGTACTCGAGGAAAAGCAATTTCCAAACAGACTATTTCAAAATGGATAGGAAATTGCATTCGCCTTTGTTACTCCTTTCATGGAAAGACTGTACCAGCTAACATTAGACCTCATTCTACGAGAGCCACAGCCACCTCCACAGCCTTCTTAAGAGGGGTGGCTACCAAGGACATTTTAGAAGCTGCCACATGGAGCTCCGTGCATACATTTGCCAAGCATTACAATTTACCTTTATATTCCAGATCCAGAGCAGGCTTTGCTACGGCTGTCCTGCAGGGTATTTTAGCTACACCATCCTTTTCTTAGTTCCTCCACCCCCAGATTGGCTATGGTCTTCTACCCATATGTGATGACTGCAGATGCATCCTTGAAGGACATAGTACAGTTTTGTACCTACCATAAATGTAGATGTCCGATAGGTATGCATCTGCAGTCAGGTTTACCCTCCCTCCTTCCCCTCTGTGGTATTTCTTGGGTACTTACCCCTCTATTAGCTAGCTGGGGGGAATCTATTGTGGTGTATTTGTTTTATATATATATATATATATATATATATATATATATATATATTATTGCAAATGTTTGGATTTTATTGCATTTTTCCAAATTTAGCCTTCCTTAGAGGGCACCTGGCATCTGGGGCAAGAAAAACTGAGGAAGATGGCATCTGCTGATGCTTTTATACCCCAGACGCTCTGACATCGAGGAAGGGGCGACATCAGCCGACGCCGGACCCAGACTTTGGAATCCGGCCGACTGAAGGGCTACCTGGGGCAGGACAACCCATATGTGATGACTGCAGATGCATACCTATCGGACATCTACATTTATGGTAGGTACAAAACTGTACTTTTTTTTAGTTCAAGCCAGTCTAGCTGATGAAGGTTAAGACAGTGGTGAGTTCTGTATGGGTTTCCAGTGGCAAATCTAGCAATACTGTTATAGGAGTTGGCTAGCTTAGCAAGATTACTTTTTTAGATTAGTGTATATGGGTGCAGCATATAGAAGAGTTGAAATTAGGTGGGAGTGGGCAATGGTAGTTCTGGCTGTGGGAGTTAAGAATGGTTTTATCCTGTAAAGGGAGCCCAGTTTTTTATTAACAGATTTAATAGTATTATTGATGTGAATATCAAAGGTAAGGTTATTATCAATTGTGACTCCTAATAGTTTGGTGGAAGAGTCGGGGGATATCATAGTGCCATTATTGGATTGGATGGAGAAGTTTAAGGGTGAGGACTTGGTATTAGTTGTAAACAGTAGTAGCTTGGTCTTTTTGACATTCAGAAGAAGGCACCATTTCAAGAACCAAGCCTCTACTGTGCTGAAGGCTGTGTGGGTTAAATATTGGAGTTCAGATATAGAGTTGGCGGAGCATATGATTTTAGAGTCATCAGCATATTGTATACAGATGGCTTGTGGAATAACTGTAAGTCATTTATGAATAAGGAAGAAAGGAGAGGACCAAGAATAGAGCCTTGAGGGACACCAATGGAAATAGGCAGGAGAGATGATCGTTGATTCTCCCAAAGAACTGCTTTGATGTCTCTTACTAAGGTAAGCTCTAAACCAGAGAATTGCATTTTCATCTAGACAGGGACGACGAGTGTTTAGGAGTAAGGAGTGGTTAACCATATCAAAGGCTTTAGAGTGGTTAAACCATATCAAAGACTTTAGACGGGTCAATGAAGTGTGCTGATGAGAGGGTGGTGTTATTACGGTTGTTATTGATGGTATTGGTGAAGGATAGGAGAGCTGAAGTAGTACTATGAAAAGGACTGAAACAGTGCTGACAGTTTGCAAGAATGTTATAGGTTCATGGGTTCATACTAGGCTATCTGCCCTAGGGCATTTATAAGCCTAGCCAGAGTGTTTGGCTTTCGCCACCCATTTTAAATTAATTTTGCTATGCCCTTTTTCGAGGTTAGTATACTGTGCCTCTGTCTAACAATGACACAAGTGACACCCGGGGTAAACCCTATGATCCCCCATCCACTCATCAAGATTCCTCTTGAAGAGAGTCAATGAGGGACTCTGCCTAACCTGGACTGGGATTTTATTCCAGAGTGAAGGGAGCCTCTGGGTTATGAATCTGTCCCTCCAGCATGTCCTGTGTATTTCAGTGCTGAGGTTCAAGTCTCTCGAGCGCGTAGCTCGATGGGATTTGGATTTTCTGAGGTGCAGCATGTCCATTAATTCCGGATTGGACATGGCTTTATACGCCAGACACAGATCGCCTCTGAGCAGGCGGTATGCCACTGAGTAGAGCTGGAGTTTCTATAACCGGGCAGCATATGGCATCTGTTTGAGCCCTTTGATCCTCTTGGTGAGGTACTTTTGGGGTCTTTCCAGTTGCTGCAGGTGTCTGGTAAGGTACATCCCAAAAGGGGCATTGTACTCAATTATGGGCCTGATGAGGGATGTGTAAAGAGGCACGATGACCTCCCCTGATTTAGATGTGAATCCCTTCATGATTCCTAACATAACTAAAGAAAGCCTTGTGATTATCTTTAGTGTCCTGTGCAATTTTTCTCTCAAAGCTGGCCTTAGACAATTTTATGAGTGCCCGTAGTTTTTTGCTAACACTGATCAGAGATGCCTTCCCTTTTTGGGATTTTGCTCTATCATGTAGTAGCGTCCTCCTTCTATTGTGTAGTTTGTTTATGGCTGGGGTCCACCAGACAGGACGTCTGCCTTTAGAGGATTGGGTCTTGGTTTTATTTGGGATTGCATGATCCATGCATTCCTGACGGTGTTCATAGAATGCGCTTATAAAAGATTCTGCGGTCTGGGCCGTATTTTCCACAGGCCCGGGGGCTTTGAAAGATTCCACCTCGGTTTTGAGGAGTGTGAAATTTGCTTGAGAAGATGTTCATTGTACATACAGCTGCAGTCATAACAGATGGGTTGTCCTGCCGTCAGGCGGGTCCTCGGTAGGCCGAATTCCAAAGTCTAGGCCCGGCGTTGGATGTAGTCGCTTCTTCCCCTGACGTCAGTGCGACAGGGGTATAAAAGAACCAGCTGGCGCCATTTTCTTCAGTCTTTCTTGCCGCATGGTGCCCGAAGCAGAAGCAGTTCGCAAGTGCCGGTCGGCCAGCTCCTGAGATTACGAATATTTTTCATCCGAAGACTTCTTGAAAGCCAAGTACTCCGTTGGTGAAACATTTCTTGCCTCAGACCGATGTCAGACAAAGTTAATAATTGCATTTCATGTGAGAAGCAAATACTGCATAAGGATTTCCATTCCCTCTTCATTCCTTGCTTAGGCCCAGACCACGACGTCTCTGCCTGTCGTTTTTGTGCTACATTCAACGGACGCACTATTAAGCGTCGGGCGGAGTTCGCCCAACACTATTTTGGCAAAAAGTTTAATTACATTATGTCGTCGGATACTCCGACTCCAGTTTTGAGTAAAAGACACAAAGATAAGGACCGACATACGAGGTCTGCGACTTCTACTGACACCACGCTAAAGCCGACTACAGGTGCTCCGGATCTCAGCGAGGTGCCTACGCAGCCCCTGACTACCGATGACACTTCATTAGCGGTGTCTTCTGTGCCCAAGGTCACAGGCTCTTCGGCCCACACCCCAACTACAGATACCGAAGCCACTCTTGGTGGGGAAACTCAGAGTTTAGACAGGCCTGCCACCTCTCAAGGTGTCTTCAGGCCGCCTTCTTCTTTTTCCATTAAGGCTTACACTAAATCTAAAGCAGCCATGCATTCTAAAAGACAAGCTCCACAGGGCCCCTCTCAAGGCCCCATGCCTAAAAAGCAGATGCTCAAAATGGCTGAGGATTTGATTACTCTTATCAGGGGTTCTCAACCCCCCTCGGACAAAACTCCCAGAGTGGAGGAAGAATACCCTTCCTCGGACCAGGCCTCCATTATTTCAGAGCATTCTGAGGGCCAGGAACATTCATACTCCCCTTTTGAAGATTCTGATGCAGAGGAGTCCATTCCCTCTGTCTCCCCCTCTGAGGATTACTCTTTTGGGGAAACCTTTCATACTTTGAGGGAACACTTCCACTGGGAAGTCCAAGAGTACTCAGACTCAAAGAATAGGCTCAGGGATTTCCTCTTGCTCCCTCAGCACAGGCCTCTGGCTATACCTCCTGTCTTAGACGTATTAGATGATGTGTATTCAGAGGCCAGCCTTAACCCAGATTCTTTACCTCCAGCTCCAGTCAAGCCTGACGGGTATTACCGGGTTCCTGATTCACACCAATTCCTATACAAAAGCCATGCGTCTGACCCAGAAACTATTTCACAGGGTCCCAAGGAATTAAGGCCTCCACTGCCAAAAATCCATTACCTTCAGAGAGAGATTCCAGAGCTTTAGAAAGGTGGGGGGGAAAGGTATACACCTCGGCCACCTTAACCATGAGGGCATTAAACTGTCAGTTCCATGTGTTAAAGTATCAACACTTTGTTATCTCAGTTGAAAAGCAAAATGTCACAACCTGAACAACCAGACCTGGAGTTGCAGGATTTGTTGCATAGTGCAGAGCAAGTGGGTAAATATACCTTGCAATGTGGTTTTGATGCTTTAGAGGCCTCGTGTAGAGCTGCTGTTACAGGATCAGTCATACGTAGACATGCTTGGCTCAAAGAGCAAACCTTACCAGATCATGTCAAAGCTTAATTACTAGATGCACCTCTTCAAAAAGATGTATTGTTTGGTGGTAAAGCTGAGGAGGTATTAAAGAAAATGGAGGAAGAGGTAAAATCAATGCAAACAGTGAAAGATTTCCTACAGGTACAACCTCCACGTTTCAGTAGAAATTGGCCTTCAAAAAATTCCTTTTTCCTCTGTCCTTTCCAGCCATGGACAGACCTCAAAGAGGTAGATACAGGCGCCCGAGGGGTAGAGGGCAATCTCAAGGATCATTTAGAGACAGACAATGGCAAGCACCTACACCAAGAAGTGGTAAGGATAGTTCACAGCCATTCAGAAAGCAGACCCAATGACTTTCCCCTTTGCATGCCAAGCAAGGCTCAAATGGCAGCACCTTTAGGCGGAAAACTGGCATTTTCGAAAAATTGGCATATTGTAACAAAAGACAAATGGATCCTGGACATTATAGACAGAGGCTACAGATTCCACTTTCACACCTTTCCAAAAATGAGAGGCATGCCAAACCTACCACACAATCAAAGGGCAGAGGCACAAAAACAAATTTCAGATCTCATGGACATGAAAGCTATTCAAGATGTACCTGCACAAGAACAGGGTCAAGGTTTTTATTCCAGACTATTCCTGGTACCAAGGAAGGGCAAAGATTGGAGACCTATTTTGGACCTATACATCCTAAACACTTTACTCATACCAAAATTCAAGATGCTCACATTACAGCAGCTTCTTCCCATGCTGGGCAAGGAGTCTTGGCTGGTAACATTGGACCTCAAGGGAGGTATACCTGCATGTCCCAATCAGACAAGATTGCAGAAGATATCTCAGATTTCCTGCAGGTTCAACCCATTATCAATTCTCTGCATTGCCCTTTGGCTTATCTACTGCGCCCAGAGTGTTCACGAAATGCCTGGCATCAGTAATTGCCTTCTGCAGACTTCAAGGGATGCAAATATACCCATATTTGGACGACTGCCTGATCCAAGCGGACAGCAAACACACTCTTCTGAAACACCTGGCGTTTGTAATAATGTTGAATTCTCTGGGATACACAGTCAAAAAGAAATCAAGACTAATACCCTCTCAAACAATTTTCCTGGGTGCCAGCTTGGATACAAACACCCAGATGGCCTACCTCACGCCAGAGAAACGAGGGCAACTAACACAATACTTCAGAAAACTGGCAACCTTCTCCAGGCTGACTGCAAGGAAAATCCTGCAGGCTCTGGGATTCATGGCATCTTGCATCCTGCTAATCCCATGTGCAAAGCTGCATATGAAGAAACTTGAATGGTACCTAAAAAACTTATGGTCTCAACGCAGCCACAGTTTGGAAACAGTTATACCACTGATTCCATGTCTTCAAAAGGAATTTCTGTGGTGGGCTCAAGCATGCCAAAGAAACATAGGTCTCCCATTCTGCAAGCCTCAAGCAAATCAAGTCATCACAACAGACACCTCGGACTACGCCTGGGGGGCGCACATGACAGATCGGTGCATTCAGGGTAAATGGTCTCAAAAAGAAAAGCACCTACACTTCAATCAAAAGGAAATGCTAGCAGTAATAAATGCTATTACGGCTTTCAAAGACCTACTGCATCCAAGCCAGCTATTGATAAGGACAGACAACACCTCAGTGATGTGGTACATAAACAAACTGGGAGGAACCCATTCATACCCCCTATGCAGGCTAGCCATGTTTCTTTGGAACATGGCTCTGGAATTACAAATCCAACTTCAAGCACAGTTCCTGCCAGGCAAGGAAAACACGCTGGCAGACAACCTGAGCAGAAATATGACAGATCCACACGAATGGAAGTTGCATCCTCAAGTTTTTACAAAGATAATTCAAGCATGAGGAAGGCCAGACATAGATCTCTCTGCCACCCACAGAAATTACCAATTGACAAAATTCTGCTCAAGGACCTTTCATCCACAGGCCTGTAAATTGGACGCACTCTCTTTCAGTTGGACAACAATGACAGTTTATGCCTTTCCACCTCTTCCTCTGCTGCCCAAAGTTCTATTAAAAGCCAGAGCAGACAGAACAAAGATGATTCTCATTGCTCCAGACTGGCCAAGACAACACTGGTACCTACTCCTGAGGAGCCTGACTCATTCCCCACCATGGATCCTGCCTCTAATGCCTCTTCTGCTGACTCTCAGCACAACTTCAAAACTTTTCACAGTCAGCTGAAAGCACTCAATCCAGCCGCATGGAGGATTCCTTAAATTCACAACAGACCCTACTCTCCAAGGAGGTGCAGGATGTCATTTTGGAGGCCAGAAGGCCTTCTACTAGAAAAGCCTACTCAGCAAAATGGAAACGGTTTTGTGCCTGGAATCAGAAAAAGGGTCAGAATCCTGGAATACTGAATTTACCTCAAATATTACAGTACCTAGCTGAGATGCTAAGCAGTGGACTTTCATTTTCCTCCATCAAAATCCATGCCTCAGCCATTTCTGCATAGTACGACACTGATCCTCCTTTATTCTCTCACCCTCTCTTAAGACAGTTCCTCAGAGGGGCTAAGAATATAAAACCCCCAAGGAAGCAACCAATACCTGCTTGGGACCTCAGTTTCATTCCAGAAAAACTGACCCTGCCTCCTTTTGAGCCAGCTGCTTCAACAGAACTGCAATATTTGTCATGGAAAACGGCCTTCCTTCTGGCTATCACCTCAGCACGCAGGGTTTCGGAACTACAAGACCTCATGGTTGTGCAGCCTTTCATCATTTTCCATCAGGACAGCGTTTCCTTACGAACCAATCCTTCCTTTATGCCAAAGGTAGTATCCAGGGTAGCCTTGAATCAGGCTATCCACTTACCTACCTTTTACCCTAATCCACAAAACAAAGGGGAGAGACTACTACATTCCTTGGACATTCATAGACAGCTCCGTTATTTGGACAGAACAAAGCCTTTCAGAAAATCAGAGCAACTCTGTGTCCTATGCTACAGGTGCTCAAGGGAAGCCTATTTCCAAACAATCTCAAAATGGATAGCCCACTGCATACGCTTTTGTTACTCTTTTCATGGTAAAACTGTACCTACAGGCATCAGATCTCACTCCACAAGGGCCACAGCTACCTCTGCAGCTTTCCTCAGGGGGGTTCCTACCAAAGATATTTTGGAAGCAGCCACTTGGAGTTCTGTACATACTTTCTCCAAGCACTATCACCTACCATTATACTCCAAAACTAGAGCGGGCTTTGCCACTGCAGTCTTGCAGGGCATCCTGGCTCCTCCTAGTTCCACTTAGTGCCTACCACCCCTTTATTAGCTTTGGGATTCTACCCATCTGTTATGACTGCAGCTGTATGCACGATGAACATAGTACAGTTTTGTACCTACCATAAATGTAGATGTTAGAGTGCTAATACAGCTGCAGTCCAGGATGTCCTTCAAGAATGCAACTGCAGTCATAACATATGGGTTGTCCTGCCTCAGGCAGCCCTCGGTCAGCCGAATTCCAAAGTCTGGGTCCGGCGTCGGCTGGTGTCGCCTCCTCTCCGACGTCACAATGGCTGGAGTATAAAGGCATTGGCCGATGCCATCTTCTTCAGTCTTTCTTGTCGCGCGGTGCCCGAAGCAGAAGCAGTTCGCAAGTGCCGGTCGGTCAGCTCCTGTGTTTTCAGTACCGAAGTCATCTAAAAGCTAAGTACCCGCTAGAACATTTATTCTTGCCTCAGCCGATGTCAGAGCAAATTGAGAAAGTTAATAATTGTTTGTCTTGTGGTAAACAAATACCTCATAAGGACTTCCATTCTCTCTGCCTTCCTTGCCTGGGCCCAGACCACGACGTCTCGGCCTGTGCTGCCTGTGCTTGCTTTAATAAGCACACTCTCAGGCGCCGGGCAGATTTCGCAGAGGACTTTTTCGATGAATCTTTTGCGTATATCATGCCGTCGGATCAACAGACAACCCAATCTGCTAAAAAACGCAAGGACTGGGACCGACATCCTCGGCCCGCATCCACTACCGATGCTACTCCTAAACCCTCTGCTAGTGCTCCGGTCCCTTCGGAAGTGGTACATCAACTGCTCCAGGCCGACGACACAGCGTTAACATGACCTTCGGTCTCTGAGATCTCTCCGGTGCCGGTTATTGAATGTCCTTCAAGGATGCATCTGCAGTCTTTACAAATGGGTTGTCCTGTCGTCAGGCAGCCCTTCGGTCGGCCGGATTCCAAAGTCTGGGTCTGGCTTCGGCTGGTGTCGCACTTCACCCGACATCATTGCGGCAGTTCTTCGGGTATAAAGGCATCAGCCGACGCCATTTTCCCCAGTCTTTCTTGCCGCGTGGCGCCCGAAGCAGAAGCTGTTCGCAAGTGCCGGTCGGTCAGATCCAGAGATTACCACTACCGAATACTACTTCGAAGACTTCTATAAAGCTAAGTACCCCGTTGGGGACTCTTTCTTGCCTCAGCCGATGTCAGAGAAAGTTAATAACTGTTTATCTTGTGGGAAACAAATACCTCAAAGATTTCCACTCCTATTGCATACATTGTTTAGGCCCAGACCACGACGTAGCAGCTTGTCTAGCCTGTGCCTCTTTTAACCGACGGACGCTTAGACGTCGCTCGGACTTTGCTGAGCAGATTTTCGCCCGATTTTGCCTACATTATGCCGTTGGATCCTCCGACCACGCAAATAACCAAAACGAAAGAAAGGACCGACATCATGTCCGCGGTTTCGCCAAACTGCGTTAAGCAAACCACGAGTGTCTCGGTTTCGGCGAAACCGAGCAAGCGGTTCTTTCTTCAGCCGATAACTTGCCTTCTACCGAGGCCTCTTCTATCCTGGTAGAAACTGCTTCTGAAATCCAACCTTCTGTTGCGATTTCACAGGATTTATCAGACACCATTCCCCTAGATATTTCTACCCCTGCACGTGGAGCTGCTAGGCCTCCTCCAGCTATGTCTATTAAGGCCTTTGCCAGGGCTAAAGCAGCCAAAGCATCAAAACCTGTGCCTGCCAAGCCCCCCTCTCACAGGCCCAGCACCAGCTCCCATATGCTTTCTTTGGCAGAGGATCTCATCTCTTTAATCCGTGGAGCCAAGCCTCATCCAGACAGGGCCTCTCTCCCTCCTCCAGAAAAGAGACCTAGAGCAGAGCCCCCTGAGCCAGTAGCCACAGATGATTCCTCTGATGACTCAGAACATACAGACCCTCCTGAGGCTTCTTATTCTCCTTACGAAGACTCTGATGCTGAGGAGTCCATCCCTTCAGCCTCTCCTCCTGAGGAATTTTCCTTTGGGGAAACCTTGCATGCTATGAGGGAACAATTTCAGTGGCAGGGCCAAGATTTCTCAGACTCTAGAAAAAGGCTTAGGACCTTTCTACACTTGCCACAGCATAGGCCTTTAGCTATACCTCCAGTTCTATCTGTTGATGATGCATTTAATGATGCTTGCACTGCTCCTGATACTTTACCTCCGCCCTGCTAAGCCCGATAGGTACTACAGGGTCCCGGACACTCATCACCACTTATATAAGGCCCCTTTGCAGATCCAGAGACTATCTCCCAGGGCCCTAAAGCTGTAGCAGCTACTTCTTCTAAAACCCTCCCTCTGAAAGGGAATCCAGGTCCTTAGAGAGATGGGGTAAAAAAGTTTACACCTCTGCTACTTTGTCAGCTAGAGCTTTGAACTGCCAATTTCATATGATTCAATATCAAGAGTTTATGCTTGACCAGTTGACTAAAAAGCTGTCCTCTGAAGAATCTTTAGATAAAAAGTATGTTCAAGAAATGTTACATAACATACAGCAGGTTAGTAACCATTCTTTAAAATGTGGCTATGATGCACTAGAGGCTTCCTTCAGATCGGCCATGACTGGCACAGTTATCAGGAGGCATGCATGGTTGAAAGAACAGGCATTACCAGACCATGTCAAATCTAAGCTTTTGGATGCACCTATGGACAAGGTCAATTTATTTGGTGCCCCCGCACAGCAGGTACTAAAAAAGATGGAAGAGAAAGCAAAATCTGTGCAAACAGTAAAAGATTTCTTACAAGTTCAACCTCCAAGGTTTAGCAGGAATTGGCCCTCCAAGAATTGGTCCTTTCCGGATGTCTCTAAGGCACAAAGAGGCAGGAATAGGTGCTCTAGAGGCAGAAACCAATCCAGGGGTGCCTACAGGGGTCGCCAGTGGCAGGGTAACAACCAACGAGGCACGGATACAGCCACCACCACTACAACTCAATCACAGTGACTTGGCGGTGGCACCACCTACCAGGGAACAACTAGAAGCACCCTTAGGCGGAAAGCTAACATTATTTTCAAGAAACTGGCACTGCATTACAAGAGAAAAATGGATTTTGCAGACTATAGACAAAGGTTACAGGTTCCATTTCCATACTCTACCAGGAAAGAGAGGAATGCCAAACCTACCATCTTCTCAAAGGACAGAAGCTCTAAAACAAATATCTCAATTATTAAGAATGCAAACTGTGGAAAAGGTACCATTTATGGAGCAAGGGAAGGGATTTTATTCCAGGCTCTTCCTGGTACCAAGAAAAGAAAACAAATGGAGGCCTATTCTAGACCTGTCCGCTTTAAACACATTCCTCATTGTTCCAAAATTCAAAATGCTGACCCTACAGCAGCTTCTTCCCATGCTGGGCAAGGAGTCTTGGCTGGTAACTCTAGATCTCAAGGAGGCATACCTGCACGTCCCCATAAGACCAATTTGCAGAAGATACCTCAGATTTCTTGCAGGATCAGAGCATTATCAATTCTCAGCATTGCCCTTTGGCTTATCTACTGCGCCCAGAGTGTTCACGAAATGCCTGGCATCAGTAATCGCCATTGCAGACTTCAGGGAATTCAAATCTATCCCTACCTGGATGACTGCCTGATACAAGCGGACAACAAAACAAACTAACAGAAGACTTACAAAGAGTCATCTACCTGCTACAAGCCCTGGGATATACAGTCAATACAAAAAGTCAAGGCTGATTCCATCCCAAAGAATAACCTTTCTGGGTGCAGAACTGGACACATCAAAACAAATGGCATTTCTAACTGCAGAAAAGAAAGAGCAACTTCCTCTCTACTTCTTGGCATTAACAAAGCAGAGCCATCTAACTGCAAGAAAAGTGCTACAAGCTCTAGGCTTCATGGCATCCTGCATAATACTGGTCCCTCATGCCAGGCTTCATATGAGAAAGCTACCGTGGTACCTAAAGAATTTGTGGTCTCAGCACAAGCACAGCCTAGAAACCAAAATTCCAAGGATCCCATGCCTGAAGCAAGAGTTCTTATGGTGGACTCAGGCCTGTCAATCAAACACAGGACTGCCCTTCTGCAAAAGTCAACCAAGACAAACCATCACGACAGATGCCTCAGACCTCGGTTGGGGGGCACACATGATGGGCAAGTGCATTCAAGGCCTATGGACTCAAGACCATCTGCATCTGCACATAAATCTAAAAGAAATGATGGCAGTAAAATTGGCAATCCAGGCTTTCAGACCTCTTCTCCAAGAAGGCCAGTTGATGATAAGGACAGACAACACCACACAAACAGGGAGGCACACACTCATACCCTCTACGCCGGCTGGCACTGGACCTATGGGATGTGGCTCTGAGCTACAACATTCAGTTACAGGCAGTTTATGTACCAGGGAAGGAAAACATTCTAGCAGACATATTAAGCAGAACTACAACAGATGCCCACGAATGGATGCTGCATCCGGACATTTTCAAAACCATCACAAGAGAATGGGGATTACCACAAATAGACTTGTTTGCATCCCCATTCAATCACCAGTTGAAGAAATTCTGCACAAGGACTTACCACCCACTTGCTTGGAAGGTGGACTCCCTATCCTTCAGTTGGAAAAGCCTGACAGCATATGATTCCCACCACTTCCTTTGATGCACAAGGTGCTTCTCAAGATCAAAGAGGAACGTCCAAGGATCATTCTGATAGCCCCAGACTGGCCAAGACAACATTGGTATCCACTGCTGAGGAGCATGTCCCGGGAACAAATATGGACACTGCCCCTGATCCCATTACTGCTGACACAGAACAACTACAACATTCTGCATCCAAACCTAAAAACTCTGCAGCTAACTGCCTGGAACATTACATAACAGCAATTAACGCAAATTTATCCCAAAGGGTTAAAGACATAATCCTGGAGGCTCGTAGACCTTCCACAAGAAAGAATTATGCAGCAAAATGGAAAAGATATCTCATCTGGAGTATTGCAAAGGGGCAAGATGTGACACTGGTAAAAATAGCCAACATCCTGGAGTACTTGGCGGAGCTCTTCCATACAGGCCTGTCCTATTCCTCCATCAAGATACATGCATCAGCTATTTCAGCAGAATACAGCTTGGATCCTCCTGTCTTCTCACATCCTCTGCTCAGACAGTTTCTGAGAGGAATTAAAAATGTAAAACCTCCCAGGAAACCTCCATTGCCAGCATGGGACTTGAACTTTGTGCTAGAAAAACTGACTCTACCTCCTTTCGAACCAGCAGCTACAGCAGAATTGCAATACTTATCCTGGAAGACTGCTTTCCTGCTGGCAATAACTTCAGCAAGAAGGGTCTCTGAACTACAGGCATTAATGGCAGTACAACCCTTCCTGATCTTCTATCAAGATAGTGTCCATGAGAACAAATCCTACATTTATGCCTAAGGTGGTATCCAGAGTCTCTTTAAATCAGGCTATCCACCTTCCTACATTCTTCCCCAATCCACAGAACAGGGGAGAAAAGCTCTTACATACCTTGGATGTACACAGACAATTACGCTACTACCTGGACAGGACAAAAAACAGAAAAACTGACCAGCTTCTGGTAGCATATGCAACAGGAAAAGAAGGAAAACCAATTTCTAAACAGACAATCTCCAAATGGATAGGAAATTGCATTAGATTTTGTTACTCCTACCATGGAAAGAAAACTCCAGAGAATATCAGGCCTCACTCCACAAGGGCTACAGCCACTACCACAGCTTTCTTACGAGGAGTGGCTACCAAGGACATTATAGAGGCTGCTACTTGGACCTCCGTGCATACATTTGCCAAGCATTATAACTTACCTCTATACTCTAGATCCCGTGCTGGTTTTGCCACTGCTGTTTTGCAAGGGATCCTGACTACACCATAATCTATTCTCATTTCCTCCTCCCCTAGTTTAGCTATGGTATTCTACCCATTTGAAGACTGCAGATGCATCCTTGAAGGACATAGTACAGTTTTGTACCTACCATAAATGTAGATGTCCGAGAGGAATGCATCTGCAGTCAGGATTACCCACCTCCTTCCCTCTGAGGTACTCCTAGGGTACTTACCAATCTTCAGCTAGCTTGGGGGGGATCTATTATGGTGTATTTGTTTGTATATATGTACATACATGTTTATTTTGTGTGTTTGCTCTCTACTATTTGGAAACTTTGGCATTTATCCAAATTTAGCCATCCAAGAGGGCACCTGGCATCTGGGGCAAGAAACACTGAGGAAAATGGCATCGGCTGATGCCTTTATACCCGAAGAACTGCCGCAATGACGTCTGGTGAAGTGCGACACCAGCCGAAGCCAGACCCAGACTTTGGAATCTGGCCGACCGAAGGGCTGCTTGACGACAGGACAACCCATTTGTAAAGACTGCAGATGCATTCCTCTCGGACATCTACATTTATGGTAGGTACAAAACTGTACTTTTTCCTCCGGTGCCGGTTATTGATTTTCCTCCGGAAACCGAAGTTCTGGATCTACCCGACACCATTTCTGTGGACAAGGTTCCGCCTGCACGTGGGGTGCTAGGCCTCCTGTATCCATGTCCAAGGCCTTTGCACGTGCTAAGGCCGCCAGTCAGGCCAAGGCCCATCCTAAACCTGCCCCGGCCCCTTCTGATAAGCAGATCATGTCTCTGGCTGCAGATCTTATTTCCCTTATCAGGGGGTCTCAGCCTCATCCGGACAGGGGTTCTCAGCCACCTGCAGAGAAAAGGCCTAGAACTGAGCAGGCGGACTACCTCTCTTCGGATGAAGCCTCTGGAGATTCTGAGCATTCTGATACCCAAGAGGAATCCTTCCAGGCCTACGAGGACTCTGATGCTGAGGAATCAATTCCCTCTGCCTCCCCTCCTGAGGATTTCTCATTTGGTGAAGCCCTGCATTCCATGAGGGAACATTTTCAATGGCAGGGTCAGGAATTCTCTGACTCCAGGAAAAGGCTTCGTACCTTCCTCAAGCTTCCCCAGCACAGACCTTTGGCTATTCCACCAGTTATGGATGTTTTGGATGATGTTTTTTCTGACTCCAGTGCTAACCCTGATTCTCTTCCTCCTGCTCCTGTCAAGCCGGACAGATATTATAGGGTCCCTGACACACACAAGCACCTTTTTAAGGCCCACTCTGTGGCTCTAGAAACTATTTCACAGGGCCCCAAGGGGGTGGCTACCTCCTCTGCCAAAAAACCACTGCCAGCGGACAGAGAAGCAAGGTCCCTGGAGAGATGGGGTAAAAAAGTATATACCTCTACTACCCTAGCCATGAGGTCACTTAACTGCCTTTTTCACATGTTTCAGTACCAAGATTTTCTCCTGGATGATTTACAGAAAAAGTTAGCCTCTCCTGAGCCTATTGATAAAAAGGCATTGCAGGATCATATACATAACACTCAGCAGGTTAATAACCATTTTCTGCAGTGTGGTTATGATGCACTGGAAGCTTCATGTAGGGCAGCTATGAACATGCTTGGTTAAAGGATCAGTCTTTGCCTGACCATGTTAAAGTAAAGTTACTGGATGCACCTTTGGAAAAACAGAAGCTTTTTGGTGCTAATGCACAAGATGTATTGAAATCCATAGAGGAAAAAGCAAAGTCAGTACAGACAGTCAAGGATTTCCTTCAGGTTCAGCCACCCAGATTCAGTAGAAACTGGCCCTCAAAGAATTGGTCCTTCCCCGGCTCTGACAAGTTTCAAAGGGGAAAAAGCAGACGTGGCCGAGGTAGAGGGCAATACCGGGGATCTTACAGGGGCCGCCAATGGCAACCTCCAAATCAAAGAAGTGGCGCAGACAGTTCAGCTGCACCACAAGGACAATCACAATGACTTGACTTTCGTACCGCCTACAAAGGCTTAAAGAGAAGCACCTTTGGGCGGAAAATTATCATTATTCTCACAAAACTGGCATATCTTAACCAAGGACAACTGGATTCTGGATTTGATAGACAAAGGTTACAGATTCCACTTCCACACATTAACAATAAGGCAAGGCATGCCAAACCTGCCACATCATCAAAGGGCAGAGGCACTCTCTCAAGTTTCCAAGCTATTAAGTATAAAAGCAATAGAAAGGGTTCCTCCTCAGGAGCAAGGCCAGGGATTTTATTCAAGACTGTTCCTTGTTCCAAGAAAAGAAAACAAATGGAGACCCATACTGGACTTGTCAACTCTAAACACTTTTCTCATTGTGCCAAAGTTCAAAATGCTGACGTTGCAGCAACTCCTTCCCATGTTGGGCAAGGGGTCTTGGCTGGTCACTCTGGACCTCAAGGAGGCATACCTGCATGTCCCAATCAGACAAAGCTGCAGAAGATACCTCAGATTTCTTGCAGGGACAGAGCATTATCAATTCTCAGCATTGCCGTTTGGCTTATCTACTGCGCCCAGAGTGTTCACGAAATGCCTGGCATCAGTAGTGGCACACTGCAGACTACAGGGGATTCAAATATACCCCTACTTGGACGACTGCCTCATACAAGCAGACAACAAACAAACCGTAAAAGAAAATTTGGACTATGTCATGCATCTACTGCAGGCCTTGGGATACACAGTCAACATTCAGAAGTCAAAACTACTGCCATTCCAACAGATTATCTTCCTAGGAGCCAAACTGGGCACAGAAAACCAAATGGCCTACCTCACAGAGGAAAAACAGCAGCATTTACCAGAGTACTTCAAAGGCCTAGCCAAACTCTCCCAGCTGACTGCAAGGAAAATCCTGCAGGCCTTGGGTTTCATGGCACCTTGCATCCTTCTGATACCTTTGGCAAGACTTCATATGAGAAAGCTGCAATGGTATTTAAAAAACTTATGGTCTTAACACAGCCAAAGCCTAGAGGACATAATCCCACTTATTCCATGTCTGCAAAAGGAATTTTTATGGTGGGCTCAAGCCAGTCAGCTAAACAAAGGCATGTCTTTCAACAGACCTCAAGCAGGCCAAATCATTACAACAGATGCCTCAGACCATGGATGGGGGGCGCACATGGAGGGCAGATGCATTCAAGGTCTTTGGACGCCAAAGGAAAGACATCTGCACATAAACCAAAAGGAGATGTTGGCAGTGATACATGCAATCGAGACTTTCGAAAAATCACTACAACAAGGACATTTGCTAATAAGGACAGACAACACCACTGTCATGTGGTACATAAACAAGCAGGGAGGCACTCATTCTTATCCCCTCTGCAGACTAACAGTGCTTCTCTGGGAAAAATCCCTGAGCCTGAAGATACATTTACAATCCCAGTTTGTACCAGGCAAGGACAATGTACTGGCGGACAGGCTGAGCAGAAATTTCATGGATCCACACGAATGGATGCTGCACCCTCACATTTTTTCTCAACTGACAAAGACATGGGGAAGACCGGACGTAGATCGTTTTGCTTCCCACTTGAATCATCACCTGGAAAAGTTCTGCACAAGGACTCACCATCCTCTAGCCTGGAAAACGGATGCTCTCTCTCTCAGCTGGAATTCTCTAAAAATTTATGCATTCCCTCCTCTGCTGACCAAGGTGATACTGAATATCAAAGCAGAACAACCAACAGGCATCTTGATAGCTCCAGACTGGCCAAGACAACACTGGTACCCATTGCTATTGACCATAACTCGGACCAAACCATGGCCTCTGGCCCTATGGCCCCTGCTCCTAACACAACACAATTACAGGACTGTACATCAAGACCTGAAAACATTACATCTGACAGCCTGGAGGCTACCATGACTTCTCCACCTAACTCTTTTTCCAAATCAGTTCAAGAGATCTTGCTGGAAGCACGCAGACCTTCCACCAGAAAAACCTATTCAGCCAAGTGGAAGACATTCAGCATCTGGAATGCCAACAGGGGTCAGGACACAGCATTACCAAGTATACCTCAGATATTAGAATACTTGGCAGAACTCTCTCATACTGGACTCTCTCATACTCTTCAATAAAGATTCATGCCTCAGCAATCTCAGCAAAATACAACTGTGACCCTCCAGTGTTTTCTCATCCTCTGCTAAGACAGTTTCTAAGAGGGATAAAGAATATCAAACCTCCCAGAAAACAGCCAGTACCTGCATGGGACCTCAATTACGTGTTGGAAAATAACTCTTCTGCCATTTGAGCCAGCAGCAACTTCAGAAATGCAATTTCTTTCTTGGAAGACGGTCTTCTTATTGGCAGTCACCTCTGCAAGAAGAGTTTCGGAGATACAGGCACTCATGGCAGTGCCTCCCTTCCTCATTTTTTCATCAAGACAGGGTTTCTCTAAGAACCAATCCTACATTCATGCCAAAAGTTATTTCCAGGATGTCTCTAAATCGAGCTATTCACCTGCCTACATTCTTCCCCAATCCTCAAAATAAGGGGGAAAAACTACTGCATACTTTGGACATACACAGACAACTACGCTACTACTTGGACAGAACTAAGGCCACCAGAAAGTCTGACCAACTGTTTGTAGCCTATGCTGCTGGAGTGCAAGGAAAAGCAATCTCCAAACAATTTCAAAATGGATTGGACATTGCATCAGATTCTGCTATTCTTTCCATGGAAAAGGTCTGCCAGCCAATATTGGGCCACATTCCACCAGAGCTGTAGCCACTTCCACAGCTTTCCTAAGAGGAGTGGCAACAAAGGACATTTTAGAGGCTGCTACATGGAGCTCCGTGCATACATTTACCAAGCACTACAACCTGCCCTTATACTCCAGATCCCGAGCAGGCTTTGCTTCGGTAGTCCTGCAGGGGATTTTAGCTACACCATCCTTATCATAGTTCCATCCACCCCCAGCTTGGCTATGGTATTCAGCCCATATGTTATGACTGCACTTGCATTCTTGAAGGACGTAGTACAGTTTTGTACCTACCATAAATGTAGATGTCCGATAGATATGCAACTGCAGTCGGATTTTCCCACCCTCCTACCCCTCTGTATCCTTCTTTTTGGGTCCCTACCCCTTTTCCCATCAGCTGGGGGTATTCCCTATGGTGTATCTGTTTATTACTGTTGTGCATGTTTGGGATTATTTTTATCCATTTACCAAATTTAGCCTTCCTAGGAGGGCACCTGGCATCTGGGGCAAGAAACACTGAAGAAGATGGCGTCGGCCGATGACTTTATACTCCAGCCGTTGTGACGTCGGAGAGGAGGCAACACCAGCCGACGCTGGACCCAGACTTTGGAATTTGGCCGACCGAGGGCTGCCTGAGGCAGGACAACCCATATGTTATGACTGCAGTTGCATATCTATCGGACATCTACATTTATGGTAGGTACAAAACTGTACTTTTCCCTCCCTCCTTCCCCTCTTGGGACAGGCCTAATGGCTAACACCTCCTCATACAACCTCATTGGGGTATTCTTTTATGGTGTATTTGCTTGCAACTACTGTTTTTTGATTATATTGCATTATTACATAAATTTATGTTTTGCCTTCCTTCTGGGGGCACCTGACATCTGGGGCAAGAAAAACTGAAGAAAATGGCGTCGGCTGGTTCTTTTATACCCCTGTCGCACTGACGTCAGGGAAGAAGGGACGACATCCGACGCCGGACCTAGACTTTGGAATTCGGCCGACCGAGGACCCGCCTAACAGCAGGAAAACCTATCTGTTATGACTGCAGCTGTATTAGCACTCGAACATCTACATTTATGATAGGTACAAAACTGTACATGTCCTTCAAGGATGCATCTGCAGTCATCACATATGGGTTGTCCTGCCTCAGGCAGCCCTTCGGTCGGCTGGATTCCAAAATCTGGGTCCGGCGTTGGCTGATATCGCCCTTTCCCCGACGTCAGAGCGCCTGGGGTATAAAAGCATCAGCCGACGCCATCTTCCTCAGTCTTTCTTGCCGCGTGGTGCCCGAAGCAGAAGCAGTTCGCAAGTGCCAGTCGGCCAGCTCCTGTAATTCAGCTACCGAAGACTTCAAAAGCTAAGTACCCCATTGGGGACTCTTTCTTGCCTCAGCCGATGTCAGATAAAATTAATAATTGCTTAACTTGTGGGAAACAAATACCTCATAAGGATTTCCACTCTTACTGCCTCCCCTGCCTAGGCCCAGACCACGACGTCTCGGCCTGTTCAGCCTGTGCTTCCTTCAACCGAAGCACTCTTAGACGACGGGCGGAGTTTGCAGAGGAATTTTTTGGGGCTAGTTTTGCTTACAATATGCCGTCGGAGACTCCGTCTTCACATTTAATAAAGAAACGGAAGGACAAGGACCAACACACGCGGGCCGCGGTTTCGGCTGAAACCACGGCCAGGCCTACCGCGAGTGTCTCTGTCTCTGCTGAAACAGAGTCCTTGGTGCTTCCGTCCACCGATACCGCTCAACTGACAACCTCGGCCCCGGAGGCCCCTACGGAGTCGGTTATTGAATCTCCATCAGAAACTGGTGTCCTCGAACCTTCCGACACCATTCCCTTAGACAAAGCTACACCAGCACGTGGTGCAGCCAGGCCTCCTGCATCCATGTCCATAAAGGCATTCTCCAGGGCTAAAGCTGCTAAACACTCAAAAGCTTTGCCTCCCAGGGTTTTTCCTCAGGGACCCTCTACGGGTTCACAGATCCTAAGTTTAGCAGAGGACCTTATTTCCTTTATTAGGGGCTCACAGCCTCATCCGGACAGGGGCTCTCAACCTCCTCCAGATAAAAGGCCCAGGGTTGAGCCCTCTGATCCCCACTCCTCAGATGAGGCCTCTGATGGCTCTACTCCTTCAGACTACCAGGAGGAGGGTTTTTTGGCCTACAAGGATTCTGATGCAGAGGAATCTATCCCCTCGGCCTCCCCTCCTGAAGAGCTTTCCTTCGGGGAGACACTACACACTATGAGAGAGCATTTCCAATGGCAGAGCTAGGAATTCTCTGATTCCAGGAAGAGATTAAGGACTTTCTTGCATTTGCCTCAGCATAGACCTTTGGCTATTCCTCCTGTTCTGAATGTTATTGATGATGTGTACTCTGAGTCTAGCACAACCCCTGGCACTCTTCCTCCGGCTCCTGCCAAACCCGATAGGTACTACAGGGTCCCGGACTCGCATCTTTTCCTCTACAAGGCCCACTCTGCTGAGCCAGAAACTATTTCCCAGGGCCCTAAAGGGGTTGCAACTGCCACTTCTAAAAATCCACTCCCCTCTGAAAGGGAGTCCAGGGCTTTAGAGAGATGGGGTAAAAAAGTGTATACTTCTGCTACTCTTTCTATGAGGGCTTTAAATTGTCAATTTCATATGATACAGTACCAAGAGTATTTGTTGGATGAATTGCATAAAAAACTGTCTTCACCTGAGCCCCTAGATCGCAAATCACTTCAGGATCTGGTACATAACTCCCAACAGGTTAGCAACCATTTCTTGCAGCGTGGTTATGATGCATTGGAAGCTTCATGTAGGTCAGCTATGACAGGTGCAGTCATACGTAGGCATGCTTGGCTGAAGGAACAATCTCTGCCAGACCATGTTAAAGCAAAGCTTCTGGATGCTACACTGGAAAAGCAAAAGTTATTTGGCTCCACTGCTCAGGAGGTCTTAAAGAAATTTGAAGAAAAAGCAAAATCTGTACAAACAGTCAAATATTTTCTCCAAGTCCAACCACCAAGATTCAGCAGAAATTGGCCTTCCAAGAATTGGTCCTTTCCAGACACAGAGATTTCAGAGAGGCAAGAACCAGCGTGCCAGAGATAGAGGGCAAGCTAGAGGCTCCTACAGAGGCCGTCAATGGCAGCCTCCCAACCAGAGAGGTAGTGCAGGACCTACAACTGCTGCACAAGGACAGACTCAATGACTTTACTTTGACACCGCCAACCAGGGCTCAATTGGAAGCACCTTATGGCAGAAAGCTTTCTTTATATTCAGAAAACTGGCACAGTATTACAAGAGACAAATGGACACTGCAAATAATAGACAAAGGGTACAGGTTCCATTTTCACACATTACCAAAAAGAAAAGGCATGCCAGACCTGCCACCGAATCAAAGGGCAGAGGCTTTGAAACAAATCTCCAACTTAATGCAAATGAAAGCTATAGAAAAGGTTCCTCTCTCAGAACAAGGCCAAGGATTTTATTCCAGACTATTCCTTGTTCCAAGAAAAGAAAAGCAATGGAGGCCTATTCTCGACTTGTCCGCACTGAATACTTATCTCATTGTGCCAAAATTCAAAATGCTGACTCTACAGCAACTCCTTCCCATGCTGGGCAAGGTGTCTTGGCTGGTAACTCTAGACCTCAAGGAGGCATACCTGCATGTCCCTATCAGACAAAGTTGCAGAAGACACCTCGGATTTCTTGCAGGTTCAGAGCATTATCAATTCTCAGCATTGCCCTTTGGCTTATCTACTGCGCCCAGAGTATTCACGAAATGCCTGGCATCGGTAATTGCACACTGCAGACTTCAGGGGATTCAAATATACCCATATCTGGACGACTGCCTTATACAAGCGGACAGTCAACAAACTTTGTTTAAAACACTTGAGTTATGCCATTCACCTACTTCAGGCTTTGGGATATACAGTCAACATTCACAAGTCAAGACTTGTTCCATCCCAAAGAATAACTTTTCTGGGTGCAAATCTAGACACAACCACCCAAATGGCTTTCCTCACAGAAGAAAAACAGTCAACTACCGGATTACTTCAAAAATCTGTCAAGACAAACTCAGCTGACTGCAAGGAAAATCCTGCAGGCCCTGGGTTACATGGCTTCTTGCATTCTCCTGATTCCACAAGCAAGGCTGCATATGAGGAAACTACAATGGTACCTAAGGAGTTTATGGACTCAGCACAGTCACAGCATGGAAACTTTGATACCACTCATTCCATGCCTTCAAAAGGAATTTCTGTGGTGGGCTCAAGCAAGTCAGTCAAACAGGGGTCTGCCCTTCAGCAAACCAATAGCCAGCCAAACCATTACAACGGACGCTTCAGACCACAGATGGGGAGCGCACATGGAGGGCAGATGCATTCAAGGACTATGGTCACAAAGAGCTACGCATGCACATAAACCAAAAGGAAATGCTGGCAGGTGATACATGCAATCGAGGCCTTCAAACTATTTCTGCATCAAGGCCACCTGCTAATAAGGACGGACAACACCACAGTTATGTGGTACATAAACAAGCAAGGGGGCACCCATTCTTACCCTCTTTGCAGACTGGCAATGAATCTATGGGAACTTTCCTTGAAAATCAATATAGAGCTACAATCCCAGTTCGTGCCAGGAAAGGACAATATACTGGCGGACAGCTTAAGCAGAAACATCATGGATGCACACGAATGGATGCTGCACCCAGACATCTTTCTTCAGATAACACAATTATGGGGGAGGCCGGACATAGATCTCTTTGCCTCCCCCCACAATCATCAGTTGAAGAAATTCTGCTCAAGGACGTACCACCCACAAGCATGGAAAGTGGATGCCCTTTCTTTCAGCTGGAGAACTCTAACAGTGTATGCTTTTCCACCTCTTCCATTAATGACCAAGGTCTTACTGAAGATCAGGACAGAGCAGCCAAAAGTGATTCTGATAGCTCCGGACTGGCCAAGACAGCACTGGTACCCACTGTTAAAGAGCATGTAACGCACAAAACCATGGCCTCTTCCACTATGGCTACTTCTCCTGACACAACACAATTACAAAACTCTGCATTCCAACCTGAAAACCTTGCAGCTAACAGCCTGGAAAATACCTTGATTCCTCCACAGGATAAGCTATCCAAGCGAGTGAAGGATATCATCATGGAAGCTCGCCGGCCTTCCACAAGGAAGGCATATTCAGCAAAATGGAAAAGATTTCACACTTGGAACACCACAAAGGGCCTACATGCGACAGTGATGAACAATGGCACATATTCTGGAATTCTTGGCAGAAATGCTCCACAATAGCCTGTCTTACTCTTCCATTAAAATTCATGCTTCAGCAATTTCAGCAGAGTACAATACTGATCCACCTGTCTTCTCTCATCCTCTCCTAAGACAGTTTCTAAGAGGAATTAAAAACATCAATCCTCCAAGGAAACCACCAGTGCCTACTTGGGACCTTAACTTCGTGTTGGAAAAACTAACACTACCTCCCTATGAACCAGCAGCATCTGCAGAACCACAGTTCCTGTCTTGGAAGACTGCCTTCCTTCTGGCCATAACCTCAGCAAGAAGAGTATCTGAGTTACAGGCCCTCATGGCAGTACAGCCATTTCTTATTTTTCATCAGGACAGAGTTTCATTGAGAACCAATCCTTCATTTATGCCAAAGGTGGTATCCAGGGTATCATTAAACCAAGCTATTCATCTGCCTACCTTCTTTCCAAATCCACAAAACAAAGGGGAAAAACTTCTGCACACCCTGGACATACACAGGCAGTTGCGCTACTACTTGGACAGAACTAAGTTACAGAAAAACTGACCAGCTGTTTGTAGCATATGCTGCTGGTGCACAAGGAAAAGCAATTTCCAAACAGACAATTTCAAAATGGATAGGGAATTGCATTCGTTTTTGTTACTCCTTTCATGGAAAGACTGTGCCAGCTAACATTAGACCTCATTCCCCCAGAGCTACAGCCACCTCCACAGCCTTCTTAAGAGGGGTGGCTACCAAGGACATTTTAGAAGCTGCTACATGGAGCTCCATGCATACATTTTCCAAGCATTACAATTTACCTTTATATTCCAGATCCAGAGCAGGCTTTGCTACGGCAGTCCTGCAGGGCATTTTAGCTACACCATCATTTACATAGATCCTCCGCCCCCAGATTGGCTATGGTATTCTACCCATATGTGATGACTGCAGATGCATCCTTGAAGGACATAGTACAGTTTTGTACCTACCATAACTGTAGATGTCAGATAGGTATCCATCTGCAGTCAGGTTTACCTTCCCTCCTTCCCCTCTGTGGTATTTCTTGGGTTCTTATCCCTCTCATAGCTAGCTGGGGTTATCTATTATGGTGTGTATATATATATATATATATATATATATATATATATATTTCTGAACATGTTTGGAATTTATTGCATTTCTCCAAATTTAGCCTTCCTTAGAGGGCACCTGGCATCTGGGGCAAGAAAAACTGAGGAAGATGGCGTCGGCTGACGCTTTTATACCCCAGGCGCTCTGACGGGGAAAGGGCGACATCAGCCGATGTCGGACCCAGACTTTGGAATCCGGCCGACCGAAGGGCTGCCTGAGGCAGGACAACCCATATGTGATGACTGCAGATGCATACCTATCGGACATCTACATTTATGGTAGGTACAAAACTGTACTTTTTTTCACTGTGGTTTTCTGGGCAGGGGGTGGGGTCGGGATGTGAATATCCAGTGAGATTAGTTTATGGTCTGATCTTACCAGTGAGGGATACACTTCTGGTCTGGAGCATAGAGTCCCCATGTTGGTGATGATCAGGTCCAGTATGTTTTCCCCTCTTGTGGGAGTGGTAGCAAGTTGTTCCATAGCATTTGAGTTTATAAATTCTAGGAACCTTTGAGCTAGGGTGTTGGAGGTAGAGTAATGCTCCCAGTCTATGTTTGGGTAGTTGAAGTCGCCCAATATAATGGTGTTTGGAGAGATCTTCATATTTTCCAGTGTTCTCAGGAAGGCCGAGTGGGGTTCCTGGGTTTGGGAGGGTGGTGGTGTGTAGCAGGCTATAAACTGGAAGGCAGTTTTACCCACTGTTAGTTGCACATGGATAGTCTCTGATGCTTCGTGCTGTGCCACCAACCTGGAGGTGTGGGTATCTTTGACGAATATTGATATGTTGAATTAAGTAGTTCATTAGCTGATGGTGAATACATGTTTCCATAACCTTGGCTAGAGGAGAGAGCAGAGCTGTAGGCCTGTAGTTAGAGTAGTCATTAGAGTTGCCTCCTTTGTGTAATGGAATAATGTGGGAGATTTTCCAGAGATTTGGAATGGTTCCTTCAATAATGGTACGGTTTATCAGAATAGATATAGGATTAGTGACTACTTTAGCTGAATGTTGTAGATATTCAGATGGTAAGTGATCAGCAGAAGGGGTACTAGACTTAAGTTCGTGGATGAGTTTTTGGATGTATGAGGTAGATATTGGTTGTAGTTGGAATGGTGGCCGAGAATCAGGTGGGGAGTTGGGTAGATCAGAGATGTCTGATAGTAAGAGTTTGTATGGTGTTTGTGAAGAAGGTGTTAAAGGCATTGGCAGTTTGATGGGAGGTATTGTTTTCAGAGCCTAGAGGGGAAGGTGTACTGGAGTGGCCAGGATGAAGGAGGTTATTTAAGGTTGCCCAGAATTTATGTGGATTATTGTGGTGAGATTGCTGTAGATTACAATAGTAGATTTTTTTTTTATCAGAAAGAATAGCTTTTTTGTTGCACTTCTTAACTGTCTAAATGTTTGTTGTTCTGAGAACTTTCTAGTTGCTCTCCACTTAGCCCAGGATTTATTTCTAAGTAATAACATTTGTCTGGTATCTTCAGAGAGCCAGGGGGCAGGTTTGGATTTTATTCTAATAGAACATTTAGGTGCATGCCTGTCAAGGATTGTTAAGAATTTGTTATTGAAATATGTAACAACGTCTTCAAGAGGGAGGGTTTTTAGGGGATTCCAGTCACAGGCACTAAGTTCCTTGAGAAATAATACTGGGTTAAAGTTTTTCTTGGATCTAGAGATGATATAGTTGGGTGTTCTGTTAGTCATTCTTATGTCTTATGATGCAAGTAAGCATGTGGTCACTTGCATCATCAGGCAAGGTTCCACTTATATAAGTATGTTCTAGTTTATTGATAAGTATCCAGTGTAGGATTGTTTCTTTATTGTTAGGTTTGCTAATTCTAGTGGTGGTGCTGATAGTTTGGTGAAAGCCATGTAAGTTAATATGGGAAGAGGGACTGTTTGTTTTGATGCTATTCTAGTCAGAATTGAAATCGCCTAGAATAACAGTTTCTTGTGGGAAGGCAGTAGATATCCAGCATAATGTATCCTCTATTGTAGTAATATTATTGCCTGGGGGTATGTAGCTACAGATTATGTATAATGCTTTGTTTGGGTTAAGTTGAAATTTAGTGATTAACCGTTCCACTTTATTGACTTGAGGTGGTTTATAAGGTGTACAGGAGATGAGTAGCTCCTTTCTATATAATAGGGCTACTCCACTCCCTTTACATTTCATTCTGTCTTGTCTTAGTATATTGTACCCTAGGGGGATTATTTCATTATCCTTTGTTTAGGGTTTTAACCAGGTTTCAGTAAGACGGAGGATGTCAGAGGAGTGAATATCAAGAAGGGCATGGAGTTGGGCAAGTTTGTTTATACTGCGGATATTGAGGTGACCTATTATCAAGGAGTTAGTGGGACTTGTTTGGGTAATAAGGGTGTTGGGAGAGGTGGAAGGTATAGGAGTAGTAGGGAGATTAGATGGGCCTGGGTTAGGGTGGATGTCGCCATCTTTTAAGGTAGGGGATTTCAGTGCAGAGAGGTTAGAGTTGAGGCTGGGTAGGTATTTCAATTTTTTTACTGTAGGGTGGTTTAGTTTCATGGGTGTAAGACTATGATATTTAGCTAGCAAGTAGCAGGAAGTTGAGTTAATTATTTGAGGATGGGTAAGGGCATTGTAAAATATAGTTTGTTTCGGTGAGTAGTTGAGGTAATAGTAGTTCACCTTTTCAAAAGAGGTGAAGAGATAGGAAGTAGTAAGTATGGGTATGAGTGGCTAAACAGTATTGCTAAGGATGGGATGGCTTTAATTGTTGTAGAAATATTAAGTAAGTGTAGATTATTATTATTTGGCAGGGTTAAGATGCAATAGTATCACACTAAATGTTAAGGTAAGTTAGTAGTAAAGAGATATGCTTGTGGTAGAATAGTTTAATTAGGTAGTATTCTAGTAGGTAGCTTAGTAACTGGAATGAATAATTGAAAAGGTAGGTTTAGTAGACACTGGCTTACAAAGAATTGGTCCTTTCCTGTGTCAGACAGACCTCAAAGGGGCAGATCCCAGGCACAAGGTTCATACAGGTCAAAGCAATGGGGGGCTTCTACCTCCAAAGTTGGAGAGGACAAATCACAACCATACAGGAAACAGGCCCAATGACTTCCCCTGCCTGCACCAAGCACTTATCTTGTGGCAGCACCCTTAGGGGGAAAATTAGCACTTTTTTCTCAAAATTGGCACATTATAACCCAGGACAAGTGGGTTCCAAATAGTGTCACAAGGCTACAAGTTCTATTTCCATACCCTGCCAAAGGCAAACGGCTGGCCAGATCTGCCAAAAAATCAATGGGCAGAGGCACAAAAACAAGTCATCCCTCATGGACATGGGGGGGGGCCATTCAACAAGTACCAGAGCAAGAGCAGGGACAAGGATTTTACTCAAGACTGATATTTATAGTGTTTCACTGTTGCAGTCATTACACTTGGGTTATCCTGCTGGCAGGCTACCCGCAGTCGGCCTGAATTCCAAAGTCCTGGTCCAGCGTCGGTTGTTGTCGCCTCTTCCCTGACGTCAGTGCACCAGGGGTATAAAAGATGCAGCCGATGCCATTTTCTTCAGTCTTTCTTGCCACGCGGTGCCTGAAGCTAAAGCAGTTTGCAAGTGCTGGTCTGCCGAGATTTTCAAATCCAAATTTCAGATCCGAAGTCTTCATTAAAGCTAAATACCCCGTTGGGGAAACTTTTTTTTTTTGCTCCAGACCGATGTCAGAAAAAGTTAACAATTGTATTTCTTGTGGGAAGCAAATACCTCATAAAGATTTTCATTTTTACTGTATTCCTTGCCTAGGCCCTGACCACGATGTTGCTAGCTGTCGGTTTTGTGCTAGATTTAACCAATGCACTATTAAGCATCGGTACGATTTTGCCTTTCATTACTTTGGCCAAAGATTTAATTATATAGTGCTGTCAGAACAGCCGACGACTGGAGTTTATAAAAAGCGCAAGGAAAAGGACAGTCATCCGAGGTCCAAAACAGATGAGGCCTCCACTAGGCCAGTCGCCGGTTCTCAGGCTCTTTCACAGCCCTTGACGCCCGCTACCTCAGAGCCACAGGCCGCTTCCAACTCCCAAGTGGCGCCAACTAGGTCTCTAATACTCAAGGTATTGGACACTCGGAAACTATTCCCTCAGATGGGTCCGGAGCCGCTGAGCAGGCATCTGCTTCTGATGGTGTTTTCAGACCTACACAGTTATATTAAACCAACCTCAGCTTCAAAGGCAAAGACTAAAGCAGCTCTAAAGATAAAGAAACAAGTACAGTATTCTCCTGCACAGACTTCCATGCCTAAAAAACAGATGCTTAAAATGGCCAACGACCTAATTACTTTGATCAGGGTTTCCCATCCCCTTCCTGATAAGAGGCCTAGGCAAGAGACAGAATATGAATCTTCGGATCAGGTTTCCATTTCCTCTGACCTCTTTTCTGAGCAGAGATACTCCCTTCTTCCCTATGAGGATTGTGATATTGAAGAGTCTGTTCCTTCAGCCTCTCCTCCTGAGGATTATTCTTTTGGGAAAACCCTTCACACCATGAGGGATCACTTTCACTGGGAGAGCCAATATTACTCGGAATCTAAGAAAAGGCTCAGACTTTTTTACTACCTCAGCACAGACTTCTTGCTATTCCACCTGTTCTAGACATAGTAGATTATGTATTTTCAGAGTCCAGCCTGTCACCTGACTCTCTACCCCCTGCACCGGTTAAGCCAGACAGATACTACAGGGTTCCAGATTCCCACAAATTTCTATATAAAAACCCTGCTGCTGACCCAGAAACTATAACTCAGGGTCCCAAAGGGGTCAAGGCTTCCACTGCGAAAATCCCTGTCCCCCTCCGATAAGGATTCTAGGGCACTGGACAGATGGGGAAAAAAATTTACACTTCTGCTACCTTGGCTGTAAGGGCTTTAAGCTGTCATTTTCATATGCTTAAATATCAGCAATATTTAATATCACTGCTAAAACAGAAAATGTTGACAAATTCTGAATGTCCAGATAACAAGGAAATGCAGGATTTATTGCATGCAGCTAAACAAGTGGGAAAGCATACTTTGCAATGTGGTTTTGATTCACTGGAGGCCTCTTGCAGGGCCGCTGTTACGGGTACTGTCATTAGAAGGCATGCTTGGTTAAAGGAACAAGGTCTGCCTGATCATGAAGCAAAATTATTGGATGCTCCTTTACAGCATGATATTTTATTTGGTGTTAAGGGAGAAGAGGTGTTGAAGAAAATGGAGGATAAAGCGAAATCTATGCAGACAGTTGATTTCTTACAGGTACAACCACCCAGATTTAGCAGGAGCTGGCCTTCAAAGAATTGGTCCGTTCCAGTGTCAGGCCACAAAGAGGCAGATACAGACGTCCTAGAGGCAGATCCCAGCCCCAAGGCTCATACAGGCCTAAACAATGAGGTGCTTCTACCTCCAAAAGAGGAGAAGACCAATGACAGCCATATAGAAAACAGTCCCAATGACTTTCCTCTGCCAATACCAAACACTTATCTTTTGGCAGCCCCCTTAGGGGGAAAACTTGCACTTTTTTTACAAAATTGGTATGTAATCACCCAGGACAAATGGGTCTTGAATATATTCACAGCCAGGGGTTCCATCTGTCTTTGGAATACCAAAGGTACATAAGGACCCAAATGATCCTCCACTTAGGCTTATTGTGGCATCTGAAGGTTCAGTTACAACTTCTTTGGCCAAATTTGTTGATGACAAACTGAAAAAGTTGTCATATGACAGTCCAATAGTTCTGAAAGATTCATGGGACTTCCTTAGGTGTGTTAAACCTGAATTACATTCCCCAGAACTGGCCTTTGTCACTTTAGATGTTGTAGATCTGTTTGGATCTATCCCTCATGACATAGGGCTTCAGTGGTTGGAAGACAGTATGAGGGACAGCAAAATGTTTACACTGGACGATTTTAGGAACTGTTTAACATTTATGGATATCATCCTTCATAATAATTTTATGTTTTTCCAGGGAGAATTTTTTCAACAGAAAAGGGGAGTAGCCATGGGGGCCAAATGTGCCCCCACGTATGCAAATATAATCTTGTCTAGATGGGAACAACTTTATATACTAAACTGTCCTTTTAGTGGTTGTTGGTCCTTATACAAAAGGTTCTTGGACGACATAGTTATTTTTTGGACAGATACCGATCAAAAATTTATAGAATTTTTGTACTACATTAAAAACACAACAAACTTTTTGGACTTTACTCATACCTACAATACGGACAACCTTACTTATTTAGATGTTTGTATTAGGAAGAAATTAGGTGGTTTTTCATCCAGTATTTATCGAAAGGAAACATTTTCCAATTCTTATTTACATTACAAGAGTAGTCATCCTCATTTTCAGAAAAGGAATCTGGTTAAGGGACAGTTGGTTAGGGGCAGTAGAATGACCTCTGACGATGGTGATTTTTCAAATGAGTGTGCAAAACTAATGGAAATGTTTAGCAAACGTTATCCAAATTCCTTACTACAAGAAGTAACTAATTCAGTTGTTCAGGAAAGGAATAATAGATTTGCCCCCATTCTTGGAAAACCTATTCAGGAGGTTAAAGATTCAATTATTCATACCCAAGAAGGGAAAAAGTGGGATGATGCATATATTATGGATTTCTCTGGAGATGCAGGAGTTGTGAAACAGATTATCACCAGAGAATGGAATAGGTTTACTGAGATTTCTGACTTAGAGGTATTGAAAAACAAAACACTTGCATTTATATATCGTAAAGATTTAAATTTCAAACAACTTTTTGAGTTTGGAAAGGTTAATACCTCCTTAAAAAGACCAGGTACTTTTAAATGTGGTACTTGTCCACAATGCCCCTTCATACTTAATGAAGGTAGTATCTTAGTTGCATCAAGAGACAGGGAGATTACCAGCAAATGTTTTTCCAATTGTAACACCAATGGTGTGGTATATTTTGCTACTTGTAAGGTTTGCACCTCATTTTATATAGGAAAAACCGAGAGAAAGTTAAGGAACCGTATATATGAACACTGTTATGAAATTAGGAAACAAAACAATAAAAATGCCCTATATAGACACACTATGACTTGTCCGCAGGCTAAATTTCTTTTCTTCGTTTTGGAAGTTGTACCCAAGGAATTAAGAGGTGGTATGTGGGAGGCCAAACTTGAATATAGGGAGTTATTTTGGCAAATTATTTTAGATTCCACAAAACAACCAGGCTTAAATGATATGATTTCCATCTCTTCAGTTTTAAAATTAAGGGCAGCCAAACTGTGATTTTAAGTATAGCCACAAGATGGCACTATATACAAGGTTTTGTGAGGTATGGTTAATCACACAGTCATATAAAAGCAGACTTTATTATAATTAAATTAACTAAATGTATTTTTTTTTTTTATATACAATTTAATTTTAAAAAGTTTTAATTGTTGAATTAATATATATTAAATTATGGAAGGTATTATAAATTATATATATTTTAACTTGAAGTAAAAAATCTCCTTATGGTCTCTGAAGAGTCTGCCAGTCAAAAGGAACAGTCAATACGATAAAAACACTGCAGAACTCACCACCGATAATGGAATACACCTTTATTAACAAGCAGAAACAAACGATAAGCGCTTTCACGTACGAGGTACGCTTCTTCAGATCTACTTTACTGAATTCTCATCTCACTTTTTATACATACAAAATGAAACTAATTAATCACATAATCAATCAATTATATTAAGAGACAAATCCTTTATGAACACCTTATAAGGAAGCATTGCAAAACTTGTTCTTAAAAAGGCTAACATAGCCAATAAAAATAGATGTCTAATCTATAACAGATGAAACATGTTAATCAAAAATAAAAGTAAGAGGGAGATAAAAAGCATACATATATATATCAATATTTATAAATGAGTATATTAAACTATATAAAATATAAATATATTATAAAATGACATGTTTGTGAATAATTCATCTAAATATATCTATATGAGTAGCTCTTATATGTTGGTATATAGATATATATATAACATATATATATATATATATAGAGAGAGAGAGAGTCATATAATAAATATATGTAATAAATATAGATAAAATGTGTATATGTATAATAGTCATAATAAATAAATAGCAAATATATCTAAAAATACTCATAGATACAAGAAATATATATAAATATATATACATATATAAATATGTCATAATATAATCTATATGTTACAGTAAAAATATCAAAAGACTGTTAAACATGCTAGTTATAAGAATCTCATAAAATCTCATATTATCTATATGTAAAAAAAAAAAAAAAAAAATTTTATATAAGAATAACCCGTATAAATACTTAGAAATTAAAAAGCACACAATGTGACCAAGAAAGCAAAAGAGCAAAAAGATGTGTATACATATATATACCTGTGTAGATCAGGTAGATATAAATATGGATGTTGAACAAGACATAAAGTTAGTCGTCTATTGAGAATGGGCCAAGTATCCATATAAAACATATGTGGGCATATAAAGAACATATGAAAATCATATAAAAATTATATAAAAACATATAGAAAACATATAAAAAACATAAAACATTGTTATTAAACCACATAATGTTTACTCATAAGCCCTGGCTTCCAAGAGAGGTTTCAAAGATATGGTATGATTCAAGCCAGGGGGTAGGTGTGCCCCCATCCTCAAGATCCAATCTAGTTCTGTGGTAGCTAAATGGTTCATATTATCTCCCCATCTCTTATTAATATGTACAACTTGTAGTACCCTAAAACTAAACATATGTTGTTGATATTCAGAGATGTGTCTAGCCAAAGCATTTGTCTCTTTGCATTTCTTAATATCATAGATATGATTGTAAATCCTTTGTTTGAGTCTCCTCTTAGTCATACCTATATAAAATGCATCACATTGTTTGCAAGTTGCTAAATATATCACATTTCTGGTATCACAAGTAGTGTTACATTTAGGAGAAAAAAATAAAATTCATGTCGGGATGTTCAAAGGATTGTGTTATATACTGGCACATATTGCATTTACCACATGGAAATGTCCCTAACCTAGGCACGTGTATAGTGTCTAATATTGTGCCTATCCTCTTTAAAGCATAGCATCCTTTTCAAACTAAGGGAATTCCTGAATGTAAACCTGGGTCTAACTCCTACTATATTCTTAACCACATCATCCAATATAAGAATATTCCAATTGGAGCTGATAATTTTTTGTAAGGCATTGATATCATTCGTATATTGCATGGTATATGTTATATCCCAACCAAAAAATCTATTGTCACACTTGATATAAGTTCTATGAACATGGCTCTCAAATTGCTCTAAGCCTAATTCTTGGATTTTTATCTTAACTAATTGAGCATCATAGCCTCTCTCAACAACAAGTTTTGCATGTTGTCTGCTTCTATTAATAACAAATCCATATTCCTACATAGCCTCTTCAGTCTAACAAATTGGCTTTTTTATAATCCCTGGGAATATATGTCTGGGGTGCATACTGTTGTAGTTCAATAAAGTGTTCTTCCAACAGGGTTTTCTATATAATGTATGTGCTATGTAGCCTTCTTTCATAAGAGTCAAACTTAACGTCTAAAAAATTGATGGTTATGGGAGACCATTCCATCGTGAATCTCAGGAACTCTGTGGTGGAATTTAAGTGAGTCAAGAAGTCTTGAAACTCCTTAATATCACCCTCCCACAGAATAATAATATCATCCACAAACCTCCTGTATAGTTTTATCTTTTCATAAGATGGATGATTAAATAGATTGTATTTCTCCCAATAAAACATCACAAGATTGGCATAAGTATTAGCTACTGGGGTGCCCATAGCAACACCCCATTTCTGTAAGTAGTAATCATTACCAAACTCAAAGACATTATTCTCGAGGACTACTTCCAACAAATGACATACTAAAATCTGTTTGTCAACACTAAAGCCAATATCACTATTAAGAACTTCTCTTATTGCCTGCATGCCATATTCATTCGGTATTACAGTAAATAAACTTTTTACATCTAAAGAGACTAATATATATTTTCCAAAAGAGAGATCCGTCAACTGATTAATATCATCTAGTAGATTATAGGTATCCCTCAGTATAGTTGGGATCGCATTCACTATAGGTCTCAGTATATGTTCTAGATATTTAGACACAGCTGATGTGGCCCAACCTCTCCCTGACACAATAGGGCGCAGAGGTATAGGAAAAACACACTTGTGAATCTTCGGTAAGCCCTTAATAGAAGGAATCAGAGGTGACTCTATATATAGGAAGTCATAGATATCCTTACTAATTTGTCCAGTCATAAGGAGGTCATATAAATCATGTATATTTGTAATATGTGCTATTTCATTCCCTGTTATTGATTTGTAGGTATTCTCATCTTGTAGCATAGTTCCCATATTTCTAACATATTCTGCGGTATCTAATAACACAATCCCTCCACCCTTGTCTGCTGGTTTGATGGTTATGGTCAAATCATCCTTTAAAAATGACAAAGAGTTGACTTCATCTTTTGTCATATTAAAATATTCACATTTTTTGTGTTTCTTACTAGAGTAAAATATATAAAATTCTTTCTCACATGCTTTTATAAAGCTTTCAGCACTCCATGGAAGTGGAGGTGTAAAGCTACTTTTTTTTCTTTATTGTACTCAAAGCAGGTTCGTCAAAAACATTTTTGTCATTCTTGAAAAACACTTTTAAGGCTACCAGCCGTCCAAATAACCTCAAATCAGTAATTGTGTCATTAATTTTACTAGCTTGAGAGGGTATGAACCCCAGTCCTTTGTTCAATAAAGTAATGTCAGAGTCTGTTAAACTATACCTAGAAAAGTTAAAAACTAAATTGTTCAGTGTGTCCTTCCTCGGACCGTACCTGTCTTCCGAGTATTCCCTTGTCTTGCGACCCCTGCACTGAGAGCGGTTCCTTTCTCGATAAGAAGTTTTTATCGGATAGGGTAAAAAATGTGATTCTTCAGTGTTGGCTGTTGTATCCTTTGGGTAAGCACCAAGTCTGTCATCCCTCCTGGTATTCCGTAGCATCTGTTGGTTTGGGGGTGGAGTATCTGTGTTAGGAGGCAAAGAGGCTCCCAGCATTTCCTCCAGAGGTTTATCTGGTAGAGTAATCAATGTAGTTGCTGCAATCTCATGGCGCTCTGCTGGAATGCACATTGTTGATGTCGTTCAATAGTGACGTATTGGATGCGCCTGTTCTATTTTGCGTTGCCATGGTAGCATCACTATACAGACCATTATGTGTTCTCGGCCATATGAAGACATTACCCATCATAAAGTCATTATGATCTCTACATAACTTTTTTGTTTAATAAGTTTCAGTTTCTCGCTGAAAATATTAACTTGTGAATAAATGTATTGTAGTTTCCTCATATGGTGTTCAAAGGTGAAGCGTTCACAAATATCTTTACGTGAAGCTTCAACCTTTTTTTGTAACGTTGACTCAATAGGCGCAAAATAGTCTAGTAGGAGTTTTACATAGCCAAAACCAGTCTCAATATTTAAATCCTGCCATTTTTTTAAGCAGGATTGGGTGTTCTCCGTATGTGGGCATGCATAAAACCCGCTTCCGCGGGGTACAACTTTAAAATGTAAGCATGCCTCAAGATGCCTACGTTGCCAAGAAAGTCTCTGTAGCTTAAACAAATCATTTTCTAACTCTTTCGTAAGACCATTGAATTCAATCATATTGTCATTATTATTGCTGCCAACAGCAAAATGCAGGTTGGTCTGAGTACACAAATCAAGAGTTAGAAGGGGATTACCTCTTTGAAAAATAATGTGGTCCCAGTCACAAGGAATGTCTCTAGATGCAGGGTTGTAATCCAATTCGATAAACGGTGTAAAATGTTTTTTTTTACATATAGATAATATGAGATTTTATGAGATTCTTATAACTAGCATGTTTAACAGTCTTTTGATATTTTTACTGTAACATATAGATTTATATTATGACATATTTATATATATTTATATATATATTTCTTGTATCTATGAGTATTTTTAGATATATTTGCTATTTATTATGACTATTATACATATATATATATTTATATACACATTTTTTGACACATTTTTATCTGTATTATATATATTTATTATATGATTCTATATATATATATATATATATATATATATATATATATATATATATATATATATATATATATATATGTTATATATATCTATATACCAACATATAAGAGCTACTCCTATAGATATATTTAGATGAATTATTCACAAACATGTCATTTTATAATATATTTATATTTTATATAGTTTAATATACTCATTTATAAATATTGATATATATATATATGTATGCTTTTTATCTCCCTCTTACTTTTATTTTTGATTTACATGTTTCATCTGTTATAGATGGCCTTTTTCTTTAAGAACAAGTTTTGCAATGCTTCCTTATAAGGTGTTCATAAAGGATTTGTCTCTTAATATGATAATTGATTTGTGATTAATTAGTTTCATTTTGTATGTATAAAAAGTGAGATGAGAATTCAGTAAAGTAGATCTGAAGAAGCGTACCTCATACGTGAAAGTGCTTATCGTTTGGTTCTGCTTGTTAATAAAGGTGTATTCCATTATCGGTGGTGAGTTCTGCAGTGTTTTTATCGTATATATTTTAACTTGGAAAGTCTCACAAATGATTTTATGAATTATATTATTTATACTGTTTGTTTAATTTGATTGATTAATTACTATTGCAATTTGCACAATTGGATGAGTATATAAGAGTTTTAGTAATGACTGTTAATTGTATACTTCTGATGAAGACTTGAATTTTGGGTCGAAAACATATTTCCTGTGTTTTGGCGTTATTGTGAATAAAGTGCTTGTGTTTCATTCAAGTGTTTGGTTCCTGACCTTCCTTTGGACACTCATTGCAAGTCCATTCTTTGGGTTTTGGTTTTTGAAGACTTGCACAAATCCTTTGTATTGGTCTTGAATATAGTGTCCCAGGGCTACAGGTTCCACTTTCACACCCTGCCACAAAATCAATGGTCAGAGGCACAAAAGCACGTTGCATCCCTCATGGACATGAGGGCAATTTAGTGAGTACCACAGCAAGAGCAGAGACAAGGATTTTACTCAAGACTATTCCTGGTACCCAGAAAGGACAAAGCCTGGAGACTAATACTGGACCTGTCTATTCTAAACACTTTTCTGGACGTTCCAAAATTCAAAATGTTGACTGTGCAGAAGCTTTGGCCCATGCTGGGCAAGAAGGCTTGGCTTGTAACTTTGGACCTAAAAGAGGCATACCTGCATGTCCCAATCAGACAATCTTGTAGACGATACCTCAGATTCATAGCTGGATCAATGCACTACCAATTCTCTGCACTACCCTTTGGCTTATCTACTGCACCCAGGTTCTTCACAAAATGCCTGGCACCAGTAATTGCTTTCTACAGACAAAGGGGAATTCAGATATACCCTTACTTGGACGATTGCCTTATTCAAGCAGAGAACAAAGACATTCTACTCTGGTATCTGGCGTTTGTACAAAGATTACTAATTTGCCTAGGGTACACGGTAAACGAAAAAAAATCAAAACTAGTACCCTCTCAAGAGATAATATTCCTGAGTGCAAGCTTAAATACAACTGCCCAGATGTCTTATCTCATGCCAGACAAACGAAGGCAACTGACTTCTTACTTCAAAATGTTGGCAACAAAGACTCTGTTATCTGCAAGAAAAATTCTGCAGGCTTTGGGCTTCATGGCATCCTGCATTCTACTAATTCCATATGCGAGACTGCATATGAGGAAACTTCAATGGTACCTAAAAAGTTTATGGAGTCTGCATTGTTACAGCCTGGAAACAATGATCCCTCTCATTCCCTGCCTACAACAGGAGTTTCTTTGGTGGTCCACAACAAGAGACTGTCATTCACTTTACCCCCTGCCACCCAAACCCTAACTACAGACGCATCAGACTATGCTTGGGGGGGGGGCACGTGACAGGGAGATGCATTCAGGGCAAATGGAGCCCAAGCCAAATGCATCTACATATCAACCAGAAAGAAATGCTAGCTGTTCAGAATGCTCTGAAAGCCTTCAAGGACTTACTTCATCCAGGACAACTATTGATAAAGATGGATAACACTACAGATGTTCTTCATCTCACATTGCTGCAGTCCTTACATTTGGGTAGTCCACTGTCCTCGGTCGGCCCGAATATCAAAGTATAAGGCTGACGTCGGTCAAGGCGCATTTGACTGACATCAGGACGTCAGGGTACAAATGCGCATGACCGACGTCATATCCTCAGTCTTTTTTGCCGCATGGTCCGATGCAGAAGCAGCATTGCAAGTGCCGGTTGGCGTTCTGAGATTTTTCGATTTCGAAGTTTCAGACCGAGTTCAAAGTTGGCTAAGTACCCCGTTGGGGAATATTTTAGTTTTTTCTTGCCTCAGTGATTTACCGGATGTCAGAAAAAGTTAATAATTGCATTTCTTGTGGGAAACAGATACCGCATAGAGATTATCATACTTTGTGTATTCCTTGCTTAGGGCCTGAGCACGACGTTGTTGGCTGTCGCTCTTGTGCTAGATTTAATAAACGCACTGTAAAGAGGAGGTTGGATTGTGCAAGGTTAGTCTTTGGGAAGCGGTGCAATTGCAAAATGCCTTCGGATGCTCCGACGCCCGCTTCTTCGAAGAAGCGCAAGGACAAAGCAGTTAAGCCCAGGCTAGAAGAACCGTCTGTACCGGACGCCGGCTCTTTAGAGGTGTCGGTGGAGCCAGTGGCTCCACCGGAGGTTTCTTTGTGTTCCCAGGGTGAGACTTTAGTATTGCAAGATGTGTCAGAGTCTTCGGCTGAAGACTTGCAGGAGTACTCTCCTTATTCTGATTCTGATGTGGATGATTCTACTCCTTCTGCTTCTCCTCCTGAGGATTTTTCTTTTTCAGAAACTCTACATTCCATGAGGGAGCATTTTAAGTGGGAAGGTCTGGACTTCTCTGATTCCAGGAAAAGGCTTAGGGAATTTTTGTTTTTACCCCAGCATAGGCCTTTGGCTATACCTCCTGTTTTGGATGTAGTGGAAGATGTTTTTACAGAGGCTTCTCTTAATCCTGATTCTTTGCCTCCTGCTCCTGTTAAGCCGGATAGGTATTACAGGGTGCCTGAAGCTCATAAGTATCTTTTTAAGAGTCCTAGGGCAGACCCAGAAACTGTTAGCCAGGGGCCTAAAGGTGTTAAGGCTTCTGTTGTTAAGAATCCGGTTCCTGCAGACAAAGAGGCTAGGGCCTTGGATAGATGGGGAAAGAAAGTTTATACTTCTTCCACTCTTGCTATGAGGGCTTTGAATTGCCAGTTTCACATGTTGAAATATCAAAACTATCTCCTTTCACAATTAAAGTCTAAGGTTGATGCTCTGGCAGTAGGTATTGATTGTAAAGAGTTGCAAGATTTAGTACATGTTTCTGAACAGGTGGGTAAGCATTCTTTGCAATGTGGTTTTGATGCTGTACAGGCCTCGTCTAGGGTAGCTGCCACTGGGTCAGTTCTTCGCAGGCACGCCTGGCTAAGGGATCAAAATTTGTCTGAACATGTTAAAACAAGGATTTTAGATGCTCCTTTACAATCTGACGTGTTGTTTGGTCCTCCTGTTGAGGCAGTTTTAAAGAAAATGGAAGACAAAGCTAAGTCTATGCAGACTGTTAAAGATTTTTTGCAGGTTCAGCCTCCAAAGTTTAGCAGAAATTGGCCTGCTAAAGGGTGGACGTATCCTTCTTATGATTCCCAGTCTAGGGGTAGATCTAGACGTGGTAGGGGCAGAGCTCAGGGCTCTTTCAGGCCTAGAACAGGGAGTTCTCCTGCACAGTCTTCAGGTGAGGGCAGGGGTCAGTCCTTTCGTAAACAGACCCAATGACCTACCTTTTCAGCTGCCAGAGCCTTCTCGTCTGGCAGCACCTTTGGGAGGAAGGTTGGCACTTTTCAAAGAAAATTGGAGTTTAATTACCCAAGACAAATGGGTATTGGATATCATACATCAAGGTTACAGGTTTTATTTCCATACCTTACCTCCTTTCAGGGGCATGCCAGACGTTCCTCCTCAACAAAGAATAGAGGCTCACAAGCAAATTTCTCTGTTACTTCAACTAGGGGCCATACAGCCGGTCCCTATGCCAGAAGTGGGCCTAAGATTTTATTCCCGCCTGTTCCTAGTACCAAAGAAGGGGAACACATGGAGACCAATTTTGGATCTATCTATCCTCAACACTTATCTGGACATTCCCAAGTTCAAAATGTTGACGTTACAACAGCTTTTGCCTCTGCTGGGCAAGGATCACTGGATGGTAACTTTGGATCTCAAGGAGGCTTACCTTCATGTTCCTATCAGACTAAGTTGCAGGAAGTATCTGCGTTTTCGAGCTGGGACTTTTCACTATCAGTTCTCTGCATTGCCCTTTGGCTTATCTACTGTGCCCAGAGTGTTCACAAAAGTTCTGGCTCCAGTGATAGCTTTCTTCAGGCTGAAAGGAATACAGATCTATCCTTATTTGGACGACTGCCTGATTCTGGCTCAAGGAAGAGAAGAGCTCCTTCGTCATTTGGAATATGTGATAGCAGTGCTAAGATGCCTAGGGTATTCTGTGAACGAAATAACGTCCAGTCTAGTACCCTCAAGACATGTGCTTTCTGGGTGTGAGACTGAATACAGCATCCCAGATGGCCTTTTTAACCCCGGACAAACAAAAGAGTCTATCCCTTTACTTCCATCAGCTATCTCATCAGTCCGGGCTGACTGCAAGGACAGTCCTTCAAGCCTTAGGCTTCATGGCATCTTGTATTCTGGTGCTTCCCAATGCCAAACTGCATATGAGGAAGCCACAATGGTATCTCAAAATGTATGGACACAGCACTGCCAGGATCTAGACACTGTCATTCAAATAATACCTTGCATTCAAAAGGAATTTTTGTGGTGGGCTCAGGAATGTCACCTAAACAAGGGACTCTCTGTGACCCGGCCAGGGGCGAGTCAGATTTTAACAACAGATGCCTCAGACAAAGCTTGGGGAGCTCATCTAAATGGAAAGTGGATACAAGACAAGTGGCCTGCCAGACTACAACATCTACATATCAATTTAAAGGAGATGTTAGCAGTCCAGTTTGCATTAATAGCTTTCAAGGATTTACTTCTTCCAGGGCAGGTGTTGATTCTAACAGACAACACAACTGTCATGTGGTACATCAACAAGCAAGGGGAACGATTCTTATCCTCTATGCAGGCAAGCAATGATTTTGTGGGAGACTGCTCTCAGTTTACAACTCAATCTTCAGGCAAGGTTTCTGCCAGGAGCACAGAACTCCTTAGCAGATGTGTTGAGCAGACGAATTATGGATCCCCACGAGTGGAAATTGGATCCTCATGTGTTTCAGAAATTGACAGTGTCATGGGGAACTCCAGACATAGATCTGTTCGCTTCTCCACTAAACCATCAGCTGCCAAAGTTTTGCACAAAAGGTTTCATCCCACAGCTTGGAAAGTGGATGCTCTTTCTTTCAATTGGAGCAATCTTCATGTGTATGCCTTTCCACCTCTGCCTCTCCTCCCAAAGGTACTTCTAAAAGTCAGACAGGACAAGCCAAGGATGATTTTAATAGCTCCAGATTGGCCTCGACAGCACTGGTACCCATTACTGAGAAGTCTGGTATGGAAGCCTCCATGGCCTTTGCCTTCGATTCCACACCTGTTGTCACAGGAGGACAGCCATTTGCTCAATGTCAAACTTCATTCTCTTCACCTAACAGCCTGGCATATTCTGTTTTGAACCATAGAGGGTCTCAACTTCCACAACAAGTTTTGAATGTGATTTTGGAAGCTAGAAGGCCTAGTACAAGGAAAGTGTACGCAGACAAATGGAAGAGATTTTTATTTTGGAGTGCAGCAAAAGATTTTGATGTTTCTGAGCCTAATTTGAGTGTGGCTCTTCAATATCTTACTGAGTTACTGGACAAAGGTTTGTCTTTCTCTTCTATTAAGGTTCATGCTGCAGCAATTTCGGCTCACTATGATTGTGACCCACCATTGTTTTTTCATCCTTTGTTCAAGCAATTTCTTAGAGGGGCAAAGAATATAAGACCCCACGAAGAGCTCCTACTCCTGCTTGGGATCTCAATTTTGTGTTGGAGAAACTCACTCTACAACCTTTTGAGCCTGCAGCTACTGCTGAGTTGAAATATTTGTCATGGAAGACTGCTTTTTTTGTTGGCAATTACCTCTGCAAGAAGGGTTTCTGAATTGCAGGCCCTTATGGCGGTTGAGCCTTTCTTGATTTTCCATAAGGATAGGGTATCATTACGTACTAATCCTTCTTTTATGCCTAAGGTGGTTTCTAGTGTGGCTTTAAACCAAACTATTCATTTGCCTACTTTTTATGCAAATCCCCAAAATAAAGGGGAAAAGATTTTGCACACTTTAGATGTACACAGGCAGTTGCGATATTATTTGGACAGAACTAAAGGGTTCAGGCAGTCTCAGCAGTTGTTTGTTTCTTTTGCTTTGAGTTCTCAGGGCAAGCCTGTGTCAAAACAAACTATTTCTAAGTGGATTGGGTTTTGCATTGCTTTCTGTTATTCCCATCATGGCAAGGAGATTCCAGCTGGGATTAGGCCTCATTCCACTAGGGCTACTGCCACTTCAACAGCTTTTTGAGGGAGTGGCAACCAAGGATATTTTGGAGGCAGCTACTTGGAGTTCAGTGCATACTTTCTCTAGGCATTATCACCTGCCACTTTACTCTAAATCCAGGGCTGGTTTTGCCACTGCTGTTTTGCAGGGCATCTTGGCAGCTCCTGCTTCCTTGTAGTTGGCCATCCTCCCTTACCTCTGCTTTGGGATTCTACCCAAGTGTAAGGACTGCAGCAATGTGAGATGAAGAACATAGTACAGTTTTGTACCTACCATAAATGTAGATGTTCGAAGATCCACATTGCTGCAGTCCACTTTACCCTCCCTCCTTCCCCTCTGTAGTTAGAGGTGGTTGTGTGGGTTGGGTTGTACATATTGTGTATTTTGTATATATTGTACATATTGTTAGTGCAAGGGTGGTGGGTTGGTTGTTTGCTGTCTTTTGGTTTTGACCTTTATTTTTAGGGTCTTCTGACATCTGGGGCAAGAAAAGACTGAGGATATGACGTCGGTCATGCGCATTTGTACCCTGACGTCCTGATGTCAGTCAAATGCGCCTTGACCGACGTCAGCCTTATACTTTGATATTCGGGCCGACAGAGGACAGTGGACTACCCAAGTGTAAGGACTGCAGCAATGTGGATCTTCGAACATCTACATTTATGGTAGGTACAAAACTGTACTTTATGTGGTACATAAACAAGCAGGGGGGGTACCCATTCCTACCCCCTCTGCAGACTAGCCATGGTCTTGTGGAACACAGCCTTGACTTACCAAATACATCTTCAAGCTCAATTCCTGCCAGGAAAGCAAAATACTCTGGCAGACAACCTAAGGAGAAAACTTATGGACCCGCACGAATGGAAACTGGATCCACAAATCTTCAACATGTTAACATAGAAATGGAGAAGCCCAGACATAGATCTATTTGCCTCTCCCCAAAACTATCAGTTGGACAAATTCTGCACGAGAATTCATCACAAAAAAGCATGGAAAAGTGGATGCTCTATCTTTCAGCTGGAAAAACCTATCAGTCTATGCCTTTCCCCCTCTGCCTCTACTCTCCAAAGTCTTACTAAGTCAGACAAGAAAAAACAAAAATGATTTTAATTGCTCCGGACTGTTCTCGCCAACACTGGTATACGCTTCTAAGGAATATGTCACACCTTCCTCCGTGGTACTTGCCTCAGACACATCGCCTACTGTCTCAGCAGAACTATCAAATTCTGCACACTCAGCTCCAAACTCTGAATCTTGCAGCATGGCTAATCAACTAATTATTCAGACCACATCTCTCAATAGACCTGTGATGGATGTCATTTTGGAAGCCAGAAGGCCTAGTACTAGAAAATCATATGCTGATAAATGGAAGAGATTCCGCGCTTGGAACCAAGCACGGGGAATAGACACAGCAAAGCCCAATATTCCTCAGATTTTGCAATACTTAACTGAGATGCTTGACAAGGGCCTATCTTTTTCTTCAATAAAAATCCATGCCTCTGCCATCTCGGCTCATTACAGCACAGAGCCTCCTCTCTTTTCTCATCCACTGCTAAAACAGTATGTCAGAAGGCCAAAAAATTAAGGCCTCCCAGGAGAGCACCAACTCCTGCATGGGACTTCCATTTTGTGCTGGAAAAACTCACCCTACCTCCTTTTGAAGCAGCAGCTACTGCGGATATAACATTTCTTTCTTGGAAGACGGCTTTCCTTTTGGCAGTCACTTCAGCTAGAAGGGTTTCAGAACTAGAGGCCCTCATGGCAGTGGAGCCATTCATTACATTTTACCCAGACAAGGGTGGCCCTCAGGACCAGTCCTTCCTTTATGCCTAAGGTGGTATCCAGTGTGGCTCTTAACAAACCATTCACCTGCCAACTTTTTTCCCAAATCCACAGAACAAGGGAGAGTGGATTCTCCATTCATTGGATGTACACAGACCACTAAGATTCTACTTGAACAGGACAAAATCTCTAAATGTCTGAGCAACTACTGGTAGGATCAGAGGGGAAAGTTATATCAAAGCAGACAATGGATAAGCCACTGCATTCGTTTCTGCTATTTGCACCATGGTAAACCTGTGCCAAAGGGGATCAGGTCCCATTCCTCCAGGGCTGCCTCCACTTCAGCAGCTTTTCTCAGAGGGGTCCCTACCAAAGACATTCTAGAAGCTGCTACTTGGATCTCTATTCATACATTCACAAAGCATTACCATTTACCTCTCTTCTCTTTAAATCCAGGGCAGGCTTTGCCACTGCAGTCTTGCAGGGCCTTATAGCTGCTCCTAATAATGTTTAGCTCCATCCTCCCATCCATAGCTTTGGGATTCTACCCAAATTTAATGACTGCAACAATGAAACACGAAAAACTTAGTACAGTTGTGTAAACTTACCATAAATGAAGATGTTCAAGTGTATTCACTGCTGCTGTCCGAGTTACCCACCAACCCCCAGTCTATACCTTTTCTTTCTTTCACTATACTCAAAAGCCTTTGTGTTGTGTTTGCTTTTAGTTGAAGGTAAATTTTATGTTTCTAAGGTGCATTTTATATATATTTGTTATTTATATATTTTTGCTCCCCATTTGGGGGGCACTATGACATTTGGGGCAAGAAAAACTTATTAAAATGGCATCGGCTGCATGTTTTATACCCCCGCCAACCTGATGTCATGGAAGAGGAGACAGCAACTGACACAGGACCCAAGACTTTGTGATTCATGCCGACTGAGGTCAACTTGCCAGCAGATTACCCAAATGTAATGACTGCAACAGTGAATACACTCTAAAATCTACATTTATGGTAAGTGTACACAACTGTACTATTTCAACATGTTGACAAGCAAATGGGGGAGCCCAGATATAGACCTGTTTGCCTCCCCCCAGAACCATCAGCTGTACAAATTTTGCACAAGGATTCCCCACAAGCTAGCTTGGAAAGTGAAAACTTCAGCTGGAAGAACCTATCAGTTTATGCCTTTCCTCCTCTGCCTCTGCTCTCCAAGGTACTACTAAAGATCAAACAGGACAAGCCAAGGACGATTTTAATTGCACCAGACTGGCCTCGCCAACACTGATACCCACTCTTGCGCAGTGTGTCGCGCTTGGCTCCATGGCACCTCCCTCAGACTTCTTCCCTGTTGTCTAAGCAGGAGAACCAAATTCTGCACCCTCAGCTGCAAACCCTGAACCTAGCAGCATGGCTAATTACCTAATCTCTCCTTTCCCATCACTCAGTAAGTCAGTGATGGATATCATATTAGAGGCAAGGAGGCCTAGTACTAGAAAATCTTATGCTGCAAAATGGAAAATATTCTGTGCCTGGAACCAATCTCAAGGAATGAACGCAGCAGTGCCCAATTTACCTCAGATTTTACAATACTTGACTGAGATGCTTCATAAGGGCCTGTCTTTTTACTCCATCAAATTTCATGCCTCAGCCATTTCAGCTCATTATAGCACAGAGCCTCCACTCTTCTCACCCACTGCTCAAGCAGTTCCTCAGAGGAGCCAAAAATGTAAGGCCACCCAGGAGAGCTCCAACTCCAGCCTGGGATCTTAACTTTGTCTTGGAGAAACTCACTCTTCCTCGTTTCGAGCCAGCTGCTACTGCAGATTTGAAATTTCTTTCCTGAAAAAGAGCTTTACTTTTAGCAATCACTTCTGCAAAAAGGGTATCTGAATTACAGGCCCTTATGGCAGTGGAACCTTTCATCAACTTTCATGCGGACAGGGTGTCCCTCAGAACCAATCCCTCCTTCATGCCTAAGGTGGTATCCAGTGTGGCTCTTAATCAGTCCATTTGCCTACCTTCTTTCCTAACTCACAGAACAAAGGGAACAAATACTGCACTCTTTAGATGTGCACAGACAGCTTAGATTCTACTTGGACAGGACTAAACCTCAAAGGAAATCTGAACAACTGCTGGTGGCATTTGCTGCAGGGACACAGGGGAAAGCTATTTCAAAACCATTTCAAAATGGATAGGCTATAAGCACCATGGAAAACCCTATCCCACAGGGCATCAGACCCCATTCAACCAGCGCTGCATCTACCTCTACAGCCTTTCTCAGGGGTGTTCCTACTAGGGACATTGTAGAAGCTGCTACCTGGAGTTCTGTACATTTCACCAAGCATGATCATTTGCCAATTTTCCCTAAATCCAGAGGTGGTTTTGCCACTGCAGTCTTGCAGGGCCTTATAACTGGTCCTAATTCTATTTAAATTCCTCCTCCCAACCTTAGCTTTGGGAATCTACCTAAACGTAATGACTGCAACAGTGAAACACGAAGAACATAGCACAGTTGTGTACACTTAACATAAATGTAGATGTTAGTGTATTCACTGTTGCAGTCCTGGTTACACTCCCTCTGGCCCCATTTCTTCTTTTGGCTATACTTCTGCTCTCACTTATGCTCTAAAAGCTTTTTGGTGTATTTGCTTTTTTGTTGGAGGTATATCATTGTATTTATAGATTTGATTGCTTCCCATTAGGGCGGGGCATCTGACATCTGGGGCAAGAAAAACTGATGTAATTGCGTCGGCTGCATGTTTTATACCCCCCTGACGACCTGACGTCATGGAAGAAGGGACAGCAACCGACGCAGGACCCAAGACTTTGTTAATCTTTGCCGACTGAGGGCTACTGCAAGCAGATAACCCAAATGTAATGGCTGCAACAGTGAATACACTCGAACATATACATTTATGGTAAGTGTACACAACTGTACTTTCTCTGGAATTCACTGAGGTGCTTTCGCAGCCCCTGATGCCCGATTTGATATCTACAGAGGCCCTTTTGGAGTCCGATATGCCTCATAAATCTTCATCTTCAGGAGCAGTGATGCAGGCACTGGCTTCCGAGGAGGCCTTCGCTCTACCGAGTCTAGACAAAAAAAGTCTTTGCAGCTGTCTACTGTTTCTGACCGACGGATTCTCTCAGGCTTAGAAGCCAGGCCACTCCTAGAAAATCTGCTTCTAGCCACCATCTTGCTACTGCTCCACCAGCCCAAGCACAAATGGTTAAAATGGCCGATGATGTCATTACCCTTATCCGGGGTAGTCAGGCCACAACTTTTAAAAGGAAAAGACACCCTTCTCCAAAAATTGGCAGAACAGGATTCTGAGGAATCACGACTATTCAGTTTTTGAAGAGGGACAGCATCCCTTTTCTGCTTGAGGATTTAGATGCAGAGGAATCCATCCCTTCTGCCTCCTCTCAGAGGACCTTTCCTTTGAGGATACTCTTCACTCCCTCAGGGAACATTTCCAATGGGAATCTCAGGACTTCCCACAGTCTAAGAAAAGACTTAGAGAGTTTCTGGACCTTCCCCAGCACAAACCCCTGGCCACCCCCCCTATTTTAGAAGTGGTGGATGATTGCCATGAATCCAGCTTAACCCCCAACGCCCTCCCTCCTGCTCCCAGTAAACCCGACAGGTACTACAGAGTACCAGATTCTCACCTGTACAGAAATCCTGCTACAGACCCAGAGGTCATTACACAGGGACCTAAAGGAGCTAAGACTAGATGATGTCCTTCAAGAATGCAACTGCAGTCCTGACATATGGGTTGTCCTGCCTCAGGCAGCCCTCGGTCGGCCAGATTCCAAAGTCTGGATCCGGCGTCGGCTGATGTCGCCTCCTCCCCGACATCAGAACGGCTGGAGTATAAAGGCATCAGCCGACGCCATCTTCTCCAGTCTTTCTTGCCGCGCGGTGCCCGAAGCAGAAGCAGTTCACAAGTGCCGGTCGGTCAGCTCCTGTGTTTTTTCAGTACCGAAGTCATCTAAAAGCGAACTACCCTGTTGGGGAACATTTTTTCTTGCCTCAGCCGATGTCAGAACAAATTGAAAAAGTTAATAATTGTTTGTCTTGTGGTAAACAAATACCTCATAAGGACTTCCATTCTTATTGCCTCCCTTGCCTGGGCCCAGACCACGACGTCTCGGCCTGTGCTGCCTGTGCTTGCTTTAATAAGCGCACTCTCAGGCGCCGGGCAGAATTTGCCGAAGACTTTTTTGGCGAATCCTACGCTTACATCATGCCTTCGGAACAACCGACAGCACAAACTACCAAAAAACGAAAGGACCGGGACCGACATCCTCGGCCCGCGTCTTCCACCGATATTACGCCTAAGCCCTCTGCGAGTGCTTCGGTCCCTTCGGAAGCAGTAATCCAACCTCTCCAGGCTGACGACACCACGTTAACACGTTCTTCGGTCTCGGAGACTACACCGGTGCCGGTTGTTGATTTTCCTCCAGAAACCGAAGTTCTGGAACTACCAGACACCATTCCTGTGGACAAAGTTACCCCTGCACGTGGGGCAGCTAGGCCACCTGTATCTATGTCCATCAAGGCCTTTGCACGCGCTAAGGCCGCCAGCCAGGCCAAAGCCCATTCTAAACCTACTTCTCAGACCCCTTCTGATAGACAGATCATGTCTCTTGCTGCAGATCTAATCTCTCTTATCAGGGGGTCTCAGCCTCACCCAGACAGAGGTTCTCAGCCGCCTGCGGAAAAAAGGCCTAGAACTTAGCAGGCAGACAACCTCTCTTCAGATGAAGCCTCTAGGGATTCGGAGCATTCAGATACCCAAGAAGAATCCTTCCAGGCCTATGAGGACTCTGATGCTGAGGAATCAATTCCCTCTGCCTCTCCTCCAGAGGATTTTTCCTTTGGTGAAGTCCTCTACTCCATGAGGGAACATTTGAAGTGGCAGGGTCAGGAATTTTCAGATTCTAGGAAAAGGCTACGTACCTTCTTTAAATTGCCCCAGCACAGACCTTTAGCTATCCCTCCAGTTTTGGATGTCCTGGATGATGTATTCTCAGACTCCAGTGCTTCCCCTGATTCTCTCCCTCCTGCTCCTGTCAAGGCAGACAGATATTACAGGGTCCCTGACACTCACAAGCATCTCTTTAAGGCCCACTCTGTGGATCTAGAAACTATTTCACAGGGCTCCAGAGGAGTGGCTACCTCCTCAGCCAAAATTCCACTGCCAGCTGACAGGGAAGCAAGGTCCATGGAGAGATGGGGTAAAAAAGTTTATACCTCTTCCACCCTTGCCATGAGGTCACTTAACTGCCTTTTTCATATGTTTCAGTACCAGGATTATGTACTGGATGATTTGCAGAAAAAGCTAGCCTCTCCTGAGCCTATAGATAGAAAGGCATTGCAGGATTTGGTTCATAATACTCAGCAGGTTAGCAATCATTTTCTTCAGTGTGGTTATGATGCATTGGAGGCTTCATGTAGGGCAGCTATGACAGGGGCTGTTATCCGTAGACATGCTTGGTTAAAAGAACAGCCACTGCCGGATCATGTTAAAGTAAAGCTCCTGGACGCACCTCTGGATAAACAGAAGCTTTTTGGTGCTAATGCTCAGGATATGTTGAAGTCAAGAAGGCAAAATCAGTACAGACAGTAAAGGATTTCCTCCAGGTTCAGCCACCCAGATTCAGCAGGAATTGGCCTTCAAAGAATTGGTCCTTTCCAGACTCTGACAAGTTTCAAAGGGGAAAGAACAGGCGTGTACGAGGTAGAGGGCAATACCGAGGCTCCTACAGGGGCCGCCAATGGCAACCACAAAATCAGAGAAGTGGCACAGGTACTTCACCTGCACCACAGGGACAATCACAATGACTTACCTTTCACTCCGCCTACCAAGGCTCAAAGAGAAGCACCTCTAGGCGGAAAATTATCTTTATTCTCAGAAAACTGGCACATTATAACAAAGGTCAATTGGATTCTGGACATAATAGACAGAGGTTACAGGTTCCACTTCCATACCTTACCAACAGGACAAGGCATGCCAAACCTGCCACAAAATCAAAGGGCAGAGGCACTCATAGAAGTCTCAAAGCTGTTACAAATAAAAGCAATAGAGAAGGTTCCTCCTCAGGAACAAGGCCAGGGATTTTATTCAAGACTGTTCCTTGTTCCAAGAAAAGAAAAACAATGGAGGCCTATATTGGACTTGTCCATTCTAAACACTTTTCTCATGGTGCCAGAATTCAAGATGCTGACGTTGCAGCAACTTCTTCCCATACTGGGCAAGTGGTCTTGGCTGGTTACTCTGGACCTCAAGGAGGCATACCTGCATGTCCCTATCAGACACAGTTGCAGAAGATACCTCAGATTTCTTGCAGGAACAGAGCACTATCAATTCTCAGCATTGCCGTTTGGCTTATCTACTGCGCCCCGAGTATTCACGAAATGCCTGGCATCAGTAGTGGCACATTGCAGACTCCAGGGGATTCAAATATACCCTTACCTGGACGACTGCCTCATACAAGCAGACAGCAAACAAACCTTGATAAAACACTTGGATTATGTCATTCAATTGCTGCAGGCTTTGGGATACACAGTCAACATTCAAAAATCAAGACTACTGCCATCCCAAGAGATTATTTTTCTAGGAGCAAAGCTGGACACACAGCTACAAATGGCTTTCCTCACAGAGGAGAAACAAAAGCATTTAACAGATTACTTCAAAAGCCTAGCAAAACTAACCCACCTGACCGCAAGGAAGACCCTGCAGGCCCTGGGGTTCATGGCATATTGCATTCTTCTAATCCCTCTGGCAAGACTACACATGAGAAAGCTGCAATGGTACCTAAAAAGCTTGTGGTCTCAACACAGCCACAATCTAGAAGACATAATACCACTAATACCATGCCTGCAAAGTAAATTTTTGTGGTGGGCTCAAGCAAGTCACTTAAATGAAGGCATGCCTTTCAACAAAGCTCCAACAAGTCAAACTATTACAGCAGACGCCTCAGACCATGGATGGGGGGCGCACATGGACGGCAGATGCATTCAAGGGCAATGGACTCCCATGGAAATGCATCAGCACATAAATCAAAAAGAGATGTTGGCAGTGATACATGCAATAGAAGCCTTTGGAAAATCTCTTCAGCAAGGTCATCTGCTAATAAGGACAGACAACACCACTGTCATGTGGTACATAAACAAGGGGGCACTCATTCCTACCCCCTCTGCAGACTAACAATGACTCTTTGGGAAAAGTCCCTGAAACTGAACATCTACTTGCAATCCCAGTTTGTTCCAGGCAAGGACAATGTTCTGGCAGACAGGTTGAGCAGAAATGTCTTGGATCCACATGAATGGATGCTACACCCACGCATTTTCTCACAAATTACAATTGCATGGGGAAGACCAGACATAGACCTCTTTGCATCTCATCCCAATCATCACTTGGAAAGGTTCTGCACAAGGATACACCATCCTCTAGCCTGGAGAACGGATGCTCTTTCCTTCAGCTGGAATGCACTAACAATTTATGCATTCCCTCCTCTACCTTTACTCACCAAGGTGTTACTGAAGATCAAGGCAGAACAACCAAGAGGAATCTTGATAGCTCCAGACTGGCCAAGGCAACACTGGTATCCACTGCTACTGAGCATAACTCACACCAAACCGTGGCCCTTGCCTCAATGGCCTCTGCTCCTGACTCAACACAATTACAGGACTGTTCATCAGAACCTGCAAACCTTGAAGCTGACAGCTTGGAGGGTTCCATGACTGTGGCCCATGACTCCCTCTCCGAAAAAGTTCAGGAAATCTTGCTGGAGGCACACAGACCTTCCACCAGAAAAACCTATTCGGCCAAATGGAAGAGATTCATCATCTGGAATGTCAACAAGGGCCAGGATGCATCACTGATGAACATACCTCAGATATTAGAATACTTGGCAGAAATGTTTCACAGTGGCCTCTCGTACTCTTCCATCAAAATCCACGCTTCAGCTATCTCAGCACATTAGAACTGTGATCCACCTGTGTTCTCGCATCCTTTGCTAAGACAGTTTCTAAGAGGGATAAAGAATATCAAACCTCCAAGGAAACAACCAATTCCTGCATGGGACCTCAATTACGTCTTGGAAAAATTAACTCTTCCTCCTTTTGAACCAGCAGCATCTTCAGAAATGCAATTTCTCTCTTGGAAAACGGTGTTCCTGTTGGCAGTCACCTCAGCAAGAAGAGTCTTGGAGATACAGGCCCTCATGGCAGTTCCTCCTTTTCTCATCTTTCATCAGGACAGAGTTTCTCTTAGGACCAATCCTTCACTCGTGCCTAAGGTGATATCCAGGGTGTCTCTAAACCAAGCAATTCATCTGCCTACCTTCTTTCCTAACCCTCAAAATAAGGGGGAAAAGCTGCTGCATACTTTAGACATTCACAGACAACTACGCTACTACTTGGACAGAACAAAGATCACCAGGAAGTCTGACCAACTGTTTGTAGCCTATGCTGCTGGAGTGCAAGGAAAAGCAGTCACCAAACAAACTATTTCAAAATGGATTGGACACTGCATCAGATTGTTACTCTTTCCATGGAAAAAGTGTGCCAGCTAATATTAGACCGCACTCCACCAGAGCTTTGGCCACATCCACAGCCTTTCTAAGAGGAGTGGCTACAAAAGATATTCTAGAGGCTGCTACATGGAGCTCCATGCATACATTTACCAAACACTACAACCTGACATTATACTCCAGATCCCAAGCAGGCTTTGCTTCGGCAGTCCTGCAGGGCCTTTTAGCTGCACCATCTCTTGCTTAGTCCTACCACCCCCAGCTTGGCTATGGTATTCAACCCATATGTCAGGACTGCAGTTGCATTCTTGAAGGACATAGTACAGTTTTGTACCTACCATAAATGTAGATATCCGATAGATATGCAACTGCAGTCAGGTTTTCCCTCCCTCCTACCCCTCTTTTTCCTTTGGGTCCTTTCTCCCCTTACCTATCTGCCGGGGCTCTGTGTCATGGTGTATCTGTTTATTACTGTTGTGCATGTCTGTTTTTTTCTGTTTATCCATTCACAAAATTTAGCCTTCCTTGGAGGGCACCTGGCATCTGGGGCAAGAAACACTGAAGAAGATGGCGTCGGCTGATGCCTTTATACTCCAGGCGTTCTGATGTCGGGGAGGAGGTGACATCGGCCGACGCCGGACCCAGACTTTGGAATCTGGCCGACCGAGGGCTGAGGCAGGACAAACCCATATGTCAGGACTGCAGTTGCATATCTTATCGGACATCTACATTTATGGTAGGTACAAAACTGTACTTTTTTCATGTTTCACTGTTGCAGTCATTACATTTGGGTAATCTGCTGTTAGGTTGCCCTCAGTCGGCCTGATTAAGAAAGTCTTGGGTCCTGCATCGGTTGCTGTACCTTCCATGACTTCAGGGGTATAAAACATGCAGCCGATGCCATTACATCAGTCTTTCTTGCCGCGCGTTGCCCGAAGCAGAAGCAGTTCGCAAGTGCCGGTTGGCCGACTCCGACTCCTGAAATTTTCGTTTTCGAATTTCAGAACCAAAGTCTTAAACCTAAAACTTAAGTACCCCGTTGGGGAAACTTTTTCTTGCTCCTTACCGATGTCAGCAAAACTTAATTGTATTACTTGTGGGAAGCAAATACCTGATAAGGATTTTCACTTGTACTGTATTCCTTGGCTAGGCCCTGACCAAAACTTGCCTTGCTATCGGTTTTGCGCTAAATTTAACCAATGCACTATTAAGCGTCTGTATATTTTTGCATCTAAATATTTTGTCTCAAGATTTAACTATCCTGAAATGTCTGTTAGCAATCCGACTACCGGAATTCACAAAATATGCAAAGAAAAAGACCGTCGAGGTCCAAAACAGACTACGAAGCTTCTCCTAAGCCAGTTGCCGGTACTCAGTGAGGTGCTTTCGCAGCCCCTGATACTTTTGATTCGCAGGCTTCTACTGAGACCCATTCGGAGTCCAGTATGCCACGAGACACTAAGTATTGAACCAGCGGTTTTCTCTACCTTAGATGGGTCTGGAGCCGCTGAGCAGGCACCGGCTTCTGAGGGTGTTTTCAGGCTTAAATATTTGTATATCAAACAGACGCCATCTTCAAAACCAAGGCCAAAACCAACTTCTATGTCTAAAAAAATGACAAATGGGCCACATGCACAGGCACCTATGCCTAAAAAACAAATGATCAAAATGGCTGAAGATTTAATTACCTTGATCAGGGGTTCCCAACCCCCTCCTGCTAAGAGGCCTATCAGGTTTCCATTTTTTCTGATTCCTCTTCTGATCAGGAATTATCTATTCCACCTTATGAGGACTCTGATGCAGAAGAATCCATCCCTTCTGCTTCTCCTCCTGAGGATTTTTCTTTTGAAGGGACAACTGCATACCTTAAGGGAACATTTTCATTGGGAGAGTCAGGATTTTTCAGAATCCAAAAAGAGGCTTAGGGATTTCCTCCTTCCTCAGCGTAGCCCTTTGGCTATACCTCCTGTTCTAGACATTGTTGATGATTTCTCAGAATCCAGCATGGCTCCTGATTCCCTGCCTAAGCCAGACAGATATTTCAGGGTTCCTGACTCCCACAAATTCCTTTTTAAAAACCCTACTGCTGACCCTGAAACAATTTCTCAGGGTCCCAAGGGTGTTAAGGCTTCTACTGCTAAAAATCCTACCCCTTCTGATAGAGACTCCAGGGCGCTGGATAGATGGGGTAAGAAGGTTTACACGTCTGCAACCCTGGCAGTCAGGGCTTTAAACTGTCAATTTCATATGCTTAAATAGCAGCAGCATGTCATGGGCTTACTTAAACAGAAAATTATGTTGATTTCTGACTGTGTGGAAAATAGAGTTTAGAGGACTTATTGCATTCAGCGAAAGCATACTTTGCAATGTTGTTTTGATTCCGTGGAGGCCTCTTGCAGGGCCGCTGTAACTGGATCTGTGATAAGAAGACATGCTTAGCTGAAGGAGCCAAATCTGCCTGATCATGTCAAAGCAAAATTGTTGGATGCTCCTTTACAACAGGACAGTCTATTTGGTAATAAGGCAGAAGAAGTTCTGAAAAAGATGGAAGACCAAGCTAAATCTATGCAAACTGTAAAGGATTTCCTGCAAGTGCAGCCACGCAGGTTCAGTAGGCACTGGTCTACAAAGAATTGGTCCTTTCCAGTACCCACCAGAGCTGCTGCGGTCAAACCCAAACACTCCAAAGGCTCCAGGTTTCAGTCTCAAGGAACTTACAGAACAAAACAGTGGGGTGCCCCCACCTCCAAATCTGGAAGTAGCAAGGCACCTCCCTACGGTAAACAGTCTCAATGACTTTCCTCTGCCATTTCCAAGCACTTATCTTTTGGCAGCCCCTTTGGGGGGGAAACTAGCACTTCATGCACAAAATTGGCATCTGATTACCCAGGACAAGTGGGTTTTAAATGTTGTATCCCAGGGATACAGATTTCATTTCCACACGTTGCCAATTCCAAACAGATGGCCAGATCTGCCTCCAAATCAGTGGGCAGAAGCCCAAAAACAAGTTATGTCCCTCATGAATATGGGGGCTATTCAACCAGTAGCAGAAAAGGAAAAGGGACAAGGTTTTTATTCAAGACATTTCCTGGTACCCAGAAAAGACAAATCATGGCGTCCAATTCTGGACTTATTCTAAATACATTCTTGGACATTCCATAATTCAAGATGCTGACTCTACAACAGTTACTACCTATGCTAGGCAAGGATGCCTGGTTGGTAACTCTAGACTTAAAAGAGGCTTACCTGCATATCCCAATCAGGGAATCTTGCAGAAGATACCTCCACTTCAAAGCCGGCTATTTGCATTACCAGTTCTGTGCACTGCCCTTTGGCTTATCTACTGCACCCAGGGTCTTAAAGTGCCTGGCACCAGTAATTGCATTTTGCAGACAAAGAAATATTCACATTTATCCTTATCTGGATGATTGCCTAATTCAGGCAGGAAACAAGGACACTGTTCTACAGCATCTGGCATTTGCAAAAGGCTTCTAACTTGCCTAGGGTACACCATAAACGAAAAGAAGTCGCAACTGGTACCCTCTCAAAAAAATTACATTCCTGGGTGCAAACTTGAATACAACTGCCCAGATGACTTACCTCACACCGGAAAAACAAATCCAATTGATGACTTCAAACAAGTGGCCACAACAATCCAGTTATCTGCAAGACAAATTCTGTAGGCCTTTGGGTTCATGGCTTCCTGCATTCGTCTAATTCCATATGCAAGACTGCATATGAGGAGACTTCAGTGGTACCTAAAAAGCTTATGGAGTCAACATTGTTACAGCCTGGAAACAATGAATGTTCTTCGTGCTTCACTGTTGAAGTCATTACATTTGGGTAATCTGCTGGCATGTTGCCCACAGTAGGCCTGAATTCCAAAGTCTTGGGTCCTGCGTCGGTTGCTGTCTTCTCTTCCATGACGTCAGGGGTATAAAACATGCAGCTGACACCATTTTCTCCAGTCTTTCTTGCCGCATGGTGCCCGAAGCAGAAGCATTTCACAAGTGCCGGTCAGCCGACTACTGAAATATTCACGTTTGAGTTTCAGAACCGGTCTTCAACATGCCTGGCTGTCGATTTTGTGCTAGATTTAACCAACGCACTATTAAACGTTGGTATATTTTTGCATCCAAGTATTTTGGAAACAGATTTAACTACCCAGAGATGTCGTCTGATAGCAATCTGACTACTGGAGTAAATAAAAAAATGCAAAGAAAAGGACAGAGAAAGGCAGTCGAGATCCAAAACAGATGAAGCTTCTCCTAAGCCAGTCGCCAGTACTCGAGCGTTTTCGCAGCCCCTGATACCCGCTACCTTCGAGTCGCAGGCCTCTACGGACACCCATATTGGACCGACGGATGTATCTCCCTTGGATGGGTCCAGAGGCGTTGAGCAGACACCGGCTTCTGAGGGTGTATTCAGACCTCAACATTTTTATATCAAACCGACGAAAGCTGCAAAACCAAAGGCAAACACACCTTCTAAAACCAAAAAACGATGCCTGAGCCACGTGCACAGACCTCTATGCCTAAAAAACAGATTATCAAAATGGCTGAAGACCTTATTACCTTGATCAGGGGTACCCATCCCCCTCCAGATAAGAGGCCTAGGCAAGACCCTGACTATAAATCTTCAGATCAGGTTTCTATTTCTTCTGATTCCTCTTCTGATCAGGAAATATCTTTACCTCCCTGTGAGGATTCTGATGCTGAGGAGTCTATTCCATCTGCATCTTCTCCTGAGGATTATTCATTTGGAGAAACCTTGCATACTTTGAGGGAGCATTTTCACTGGGAGAGTCGAGACTTCTCGGAATCAAAAAAGAGGCTCAGGGATTTCCTCCTTCTCCTTCAGCACAAGCCTTTAGCCATTCCCCCTGTGTTAGACGTTGTGGATGATGTTTTTTCGGAGTCGAGCCTGACCCCTGACTCTCTACCTCTGGCTCCCAGTAAGCCTGACTGGTATTATGTCCCTGACTCTCATAAATTTTTATTTAGAAACCCTGCTGCTGATCCTGAAGCTATTTCACAGGGTCCAAAGGGAGTTTAGACCTCAACAGCAAAAAACCCTACCTCCGACAGATTCATGGGCGCTGGACAGATGGGGAAAAAAGGTTTATACATCTGCAACCTTGGCAATCAGGGCCATAAACTATCAATTTCATATGCTTAAGTATCAACAACATGTTATGTGATTGCTGAAACAGAAAATGATGTTGATTTCACAATGTGCAGAAAATAATGAATTGCAGGAATTATTGCGTGCAGCTGAACAAGTTGGAAAGCATACTTTGCAATGTGGTTTTGATTCTTTAGAGGCCTCCTGCAGGGCCACAGTTACTGGATCTGTGATTAGGAGGCATACCTGGTTAAAGGAACACAATTTGCCTGATCAAGTTAAAGCTAAATTGCTAGATGCACCTTTACTGCATGATTCTCTGGTATTAAGGCAGAAGAGGTTTTAAAGAAAATGGAAGAGAAAGCTAAGTCTATGCAAATTGTTAAAGATTTCTTACAAGTGCAGCCACCTAGATTCAGTAGACACTGGCCTACAAAAAATTGGTCCTTTCCTGTGTCAGACAGAGCTGAAAGGGGCAAATCCAGATGCCCTAAGGGTTCCAGGTACCAGGCTCAAGACTCATACAGGTCAAAGCAATGGGGTCCATCCACCTCCAAATCTGGAGGAGATGAAGCGCAAACCTGCAGAAAGCAATCCCAATGACTTCCCTCTGCCTACACCAAGCACTTATCTTTTGGCAGCACCCATAGGGGGAAAATTAGCACTTTTTGCTCAAAATTAGCAGTTAATAACCCAGGACAAGTGGGTACTGAACATCGTATCACAGGGATACAGATTCCTTTTCCATACTCTGCAAATGACAAATGGTTGGCCAGACCTGCCAAAAAAACAATGGGCAGAGGCATAGAAGCAAGTTACATCCCTCATGGATATGTGGGCCATTCAGACAGTACCAGAACAGGAAAAAGGACAAGGTGCTTACTCAAGACTGTTCTTGGTACCCAGAAAGGACAAGACCTGGTGGCAAATACTGGATTTATCGATTTTGAACACATACCTGGACATTCCAAAATTCAAAATGCGCACTTTGCAACAGCTTCTGCCCATGCTGGGCAAGAATGCTTAGCTGGTGATTTTAGACTTAAAAGAGGCATACCTGCATGTGCCAGTAAGGCAATCGTGCAAAAGATACCTCAGATTCAAGGCTGGCTTAATGCATTACCAATTCTCTGCACTGCCCTTTGGCTTATCTACTGCGCCCAGGGTCTTTGCAAAGTGCCTGGCACCAGTAATTGCATTTTGCAGACAAAGTAGTATTCAAATATATCCTTACTTGGACAACTTGTTCTCTGCTTGAATGAGACAGGACACTCTTCTATGACACCTGTTTTTTGTGAAAAGGCTTCTAGCATGCCTAGGGTACACAATAAACTAAAAGAAATCACAACTGGTACCCTCTCAAAAGGGGTGCAAGCTTGCATACAACTGCCCAGATGGCTTATCTCACGCCAGACAAAGGCAACTGACTACTTACTTCAAACTGATGGCAACAAAAACCCAGTCTTCTGCAAGACAAATTCTGCAGGCTCTAGGCTTCATGGCACCCTGCATCCTACTAATTCCATATGCAAGACTGCATATGAGGAAACTTCAATGGTACCTAAAAAGTTTATGGAGTCAACATTCACACAGTCTGGAAACAATGATTCCTCTCATCCCCTGCCTGCAACAGGAGTTTCTATGGTGGGCAAAGGCCTGTCACCAAAACATAGGACAGCCCTTCACTCTACCCCCTGCCAGCCAAACCTTAACTGATGCATCAGATTATGCCTGGGGGGCCCACATGGCAGGAAGATGCATTCAAGGCATATGGGCACCAAATCAAATGCATCTACATATCGACCAGAAAGAGATGCTAGCTGTTCAAAATACCCTAACAGCCTTCAAGGACTTACTTCATCCAGGACAACTACTGATAAAAACAGACAACACCACAGTCATGTGTATATAAACAAGCAAGGGGGCACACACTCATACCCCCTTTGCAGATTAACCATGGCACTGTGGGACACAGCTTTGACCTACCAAATAAATCTTCAAGCTCAATTCATGCCAGGAAAATGGAACACTCTGGCAGACGATTTAAGCAGGAACCTTATGGATCCTCACAAGTGGAAACTAAATCCACAAGTATTCAGCATGATAACAGAGAAATGGGGGAGCCCAGACATAGATCTGTTTGCCTCTTCTCAAAATTATCAATTGATAAGATTCTGCACAAGGACTTACACAGACAAGCAGGGAAAGTGGATGCCCTATCCTTCAGTTGGAAAAACCTGTCAGTTTATGCCTTTCCTCCTCTGCCTCTTCTTCCCAAGGTCCTCCTAAATGTCAGACAAGAGAAGCCAAATATGATATTAATTGCCCTGGACTGGCTCCGCCAATACTGGTACCCAATCTAAGGAACTTGTCTCAGTACCCAGCTTGGACCTTGCCTCAAAGACCACAACTACTGTCCCAGCAAAACAGTCAGATCCTGCACAATCAGCTGCAGACTGTGAACCTAGCAGCATGGCTAATCATGTAATCATACGAACGGCACCTCTCAGTAAAGCTGTGATGGATGTCATTTTGGAAGCCAGAAGGCCTAGTACTAGAAAATCTTATGCTGATAAGTGGAAGAGATTCTGTGCTAGGAATCTAGCACAAGGAACTGATGCAGCAGAACCAGATATTCCTCAGATATTACAATACTTAACTGAGATGCTTGACAAAGGCCTATCTTTCTCATCAATCAAAATCCATGCCTCTACCATTTCGGTTCATTACAATACAGAGCCACCAATCTTTTCTCATCCTTTACTAAAGCAGTATCTTAGAGGAGCCAAAAACCTAAGGCCTCCTAGAAGATCACCATTACCTGCATGATACCTCAATTATATGTTGGAAAAGCCCACCCTGCCTCCATTTGAACCAGCCGCTACCGCCGATATAAAATTCTTGTCATGGAAGACAGCTCTGCTACTAGCAATTACTTCAGCAGGAAGAGTTTCAGAACCACAGGCCCTCATGGCTGTAGAGCCTTTTATCATATTTTACCCAGACAGGGTGTCTCTGAGGACAAATCCTACTTTTATGCCTAAGGTGGTTTCCAAACAATTCATCTGCCAGCTTTTTATCCAAATCCGCAGAACAAAGGGGAGAGAATTCTGCATTCCTTGGACGTACACAGACGGCTAAGATTCTACTTGAGCAGGACAAAAGCTCTAAGAACAACTGAGCAATTACTAGTGTCATATGCTGCAGGATCAGAAGGAAAGGCTATCTCAAAGCAGACAATTTCAAAGTGGATAAGCCACTGCATCCATTTCTGCTACTTACACCATGGTAAACCTGTACCCAAGGGCATTAGGTCTCATTTCACCAGAACTGCAGCTACTTCGGCAGCCTTTCTCAGAGGAGTACCAAGCAAAGACATTCTAGAGGCTGCTACTTGGAGTTCTGTTCACACCTTTACAAAGCATTACCATTTGCCTCTCTACTCTAAGTCCAGGGCAAGCTTTGCCACTGCAGTGCTGCAGGGCCTTGTAGCCGCACCTAATGCTGTTTAGCTCCAGCCTCCCAACCATAGCTTTGGGATTCTACCCAAATGTAATGACTGCAACAGTGAAACACGAAGAACATAGTACAGTTGTGTACACTTACCATAAATGTAGATGTTCGAGTGTATTCATTGTTGCTGTCCAGGTTACCCTCCCGCTTATCCCCCTGTCATTCTACAGTTTATCTTTCCTTCTCCATCTTCTACAACCTATCTGGTGTATTTGCTTGTAGATGAAGGTAAGGTTTATATTGATGCATGTATATTGATTTATATATATAATATTGCTACCTTTTTGGGGGTACCTGACATCGGGGGCAAGAAAAACTAAAGAAAATGGTGTCGGCTACATGTTTTATAACCCTGACGACCTGATGTCATGGAAGAGAAGACCGCAACTGACGCAGGACCCAAGACTTTGGAATTCAGGCCAACTGAGGGCAACCTGCCAGCAGATTACTCAAATGTAATGATTTACAACAGTGAATACACTCTGACATCTACATTTATGGTAAGTTTACACAACTGTACTTTCATTCCTTGCCTGCAGCAAGAGTTCCTGTCATGGGCAGAGGCCTGTCACCAAAACAAAGGACTGTCATTCATTCCACCCCCTGCCACCCAAACCCTGACTGCAGACTCATCAGACTATGCTTGGGGGGGGGGTGCATCTGGTAGGGAGATGCATTCAGGGCGAATGGAACCCAAATCAAATGCACCTGCATATCAGCTAGAAAGAGATGCTAGCTGTACAGATCTCTGACAGCTTTCAAGGACTTTCTTCATCCAGGACAACTACTGATAAAGACTGACAACACCACAGTCATGTGGTACATAAACAAGCAGTGGGGGGTACCCATTCCTACCCCCTTTGCAGACTAGCCATGGCTTTGTGGAACACAGCCTTGACTTACCATATACATCTACAAGCTCAATTCCTGCCAGGAAAGCAAAATACACTGACAAACGAACTAAGCAGAAATCGTTTGGACCCACACAAATGGAAACTGGATCCTCAAATCTTCAGCAGGTTGACACGCAAATGGGGGAGCCCAGACATAGTTCTTTTTGCCTCACCCCAAAACTATCAGTTGAACAAATTCTTCACAAGAATCCATCACAAAAAAAGCTTGGAAAGTGGATGCTCTATCCATCAGCTGGAAAAACCTGACAGTCTATGCCTTCACCCCCTCTGTCTTTGCTCTCCAAGGTATTACTAAAAGTCCAACAAAAAACAAAATTGATTCGTGTTGCTCCAGACTGGCCTTGCCAACACTGGTACCCACTCCTACGCAATATGTCACACCTTCCATGGTACCTGCCTCACACCTTATCTACTGTCTCAGCAGAACTATCAAATTCTACACACTCGGCTCCAAATTCTGAATCTTGCAGCATGGGTAATCAACTAATTTCACCAGTTACATCGGTCAGCAAACCTGTGATGGATGTAATTTTGGAAGCTAGAAGGCCTAGTACTAGACATTCTTATGCTGTTAAATGGAAAAGATTCTGTGCCTGGAATCTGGCACAAGGAATAAAGCACAGCAATGCCCAGTATTCCTCAGATTCTGCAATATTTAACTGAGATGCTTCACAAGGGCCTATCTTTCTCTTCCATAAAAATCCATGACTCTGCCATTTCAGCTCATTACAACACAGAGCCTCCCCTCTTTTCTCATCCCCTGCTAAAGCAGCATCTCAGAGGGGCCAAAAATTTAAGACCTCCCAGGAGAGCACCAACTCCTGCATGGGACCTCAGTTTTGTGTTGGAAAAGCTCACCATACCTCCTTTTGAGCCAGCTGCTACTGCTGACAAAATTTCTCTCTTGGAAGACAGTTTTTTTTTAGCAGTCACCTCAGCTAGAAGGATTTCAGAACTACAGGTTCTCATGGCAGTGGAGTCTTTTATTGTATTCTACCCGGACAGGGTAGTGCTCAGGACCAATCCATCCTTTATGCCTAAAGTGGTATCTAGTGTGACTCTTAATCAGACCATTCATCTGCCAACTTTTTTCCCAAATCCACAGAACAAGGGGGAACGGATTCTGCATTCATTGGATGTACACAGACAACTAAGATTCTACTTGAACAGGACAAAACCACTAAGAAAATGTGCGCAATTACTGGTGGCATTTGCTGTAGGGGCAGAGGGAAAGGCTATTTCAAATCAGACTATTTCAAAATGGATAAGCCATTGTATGCATTTCTGCTACATACATCATGGTAAACCTGTTCCCAAAGGGATCATATCCCATTCCACCAGGGCTGCATCTACTTCTGCAGCCTTTCTCAGAGGGGTTCCTACCAGAGACATTCTAGAAGCTGCTACCTGGAGCTCAGTTAATACGTTCACCAAGCATTACCATTTACCTCTTCTCTAAATCCAGAGCAGGCTTTGCCATTGCTGTCCTGCAGGGCCCCAGAGCAGGCTTTGACATTGCTGTCCTGCAGGGCCTTATAGCTACTCCTAATGCTGTGTAATTCCATCCCCCCAACCATAGCTTTGGGATTCCACCCAAATGTAATGACTGCAAAAGTGAAACACGAAGAACATAGTACAGTTGTGTACACTTACCATAAATGTAGATGTTGGAGTGTATTCACTGTTGCAGTTGGTTACCTACCCGCCAGCCCCCTACCTTTCTCTTTTTATACCTCCTTTCTGTTACAATGCTCAAAAGCCTTTTTGTTGTATTTGTTTTTATTTGGAGGTATATTTTTTGTTTTCTACATTACATGCGCGCGCACACACACACACACATACATATATATATATATATATATATATATATATACATACACACACATATATATATATATATATTGCTCTTCATTTGAGGGGCACCTGACATCTGGGGCAAGAAAAATTGATGAAAATGACGTCTGCTGCATGTTTTATACCCCTGACAACCTGACGTCATGGAAGAAGGGACTGCAACCAATGCAGGACCCAAGACTTTGTTAATCAGGCCGACTGAGGGCAACCTGCCAGCAGATTACCCAAATGTAATGACTGCAACAGTGAATACACTCGAACATCTACTTTTATGGTAAGTGTACACAACTGTACTTTCTGCCAAGAATCATCTTCCTTCTGACAAAGACTCCAGAGCTCTGGACAGATGAGGTAAAAAAGTATACACCTCTGCAACCTTAGCCATCAGAGCACTCATTTGTCATCAACACCACACTTTGGAACTATTAAACCAGAAGATTGCTACCTTTCCTGACTCTGCCAATTCAAAAGAGTTAGCAGATTTACTGCACTCTACTTGTCAAGTGACCACTCATTAGTGTGGATATGATGCCCTAGAAGCCTCTAGCAGGGCAGCAGTGACAGGATCGGTTATTAGGAGATATGCATGGCTGAAGGAACAACCAATCCCTGGTCATGTCAAGTCTAAACTTATTGATGCACCTCTAGATAAGGATCGCTTGTTTGGGGAAAAAGCAGAAGAGGTGCTTTAAAAGATGAAAGAGAAATCAAAATCTATGCAAACAGTAAAAGATTTCTTTCAGGTTCAACCTCCCAGATTCAGCAGGAACTTTCTAAGCACTGGACCTTCCCTGCACCTAGGGGCAGGGCCAAGGTAAGCCCTGCAGGGACAGATCATCGAGGCCCCTATCCCAGGGCCAGCAGGGAAGATCCAACAATGGACCACTTCTGTCACTAAGGCAGGGTGTTCTAACCCAGTCTTCTATGGCAGACGCTCACACCGACTCCCCCCCCCCCCGCCCTACCTTCACTCATCAAAAACTAGGAAGAAGGCTCTCCCTCTTCAAAGACGGTTGGCTTTCTGTAACAAATATCAATGGGTCTTAAAGATCATTTTTCAGGGATACAAATTCTCTTTCAGCAAACTCCCAATCCCAAGAGGGTACCCAGACTTGCCTCCAAATCAGTGGTCAGAGGCACTAAAACAGGTCCAATCTCTCATATCCCAGGGGGCAGTAGAACTTGTCCACTCAGATCAAACAGGCAAAGGCTTTTATTCCAGACTATTCATTTTTCCCAGAAAAGAGGGCACTTGGCACCCCATCCTGCATCTAGCCATTCTGAACACTTCCCCCGTGGTCCCCAGATTCAAAATGCTAACTTTGCAGCAGCTGCTACCTATGCTAACAAAAAATGCCTGGCTAGTGACCCTAGACCTAAAAGATGCCTACCTCCCCATCTGGGAATCGTGCAGGAAATTCCTGTGCTTCAGAGCAGGCTCACATTTTCAGTTCTCTGCGCTGCCCTTTGGCTTATCTACTGCTCCCAGAGTATTCACCAAATGCTTGGCCCCAACCATAGCATTCTCCAGACAGAGAAATATACAGAATTACCCTTACATGGATGACTGCCTCATTCAGTCAGAGTGCAAAGAAAACCTGCTCCAAGACCTTCTCTTTGTCAAATCACTCCTAACTTCCCTAGGGTTCACCATCAATGAGAAGAAAAAGCAAAACCCCTCCAGGAAGATCATTTTCTTGGGAGCTGTGCTAGACATAGCATTCCAAATGACCTTCCTATCCCCAGGAAAGCAGAGCTTCCTGCCTCTCTTTTACCCAGCTGGCTTCCAGAAGTTCCTTCATTGCGAGGAAGATTTTCTTCGTGTTTCAGTTTTGCAGTCATCACATTTGGGTTATCCGCTTGCAGGTAGACCTCAGTCGGCCTGAATACCAGAGTCCTGGGATTTCTGCGTCTGATGCTGTCGCTTCTTCCATGACGTCAGGTCGTCAGAGATATAAAACATGCAGCCAACGCCATTACATCAGCTTTTCTTGCCTTGCAGTGTCTGAAGCAGAAGCAGTTTGCAAGTGCCGGTCAGCCGCCTCCTGAAATTTTCGAGTTTCAGACCTGAAGTCTTCTAAAAGAGAAGTACCCCATTGGGGACCCTTTTTTCTTGCTCTAACCGATGCCAGAAAAAGTTAATTGTCTTGCCTGTGGAAAGCAAATACCTCAGAGATTTTCATTCTTACTGCATCATCTGTTTAGGCCCAGACCACAATGTTCCTCGTTCTCTGTTTTGTGCCTTGTTCAACACCCGAACTATCCGTCGGGTTATTTTTGTCACAATTCTTTCGCTCTCATTCTCCGTATTCCGAAATGGCTTCGATAAGCCATTCAACTACCGATCTTCGTAAAAAAAACACAAGGATAAAGACAGAGACAGACAGCATAGGTCCAAAACTGCCGACGAAGCTTCCGTTAAGCTAGTTGCCAGTCCACCATTACTCAGTGAGGCTCTTTCGCAGCCCCTGATACCCGCATCTACGGATTCGCAGGTCTCTACTGAGACCCATTCGGAGTCTGGTATGTCATGAGATGCTTCTTCGACTATGGAACCGCAGATGTCTCTATCTTGGATAGGTCTGGAGCTGCTGTGCAGGCACTAGCTTCTGAGGGTGCATTCAGGCCTTCCGATTTTCTTATTAAACCGACGACTTCGTTTCAAACCAAAAATACCGAATTTCTCAGGCCCAGAGTTCGCACTACGCCTAGGAAACCAATTACCAAAGCACCTTCTCAGGCCCACATGCCTCAGAAACAAATGCGTAGAATAGCTGAAGGTCTTATTACTTTAATTAGGGGAAGCCAGCCTTCTCCCTCAAAATGACCAAGAACTGATTTTCCTTCTGATTCTTCAGATCAAGTCTGTTGACTCTGATCCTTTATTACCAGGACATACCCTTCTGTACCTGTGAGGATTCTGATGCAGAGGATTCCATTCCTTCTGCTTCACCACCAGAAGATATTTCTTTTGGTAAAACCCTGCATACCCTTAGAGAGCATTTCCGCTGGGAGTGTCAGGACTATCCGTAGTCCAAAAAGAGACTCGGGGGAATTTTTAAACTTCCTTCAGCACAGGCCTTTAGCTATCCCTCCTGTTCTGGAATTTGTAGATGATGTCTTCTTGGAATCCAGCCTTACCTCTGATACTTTTCCTCCAGCTCCAGGAAACCTGACGGGTACTACAGAGTACCTGACTCCCACAAATTCCTCTTTAAGAATCCTACTGTGGATCCAAAGACCATTTCCCAGGGACCTAAAGGCATTAAGGGTACAACAACCAAAAACCCTACCCCTTCGGACAGGGACTCTAGGGCTTTAGAGCTTTAGACAGATGGGGTAAGAAGGTATACACCTCTGCTACTCTGGCCATCAGGGCTTTAAATTGCCCATTTATCATATGTTAAAGTATCAGCCACATATTATGGCGCTAATTAAACAGAAAATGATGTTGATTCCTGATTGTGCAGAACATAAAGATTTACAAGAGTGAATGCATTTTTCTAACCAAGTTGGAAAACATACTTTGCAGTGTGGTTTTGGTGCCTTAGAAGCATCTTGAAGGGCTGCTGTCACTGGGTGTGTTCTTACAAGGCATGTGTGGCTTAGGCTTAAGGAACATATCTTGCCAGACCATGTCAAAGCAAAATTACTAGATGCACCATTAAACCAAGAACGCCTGTTTGGCAGTAAAGCAGAAGTCCTCAAAAAGATGGAGGAAAAAGCTAAATCTATGCTGTTAGTTTCCTACAGGTACAGCCACCTAGATTCAGTAGACATTGGCCTTCTAAAAACTGGTCCTTTCCAGTCCCACTCAGACCTTCAGTCCAAGCCCAGGGGCAGCAGACCACCAAGATTGCAGTCTCAGGGTGTGCACAGATCTAAGCAATGGAGTGCTCCCACCTCTAAAACGGAGTAGTAAGCCACCATCCTATGGTAAAATCTTGCAATGACTTTTGTCTGAGATTGGTACAGCTCTACCTGTCTTTACAAAAATCTAAATTCATAACCTACTTAACAGATACCTTATCATTGATGCTTACGAATAACCTTACATGCTACTTTAAGCATTCGTCATATTGTTCAGAATTTCTTTAATGATCCGTATCCATCATTGAGCTCTATGCATAACAAGCTCAGTAAATTCAACACATTATTCATATTTCCATTAATGATTCAACTCATGTATTGAGCTATATATACAGAACCAGCTCAGCACATTCATTCCAGTGCATCATTGTGAACATATGTCTCAAATTCCATGTTTAACAAGTCGAGATAACCAGAAGGTAAATATTAATAACACAGAGACTTCAGATGGATTAAATGGCTGCAGCTGTGTGTTTATTGTCAATCACTGTCCATGACCTTTTTCTCTAATAGAAGCCAATTATTATGCGATGTGCGCAAGGCAGGAATATCAAGGAGGCCATTTATTTCTTTCATAGCATTCCCCTAAACCTACAGGACAACGGACAGCACTGTCGATATCCAGCCCTTCTTATGCATCATACCCATTTCATAGCAACTTTTCACAGTTAATCACAATTCTTCTGGGCTGCCTTACAATCTGCCAAGGGGCCATTGCCGGGCTGATAATTCCCCTGGCAACAATCCCTTGGGGCTGTCTGGCCTGCGTAAGGTCCAGCTGAAGAGTCCTGTGACCCCCCCCCCCCACTTACTTGCCCTCCCTTACCTTTCCATGTGATAGTGTTCAATCTCGCCGTTTGTTCTTACACATGGGTTCGGAGCCGATCCTCGGCTCCGTGCCGGCCTCTTGCAAGCTCTGCATCGAGAAGAAGCTCGAGACAATCTAATACCCACAATCCCCCTCTGCCTTTACCTCAGATCTAGTTTGCCGCTGCTGCATACGCATCGTTGGGAGCTAGCTCGAGAGTCTAAGCTAAGATATAACTTTATTTTGTTATATTTTATTAGGATTCTATTTCTATTTGATGTTTTTCAGTATTATCTGTATGATTGTGTTGTGGTCTCGTTGAGTTATTGGTACCGTTAACTAATTTTATCGGTTAAATATTTTTCGGGGCCTACACCCTTCATAAATTTACCTAGTTGAGGAAACTTATTACGGATTTGACAATTTTTATCGGATTTGACAAACTTTAACGGATTTGACTGTATTACTGGATTTGTCTCTCTTTTCCTATAATGTCTGAGAAGGTGAAGTCAGGTTTCAAGCGTTGTCAGTGTGGCCAGAAAATGTCAGTCACTGACAACCATAGTTCCTGCGTCTACTGCCTTGGCCCTCTCCACTTGCAAGAGGACTGCTCTATCTGTCACTCTTTTAGTGGGAGGGTCATGACAGATAGGCGCAGGAAACTAATGGACAGAGGTCTATTGAAACCGTCTTTCCAGGAGGCTTTGGATGCTTCTGACCAGGCATCGAAGTCCTCTAAGGAATCGAAGACGTCGGAGCCCAAGTCATCGGCTCCGAGCTCTTCAACAAAGGTTAGATCACCGGTTCCACAGACTTCGGGGCCGAGTGTTCAACTGGTATCGGTTCCTGAGCCTCGAGTCTTGGAACCGGTGATGGAGCTCCCTCCTTCGACCTTATTGAGGTCGGCTCCGTCTTCGGTTCCTTCGACCCGTTCTTCCTCCAAACTTTCGGATATCGATGTGGATCGCGTGGTGCAGAAGTTATTGGAGCATTCGGCCCTCTCCAAACTTATTTCGGTTTCCACCCAGTTGGTGTCGAAACTTGAAGGCCTCCTGTATCTCCATCCATTCCTCCTCCGAGACCGATTCAGTCTTTGGAGCCGGAAGAGGCTGATTTACTGATTGTGGAGCCCTCGGGTCCAGAACCGTCCTTTTCTCGGTCTGTTCCTCTCACCTCGACTCCGGAACCGATACCGGAGTCTCGAGCCGACGGTCTGTCCTGGGTTCGGGGCGAGTCAAACCGGCGTTTGGTTCCGACTCTCCCCTCGGGCCTCGGCGGATCGATTCGGCTCCGTCCTCGGGTCGATGCCTTGATGCCCGTGTCGGGATTCTTCCCATTTCCTCGAACCGGGGGACTCTTCGATGCGGGACCCGGGAGCATTCGACCTGATGAGGAAGGTGTTGTCTACCCAGATAACCACATCAGTGGAAGCAACCTCTCCTCCCCATAAAGGGCCTTTGTCTTCATCTGCACCCACGGCCACATCCAAGCGTCGGGCACCAGTGTCTCAGCCACCCCTGGAGGGTGCCCCCTCTTCCTCCGAGGCTTCTTTGGATGCTCCCCACGAAGAAGTCCCTAGGAAGAGATTGTGTAAGAGGAGACACTTGGATTCTCCACAGGAATCCTTGACATCTGATACTGACTTAGATGAGTCAGAGGGGTCCCCTAAGTCACCTTCGGAAGATGTCTCTTTTTCGGACATATTGGAGATCCTGAAGCAGAGAGGTGACTGGCAGTCCCTTCCCCCTTCTGAGGATGAGTCAGTTCTGCTGAAGGCATTTGGTGCTCGCCCTTCCTCCTCCTGGGTCACTCCGCCCTTCGATGAGTTAATGGAGTTGATTGCTCGAAGGGCGTGGGAGACACCTGACACGGTGGAACCAGTCCCTAGGAAGCCAAATAAGTACATTACGGCACCACAGGACAAGACTTACCTCACCAAAGGAGTTCCAGTAGATGCCATGGTGGTGGCAGCGGCCACGAAAAAGGAGATGTCGGAGTCTTCCTCATCTGTCCATCCGCCTAACAAAGATTCTAGGACCATGGACAGATGGAAGCGCATTTTCAGTTCAGCGGCTTTCTATGCGTTCCCTGAACTATTTGACTCATTTTACACGTTTACAGAGGGATCTAGTCAAAGAGTTGGGAGATACCCTCCAGGGTACTACAGATGCTGCCGTTTCAGAAAAAGTTACAGCGCATCTCAACACCCTTACATCCATTGTAAACTCGTCCATGAGGCTGATATCCTATGCAGCCGAAGGATCGAGTAGGGCAGCGGCTTCAGCGATTGCTCTTCGTAGGCAATCCTGGATGTGCTTATGTTTGTTTGCGGAAGCCTTCAAGTCTTCCTTTACTAATGCCCCATTTGATGGAGCCACACTTTTTGGCCCTAAAGTAAAGGAGACCCTTACCCGGTGTGAACAAGAGGGAAAGACTCTGTCTGCTGTCAGAGTCCGTTTTTCCACCCCTTCCAGACCGTACCCCAAAGGGCAACGTGGTGGAAAAATGTGGTTTCGAAAACACCAAGGATCTTTCCCAAACACACAGGGTGATGCCCCCTCTAGAGGCAGAGGGGGGGGGCAGAGGTGGAAGATGCCGCCCTGGCGGCAGAGGGGGTCCGCAAAACCAAGGTGACAGGGATAACCTCCCTGGCAAACCTTTCCAGCACTCCTGAGAGGAGGCCCGACTGTCCTGCTCTGGAGGCAGTCGGGGGTCGCTTAGCTTTATACCCTCAGGCCTGGCTAAACATAACTACAGACAAGTGGGTAAAAAGCGTGGTTACCAGAGGTTACAACATACCCTTTCTATCTCAGCCCATCCCAAAGAAAAAACTCCCAGATGTACCGCCCCATCTGCGAGAGCCAGCAGCTATAGAAATTTCAAAGCTGCTAGAAAAAAGAGTCATCCAACCAGTCCCAGCGGACCAGCAAGGATTTGGGACTTACTCAAGGTTCTTTTTAGTTCCAAAGAAAACAGGGGACTGGAGGCCCATTCTGGACCTAAGCTACCTCAATACCTTTGTCAGGAAAGAAAAGTTCCAAATGGTCACGCTTCAATCGATCCTTCCATTCTTACAGAAGGACGACTGGATGTGCTCAATAGATCTAGAGGATGCATACTACCACATCAAAATGGCCAGGGCATCCAGAGATCATCTGCGCTTCCGGCTGGGGGCCAGTCACTTTCAATTTCGAGCCCTGCCCTTTGGTCTGACCTCAGCCCCCAGAGTCTTCACCAAATGTATGGCAGTGGTAGCGTCTCACTTGAGACGCCAGGGATTCCAGGTGTTTCCGTATCTGGACGACTGGCTCCTTTCTGCCACCACCCGGCGTCAACTTCTACAGGCCAGAGACTTTGTTCTTCAACTGTGTGTTCACCTAGGGATTTCCGTAAACTTCGGAAAATCCTTACTTCAGCCATCACAAAACATCTTGTTCATAGGAGCAGAGTTAGACACACGTCAGTTGATTCTGAGGCTTCCCCCAGAAAGGATATTATCCCTTCAGACTCATATTCGTCTTCTACTCTTGTCAAGGAAATCTCCTGCAAAACTAGTACTAAAGGTGTTGGGCCTCATGTCAGCCTCCCTGATTGCAATTTCCCTGGGAAGGCTGCACATGAGAGTCCTACAATGGCTGCTGTTTGCACAATGGTCGTTCAACAACTACCTCTAACACACGAGATTCTTATAACAAAGACATGCAAAACAGATCTAAACTGGTGGCTTCAAGCGTGCAACCTTTCCAAGGGAGACCGTTTGTGCTACCCACACAGTTACGGTGACCACGGACGCTTCCCTGATAGGGTGGGGGGGCATCTTTCAGGGACAGACAGTCCAAGGCGAATGGACCAATTTGGAGTACAATCTGCACATCAATGTTCTAGAGTTGAGGGCAGTGTTTCTAGCGTTGCAACACTTTGCTCCCCTTCTTCCTCTAGGGACTATTGCAGTTCAGACGGACAACATGTCGGTAGTCTGGTACATAAACAAGCAAGGGGGAACCAAGTCCTATCAGCTATGCAGAGAGGCCATGAGAATTTGGCAGTGGGCGGAGTCCACGGGTCGCTTTCTAATAGCAACGCACATCCCGGGGTCATCCAACGTCATAGCCGACAGGCTGAGCAGAGCAATTCTGTTACCGCACGAGTGGTCCCTAAAACAGTCAGTGGCGAAAAGGATTTTTCGCACGTGGGGCCAGCCTTCCTGTGATCTGTTTGCGTCTCCAATGAACGCCAAATGCAGGAGCTACTTTGCCCTTTTACCCCCTCCAGGGGAAGTCCCCAGGGACGCACTGGTTTACGATTGGCCCCCGGGACTCCTGTATGCATTTCCCCATTTCCTCTGATATCAAAGTTTCTCCAGAAAGCCAAGAACCTACACAGGACGATAATCCTCATTGCCCCATTCTGGCCTCGTCAAATTTGGTTTCCCTTCCTGAAGATACACTGCATTCGGGGACCCTGGATTCTGGACCCAGAGCCAGACCTATTGACTCACTCGTCAGGGGTTCCCCATCCCGCGCTTCTGTCCCTCCATCTAGCAGCTTGGCTGCTCCAATTCCCAACTTAGCCAGGTCTGATCTTTTGTCACCAGCAGTCCAGGATATTTTGGTGGCTTCGCATAAAGCTTCCACTACTAAGACATATGCTAGCAAATGGAAGCGATTTGTATTCTGGGCGAATACACACCATGTGGATCCTTTTATAGCTCCTTTGAATAAGATCTTAGAGTTCTTAACGGACTTATTCCATCAGGGTGCTTCTCCTGCTACACTAAGAGTTCAATTGGCTGCCATTTCGAATTTCCATGTGGAAGAATGTGGAGCTCCTGTTATGGCTCACAGAGTTTGTAAAGCGCTTTTAAAAGGAGTTTTTCATATTAGACCACCGGTCAGATCTCCTACGTCACCTTGGAGTCTAAATTTGTTGCTATCTAAATTGATGTTGCCCCCTTTTGAACCTGCCTCTTCTTGCCCATTAAAATTTTTATCCTGGAAAACTCTCTTTCTGGTAGCCATTACTTCCGCTAGGCGAGTATCTGAACTTCAGGCTCTCTCCATCAAGCACCCGTATTTGATCTTTCACTCTGACAGAGTTTCTCTTGAACCAATTCATCCTTCCTCCCTAAAGTGTGTTCTATTAACAATATTAATCAGTCCATTGAATTACCCACTTTCTTCAAAACCACTCCAACAAAATGGAGTATATGTTACACAAATTAGATGTTCACAGACAGCTAAGATTTTATTTGGATAGAACAAAAGATCACAGAAAGACAGATCAACTCTTTGTGGCTTTTGCTGATAGCAGGAAAGGACTTGCAGTTACCAAAAGAACTCTTTCTAAATGGTTAACGGATTGTATAATCTATGTCTACGATTCTTCAAATCAAACCCTGTTACACAAACCCAAAGGACATTCCACAAGGTCAGTGTCTACATCTTTGGCTCATGCAGCCCGCCTACCACTGGACGCTGTTTGTGCAGCTGCTACTTGGTCTAAACCACATACATTCATTTCTCATTATAAGGTAGACAAGGTTTCTAGGGACAGGGCAACCTTTGGTTCCACTGTGCTCAAGAACGTCCTCCCGTGAGTTCCTCAGGAACAAGGAGCTAGGGACGCTACCCATGTGTAAGAACAAATGGCGAGATTGAACACTATCACATATAGAAGTTATGTCCTTACCATAACGTTCCATGTGGAGTGTTCATCTCGCCTTTGTTCTTACAGTCCCACCCTCCCACCCTTAGGAAGAACGTTCTTTGATGCCTGGCCAGGAGCATTCTGCTACTGTTACAATATTGTGTACATAGTTGGCATATATATATATTTTTTTATATATGTCTGTTTGGCTTATATATATATAGTTATGTGTAGATTCTTTCTGTACATATGTGATGTAAGCATGAGTGTGCTATTCTATGGATTGGTTTGCTTGCAAACTAGATCTGAGGTAAAGGCAGAGGGGGATTGTGGGTATTAGATTGTCTCGAGCTTCTTCTCGATGCAGAGCTTGCAAGAGGCCGGCACGGAGCCGAGGATCGGCTCCGAACCCATGTGTAAGAACAAAGGCGAGATGAACACTCCACATGGAACGTTATGGTAAGGACATAACTTCTATTTCCTTCCGCCACAGAACAGAGGAATGTTCCTCCCTTCTGCCAGTACATCTGTCTACTCTAGGTGAATGCCCTTCAGAGCTAGACCTGCCTGTAATTCCTTATAAAAGACCTGTGAACCTTCTTCCAATAAATGAACCCCATCTTTCTCATACCTATCCGGCCACCATACCCGAATGCCAGGGTGGGAAATGTACAACCCCTTAATGGCCTTTAAAATCTTATCCATAGAATTATTAATTCTCTGTCTTTCCCCAGCTTTCATGGACCTAACCCCTTTCCATCTTTTTCTCTGTACCACTTCTGACCAACAAATAATGGCTTGTGGCCAGCATTCATGTATGCAATTAATCTCTCGTACCATTGAACCAATTAAATCTTTTTTTGGGTGTTGACCAGTATCATTGCCCCCTAAGTGTAACACGATGGCTGTAGGAGGTTTACCACTTCTTGCTGCTTGTTGCATTACTGTACTAAGCTGGTGCCACCGCATTCCTGGCACCCCATACCAAACTGTTTTGCCTGAAGCTCGTTCTCTTTGGAAGGATAAGCCCGGCCTGCTCTGCACCCAAAGGTGGAGTCTCCAAACAAAAGAATGGCCAACTATCCAGATGTATTTCTGTTCTGATGATGTGTCTGCTGAAATGCAATGAACAAAAGTTAGTTGTTTACACCTTACATAGCTTTTATAAGCATTGGATTTCCACCTACCCATCCTCATAATGTCAGCCTGTGAAGCCCCCATTGCATGTGCATATGAGGCTGCACCTATCTGAAAAGAATGCAATGTATACCTACTTGTGTCCAAGCCAATCAACTTAACTGCCTGCTTTAAAACTGCTCTCACTTAGTAATGTGCAAGTGGTTCACCTTGCTGATGGCAGAAAAATGGACCACCTAACATACCCCTATAACTCCGGTACTCCAGTATCACTTTAGTCATATTCCATTCTAATCCCTCTGGGGTAACTACTCTTACCCAATGACCTCTTCCTTCTTGATCAGTTTTGGATTTCGCCACATAAATCCAAGTGTCGTCACCCAACACGTGTACATGTGCTGTCACCCAACACGTGTACATGTGCTAAAGGCAGCACTGTCCCCTGGCTTTTCTTGCTTGGACAATTTCAGACCATCTAAACGCCCACAAAAGGCCAGCAAAAAGGCAGCTTTAAACAATGATACCTCATAAGAAGAAAAACAAACCTCTGAAACAGCAATCCATAGCTTGCTTAATACAGCTGGACATATGGGGTACCTCTTATCAAGCCTCTTGGGTGTTTGTCTCCCCCAGCCTTTAAACATCGCATGTACTTGAAAGTGTTAGCTAGATCCTTCAAACCCAAAGCCTAATGAAACCATTTCAAGGCTGACAATGTGCTTCTTGCTCTGCCCAGACTCCAACCTTTTTCTTTCATTACCATTATGTAAGACCTGATTTGGTGAGGTGGAATAGGCCAAATGGATTCCCAGCCTCTGGCTATTCTGGTTTTCAAGAATTGCTGTATACATTTATTGCATCTTACCCTTGTTCTTCCACTGAGAGAATTACACATTAGCAACCATTCTCATCTGTCCATAAGGCCCATAACTGAACTGGCACTGGTGTCAGAGAAGGATTCGCCCTTGGGGCCAGCGACCGGAAATGGAGCCACTGCAAACGAGAAAGGGAATCTGCTAATGAGTTATCGATGCCTGGAATGTGTTGTGCTTTAACTGTCACATTAAATGTCAAACACTTAAACGTAAAATATCTCATCATCCTGCCTAACACCCCTTTCCCCTAGCTGATTATTGACTATATGCACTACACTAATGTCAGAACGCAACCAAACCACTCTTTCATTTGTACTCCCCAAATTGCCAGTGCCGCCAACTACTGGGAAGAATTCCATCTCTGCGATTGAAATGTCTACTCTGTTTTTCACTCGAGTCGGCCAGACCACGCTGAACCACTCATCTTGAAAATAGCCCCCAAAGCCAATTCCCCCCACTGTATCTGTAAACAACTGAGCAGTTGGTAGATTGTCTCTCTCCTGCCAAATTGCTATCCCATTGTAGTCTGTTAAAAAACTCCACCACACACCTAGATCCTCCTTCATACCCTGTGTAATCCTAATCTGGTGGTGTGGCTTTGTGCACCCTGACCCCTTAGCAGCTAAGCGCCTCATAAATGAGCGCCCCACGTGAATCACTTTGCATACAAAATTCATTAACCCTACTAATTCTTGTAACTGTTTAAGGGTTATCTTATTCTGCATTAGCACTTGACTTAAGACTAGCCGCAGCTTTTGCACCTTGTCAATAGGAAGCCTGCACTGACCATTCAAGCTTATAGATACAAGCGGAGATGCAGGAACAACAGATTGTGTTTTTTCTGGTTAATCAAAGTGGGTATAACACTTATAAGTTTGGTTTAACAACAGACAACCAATGGGACAGAACAGACGGGGGTGCTGGGAAGGGTTATCAGCACAACTTCGGATAGTGTCGGAATCAGCTTCAATGTAGATTTAGTTCTCAATGCATGGCTTGTGGTAAGGTAAACCACCCAGCCAAGGCTTGTTTTAGCCTCTTAAGCCCCCAGAACAAAAGTTTTTACTCACCCCCCCCTTTAAAGGGTACGCAGTTCCATCTCCCAACTCTGGTAAAAGGGGATATTTTAAGGGAATAGCTCAAGGCGTATCCAGATAGAGAAGCAGCAGCATTGCTAGAAGAGGGTTCACCAAGGGTTTCAGGATACCAGCAAAAGGTAGGAAGCAAGGGGGTGACTGCCTCATCCTTCTGTAGTCCTCATCATACCTCAACCATCTGTGGCCCCCTTGAGCAAAGCGCATCGTGGTTACCCTATTAAAGTGCGTCCACATGTCTTTTGCTTTGGTAGGACACCTATCACCTAAAATTTGAGCATAAATAGAGTAATCGATCGCCCAGTTTTCCCATGTTCTTCTTACTTGTAACCTCCTTTTTTTGGCTACTGAATATTCAACCCTGCCATCCTTATCTCTTTCCTTTTCTTCATCCTCCCTGTTCAACAATGAAAATATGTCCACATATTCCCCACTTGCAATCTGCTGTTTTACTTTTTTACTTAAATGAAAATCTAGTGGCAAGTCTAACGTAACTGCACCACAGTACTTAACTAGCTCTGAGTCTCCCCTCCCCCCTTCCAGTACAGTCTAGCCGTTGTCCCCTTGTCGCATTAATTTTTCGTCGTCCTGTTTACCTTTGAGTTGTGCTAACAAGGCTCCCATTTGGTCTAAAAGTGCATTGTTAGCTTGGGGACTGTCCTGACCATCTTTCCCGTTACCTCCGACTAACATTTGGGATCCTGAGCTGGATCCTGCTTGAGGGTCAGGGGGCAGGTTACCCGCAGGTTGAACATTAACTGCTTGAGGCACCTGCCCTGACCCTACTGTGTGGTGAAAAAGATCCTCCCACCATGCTCTCCCTTTTATGCTCAACATAGTTTGCATTTGTGGATCCATCTAATCAATGAAAACACAAAAACATACATGTTAGCCTATGTCGGGGTTTTTTTCCCCCCAATAAGATTGTCCACTATACTTTCTGCTCTTGCAGAAAACTTTACTGCCATGAGTTAATATCTTAGCTTGAATTAGCTGCTAAATGGAACATTTACTCATTTAGACAAGTAGGCGAAATTGAAGTGTATTAACCCATCAGATGCGCAGTAGCAAGCCCTGCCCAAACCCAGCCTGCAAACATTTTGACTGCACCGCCCACCGTTTGACTAACACAAGGTAATATATGCAATATCTGTGATCGCAGTACTGCTGCTGATGAGTACAGCCTTCACTTCCTCTAACAAAACACTTCAAGTGGGAAATTATGATAAAAAAGGAGTAATGTGCAGTTTTACAGAGAAGGTACCCCGTTCACATTGCAAAACACAACTGGGTGATAGTCCAATAACTACCTTAGTTTCACCAGCCATCAGCTATGGCAACATGGTTTTCACAAACCTCCCTCTGTCCTCAAGCTCTTCATGTGTGGCTGCGGTGTTTCACTCCACCAAGCACACTTCTTACATTAGCCGTAATGCAATGACTTTTGAACTCTCAGAAAGCGGCATAAAACTACATGAAAAGAATACAAAGTGTCACCGTTAATTGAACATCATTTCTCTTTTTTTGGAAACCTTATTTCGCAAAGTCGAAAGGCAAGTTGTGCTTATTTCTTTATTTCGTGAACTTAAGCTAAAAACAGACACCCACAACCTCTAACACCGCATCAGGAAACATTTTACTATTCTAATGGAAAGGGACTGATTGCTTGAATACCATTATTAGCATGTTTGAGCTTATTAAATGCTCAGTTTTTAAATATCGGATTTGCCTTTACATTAGCATTGTGTGTCAATCACAGCACATAGCCTTTGTTAATCCTGCCCTCCCACATGTCAATCATGGTGGGCACGCCCATTCCTGTGCGAACTCTGTGGTGGATTAATACACTTCAATTTCGCCAAGTATATATAAAACCAGAATGTGCTTTAAATAAGTTTGTTTCACCAACTAGACTGATACATACAACTGTACTAAATCTCCAACAATTCGAAGCCTTGCCCTCATATGTAATATTCAAACCACTCTGAGGAAATTCTGTGCACTGACCCAGTACCCCCCCCCCCCCACTCTCATACCATTCCTTTCCTTCTTCCTTATTGAATTTAACACCAGCAAAGAGTAAAATGGTTATAAAACTCCACTACTTCACAAAATCCAGCCACTACTTCTTTCTCTACCACAGTTTAGAAATTAGTTATATTCATGTAAATTAATAATAAACCACAAATACAAGCATGGGCTTTTGTATACTGTAGCTTCCTGCTGGCTAGACCTTGCAGGCAGGCCTTGGCTCACAGGCCCTGCCATGCTTTACCTTGCTCTAAGATCACCCACTGTGTTCAAACACTCATTAAAATTCCACAGACAACCTTAATTACTAGCCTGTTTGAAGCATATTGGAAATAAAATTAAAAATACTAACATTCCAATCTGTTGCTACAGGCCAAACTTAATACCAAAATTGCCCCAACTTCTCTTTACAAACAGCGTACTTGCCTGTTAGCATAATATCCTAGGCTTCAAAAACCCCAGCAACTGCTCTTACCACAGATAACTTCCCTTAAGGCTGCAATTAAATCAACAAACAGAAGGCCTTACCTTGTACTAAGATCACCCACTTAATTCAAACACTCACTCGAAATCCAAAGCTACAAGCTGTCCAGGTAGGGATCAAGAAGACTGATTTGGTTTGTTCCCAGCCTTTTCAATCCTTCCTCTAGCCAGCCCATCCCACCTTAACCCTCCTACCTGCCCCCCCCCCCACTGAATCCTGAGTCCAAGTTGACCTGCCTCAGACAAATGGCAGCTTGCTACTCTTCCAAGCCCTGCCCAAGTACTTGCACCATTAGGAGGAAAACTCGCTCTGCATGCAAAAAAACTGGGAGTATGCCCAGGACAGATGGGTCTTGAATATTGTATCCCAAGGATACAGATTCTACTTCCACTCACTGCCAACCCCAAGAGGATGGCCAGACCTCCCTCCAAACCAGTGGGCAGAGGCCCAAAAGCAAGTACTTTCTCTTCTCAGTATCAAGGCTGTTCAACCTGTCCCAGCAGAGCAAAGGGGACAAGGTTTTTACTCCAGACTGTTTCTGGTACCCAGAAAAGAAAACTCTTGGTGCCCTATCCTAGATCTGTCTATTCTCAACACCTTTCTTGTGGTTCCAAGATTCAAAATGCTTACTCTCCAACAGCTGCTTCCTATTGCTAGCCAAGGACTCCTGGTTATCCACCCTAGACTTAAAAGAAGCTTATCTGCACACCCCCATAAGGGAATCTTGCAGGAAATATCTACTTTTCAGAGCAGTCTTTATGCACTATAAGATGTTCATCGTGTTTCACTGTTGCAGTCATTACTCTTGGGTTATCCTGCTGGCATTAGTAAAAACCACACCAAACTACTTAAACCACAAAGAAGAAACACTGATGTTGCCCGTTGTCAGGAACTGCAAGCTGGCATCAACCTCAAGAAACAACGACAGTTTTACCTAGCTTTCGTCTTTATTGCACAGACTTCTTCAGAACAAAAAAACCTATACACGCTTGAGACAATAAATACTCTCCCACTAATTACATTCAATTGAACATACCCACCTTCCAATAAAATATTAATGAGCTTAAACTCTACCTTGAAATACTTACATACAATATGCACCCAATGTTCTCATTCAAACACTACTAAATACAAATGTATATATAAAAAGTATATATATAAATATTATATTCTTGATGAATACATGAAAACAAAACATCATAACTACATGTAAAAACTAAAAACAATAACTCACAATGTATTCCAACCATTATTTCAAACTGCCAAATTAATGAATGAAAATAAAAAAATGTGAAAATAAAAATAAGTGGTAAAATGAAAAAGTACACACTAAATCCAATAGATGGGTATGTTCAATTGAATGTAATTAGAGGGAGAAGTATTTATTGTCTCAAGCTTGTATAGGTTTTTTTGTTCTGAAGAAGTCTGTTCAGTAAAGATGAAACCTAGGTAAAACTGTCATTATTTCTTGAGGGTGATGCCAGCTTTGCAGTTCCTGACAATGGGGCCACATCAGTGTTTCTTCTTTGTGGTTTATCCTGCTGGCAGGCTACCCTCAGTCGGCCATAATTCCAAAGTCTAGGTCCGGTGCCGGTTGCTGTCGCCTCTTCCCTGACGTCCGTGCACCCGGGGTATAAAAGATGCAGCTGACGCCATTTTCTTCAGTCTTTTTTGCCACACGGTGCCAGAAGCAAAAGCAGTTCGCAAGTGCCGGTCGGCCGACTCCTGAGATTTTCAAATCTGAATTTCAGTACCGAAGTCTTCATTAAAGCTAAGTATCCTGTTGGGGAAACTTTTTTCTTGCTCCAGACCAATGTCAGAAAAAGTTAACAATTGTATTTCTTGTGGGAAGCAAATACCTCCTAAAGATTTTCACTCTTAATGTATTCCTTGCCTAGGCCCTGATCACAGTGTTGCTAGCTGTCGGTTTTGTGCTAGATTTAACCAACGCACTATTAAGCATCGGTTCGATTTTGCATTTCATTACTTTGGCCGAAGATTTAATTATATAATGCCGTTGGAACAGCCGACGACCGGAGTTTACAAAAAAACGCAAGGACAAGAAAAAAGGATAGGCATCCAAGGTCCAAAACCGATGACGAGGCCTCTGCTAGGCCAGTCGCTGGTTCTCAGTGAGGCACTTTCGCAGCCCCTGGCGCCCGCTACCTCAGAGCCACAGACCACTTCAGACTCCCACGTGGAGCCGACTGGGCCTCTGGATACTCAAGGTATTGGACACTCGGAAATCATTCCCTCAAATGGGTCAGGAGCCACTGAGCAGGCATCGGCTTCTGAAGGTGTCTTCAGACTTACACAGCTATATGTTAAGCCATCTTCAGCTTCAAAGACGAAAACTAAAGCAGCTCTAAAGACAAACAAGTACAGCATTTTCCTACTCGGACTTCCATGCCTAAAAAACAGATGCTCAAAATGGCTGAAGACCTAATTACTTTGATCAGGGGTTCCTATCCCCCTCCTGATAAGAGGCCTAGGCAAGAGACAGAGTATGATTCTTCTTATCAGGTTTCTATTTCCTCTGATTCCTCTTCTGAACAGGATTATTCCATGCTTCCCTATGAGGATTCTGATACTGAAGAATCCATTCCTTCAGCCTCTCCTGAGGATTATTCTTTTGGGGAAACCCTGCACGCCATGAAGGGAGCATTTCCACTTGGCGACCAAGATTATTCTGAATCTAAGAAAAGGCTCAGAGACTTTCTGCTACTTCCTCAGTCCAGATCCCTTGCTATTCCAACTGTTCTAGACATTGTAGATGATGTATTTTCAGAGTCTGGCCTGTCCCCTGACTCTCTACTCCCTGCACCTGCTACCAGACAGATACTATACAGGGTCCCGGATTCTCATAAGTTCCTATATAAAAACCCTGCTGCTGACCCAGAAACTATATCTCAGGGTCCCAAAAGGGTCAAAGCTTCCACTGTAAAAAAAAAAAAAAAAAAAAAACCCTGTCCCCTCTTGATAGGGATTCTAGGGCTTTAGACAGATGGGGGAAAAAAAGTTTACACTTCTGCTACCTTGGCTGTAAGGGCTTTAAATTGTCAGTTTCATATGCTTAAATATCAGCAATATTTAATGTCACTGCTTAAACATAAATTGTTGACAAATACTGAATGTTCAGAGAAAAGGAAATGCAGGATTTATTGCATGCAGCTGAACAAGTGGGAAAGCATACTTTGCAATGTGATTAAGGCATGCTTGGTTAAAGGAACAAAATCTGCCTGATCATGTTAAAGCAAAATTATTAGATGCTCCATTACAGCATGATACTTTGTTTGGTACTAAAGCAGAAGAGGTGTTGAAAAAAATGGAAGATAAAGCAAAATCCATGCAGACAGTCAAGGATTTCTTACAGGTACAGCCACCCAGATTTAGCAGGAACTGGCCTTCTAAAAATTGGTCCTTTCCAGTGTCAGACAGACCACAAAGAGGCAGATACAGGTGTCCCAGAGGCAGATCTCAGCCCCAAGGCTCATACAGGCCTAAACAATGGGGTGCTCCTACCTCCAAAATCGGAGAAGACAAATCACAACCTTACAGGAAACAGTCCCAATGACTTTCCTCTGCGAGATCCAAGCACTTTTCTTTTGGCAGCCCCCTTAGTGGGAAAACTAGCACTTTTTTCATCAAATTGGCAAATGGTTACGCAAGACAAATGGGTCTTGAACATAGTGTCCCAAGGCTACAGGTTCCATTTTCACACCCTGCCAAGATCAAAAGGTATGCCAGACCTGCCACACAATCAGTGGGCAGAGGCACAAAAATAAATTACAGTCCTCAAGGACATGAGGGCCATTAACAAGTACCACAACAAGAGCAGGGGCAAGGATTTTACTCCAGACTTTTCCTAGTGCCCTGAAAGGACAAAACCTGGAGACCAATACTGGACCTGTCTGTACTAAATACATTTCTGGAAGTTCCAAAATTCAAGATGTTGACTCTACAGCAGCTACGGTCCATGCTGGGCAAGAAGGCTTGGCTCGTAACTTTGGACCTAAAAGAGGCATGCCTGCATGTCCCAATCAGACAATCTTGCAGAACATACCTCAGATTCATAGCTGGATCAATGCACTACCAATACTCTGCACTGCCCTTTGGCTTATCTGCTGTACCCAAGGTCTTCACAAAATGCCTGGCACCAGTAATTGGGTTTTGCAGACAAAGAGGAATTCAAATGTATCCCTACTTGGACGACTGCTTAATTCAAGCAGAGAACAAATACATTCTTCTAAAGCATCTGGCGTTTGTAAAAAGATTACTAATTTGCCTAGGGTACACAGTAAACGAAAAGAAATCAAAACTAGTGCCCTCTCAAGAGATAATACTCCTGGGTGCAAGCTTAAATACAACTGCCCAAATGGCCTATCTCACACCAGACAAACAAAAACAACTAAATTCTTACTTCAAGAAATTGGCAACAGACCCACTTATCTGCAAGGAAAATCCTGCAGGCCTTGGGTTTCATGGCATCCTGCATTCTGCTAATTCCATATGCCAGACTGCATATGAGGAAACTACAATGGTATCTAAAAAGTGTTTGGACTCAGCATTGCCACAGCCTGGAGACTAATTACACTCATTCCCTGCCTGCAACAGGAGTTTTGATGGTGGGCAGAGGCCTGTCACCACAACAAGGGTCTGCCATTCAGTTTACCCACAGCCAGACTGACACTGACAACGGGTGCATCGGATTATGCCTGGGGGGCCCATATGGCAGGAAAGTGTATTCAGGGCACATGGCCTGCAAACCAGATGCATCTTCCCATCAAAAAGGGATGCTAGCTGTTCAAAATGCCCTGACAGCTTTCAAGGATCTACTTCATCCAGGACAGCTACTGATAAAGACAGACAATACTACGGTTATGTGGTACATAAGCAAGGAGGGAGGTACACATCCCTACCCCCTCTGCAGACAAGCAATGACCTTATGGGACACAGCATTGACTTATCAAGTTCACCTGCAAGCACAATTCCTGCCAGGAAAAACAAATACTCTGGCAGATGAACTAAGCAGAAACTTCATGGATCCCCACATATGGAAACTGGATCCACAAGTCTTCAGCATGATAACAAGGAAATGGGGATTCCCAGACATAGATCTGTTTGCCTCCCCTCACATCTGCCAATTGCAGAGATTTTGCACAAGGATTTTTCACAAGCAAGCATGGAGAGTGTGGATGCCCTATCCTTCAGCTGGAAAAATCTAACAGTATATTTCTTTCCTCCACTGCCTCTCCTTCCCAGGGTACTCCTAAAGGTCAGACAAGAGAAGCCAACAATGATACTGATTGCACCAGACTGGCCACGCCAGCACTGGTACCCAATCCTAAAGAGCTTGTCTCAAGGTCCAGCATGGATATTGCCTCAAACTTCTCACTTGCTGACCCAACAAAACAATCGGACTCTGCACAGCCAACTCAGGATCTTAAATCTGGCAGCATGGCGAATAATGTAGCCATTCAGAACACTCTTCTTTCAAAAGCAGTTATGGATGTTATCTTGGAGGCCAGGAGGCCCAGTACCAGAAAATCTTATGCAGAAGGCCCAGTACCAGAAAATCTTATACAGAAAAATGGAAGAGATTCTGTGCTTGGAACCAGGAATAAGGCATTGACACGTGTGTACCAAATATCCCTCAGATTTTACAGTACCTAACAGATACTGAACAAAGGCCTTTCTTTCTCATCAATTAAGATTCATGCCTCTGCCATTTCAGCCCATTACAATATGGAACCACCTATCTTTTTTCATCCTTTAATAAGGCAGTACCTCAGCGGGGCCAAAAACATTAGGCCTCCAAGGAGAGCACCAATTCCGGCATGGGACCTCATTATTTTTTGGAAAAACTCGCACTGCCTCCTTTCGAGCCAGCCTCAACAGCGGATATAAAATTCTTATCGTGGAAAACAGCTCTGCTCCTAGCAATAACCTCTGCAAGACGAGTCTCGGAGTTACAAGCACTCATGGCTGTGGAACCTTTTATCATTTTTCATCCAGACAGGGTTTCTCTGAGGACATACCCAACATTTATGCCTAAGGTGGTGTCCATTGTGGCCCTCAACCAAACCATTCACATGCCTACCTTTTATCCAAATCCACAGAACAAGGGTGAGAAAATTCTGCATTCTTTGGACATGCACAGGCAGTTACACTTCTACTTGGACAGAACTAAAGCTTTCAGAAAGACTGAGCAACTTTTAGTGTCATATGCTGCAGGATCACAAGGAAAGGCTATCTCAAAACAGACTATTTCTAAATGGATAGGCCATTGCATCCGTTTCTGCTATTTTCAGCATGGAAAATCAGTGCCTAAGGGCATTAGGCCTCATTCTACCAGAGCAGAAGCCACTTCAGCAGCCGTCCTCAGAGGAGTACCAACCAAAGACATCTTAGAGGCTGCAACATGGAGTTCAGTGCACACTTTCCCAAAGCACTACCACTTACCTCTTTACTCTAAATCCAGAGCAGGCTTTGCCACTGCAGTTCTGCAAGGCCTCATAGCCTCTCCTAATCCTATTTAGCGCAGCCACCCATCCTCAGCTTTGAGATTCAACCCAAGGGTAATGACTGCAACAGTGAAACATGATGAACATAGTACAGTTGTGTACCTACCATAAATGTAGATGTTCGAGTATATTCACTGTTGCAGTCCAGGTTACCCACCCACCATCCCCCTTTTTTTTGCTGGGACTTATCTGTACTTCTCTATCCTATACAACGTATGTGGTGTATTTGCTTGTAGATGAAGGAAATGTTATATTTGTGCATGCATATTTATTGGCATATTTTTTCAGCCTACCAATTTGGGGGCACCTGACATCTGGGGCAAGAAAAACTGAAGAAAATGGTGTCGGCTGCATCTTTTATACCCTTGGCGCACTGACGTCAGGGAAGAGGCGACCGCAACCGACGCCGGACCTAGACTTTGGAATTCTGGCCGACTGAGGGTAGCCTGCCAGCAGGATAACCCAAGAGTAATGACTGCAACAGTGAATACACTCTAACATCTACATTTATGGTAGGTACACAACTGTACATTCTCTGCACTTCCCTTTGGCTTATCTACTGCGCCCAGGTTATTCACAAAATACCTAGCTCCAGCCATTGCATATTGCAGGCAGAGAAAAATTCAAATTTACCCATACTTGGATGATTGTCTGATTCGGACAGTCAGGAATTGCTACTCCAGCACCTGACATTTGTAAAGAGACTTCTAACTTCACTGGGGTACACCATCAACGAAAAGAAATCACATCTGGTACCCAGCCAACAGATTGTATTCCTGGGAGCAAGCATGAACACAACTTCCCAGATGGCATTCCTCACTCCAGAAAAACAAATTTATTTGACAAACTACTTCAATCTACACCAAAACCCAACTATCTGCAAGAAAAATACTGCAAGCCCTAGGGTTCATGGCCTACTGTATTCTGCTAATTCCATATGCAAGACTGCATATGAAGAAACTTCAGTGGTACCTAAAAAGTCTCTGATGTCAACATTCTCAGGACCTGGAAACAATGATTCCTATCATTCCTTGCCTAAGGGCAGAGGCCTGCTACCACAACAAAGACTCCCTTTCACTCAACCCCCTGCCACCCAAACACTAACAGACACATCAGACTATGCATGAGGGACTCACATGGCAGGACAATGCATTCAAGGCAAATGGAGCCCAATGCAAATGCACCTGCATATCAATCAAAAAGAAATGTTAGCTGTACAGAATGCTCTGACAGTCTTCAAATACCATATTCTTCCAGGGCAACTATTGATAGACAGACAACATCACTGTTTTGTGGTACATAAACTAGCAGTGGGGAACCCATTCCTACCCACTCTGAAGGTTAGTCATGGCTCTGTTGAACACAGCCTTGAGCAATTAAGTGCACCTGCAAGCTGAATTCCTGCCAGGCAAACTCAATTCACTGGCAGACGACTTAAGCAGAAATCTAATGGACCCACATGAGTGGATACTGGAACCCAAATCATTCAAGCTTCTGATCCACGGGTGGGGGGCACCAGAGGTGGACCTCTTTGCTTCCCCTCAGAACTATCAATTGAGCAAATATTGCACCAGAACTCCCCACAGCCAAGCATGGAAAGTGGATGCCCTGTCTCAATCTATGCCTTTCTTCCTCTGCCCCTCCTCTCGAATGTTCTACTAAAGATCAAACAGGACAAGCCAAGGACTCCTGATTGCACCAGACTGTCCATACCAGCACTGGTACCCACTTTTGTGCAGTCTGACAGTACTGCCACCATGGAACCTGCCTCAGACCCCCTCCCTGCTGTCCCAGCAGAAGGGCCAGATTTTGCATCCTCAGCTACAAATCCTGAATCTAGCAGCCTGGCTCATCCCCTGAACTCATCACCAGCAGCCCTCAGTAAACAGGTGCTGGATGTCATCCTTGAGGCAAGGAGGCCTAGTACTAGAAAATCCTATTCAGAAAAGTGAAAAAGATACTGTTCTTGGAGCCAGTCTCAAGGAATGGACACAACTGTGCCCAGCTTACCCTCGTATACTAGATTACTTAACAGAAATGTTCCACAAAGGCCTTCAATTAAGATTCATGCATCTGCCATCTCAGCTCATTATAATACTGAGCCCACCCCTCTTCTCTCATCCTCTGGTCAAGCAGTTCTTGAGAGGAGCCAAAAATTTAAGACCCCCCCCCCCCGAGGAGAGCTCCCACTCCAGCCCAGGACTTTAATTTTGTATTGGAAAAACGCTTCCACGCTTTGAACCTGCTGCCTCAGCAGAGTTAAAATTCCTCTCCTGGAAAACAGCTTTATTTCTAGCCATCACTTCAGCAAGAAGTGTCTGAATTGCAGGCCCTTATGGCCGTGTAACCCTTCATTATCTTCCATGTGGACAGTGTTTTCCTCGGGACTTAACCCATCATTTATGCCCAAGGTGGCATCTAGTGTGGTGTTAAACCAATTCATTCATTTGCTAACATTTTTCCCTAATGCTCAGAATAAAGGGGAAAGGATCCTGCACTCCCTGGACATGCACAGGGAGCTTAGGTTCTATCTGGACAGGACTAAACCTTTCAGAAAATCTGACCAGCTGCTAGTCAGCTTTGCTACAGGGGCAGAGGGCATTGCCATTTCAAAAGCAAACCATTTCTAAATGGATAGCACACTGCATCAATTTCTGCTACAAACACCATGGGAAATGCCCTACCAGGGGATTAGAACACATTCCAATAGGGCTGCATCAACCGCTACAGTATTTTTCAGGGGAGTCTCTACCAGGGACATCCTGGAAGCTGCAACCTGGAGCTCTGTACACACCTTCACCAAGCATCACCACTTTATCTATCTTTTCTAAATCCAGAGCTGGATTTGCCACAGCAGGTTTACAGGGCCTGCTTGCCAGCCCTAAAGCTTCTTGACGGCCTCCACCCATCCTCAGCTTTGGGAATCAACCCAAATGCGATGACTGCAACAGTGAAACACGAAGAACATAGTACAGTTGTGTACATTTACCATAAATGTAGATGTTAGTGTATTCACTGTTGCAATCCTGGTTACCCTCCCTCCAGCCCCCTGACTTCTCTATATTTCTACCTGTTCTTTTTTGTTTGGCCATATCTTATAACATTGGTATTTACTTCCTACTGGGGGTGTTCCACACCATATATTTGCTTCCTATTGTGGGGGCTCCTGACATCTGGGGCAAGAAAAACTGATGTAATGGTGTTGGGGTTTTATACCCCTGACGTCATGGAAGAAACGATAGCATCTGACGCAGAAATCCCAAGACTCTGGTATTCATGCCGATTGAGGGCTACCTGCAGGCGGATAACCCAAATGTGATGACTGCAACAGTGAATACACTCAACATCTACATTTATGGTAAGTGTACACAACTGTAATTTCCTGCAAACCCTGGGATACATGGCATCTTGCATCCTTCTAATTCCTCTGGCCATGCTTCACATGAAAACTTTAGTGGTATTTAAAGAACCTTTGGTGCCAGCACTCAGTCCCTAGAGACCTCTCTCCCTCTGATCCCATGTATAAGGGCAGAGTTTCTCTGGTGGGCAGAGGCCTCTGCCAGGAACAAGGGTCTTCCCTTCATCCTCAGCCCTTCCGGCCAGACCATCTCCACCGATGCTTCAGACTTTGCTTGGGACACTCACCTAGCAGACAGGTGCACCCAAGGTCTTTGGGATGCCCAGCAACTACACTTGCACATCAATCTGAAAGAAATGATGGCCGTACAAAAGGCTCTGACATCTTTCAAACCCCATCTCAGGCCAGGGGTTCTTATAAAAACAGACACCACAGTAATGTGGTTTATCAACCAACGGGAGGAACCCAATCTTAGTCCCTGTGCAGGTTAGCCATGAGCCTCTGGCTTACAGCCACCTCCATGGGTCTACACCTAATTGCCCAGTACCTACCAAGGGTCAGCAACACCCTGCAGACCTCTTAAGCTGAAACTTACCAGACCCCCACGAATGGCAGCTCCACAGGGAAATATTTCTGTAGATCGGTGGGGGACTCCGGAAGTGGATCTCTTTGCTTTGCACCTCAACCACCAGCTACAGAAGTTCTGTACCAGGGAGTATCACCTGCTAGCTTGGAAGGTGGATGCCTTGACCTTCTCTTGGAACTCCCTCTTTGTGTATGCATTCCATCTTCTGCCCCTTATTCCGGAGGTGCTGATTAAAATAAGGGAGGAGAGACCAAAGGCCATCCTCACTGCTCCAGATTGGCCCAGATAGTATTGGGACCCCTTACTGCACAGCCTGACCTTTCAGCCCCCCAAGCAGCTTCCCCTGATCTCAGACCTCTTGACCCAGGTGAGGGAGAAGATACTGCACCCAGACTTAGAATCTCAATCTTTCAGCATGGCTTATACCTTAAAAGCTAACAAGGAGTCCCTGTTAAGCAAACCGGTCCTGGACATCATCAAAGAGGCCAGAAGGCCCAGTACCAGAAAATCATATGCAGGGAAATGGAAAAGATTCTGCTCCTGGAACAAGTCCAAAGGGGCCAGTACCTCCCATCCCTCTTATCTTGGATTACCTAGCCAAGTTGCTCAATAGTGGCCTCTTTCTCCTCTATTAAAATTCATGCCTCAACCATTTCTGCCCATTATGATTCAGACCCACCCCTCTTCTCTCATCGTTTGATTAAGCAATTCCTGATAGGGGCTTCTAATATCAGACCTCCCAGAAGGGATCCCACACCCCCCCCCCAGGACTTGAATTATGTTCTAGAAAACCTAACCTTGCCTACTTTCGAACCTGCTGCTTCTACAGAATTGAAATACCTCAACTGGAAGACTGCCTTTCTACTAGCTATCACCTCAGCCAGAAGGGTATCAGAACTTCAGGCTCTCATGGCTGTTGAGCCCTTCATCATTTTCCATGAAGACAAGGTCTCCCTGAGGACTAACCCCTCCTTTATGCCCATGGTGGTGTCTGATGTGCTCAACCAGGCCATACACCTACCCACCTTTTTTTCCAACCCCCAAAACAAGGGGGGAAAGAATTCTACACTCGCTAGATATGCACAGCCAACTCGGATACTATCTGGACTGTATTAAACTATTCAGAAAAACAGACCAACTACTGGTCAGCTTTGTCCCTGAGGCAGAAGCTCATTTCCAAATGGATATTACGCTGTATCCATTTCTGCTACAGACTACATGAGAACCCCTCCAAGTCTGTCCATACCCATTCCACTAGGGCAGTCTCCACTTCCACAGCAGTCCTCAGAGTACCACCCACCAAGGACATCTTGGAAGCTGCCACCTGGACCTCTGTCCATATTTTTACAAAGCATTACCACCTACCTATTTTTTCTAAGTCTAGGGCAGGGTTTGCCTCTGCAGTTCTGCAAGGCCTGCTGACCCATAACTAGGACTCTCTGCTATCCTTCCACCCCTCTCCTCAGCTTTGGGAATCCTCCCACAGGTGATGACTGCAACAGTGAAACATGAAGAACATAGTACTGTTGTGTACATTTACCATAAATGTAGATGTTAGAGTGTATTCACTGTTGCAGTCCTGATTTTCCATCCCCTTCATCCCCCATATAGCATCTTCCCTAGCTTTTAGCCACCAGGAACACTTTTCCTTATTTTCTTGTGCTTCTGATGGGTTAGGGCAAGAAAAACTGATGTAATGACGTTGGCTGCCTTGCTTTATAGCACTGACGACCTGATTTCAGACTACAGGCAACTGCAGCTGACGCAAAAAAAAATTGACTCTGATATTTAGGCTGGCCGAGGGCTACCACAGCAGGGATAACCCTACAGGTGATTACTGGAACAGTGAATACACTCGGCAACATCTACATTTATGGTAAGTGTACACAACTGTACTTTCTGCCAGTAGGGGTGAGACTATAAGTTCTGCATGTAAGCAGGACCCAACTAAACTATAGGAAAAAAAAAACTGAGAAGTTCACATCCAGGAGTTTCATTAAGCGCTTTCATCCCAATACAATGTGAAGACCACCTCAGACAATTAAATTGACTGTAAAACTCCTAATTTTAACATCTTCACAAGAAATCATTTGACCAAAGACATCCAGTGAAAATAAAATGCTAGTACATGAATGTTTGTAAATTCTACTAAATTAGTTGTTGATTTCATTTAAAAACAACTGATCAAAAAATAACTACTGTAAAATGATCCAGATGTATATTGCACCAAAAATCTGCATGTGACACTGTTTTAAAAAGTGAATATAAAACTGTTTTACGATATACGAAGCAGAGTATACAAACTAAAAACAGTCGCTGTTAAATCTCCAGTTTTTTAATTTCTCCATACCTATATAATATCTGTACCATCGAACTGTACTCGTTCAAATATGTATGTACACATGTAACACTTCTCATCATAAAAATATACCAAAGTATTTATCAGACTCTCTCAGTTATAGCTAATCAATTCAGCTCAAGTTAAACTAAGTGGACACATGAACCCTAATCCAGGCCTTCCCGTCACCCATGTACCCCTCTCTCCTAACATCACTAATCCCCAACGTAGGTTCATATTTAGAATGAGGAAATCTGTATTACTAAGAATCATACTCTGCAAAATCTCAGTTTCATGCAACCCTTACCTAGTATTCTCCAGACATTGTTATACTGACAGAAACTTGGCTAAAACCACACACAAAAGATACTGAGATACAGACCCCTGGGTATAACATCTACAGGCTTGACAGGATTTGCAAATGGGGTTGGTGGCATAGCCATAATATACAAAGATAACCTCAAGCTAGAACGTCTAATTTAACTATCCAGACCCAAAAATGTTGAAATCCTTGCCACTCACCTTCAAATCAACTCCAACTAAAGCATTTTCATAGCAATTTATAATACTCTTACAACAACCCATCCTCCACTGAAGACTACCTTTGCTTGGCTGCCTCAACATAGTCAGGAAACCGTAATTATGGGGGCTTTGACCTAGACTGGTCCTCCACCTCCAGTTATCCAACCAATTAACCTCCACAGCTTCCACCAAGTGGTGCAATCTCCTACCAGGGTCAACAAGCACAGTAAAAAGCAATCTATACTGGACCCTAACAAATAAATGTTCCTTTTGTTACCAAGTGGTTGTCTCCCTGACATCCTATGCACTCACAGACCCACCTACCTAATTAGACAGTCTATCAATCTACCTAAAAACACAGCTTATAAATACATAACGTAACAAAAGAAATTCATCACCAGAAATCTTTGACCATTCTGCACAAATGTGACCGGTCCCCAGAGACCAGGAAGCTCCTTAAACTAAGGGGTAAAACCAGGTGCTACTACCTTAATATAAAAATGAAACAACTCTGCTCTGCTATAGTCAATTGTGTAACCTAGCCCAAAAAAAAAGAGAGTACTACACAACTATGCAAAAAGCGCCAGAACAACCCCCAGAAATTTTAGCAAGCCATCAAAAGTCTGCTAAAACCAGGTCAGACCACAACTCCAGACCCAACCACTACTCTAACCCCCACTGTTAGTACCACCTCCCAATTTAACTCTTACTTCATCAGTTCTGTCCTACATCTGATGCATAGTAATAGTAACACCCCTCTATCCTTGCCTACTCAGACTATAGACTGCCTTAGCTCCTTCTCCAATTAAACCTATCCAAAGTAGCACCATTAAGAAGCTGCAGTCTAGACTAAAGCCCTCCTCAAACTCCGCAGACCAACTTCCCAATGAATTGCTCAAAATAGCAGCAGATGTCATCTGTTTCCCCAAGGTCTGCCCTAATCAACTGATCCATTACTGAACAATACATACCAAAACTATGGAAATTCTCTTTACATCATCCCTCTACATAAAGGGTGGCACATCAACAGAGCTCAATAACTATAGGCCAGTAGCCATTCTCTCACCCTATGCAAAGTTTATGGAAAATTCCATACTTACTCAACTACTCCAATATCTGCTAAACAGCAACCTTCTATCTCCATCTCAGCATGGTTTTAGGCACACACAATGTACTATCACTGCTCTTGTCAGTTTTATCAATTCTGTCAACCAACTTGGAAGTACTGGCCTCCATCTTCCTTGACATGTCAAAAGCTTTTGATACAGTTTCACATCAGAAACATGTTCTTCGTGTTTCAATGTTGTCCTCACATATGGGGGTTATCTGTCTCCCCGTAGCCCTCAGTCGGCCCGAATACCAGAGTCCTTGGTATATGAAGTCGGCTGATGCCAGTTGTAAAACTGATGTCAGTATGTCTGGTATAAAGGGAGGCAGCCGACGCCATTTCCACAGTCTTTCTTACCACGGAGCCCGAAGCAGATGCAATTCGCACTAGTGCCGGTTGGCCGTTTACCTTCATCTCATTTTCTGACTACCAAGTTGAAGACTCCTTTAGATAAGTACCCCGTTGACTATCCTCTTTTCTTGCTTTAACGAATGTCAGATAAAGTTAATAACTGTCTTGCTTGTGGAAAACAGATTCTGCACCGTGATTTCCATTCCTATTGTATAACTTGTTTGGGCCTTGAGCACGACGTCCCTAACTGTGATCTCTGTGCTTCCTTTAACCCACGTACCATACGCTGTAGAGCTAAGATTTTGTATAAGTGTTTCTGAGTCTGGCCTATGTTCATCGGTATGGCATCTTTTGGTCTCACTACTTTGGATCTTCCTAGGAAACGCAAAGACAAGGACAGTGACAGGCCTAGGGTTAAATCTACTGACGACACAACGGCGAAATTGGTCATCAGCACAGCAGTAGTCAGTGAGCACCCCCTGCAGTCTGCAGATTTTCAGCCGCAAGCCTCTGCTGAGACCTTTACAGAGTCCTCCATGCCGCAGGCAGCTATTTCATCTTCAGACCCTCTGCTTGTCACCGCCTCAGATGAGTCCAGAGCCGCTTTGCAGGCACCAGCTTCTGACACCTCTTCTTTTCGACATGAGACCAGAACCAGACTTGACTACCTTAGCGCAGACTTCTGCAGTTGCTAGGCCTTCCCGAGTCCCTCCGGATTGCTAGTAAACCTTCCAACCGCAAACCTACTCACAAACAGGTGTTGGCCTCCCCTCCTGTGCCTCAGTCCCAGTTGGTCAATGTGGTTGATGATCTTTCCCTGATCAGGGTCTCTCATCCCCCCCTTCAAAGAGGGCTAGGGAATTATCTCCTGATGTTTTTTCTGTCTCATATTCTGAGATTTCCAGTATGTCTGCTGGTGAAGAAGGAAAGTCTCAATTTTTTTCTGCCTTTGAGGATTCTGATGCTGAGGACGCTATCCCTTCTGCCTCCCCTCCAGAAGATTATTCCTTTGGGGATACTTTGAATTCTCTTAGGGAGCATTTTAAATGGGAATGTCAGGATTTTCCACAGTCTAAGAAAAGAATCAGGGAATTTTTAGAATTGCCACAGCATAAGCCTCTGGCTATACCTTCAGTTTTGGAAGTTGTGGATGATGTTTTCATGGAAAATTCTTTTAACTCCTAATTTTATTCCTCCTGCCCCAGAAAATCGGATAGATATTACAGGGTTCCTGAATCTCCTTAATCCTTTTTCATAAACCTTACTGCTGATCCAGAAATTATTTCTCAAGGCCCCAAGGGTGTTAAGGCTACTATTACTAGAAACCCCGTGCCTTCCGATAAGGAATCTAGGGTCTTGGACAGGTGGGGTAAAAAAAAGTCTATACTTCAACTCTTGCCATTAGATCCGTGAATTGTCTTTTTCACATGCTTAAGTATCAGCAGCATACATTGGGAGGCTATTAAGAGATATTCCTTCCATGACTGAAAACAAAGACTTACTGATTTCTGACACTAGTTAATAAGCATTCACTTCATTGTGGTTTTGACACTTTGGAGGCTTCCTGCAGATAAGCAGCCTCTGCTTCCGTGTTTGGAAGGCATGCTTGGCTCAGGGAGCAGCCTCTTTCTGAACCAGTTAAGTCTAAATTGTTGAATGTTCCTTTGCACAAGAACAATCTTTTTGGTGGTAATGCTGAGGAGGTACTGAAAAAGGAGGATAAGGCAAAAAAAATCTGTGCAAGCTGTAAAAGATTTCCTTCAGGTTCAGCTTCCTCAGTTTAGTACGCATTATCCTTCCAAGAATTGGTCTTTCCCTGATCCTGTCAAGCAGGGTCGCTCTAGGCCTAGGGGTGTCAGATCTTCCAGAGGACAGGCTTCTGCCCCTCAAGGGGCTAAACAGTGGCATTCTGCTAAATCAGGGAGTTCTGAGCCAGCTTCTCAAAGCAATTATTCTCAATGACTCCGGCCTTCTTGTGTCTACCTCTGCAGACCCAGGGTTTCCTTTGGGGGGAAGGCTAGCCAGGTTCACAGAGGTATGGTCTTCCATCACAGATGACAAATGGGTGCTCAGTATAGTAAACCAAGGTTACAAGTTTTACTTTCACACCTTCCCTGTTTTAGAAGGGTACCCAGACATACCAAAACTCTCAAGGCAGAGGTAGAAACTCAAATTCCTTCTCTACTGACTCTGGTGGCCATAGAGCCAGTTCCTGCAAATCAGGCAGGCCTAGATTTTTATTCAAGGCTTTTTCTGGTACCCAAGAAAGGGGGCACCTGGCATCCTATTCTGGATCTGTCTGTTCCAAACACTTTTCTGGTGATTCCCAAATTCAAAATGCTCACCCTTCAACAATTACTACCAGTGCTGGGCAAGGATTCATGGCTGTTAACTTTGGATCTGAAGGAAGCTTATCTGCACATCCCAATAAGGGAAAGTTGCAGGCATTTCCTTCACTTCAGGGCTGGGGAGCAACACTTTCATTTCTCTGCATTGTCCTTTGGCTTATCTACAGCTCCCAGAGATTTTACGAAGTGCCTGGCTCCAGCCATTGCTTTTTGCAGGCAGAGAAACATTCAAATTTATCCTTACCTGGACGACGGTCTCATTCAAGCAAACTCCCCCAGAACAATTAGAAAAGGATTTAGATTTCATGAAGAACACTCACCGCTTTGGGTTACACAAGAAGTCAAAGTTGGTTCCTTCGAGGGAGATTGTTTTCCTGGGAGCGAGTCTGAATAGAGCCACCAAGATGGTAGTCCTCCCTCAACAGAAGGAAGAAGATCTTTCCGCTTACTTCATGAACTTGGCAAACGTGACTCAGCTCTCTTCAAGGCAATTCCTGCAAGCACTGGGGTTCATGGCTTCATGTATTTTGATGATCCCATATGCAAGGCTGCATATGAGGAAACTTCAGTGGTACCTTAAGAACCTTTAGTGTCGACACACATAGGACTTGGACTTGATTCTTCCCATGATTCCCTGTCTACAAATGGAGTTCCTGTGGTCGGCGACAGCCTGTTCTCAGAACAAGGGTCTGCCTTTCTGCCCACCACCTGACAGCCAGACTCACCACAGACGCCTCGGATGTTGCATGGGGGGGCTCATCTGGAGGGCATACAGGGAAATTGGAGCACCCAGAAGGTTCATCTGCACATAAACTTAAAAGAATTTATGGCAATGCAGCAGGCCTTGCTGGCTTTCAAGGACCTACTCTACCCTGGGACTCTGCTAATCAAGACAGACAATACCACCATTGTGGTACATCAACAAGCAAGGGAGGACTCTCTCTTACCCCTTGTGCAGACAAAGCATGAGACTATGGTCTATAGAAGCATCCATGGGCTTGCATCTAATAGCCCAGTATCTTCCAGGGAGGCTATACTCCTTTGTGGATCATTTGAGCAAACATGTTCTAGATCCTGAAGAGTGGCAACTGAACAGAAACATTTTCCATCGCATCACTCATCATTGGGGCACCCCACAAGTGGATCTTTTCTCCTCTCACACCAATCATCTCCTTCCAACCTTCTGCACCAGGGAGTTTCACAACAAAGCTTTGAGGGCGGATGCATTGTCCTTCCCATGGACACCTCTCAGTTTATTCACAGTCTTTCCCAGGCTCAGCCTTGGCATCATCCCCTGGTACCAGATCTGTTGGTTCAGGGAGGGGGAAAGTTCTTTCATCCTCATCTTCAAACTCTGCATTTAACTGCCTGGCTAATACCTTAAATCTTTCCCAACAGGTGGTTGAAGTTCTTCATGAGGCCAGGAGGCCTAGCACAAGAAAATCCTATGCAGATAAATTAGAGATTTTGTTCTTGGATGCTAGCTAAAGGAGAAGACTCTTCTCATCCTTCTCTTTTACTCATTCTTGACTACCTAGCAGGATTGCTTAATGGTGGACTTTCTTTTTCTTCAATCAAAATTCATGCTTTAGCTATTTTGGCTCATTGTTCTTTTGAGCAACCCATTTTTTTCTCACCCCTTGATGAAACAGTTCCTGAGGGGAGCTAGTAATCTTAGACCTCCCAGAAGAGCTCCTACTCCTGCTTGGGATCTTAATTTTGTCCTGGAAATACTTACTCTGCCTCCCTTTGAACCAACTGCCTCTGCAGATTTGAAGTTTCTATCTTGAAAGACTGCTTTTCTTTTAGCTATTACTTCAGCTAGATGGGTATCTGAGCTGCAAGCCTTAATGGCAGTAGAACTTTTCATTATTTTTCACTCAGATCGGGTTTCTCTGAGAACCAGTCCCTCCTTTATGCCTAAGGTAGTTTCCAGTTTAACCCTTAACCAGTCTATTCACCTGCCTACATTTTTTCAACAATCCCCAAAATAAAGGGGAAAGGATTCTGCACTCTTGATGTGCATAGACAGCTGAGATTTTACTTGCATGACTAAATCCTTTTGAAAATCTGAACAGCTATTGGTTTTGCTCCTGGGGCTCAGGGTAAAGCTGTTTCAAAACAAACCATCTCCAAATGGATTGTTCATTGTATTCACCTTTGTTACTTGCAGCATGGTAAGGTTCCCCCTCAGTGTATTAGGACCCATTCTACTAGAGCAGCCTCTACCTCTGCAGCCTTTCTGAGAGGTGTGCCTACTAAGGACATTCTAGAAGCAGCTACTTGGTCTTCTGTCCATACTTTCACAAAGCATTACAGTCTGCTGTTGTTTTCTAAATCCAGGGCTGGTTTTGCCTCTGCAGTTTTGCAGGGCCTCCTTACCAACCCTTACTCTGTGATCCTTCCTCCCCCCTTTGTCTTCTTACTGGGCTTTGGGAGTCAACCCATATGTGAGGACTTCAACAGTGAAACACGAAGAACATAGGACAGTTGTGTACACTTACCATAAATGTAGATGTTTGAGTGTATTCATTGTTGCCGTCCTGGTTTCCCACCCTCCATTCACCCTTTTTTTTCCTAAGGCACAGACTATGGATTTTTATTTTTTGTGTGACGTGTCCAGGGTGCTACCATTCCTGGATTAGCCTTCTTTTAGGGGCTCCTGACAGTTAAGACAAGAAAAACTGAGGAAATGGTGTTGGCTGCTTCCATTTATACCTGACGTACTGACATCAGTTGTACAACCGGCATCAGCCAATGTCATATACCAAGGACTCTGGTATTCGGGCCGACTTAGGGCTACCGGGAGCCAGATAACCCCATATGTGAGGATTGCAACAGTGAATACACTCGAACATTTACATTTATGTAAGTGTACACAACTGTACTTTCTGAACAAGTTAGCCACTTTAAATGTGTCCCAATCCACACTCTGTTGGTTTCTAAGTTGTTTATCCAATCAGCAGGCTGTAAAATGCTGCGCCACTCAAAACGCTGCCTTAATACAATATGCAAACAACTCCACCCTTATTTGCTCAGCTCCCTCTATACCTGCACTTCTACAATCAACTCAGTGTGCCTTCAGTGGCATTGAAAACTGTCTTTCCGACTCATAACATTTTATTCTCAATCCCAGTAAAACCAACCTCATGCTGTTCACCAGTAACAAACTACAAGACCACCTTCCCCCTTCACTATCTCCTCCTCCAGTAATACTATAATAGAACCAGTGGAACAGACCAAGCTCCTAGGGGTGACCATAGACAACCTTAGATTTGACTAGCACCTTGCAACAACTGTCAAAAAGGTGTACATCAAGCTAGGGCTCCCTCTATAGAATCAAGCCCTGCCTAACTGACTCCACCATAAATGCCTTATCCAGAGCACACCTTCTTTCCAGTCTATTGTGCGCTTCCCCAGTTTTCACTAACCTATTTAAACAAGTTTGAGTCCTGTTATAATAAAATAGCAAGATTTGCCTCTAACAATCCATAGAGATCCTAGCATTGAACCGCTCTTCACCTACTAAAATGGTTTGATCTTCCCAATCTACTAACCTTTAACCAATTAAATTTTACACATAACCATCTCCAGTAACCAAATCCAGTAAATGCATCCAGCTATGGAGGTTCCTTGTTCTCAAGCCAAGTATCTAAATTACGGAATTCCTTACCAAAAGCAATACTAAATACTTCCAGCACTTCAAAATTCAAACTACTACTAAAGGAACACCTAACCAACAATTGGCTTTGCTCCTGTACCAAACCAGGTTGACATGTCTCTCTCTACTAATAACACTTTCCTACTTTGACTGTATCTAACTCTCTTCATTTTCACCCCTATACTTTTTTCCTGATCCACCTTCAATCCATCTCTTCTCTTCTGGGTGATTCATATCATTTAACTATTTACTATAGTTCATGTTACTATTTCTTTTTCATGTTTTATTAATGTCATCTTTTATACTTGAATATCATCTCTTGTACTTGAATTGTGTTCTATGTATTGCGTATTCTGAGTTTTACATTACGTATTATGTCATCTGTTATAACCTTCTTTTTCGCATATTTTTTTGTTAAAAATGTTTTTATTTTTTATGTTTAACTTTATTTCATTTCTGTAAATTTTGATGTTCGTCTTTCACTGTTGCAGTCATTATATTTGGGTAATCTGTTGGCAGGTTGCCCTCAGTTGGTCTGACTAACAAAGTCTTCGGTCCTGAGTTGGTTGCTATCCCTTCTTCCATGACGTCAGGTCGTCAGGGGGTATAAAACATGCAGCAGACGCCATTACATCAGTCTTTCTTGCCGCGTGGTGCCCAAAACAGAAGCAGTTCGCAAGTGCTGGATGGCCAACTCCTGAAATTTTCGTTTTCAAGTTTCAGAACCGAAGTCTTCAACTTAAAGCTAAGTACCCCATTGGGGAAACTTTCTCTTGCTCCTTACCGATGTCAATAAAAGTTAATAATTGTATTACTTGGAAGCAAATACCTCATAAGGATTTTCATTTGTACTGTATTCCTTGCCTAGGCCCTGACCACGACATACCTTGCTGTCGGTTTTGTGCTTTATTTAATCAGCGCGCTATCTGTCATCGGTACATTTTTGCTTTGAAATATTTCGATTCTCGGTTCAATTACCCAGAAAGGACATCGGTTAGCCATCGGACTACCGGAATACCTAAAAAATGCAAATAAAAAGACCGAGACAGGCCTTTGAGGTCCAAAACTTCCGACGATGCTTCTCCTAAGCCAGTCGCCAGTTCGCCGGTACTCAGTGAGGTGCTTTCGCAGCCCCTGATACCTGCTACTTCTGATTCGCAGGCCTCTACTGAGACCCATTCGACCATTTGAAGTCCGGTATGCCGCGAGATGCTTTACACATGGAACCAGCGGTTGTCTCTACCTTGGATGGGTCCGGAGCCGCTGAGCAGGCACCGGTTTCTGAGGGTGTATTCAGGCCTACAGACTTGCATATTAAACCAACTCCAACTTCAGTGCTAAGGCCTAAATCTCGATCTATGTCTAAAAAACCGATGCCTAGGCAACATGTTCAGGCCCCTATGCCTAAAAAACAAGTGATCAAAATGGCTGAAGATTTAATTACTCTAATCAGGGGTAGTCAATCCCCCCCCCCCCCCCCCCAAGAGGCCTAGGATTGAATTTGACTATGAATCTTCTGAACAGGACTCTGTTTCTTCTGACTCTTCTAATGATCTGGATTTGTCCATACCTGCTTATGAGGACTCTGATGCAGAGGATTCTATTCCCTCTGCTTCTCCAACTGAGGATTTATCTTTTCGGGAAACTTTACATACCTTAAGGGAGCATTTCCACTGGGAAAGTCAGGATTTCTGTTGATCCAAAAAGAGGCTTAGGGATTTCCTCCTTCCTCAGCATAGGCCTTTGGCTATACCTCCTGTACTAGATATTGTTGGTGTGTTTACGGGGCTTATCTGGCAAGGAAGTGCATTCAGGGCAAATGGAGACCAAATCAAATGCACCTTCATATCAATCAAAAAAAAAAATGCTAGCTGCACTGACAGCCTTCAAGGACCACCTTCATCCAGGACAGTTACTGATAAAGAAGGACAACACCACTGTTATGTGGTACATAAGCAGGGGGGTACACATTCCTACCCCCTCTGCAGACTAGCCAAGGCTTTGTGGAACACAGCCTTGAGCTACCAAGTACAACTACAAGCTCAATTTCTGCTAGGAAAGCAGAATTTTCTGGCAGACAAATTAAGCAGAAATCTCATGGACCCTCACAAATGGAAACTGGAACCACGGATTTTCAGTATGTTGACATACAAATGGGGGAGCCCAGATATAGATCTTTTTGCCTCACCCCAGAACAACCCCAGAACTACCAGTTGGACAACATTTGCACAAAAACTCATCACAAAAAAGCCTGGGAATTGGATGCTCTGTCCTGTTCTTCAGCTGGAACAACCTATCAGTCTATGACTTCCCCCTCTGCCTTTGCTCTCCAAAGTTCTACTAAAAGTAAAACAGGACAAACCAAAAATTATTTTGATTGCTCCAGACTGGCCTCCCCAACACTGGTACCCACTCCTACGTAGTGTCACACATTTCTCCATGGCACCTGCCTCAGACACCTTCCTTACTGTCTCAGCAGGAGAACCAAATTCTGCACCATCAGCTCCAAACATTGAACCTTGCAGCTTGGCTAATCACTTAAATTCACCCTTAGCATCCCTCAGCAAACCTGTGATGGATATCATTTTGGAGGCGAGAAGACCTAGTGCTACAAAATCTTATGCTGACAAATGGAAAAGATTCTGTGCCTGGAATCAATCTCAAGGGATGAGCACAGCAGTGCTCAATTTACCTCAGATTTTGCAATACTTAACTGAGATGCTTCATAAGGGCCTGTCTTTTTCTTCCGTAAAAATCCATGCCTCAGCCATTTCAGCTCATTACAACACAGACCCTCTCCCTTCTCTCATCCTCTTCTAAAGCGGTATCTCAGAGGGGCCAAAAACTTGAGACTACCCAGGAAAACTCCGACCCCTGCCTGGAAACCTTAACTTTGTATTGGAAAAACTCACTCTACCTCCTTTTGAGCCAGCTGCAACTGCAGGCTTAAAATTTCTTTCCTGGAAAACAGCCTTCCTTTTAGCAGTCACTTCAGCTAGAAGGATATCTGAATTACAGGCCCTTATGGCAGTGGAGCTTTTCATCATCTTTCATGCGGACAGGGTGTCACACAGGACCAGTCCATCATTCATGCCCAAGGTGATATCCAGTGTGGCTCTTAATCAGTCCATTCATTTGCCAACTTTCTTTCCCAATCCACAGAACAAGGGAGACCGGATTCGGCATTCATTAGATGTACACAGACAACATAGATTCTACTTGGGCAGGACTAAATCTCAAAGAAAATCTGAACAACTGCTGGTAGCATTTGCTGCAGGAGCAGAGGGGAAGACTATTTCAAAGCAAACCATTTCTAAATGGATAAGCCATTGTATTCATTTCTGTTATAAGCACCATGGAAAACCTATCCCCCAGGGGATCAGATCTCATTCCACCATGGCTGCATCTATGTACTTCAGCAGCCTTTCTCAGAGGTGTTCCTACCAGGGATATTCTAGAAGCTGCTACGTGGAGTTCAGTTCATACTTTCACCAAGCATTAACACTTACCAATTTTCTCTAAATCCAGAGCTGGCTTTGCCACTGCTGTTTTGCAGGGCCTTATAGCTGGTCCTAATGCTGTATAAATCCATCCTCCCAACCTTAGCTTTGGGAATCTACAGAAATGTAATGACTGTAACAGTGAAACACGATGAACATAGTACAGTTGTGTACACTTACCATAAATGTAGATGTTGGAGTGTATTCACTATTGCAGTCCTGGTTACCCTCCCTCCAGCCCCCTGTTTTTCTTTTACTATACCTCTTTTTTTCTTTTATTATGCTTAAAAGCTTTTTTGGTTTATTTGCTTTTGTTTGGAGGTATATATATATATATATATATATATATATATATATATATATATATATATATATATATATAGCTCCCCATTTGGGGGGGGGGGGGTACCTGACATCTGGGGCAAGAAAAACTGATGTAATGGCATCTGCTGCATGTTTTATACCCCTGACGTCATGGAAGGGAAGGGGCAGCAACCAAAGCAGGACCCGAGACTTTGTTAATCAGGCCGACTGAGGCAACCTGCCAGCAGATTACCCAAATGTAATGACTGCAGCAGTGAATACACTCAACATTTACATTTATGGTAAGTGTACACAACTGTACTTTCTATGGAGATTTTCTCCCTGGGCCTCCACTGAAAGTGGGCCTTTGGCCCAGTCTGATATTCCTGGTAAACAAATGTAAAAATAAAATCTTCCAAAAACATTTAAGAGATGTTGCAAATTCAGGTAACATTAGTGATTTGAATATAGTCAAATCAGTAATATAAAAATGCTAAAACTGGCCATACTGGGCATTAAAAATCACAACAGGAGTATGAAGTATTAACAGTCGACCTAATATATACCCCTTTTGTAATAAAAACAATGAATACAGACTTAAAATAGGAAGCTAAAATAAATATTAATAATAAAGCTGGTAATGTTTAGCATATTATAATAAAAAAAATTGCATAGTTAAAGATTCATTGCTGTAAGTTGTAGTAGCAGGCACATTATGGGGTTCAGATTCTTCCCACAATTTTTAGTGTTGTCTGTCACTCAGGAGAGTCAAGTAGAACTTTCCCTTCAAACCACTGTTAGTTCAGTGAGCCATAAAGCAAATCCCAATCCCTGCAGGGAACATAGGTTTTATTGATGACATTTCTGGTATCACAAAAGGATGGACCCTAAGAGCTTGTCTTGGATCTCTGAAAGTACCTAAATTAAAAATGCTTACTCTAATTGCAGCTGGTGACTCGTGTTTAAGAAGGAAGCTGCAGGAGACAACTGATTTGATGGAGCTATCTAGTACAGGATAGGGAGTATATTACTTAGGACCCGCTTTGACCAATGTTTTTCATAAGTAACTATTAAACTGCTTCATGTGCTAATATTCTTCCAGAAGTAGTCTTCCTAGTCAGAGTACTTGCCAGGATTAGTTTGCCATGGTTACTTCAGACAAATGAAGTGGTTGAACCACAGAACTCAACATCTCTAAACATTAAACTTGGTGACCCTAACTGCAAGTACATATGTAAACACACATACCATCAGTTAAGTGAGTTTCACAGTGACAAGTTGTGCAGAAGTGAAAGTGATGCACCCCACCCATCCCCTTAATTATTCTCTGGTTAAAATCTCTTCAGCTGTGAGAAACCAAAGCTTAGTGTGCAGAGCTGGGTAATGCCATCTTAAAGTACAATATTAATCTTAGATGTTTCCACTCAGACTTGGGCGTACCTATAGTCAAAAATAAAATAATGCATGATGTCTCCACTCTCTTCAGTAAGACTTTGCCGACACATTAAGACTGCAGTGATTTGGTAGAGGGATGGACCGTAGTGATTCAAGATCTGCTCTCAAAGCAAAAATGAAAAGGTGTGTGTGATTGGGGGATGCTGCATAACCGGGAAATGTCCTCCTCTTCCCATGTTCCAGTATTCTTACTGTGGGATTATCCACCTCAGGCGACCCGAACATCAGCTCAGATACAAAAAGCCTGATTGCTGGGACGTCACATGCAGGGCTGTAAACCAGGTGCCTTAAATGTAACGTCTGCACGCACAGACCTCAGAACTTCTGTGCTGCAGTCGAATGTCTGATCGATCACATAGCTGTTCTACTATCAAGACGTCTAAAACTAAGTACCCCATTGGAGAATTCTTATTGCTTGAGCTTGGTTTTGCTGATGTTCTTTGTGTTTCACTGTTGCAGTCATCACACTTGGGTTATCTACCTGCAGATAGCCCTCAGTCAGCCCAAATACCACAGTCTTGGGATTTCTGTGTCGGATGCTGTTGCCTCTTCCATGACGTCAGGTTGTCAAGGGTATAACACATGCAGCCAACACCATTTACATACAGTCTTTCTTGCCATGGAGGAGCCCGAAGCAGAAGCAGTTCACAAGTGCTGGTCGACCGCTACCAGAAATTTTCGTTTTTCGAGTTTAAGACCTGAAGTCTTCTAAAGCTAAGTACCCCTTTGGGGATCTTTTTTCTTGCTCTAACCGATGTCAGAAGAAGTTAACAATTGTCTTGCCTGTGGAAAGCAAATACCTCACAGAGATTTTAATTCTTACTGCGTCACTTGTTTAGGCACAGACCACGACATTCCTCGCTGTCAGTTTTGTGCCTTAATGCCCAAGCCATTCGTCGTTAGGCTATCTTTGTCACTAAATTCTTTCACTCTCATTCTCCATATTCCAAAATGGCTTCGATAAGCCATCTGATTACCGATCTTCCGAAAAAACGTAAGGATAAAGACAGAGACTGCATAGGTCCAAAACTGCCGACGACGCTTCTGTTAAGCTAGTCGCCAGTCCACTGGTACTCAGTGAGGCGCTTTCGCAGCCACTGATACCCGCTTCTACAGATTCGCAGGCCTCTGCTGAGACCCATTCGGAGTCTGGTATACCGTGAGATATTTCTTCAACTTTGGAACCTGTGGATGTCTCTACCTTGGATGGGTCCGGATCCACTGTACAAGCACCGGCTTCTGAGGGTGTATTCCGACCGACCGATGTTCATATTAAACAGACTTTGTTTTTAGCTAAAACCACCGGGTTTCTCAGGCCCAGAGTTCGCACTACGCCTAGAAAACCGGCCGCCAAAGCACATGCCACAAAAAGAAACGCTTAGAATGGCGGAAGACCTTAGGGGAAGCCAGCTTTCCCCCAGAATTGAATTTCCTTCTGATTCTACAGACCAGGAGTCCGATGACTCTGACCCTTCTGATTACTAGGACATACCCATGAGGATTCAGATGCAGAGGATTCCATTCCCTCTGCTCCCCTCCAGAGGATTTTCCTTTTGGTAAAACCTTGCATATTGAGAGCATTTCCACTGGGAATGCCAGGACTATCCTCAGTCAAAAAAGAGACTCTGAGAATTTTTAGATTTGCCTCAGTACACGCCTCTGGCTATACCCCCTGTCCTGGATATTGTATATTATGTCTTCATGGAATCCAGTCTTACTCCCAACACTTAACCACCAGCCCCTAAGAAACCTGACAGGTACTACAGAGTTCCTGACTCTCACAAATTTCTCTAAGAATCCTACGGCGGATCCAGAGACCATTTCCCAGGGACCTAAAGGCATTAAGGCTACTACAGCCAAGAAACACTATCCCTTCAGACAGGGATTCCAGAGCTTTAGATAGATGGGGTAAGAATGTTATATACCTCCGCAACTCTTGCTGTTAGGGCTTTGAATTGCCAGTTTCACATGTTGAAGTACCAGCAGCATATTATGGAACTAATCAAACAAAAAATGGTGTTACTTCTAGATTGCACAGAAAATAAAGCTTTACAAGAGTTAATGCATTCTGCAAGCCAAGTTAGTAAACATACTTTGCATTGTGGGTTTGATGCCTTAGAAGCATCTTGCAGGGATGCTGTCACTGGATCTGTACTGAGAAGGCATGCTTGGCTGAAGGAACAAATGTTGCCAGACCATGTCAAAGCAAAATTACTAGATGCTTCTTTAAAGCAGGATCGTTTGGCAAGAAAGCAAAAGTAGTTCTTAAAGATGAGGGGAAAAAGCAAAATCTATGCAAACTGTCAAAGATTTCTTACAGACGCAGCCACCTAGATTCAGTATGCACTGACCTTCTAAAAACTGGTCCTTTCCAGTCCCTCCCAGCCCTTCTCAGTCCAAACCCAGGGGAAACAGACCACCACGACTACAGTCTCAGGGTATGCAGAGATCTAAACAATGGAGTGCTCCCACCTCAAAAACAGGGAGGGGTAAGCCACCCCCTTATGGAAAAAGTTCACAATGACTTCTCAATCATCCTTCCCAACCATGCCCAAGTACTTGCACCCCTAGGAGGAAAGCTCGCCCTTCATGCAAAAACCTGGATGTTCATTACTCGGGACCAATGGGTTCTAAACATTGTATCCCAGGGATACAGATTCTATTTCCACTCACTGCCAACCCCAAGCGGGTTGCCAGACCTTCCTCCAAACCAGTGGGCAGAGGCTCAAAAGCAAGTACTTTCCCTTCTCAATATCAGGGCTATTCAACCTGTTCCAGTAGAACAAAGGGGAGAAGGTGTCTACTCCAGACTGTTCCTGGTCCAATAGAACAAATTTTGCACCAGGAATCCTCACAGCAGAGCCTAGAAGTTGGATGCTCTGTCCTTTACATGGGAAAACCTCTCAATCTATGCCTTTCCTCCTCTGCCCCTCCTCTCAAAAGTACTACTCAAGATCAAATGGGACAGGCCAAGGACAATCCTTATTGCCCCAGACTGGCCATGCCAGCACTCGTACCCACTCCTGCGCAGCCTGACAGCAGTGCCACCCTAGCACTTGCATCAGACCTTTTCCCTGCTATCTCAGCAGGAGGGACAGATTTTGCATCCACAGCTGTAAACCCTAAACCTTGCAACCTGGCTTATCCCCTGAATTCACCACCAGCAACCCTCACCAAACAAGTGCTGGATGTCATTCTTGAAGCCAGAAGGCCTAGTACTAGAAAATCCTATGCTGAAAAGTGGAAAAGATATTGTTCTTGGAGTCAGTCTCAAGGATAGGACACAGCCATGCCCACCTTACCTCAAATCCTTGATTACCTAGCAGAGCTGCTCCACAGAGACCTATCCTTCTCATCCATTAAGATTCATGGCTCTGCCATCTCAGCTCATTGTAATACTGAACCACCTTTCTTTTCTCACCCTCTCATCAAACAGTTCCTGAGAGGAGCTAATAATTTAAGGCTCCCAAGGAGAGCTCCCACCCCTGCCTGCGACCTTAACTTTGTACTGGAGAAGCTCACGCTTCCACCTTTTGAACCTGCTGCTTAAGCTGAGTTAAAATTCCTCTCTTGGAAAACAGCCTTACTTTAGCCATCACTTCAGCAAGAAGAGTGAGTTGCAGCCACTAATGGCCATGGAACCCTTCATTATTTTCCATTTTGACAGGGTTTCCCTCAAGACTAAGCCATCATTTATGCCGAAGGTGGTATCCAGTGTGGCTTTAAACCAATCCATCCATTTGCCAACCTTTTTCCCTAATCCTCAGAATAAAGAGGAAAGGATCCTGCACTCCTTGGACGCTCAGGTTCTACCTTGACAGGACTAAACCTTTCAGAAAATCTGACCAGCTGTTAGTTTTGCAAGAGGGGCAGAGGGCAAGGCCATTTCAAACCAAATCATATCCAAATGGATAGCACACTGCATCCATTTCTGCTACGAGCACCATGAAAAACCTACCCCACAGGGAATCAGAACTCATTCCACTAGGGCTACCTCAAACTCTGCAGCATTTCTCAGAGGAGTCCCTACCAGGGACATCCTGGAAGCTGCAACCTGGAGTTCTATACACACCTTCACCAAGCGTGATCACTTGCCCATCTTTTCTAAATCCAGGACTGGCTTTGCTACAGCAGTCTTGCAAGGCCTACTAGCAAGCCCCAACACTTCTTTACTGCCTCCACCCTTCCTCAGCTCTGGGATTCAACCCAACTGTGATGACTGCAACAGTGAAACATGAAGAACATAGTACAGTTGTGTACACTTATCATAAATGTAGATGTTCAAGTGTACTCACTGTTACAGTCCTGGTTTCCCTCCCTACACCCCTCTGACTTTCTCTGTCTTTTCTATCTATCCTCTTTATGGCCATATTCTATAGCACGGTATTTACTTTTTAATGGAGGTGTTCCACACCATTTAATAGCTTCCTATTTTGGGGGCTCCTGACATTTGGGGCAAGAAAAACTGATATGGCATCGGCTGCATGTTTTATACTCTTGACGACCTGATGTCATAGAAGAGGCAACAGCATCCGATGCAGAAATCCCAAGACTCTGTTCGGGCCAACTGAGGGCTACCTGCAGGCAGACAACCCAAGTGTGATGACTGCAACAGTGAATATACCCGAAACATATGCATTTATGGTAAATGTACACAACTGTACTTTTTTTCTTGGCTGTTGTCTGCTAAGAAGGGTAAATGCTGGTGTGGACTTCAAATTCCGCATAAGGATGCCCATGACTGTTGCGTATTCTATTTAGGATGGGAATACGGCCGTGCGTCTTGTGCCATTTGCCAATCCTTTGTCCCAAAAATGCTTAGAAGCCATCTGGCTCCCCTTTTCTATACTTGGAAAACCAGAGGTTTAAATAGTTAGTGCTTAGGATGGATCTCGGCCACCCAGGTGGAGCCACCACATAAAAAGGCCAAACTTTCATGGGCTACTACCGCTGCCCCTCTGTCATTGGATGCTCTGCCAACTGTTGATTTAGGGGTTGAGGGACACCCGCTAGAGCTGTCTACTTTGTCGGTTCTCCTTGAGGAAGCCACTTCTGAAGTACCAGCCAGTACGCCCGCGGAGGTTACTCAGACATTGATTTCTACTGAAGTCAAAGAGGAACCAGGCTCCACCAGATGTCTGGGATGCAGAAATCCAAATCCTCTCTATTAGCTCAGGTCCCTGAAACTAGGCCTTCTCCCTCTCCCAAAGCTACCCCTTTGAAAAGAAAGCACTTATGTTTTGCTGGGACCTGTTCTCACTTAACTGCCTTGCCCTTTGGTTTGTCCACTGCACCCAGGGTCTTCACCAAATGCCTAGCTCCCGCCATAGCCTACTGCACGACCAAGGGCATTCAAATCTGTCCTAGCCTAGATGACATAGTCATTCTTGCAGAGAAAGAAAGCACCCTAAAAAAAGTCTGCAGTTTTCCATGTCTCTACTACAAGGGTTGGTCTTCACCCTCAACCTCCCCAAATCTTCCCTTGCACCAGAGCAGGACTAAACCTTCCTGGGATGCAGGATCTGAACAGACTTAATGAAGGCATTCCTCCCCCAGACAAGGTGCTTTCTTTAATAGACCACTTCCAGGATCTTATCCACACCCACCAACTGTCAGCAAGGTAATTCATGTGACTTCTGGCAGCCACTATTCCCATGCTTCCACTAGCCAGGATGCACATGAGGAAGCTACAGTGGTATCTAAAGAATGTATGGTCCCAACACAGCCACCCTCTTGACTTCCAGATCCCCTTCCTACCCTGCCTCAAGTCAGAACTACTGTGTTGGATTCAACAGGTTCAAATGAACCCAGGCCTTCCCCCTCCTGCCACCTACACCAATTCAGCCTCAGATCTGGGCTGGGGGGCTACCAATGAAGGGTCTCAAGGTGCAAGAATGCTGGCAGTCACACCTTCTGAAGAAACACATCAATGTAAGGGAGATAACTGCAGTTTATTTAGCTCTAAAAGCCTTTCTCCCTCTTTTACAGTCAGGCCCCCTTCAAATCTTCACAGAGAACACCACAGTAATGTGGTACATCAAATGGGGAGGACCAAGTCCTATCTTCTCTGTAGGCTGGCAATACAGATTTGGGACCTAGCCTCACAAAACAACTTATCTCTGCAGGCACTCTACATCCCATCCCAGGACAACAGCCAAGCGGATGCTCTCAGCAGATTATTCTGTGTGCATCACGAGTGGATGTTGCACAGAGAAGTTTTTCTATACTTTGTCACCAGTGGGGCACACTTCAAATAGACGTATTTGCTTCCCCCCGGAACAGACTGAGAAAATTCTGTACGCAGGGTCACTCCCCTCTAGCCTAGAGAGTGGGTGTCTTCACCATTTCATGGAAGGGACATTTTCTGTATGCTGCTTTTCCTCTTATTCAAAATGTTCTCATGAAAATCAGGAGGCCCAATCCAAAAATCTTGCTTGTGACTTCTATTGGCCAAGGCAGCATTGGATGTTCATAGTGTTTCACTGTTGCGGTCATTACATTTGGGTAATCTGCTGGCAGGTTGCCCTCAGTCGGCTTGATTAACAAAGTCTTGGGTCCTGTGTCAGTTGCTGTCCCTTCTTCCATGACGTCAGGTCATCAGGGGTATAAAACATGCAGCCAACGCCATTACATCAGTCTTTCTTGCCACGTGGTGCCCGAAGCAGAAGCAGTTCGCAAGTGCCGGTCGGCCGACTCCTGAAATTTGTTTTCGAGTTTCAGAACCAAAGTCTTCAACTAAAAGCTAAGTTCCCCGTTGGGGATACTTTTTCTTGCTCCTTACCGATGTCAGTAAAAGTTAATAATTGTATTACTTGTGGGAAGCAAATACCTCGTAAGGATTTTCATTTGTACTGTATTCCTTGCCCTAGGCCCTGACCACGACGTACCTTGCTGTCGGTTTTGTGCTTTATTTAATCAGCACACTATCAGTCGTCGGTACATTTTTGCTTCAAAATATTTCTGATCTCAGTTTAATTATCCCGAAAGATGTCTGTTAGCCATTCGACTACCGGAATATTGAAAAAACGCAAAGAAAAAGCCAGAGACAGGCTGTTGAGGTCCAAAACTGCCGACGACGCTTCTCCTAAGCCAGTCGCCAGTTCGCCGGTACTCAGTGAGGCACTTACGCAGCCCCTGATACCCACTACTTCTGATTCACAGGCCTCTACTGAGACCCATTCGGAGTCCAGTATGCTGCAAGATACTTCACATATGGAACCCGCGGATGTCTCTACCTTGGATGGGTCCGGAGCCGCTGAGCAGGCACTGGCTTCTAAGGGAGTATTCAGGCCTACAGACTTTCATATTTAACCGACTCCAACTTCAGTGCTAAGGCCTAAATCTCGATCTATGTCTAAAAAACCGATGCCCAGGCCACATGTTCAGGCCCCTATTCCTAAATAACAAATGATCAAAATGGCTGAAGATTTAATTACTCTAATCAAGGGTAGTCAACCTCCCTTCTAAGAGGCCTAGGATTGAATTTGACTATGAAACTTCTGAACAGGACTGTTTTTCTGACTCTTCTAATGATCTGGATTTGTCCATACCTACTTATGAGGACTCTGATGCAGAGGATTCCATTCCCTCTGCTTCTCCACCTGAGGGTTTCTCTTTTGGAGAAACTTTACATACCTTAAGGGAGCATTTCCACTGAGAGTCAGGTTTTCTCTAAATCCAAAAAGAGGCTTAGGGATTTCCTCCTTCTTCCTCCTCAGCATAGGCCTTTGGCTATACCTCCTGTACTAGATATTGTTGATGTGTTATCGGAATCCAGTTTGGCTCCTGATTCCTTGCCTCCAGCCCCTAGCAAACCAGACAGGTACTACAGGGTTCCTAAGTCCCACAAATTCCTTTTAAAAAATCCATTTGCGGACCCTGAAACAATTTCTCAGGGCCCCAAGAGCATTAATGCTGCTTCTGCTAAAAATCCTACCCCTTCTGATAGTGAATCTAAGGCACTGGATAGATGGGGCAAAAAGGTTTATACTTCTGCAACCTTAGCGATCAGGGCTTTAAACTGTCAATTCCATATGCTAAAATATCAACAGCATATCACGGGACTGCTTAAACAGAAAATTATGTTGATTTCTGACTGTGTGGGGAATAAAGATTTGCAAGATTTATTGCATTCAGCTGAACAAGTTGGCAAACATACTTTGCAATGTGGTTTTGTCTTTTTAGAGGCCTCTTGCAGGGCTGCTGTTACTGGGTCTGTGCTTTGAAGGCATGCTTGGCTTAAGGAGCAATCTCTGCCTGATCAGGTTAAAGCAAAACTTTTGGATGCTCCTTTACAGCAGGACCGCCTATTTGGCAATAAGGCTGAAGAAGTTCTAAAAAAGATGGAAGATAAAGCTAAATCTATGCAAACTATGAAAGATTTCTTACAAGTGCAGCCTCCTAGATTTAGTAGGCATTGGCCTACTAAGAACCGGTCCTTTCCAATTCCTTCCAGAGCCACTATGGCCAAACCCAGACAATCCAAAACCACCAGGTTTCAGTCCCAAGGGACTTTCAGAACTTAAGCAATGGGGTGCTTCCACTTCCAAATCTGGAAACAACAAGGCACCATCCTATGGTAAACAGTCTCAATGACTTCCCTTTGAAATTACCAAGCACTTGCCTCTTAGCCGCCCCTTTGGGGTGGAAACTTGCTCTTCATTCAAGAAACTGGCAACTTATAACCCAAGACAAATCTGTTCTAAATAGTGTCCCATGGATACAGATTTCATTTCCACACGCTACCAACTCCAAATGGGTGGCCAGACCTGCCCCCAAATCAGTGGGCAGAGGCTCAGAAACAAGTACTTTCCCTCCAAAACATAGGAGCTATTCAACTAGCACCAGAAGAGGAAAAGGGACAAGGTTTCTATTCCAAAATTTTCCTGGTACCCAGAAAAAGACAAATCATGGCGTCCAATTCTGGACCTGTCTACTCTAAACACCTTTCTGGACATTACAAAATTCAAGATGCTGACTCTTTACCAGTTACTTCCTATGCTAGGCAAGGATGCCTGGTTGGTATTCACAAAATGCCTGGCTCCAGTAATTGCATTTTGCAGGCAAAGAAATATTCAAAAATATCCATATCTGGACGATTGTCTAATTCAGGCAGAAAACCAGGCCTTTCTTCTAAAATATCTGGCATTTGTAAAAAGAGTTCTAACCTGTTTAGGTTACACCATAAGCGAAAATAAATCTCAACTGGTACCCTCTCAAAAAATTACATTCCTTGGGTGCAAGCTTGAATTCAACTGGCCAGATGGCTTTCCTTATGCCAGAAAAGCAAATTCATTTGGTGACTTACTTCACCAGGTGGCCACAAAAACCCTGCTATCTGCAAGGCAAATACTGCAAGCCTTGGGGTTCATGGCCTCCTGCATTCTTCTAATTCCATATGCAAGACTACATATGAGGAAACTTCAGTGGTACTTAAAAAGCTTGTTGGAGTCAACATTGTCACAGCCTGGAAACAATGATTCCCTATCATACCTTGCCTGCGCCTGGAGTTCCTATGGTGGGCAGAGGCCTGCCACCAAAACAAGGGACTGCCATTCACACCACCCCCTGCCACCCAAACCCTAACTACAGACGCATCAGACTATGCATGGGGGCTCATCTGGCAGGGAAGTGCATTCAGGGCAAATGGAGCCCAAATCAAATGCACCTTCATATTAATCAAAAAAAAATGCTAGCTGTACAGAATGCAATGCCAGCCTTCAAGGACTACCTTCATCCAGGACAATTACTAATAAAGACGGACAACACCACGGTTATGTGGTACATAAACAAGCAGGCAGGTACACATTGCTACCCCCTCTGCAGACTAGCCATGGCATTGTGGAACACGGCCTCGAGCTACTAAGTACAACTACAAGCTCAATTCCTGCCAGGAAAGCAGAATGTTCTGGCATACGAACTAAGCATAAATTTCATGGACCCTCATGAATGGAAACTGGAACCATGGATTTTTGACATGTTGGCACGCAAATGGGGGAGCACAGACCTAGATCGTTTTGCCTCACCCCAGAACTACCAGTTGGTCAAATTTTGCACAAGAACTCATCACAAAAAAGCCTGGAAAGTGGATGCTCTGTCCTTCAGCTGGCCTCTCCAACACTGGTACCCACTCCTGCGCAGTGTCACACATTCCTCCGTGGCACCTGCCTCAAGACACCTTCCTTACTATCTCAGCAGTAGAACCGAGATGTTCATCGTGTTACCCTGCTGCAGTCATCACACTTGGGTTATCCTGTCATCAGGCGGTCCCGCAATTGGCCAGATTTCCAAAGTCTTGGTCCGATGTCGGTTGCTGTCGCCTCATCCCTGACGTCAGTGCGCCAGGGGTACATATATTGCAAACAACGTCATTTTCTTCAGTCTTTCTTGCCACGCAGTGCCCGAAGCAGAAGCAGTTCACAAGTGCCGGTCGGCCAACTCCTGAGATTGTCGAATTCGAATTTCAGACCGAAGTCTTCTATAAAGCTAAGTACCCCGTTGGGGAAACTTTTCTTGCCTCAGACCGATGTCAGAAAAAGTTAACAATTTCATTTCTTGTGGGAAGCAAATACCTCATAAGGATTTTCATTCTTAATGCGTACCTTGCCTAGGCCCTGATCACGACGTCACTTCTTGTCGATTTTGTGCTAGGTTTAATAAGCGTACTATTAAAAGACGATTTGATTTCTCACAACACTATTTTGGTAGAAAATTTAACTATAACATGCCGTTGGAGCTACCGGCGTGCACAAAAAGCGCAAGGATAAGGACCGACAGCCCAGGCCTAAGCCAGATTCCGAGGTCTCGGTTGATCCGGTCTCCGGTTCTCAGTGAGGCTCTGACGCAGCCCCTGACTACCGCAGTTCTGAAACCTGAGACCGCTACGGATATTTTGACGGAATGTACTAAGCCGACGCAGCCTTTTACTTCAGGCCCTTCTGACGATTTACCTTCTAAGGACGTTGGTGCTTCTGAAACGCCATCGGTTTCTGAAGGCGTTTTCAGACAGACGACTCTCACAGTCAAAATGTTTTCCAAGTCAAAGACGACTCCTAAATCTAAAAAGACTACACTTCAGTCTCCTGTTCAAGGCCCTATGCCTAAGAAACAGATGCTCAAAATGGCTGAAGATTTGATTTTTCTTATCAAGGGTTCACAGCCCCCTCCTGACAAAAGGCCTAGACAAGAGGAAGATTCTGCTTCCTCTGAGCAACTGTCTATTTCTTTGGATTCCTCTGAGGACCAAGACTATTCCTTCTCTCCTTATGAAGATTCTGATGCTGAGGACTCTATTCCCTCAGCTTCCCCTCCTGAAGACTACTCTTTTGGGGAAACTTTACACACTATGAGGGAACATTTTCACTGGGAAGGTCAGGACTACTCTGATTCCAAGAAAAGGCTCTTAGAGAGTTTCTTTTACTCCCACAACACAGACCTCTAGCCATCCCACCTGTTTTGGACATTGTGGATGATGTCTACTTAGAATCCAGTTTCAACCCAGACTCTCTTCCTCCTGCTCCAGCTAAGCCTGACAGATACTACAGAGTTCCTGATTCCCACGAATTTCTTTACAAAAGCCCAGTAGCTGACCCAGAGACCATCTCCCAGGGTCCCAAGGGGGCTAAGGCTTCCATGGCTAAAAACCCAGTACCTTCTGAGAGGGATTCCAGAGCACTAGACAGGTGGGGGAAAAAGGTTTACACCTCAGCCACATTAGCTATGAGAGCACTAAATTGTCAATTTTGTATGCTTAAGTATCAGCAATTTCTAATCTCTCAGTTAAAATAAAAGATAACCTCCCTCCCCCAACAATCTGAATTGAAAGAACTACAGGATTTGTTGCACGCCACTGCGCAGGTGGGCAAACATACCTTACAATGTGGGTTTGAGTCTTTGGAGGCCTCCTGCTGTCACTGGATCGGTTATACGTAGGCATGCTAGGTTAAGGGAACAAAGTCTGCCTGATCATGTTAAAGCAAAACTACTAGATGCTCCCTTACAGCAGGATGTTCTTTTTGGAGTTAAAGCAGAAGTTTTAAAGAAAATGGAAGATAAGGCGAAATCAATGCAGACAGTCAAAGATTTCCTACAAGTACAACCCCTCGCTTCAGCAGAAACTGGCCAACAAAAAATTGGTCCTTTCCAGCCACTGACAGACCTCAGAGGGGTAAATACAGGCGCCCAAGGGGCAGAGGACAACCACAAGCCCAGTATAAACCTCGCCAATGGGGCACTACAACCCAGAAGGGAGGAGAAGACAGGTCTCAACCCACCAGAAGGCAAGCTCAATGACTTGCACCTCAGCTGGCCAAGCAAAACTCTTTTGACAGCCCCCTTTTGCAGACAACTGGCACATGGTCACAAAGGACAAATGGGTCCTAGATATAATTTTATGAGGATACAGATTCCACTTTCACACCTTGCCAATGAAAAGAGGAATGCCAAACCTGCCACAAAAATCAATGGGCAGAGGCACAAAAACAAATTGCAGCTCTCATGGCCATGAGAGCCATTCAACGGGTACCGCCTCGAGAGCAAGGCCAAGGATTTTACTCAAGGCTCTTTCTAGTACCCAGAAAGGACAATGCTTGGAGACCAATTCTAGACCTTTCAATTCTAAACACAAGTTCCCAAATTCAAGATGCTAACACTACAGCAGCTACTTCCCATGTTGGGCAAGGAAGCAGGGCTGGTAACGTTGGACCTCAAGGAGGCATACCTGCATGTCCCTATCAGACAAAGTTGCAGAAGATACCTCCGTTTCATTGCAGGTTCAACCCATTATCAATTCTCTGCACTGCCGTTTGGCTTATCTACTGCGCCCAGAGTTTTCACAAAATGCCTGGCACCAGTAATTGCATACTGCAGACAAAGAGGAATTCAAATATATCCATACCTGGACGATTGCCTCATCCAAGTGGAAACAAAGACATTCTCTTACATCATCTGTCTTTTGTGAAGCATCTACTAAATTGTCTGGGGTACACAGTAAACGAAAAGAAGTCAAAACTAGTACCCTCAGAAAAAATGACATTCCTGGGTGCCAGCTTGGACACAACGGCCCAGAAGGCTTATCTTACACCAGACAAGCAACTACAACTGACTCAATATTTCAAGACAATGGCAACAAAGACCCAATTAACTGCAAGAAAAATTCTGCAGGCTTTGGGCTTCATGGCATCTTGCATTCTGATAATACCATTTGCAAAACTGCATATGAGGAAATTACAGTGGTACCTAAAAAGCGTATGGTCTCAACACAGCCACAGCTTGGACACAATGATCTCTCATTCCCTGCCTTCAACAGGAATTTCTATGGTGGTCACAGGCATGTCACCTCAACAAGGGTCAGCCTTTCACCTTGCCCCCAACCAGGCAAACTATCACGATAGATGCTTGACTATGCCTGGGGGGCACACATGGCAGGACAATGCATTCAAGGCCTATGGACTGCAGAACAAAGAAAACTGCACATAAATCAAAAAGAGATGCTAGCTGTACAGAAAGCTCTGAGAGCCTTCAAGGATCTACTACATCCAGGACAACTTGCAATAAAGACGGACAACACCACAGTAATGTGGTACATGAACAAACAAGGGGGCACACATTCCTACCCTCTTTGCAGGCAAGCAATGATCTTATGGAACACAGCTCTGGCCTACCAAGTCCAGTTACAAGCTCAAGTCCTGCCAGGACAGAAAAACACATTGGCAGATGACCTAAGCAGAAACATCAAAGATCCCCACGAGTGGCAACTAGACCCACAGATATTTACAACGATAACTTAAAAATGGGGCCTTCCAAATATAGACCTGTTTGCCAGTCCTCAAAACTACCAGCTGACAGAATTTTGTACAAAGATATTCCACCATCAAGCTTGGAAAGTGGACGCTCTCTCCATCAATTGGAAAAACCCGACAGCATATGCCTTTCCTCCATTACCTCTTCTCACAAAGGTTCTTTTGAAGGTCAAAAAGGAGAAACCACGACTGATCCTCATAGCCCCAGACTGGCCACGCCAGCACTGGTACCCGCTATTGAAGAATATGGCTCACAGCCTACCATGGATATTGCCTCAAATACCCCATTTGCTCACGCAACAAAACAAACAGATTCTACACAGCCAGCTCAAAACCTTAAATCTGGCTGCATGGCAAATCTATTAAACATCCAACCAACCCCTCTTTCACAAGCAGTTCTGGATGTTATTCTGGAAGCCAGGAGGCCAAGCACCAGGAAGGCTTACTCGGACAAATGGAAAAGGTTTTATGCCTGGAACGAAGCTAAAGGCCAAGACACAACTCAACCTCATATGCCTCACATTCTGCAGTATTTAGCTGAGATGTTGCACAAAGGACTTTCCTTTTCCTCAATTAAAATCCATGCTTCAGGTATTTCAGCTCACTACGACACAAATCCACCTTTATTTTCAAATCCTCTTCTAAGGCAGTTCCTCAGAGGGCAAAAAACATTAGACCACCTAGAAGAGCTCCTACACCAACATGGGACCTCAACTTTGTTCTGGAAAAACTAACGATGTTCATCGTGCATACAGCTGCAGTCATAACAGACGGGTTCTCCTGCTGTCAGGCGGGTCCTCGGTCGGCCGAATTCCAAAGTCTAGGTCCAGCGTTGGTTGTCGTCGCCTCTTCCCTGACGTCAGTGCGACAGGGGTATAAAAGAACCAGCCGACGCCATTTTCTTCAGTCTTTCTTGCCGGGCGGTGCCCGAAGCAGAAGCAGTTCGCAAGTGCCGGTCGGCCAGCTCCTGAAATTACGAAAATTTTGCAACCGAAGTCTTCTTGAAAGCTAAGTACCCCATTGGGGAAACTTTTCTTGCCTCAGACCGATGTCAAGACAAAGTTAATAATTGTATTTCATGTGGGAAGCAAATACCGCATAAGGATTTTCATTCCCTCTGCATTCCTTGCTTAGGCCCAGACCACGACATCTCGGCCTGTCGTTTTTGTGCTACATTCAACAGACGCACCATTAAGCATTGGGCGGAGTTCACCCAACATTATTTTGGCAAAAATTTTAATTAGATTATGTTGTTGGATACTCCGACTCTAGTTTTGAGTAAAAGACGCAAAGATAAGGACCGACATACGAGGTCCGCGGCTTAGACCGACACCACGCCAAAGCCGACTACAGGTGGTCCAGCTCTCAGTGAGGTGCCTACGCAGCCCCTGACTACCGACGACACTACATTGGCGGTGTCTACTGTACCTGTGGTCGCAGGCTCCTCGGCCCACACCCCGACTACCGATACCGAAGCCACTCTTGGCAGTGAAACTCAGAGTTTAGACAGGTCTGCCACCTCTCAAGGTGTCTTCAGGCCTTCCTCTTCTTTTTCCATCAAGGCTTTCACTAAGTCTAAAGCAGCCATGCATTCTAAGAGACAAGCTCCACAGGGCCCTTCTCCAGGCCCCATGCCTAAAAAACAGATGCTCAAAATGGCTGAGGATTTGATTACTCTTATCAGGGAGTTCTCAACCCCCCCCCCGGACAAAAGGCCCAGAGTGGAGGAAGAATCCCCCTCCTCGGACCAGGCCTCCATTATTTCAGAGCACTCTGATGAACAGGAACATTCATACTCCCCTTTTGAAGACTCTGATGCAGAGGAGTCCATTTCCTCTGCCCCCCCCCCCCCCCGAGGATTACTTTTTTGGGGAAACCTTGCATACCTTGAGGGAACACTTCCACTGGGAAGGCCAAGAGTACTCAGACTCCAAGAAAAGGCTTAGGGATTTTCTCTTGCTCCCTCAGCACAGGCCTCTGGCTATACCTCCTGTCTTAGACATTCTAGATGATGTGTATTCGGAGGCCTGCCGTAACCCAGACTCTTTACCTCCAGCCCCAGTCAAGCCTGACAGGTACTACCGGGTTCCTGACTCGCACCAATTCTTATACAAAAGCCATGCGGCTGACCCAGAAACTATCTCACAGGGCCCCAAGGGAATTAAGGCCTCCACTGCTAAAAATCCATTACCTTCAGAGAGAGATTCCAGAGCTTTAGAAAGGTGGGGAAAAGGTATACACCTCGCCACCTTAACCATGAGGGCATTAAACTGCCAGTTCCATATGTTAAAGTACCAACAGTTTCTGTTATCACAGTTGAGAAGCAAAATGTCACAACCTGAACAACCGGACTTGAAGGAGTTGCAGGATTTGATGCATAGTGCAGAACAAGTGGGTAAACATACCTTGCAATGTGGTTTTGATGCTCTAGAGGCCTCTTGTAGAGCTGCTGTTACAGGATCTGTCATACGTAGACATGCCTGGCTCAAGGAGCAAACCTTACCAGATCATGTCAAAGCTAAATTACTAGATGCCCCCTACAAAAAGATGTATTATTCGGTGTTAAAGCTCAGGAGGTATTAAAGAAAATGGAGGAAAAGGCTAAATCAATGCAAACAGTGAAAGATTTCCTAGAGGTACAACCTCCACGTTTCAGTAGAAATTGGCCTTCCAAAAATTGGTCCTTTCCAGCCACGGACAGACCCCAAAGAGGTAGATACAGGCGCCCGAGGGGCAGAGGGCAATCTCAAGGATCGTTTAGAGGCAGACAATGGCAAGCTCCTACACAAAGAGGTGGTGAGGATAGTTCACAGCCATTCAGAAAGCAAACCCAATGACTTTCCCCTTTGCATGCCAAGCAAGGCTCAAATGGCAGCACCTTTAGGTGGAAAACTGGCATTATTTCGAAAAATTGGCATATTGTCACAAAAGACAAATGGATCCTGGACATTATAAACAGAGGCTACAGATTCCATTTTCACACCCTTCCAAAAATGAGAGGCATGCCAAACCTGACACACAATCAAAGGGCAGAGGCACAAAGACAAATTTCAGATCTCATGGACATTAAAGCTATTCAAAAAGTACCTACACAAGAACAAGGTCAAGGTTTTTATTCCAGACTATTCCTGGTACCAAGGAAGGGAAAAGATTGGAGACCTATTTTGGACCTATCCATCCTAAACACATTTTTACTCGTGCAAAAATTCAAGATGCTCACATTACAGCAGCTTCTTCCCATGCTGGGCAAGGAGTCTTGGCTGGTAACATTGGACCTCAAGGAGGCATACCTGTATGTCCCAGTCGGACAAGATTGCAGAAGATACCTCAGATTTCTTGCAGGTTCAACCCATTATCAATTCTCTGCATTGCCCTTTGGCTTATCTACTGCGCCCAGAGTATTCACGAAATGCCTGGCATCAGTAATTGCCTACTGCAGACTTCAAGGGATACAAATATACCCATATTTGGACGACTGCCTGATCCAAGCGGACAGCAAGCACATACTTCTGAAACATCTGGCTTTTGTAATAATGTTGTTGAATTCTCTGGGATACACAGTCAACAAAAAGAAATCAAGGCTAATACCCTCTCAAAAAATAATTTTCCTGGGTGCCAACTTGGACACATACACCCAGATGGCCTACCTCACGCCAGAGAAACAGGGGCAACTAACTCAATACTTCAGAAAACTAGCAAATTTCACCAGGCTGACTGCAAGGAAAATCCTGCAGGCTCTGGGATTCATGGCATCTTGCATCCTACTATAATCCCATGTGCAAAGCTGCATATGAGGAAACTTCAATGGTACCTGAAAAACCTATGGTCTCAACACAGCCACAGTTTGGAAACAATAATACCACTGATTCCATGTCTTCAAAAGGAATTTCTGTGGTGGGCTGAAGCATGCCAAAGAAACACAGGTCTCCCATTCTGCAAGCCTCAAGCAAATCAAGTCATCACAACAGACGCCTCGGACTACACCTGGGGGGCGCACATGACAGATCGGTGCATTCAGGGCAAATGGTCCCAAAAAGAAAAGCACCTACACATCAATCAAAAGGAAATGCTAGCAGTAATAAATGCTATTATAGCTTTCGAAGACCTTCTGCATCCATGTCAACTATTGATAAGGACAGACAACACCACAGTAATGTGGTACATAAACAAACAGGGAGGAACCCATTCATACCCCCTATGCAGGCTGGCCATGTCACTTTGGAACATGGCTCTGGAATTACAAATCGAACTTCAAGCACACAACTTGCCAGGCAAGGAAAACACACTGGCAGGCAACCTAAGCAGAAATATGACAGATCCACACGAATGGAAGTTGCATCCTCAAGTTTTTACAGAGATAATTCAAGCATGGGGAAGGCCAGACATAGATCTCTTTGCCTCCCACAAAAATCACCAATTGACAAAATTCTGCTCAAGGACTTTTCATCCACAGGCCTGGAGAGTGGACGCTCTCTCTTTCAGTTGGACAACAATGACAGTTTATGCCTTTCCACCTCTTCCTTTGCTGCCCAAAGTTCTATTAAAAACCAGAGCAGACAGACCAAAGATGATTCTCATTGCTCCAGACTGGCCAAGACAGCACTGGTACCCACTCCTGAGGAGCCTGACGCATTCCCCACCATGGACCCTACCTCTAATGCCTCTTCTTCTGACTCAGCACAGCTTCAAAACTCTTCACAGTCAGCTGAAAACACTCAATCTGGCCGCATGGAAGATTCCTTAACTTCACAACAGACCCTACTCTCCAAGGAGGTGCAGGATGTCAATGTCCTTCATGGATGCATCTGCAGTCATAACAACTGGGTTGTCCTGTCGTCAGGCAGCCCTTCGGTCGGCCGGATTCCAAAGTCCGGTCCGCTTCGCTGATGTCGCACTTCACCCGTCATCTCTGCTGGTCTTGGTATAAAGGCATCAGCCGACGCCATTTTCTTCAGTCTTTCTTGCCGCGTGGCGCCCGAAGCAGAAGCTGTTCGCAAGTGCCGGTCGGTCAGATCCAGAGATTACTACTACCGAATACTACTTCGAAGACTTCTAAAGCTAAGTACCCGTTGGGGACTCTTTCTTGCCTCAGCCGATGTCAGAAAAAGTCAATAACTGTTTAACTTGTGGGAAACAAATACCTCATAAAGATTTCCACTCTTACTGTTTGCCTTGTTTAGGCCCAGACCACGACGTAGCAGCCTGTTCGCCTGTGCTTCTTTCAACCGACAACGCTTAGACGCCGGTCGGAGTTTGCTGAACAGTTTTTCGCTCTGAATTTGCGTACATTATGCCGCCGGATCCTCCGACTACCCAAATTATTAAAACGCAAAGAAAGACCGACACTCGCGGTCCGCGGTTTCGCCGAAACCATGGTTAAGCAAACATGAGTGTCTCGGTTTCCGAAACCGAGAAAACTGATCAGAGTACAGCCGAATCAATGACTACTACTGAGGTTCCGGTTACCTTACTTGAATCGGCCTCAGAAATTTTACCTACTACAGTGGTTACTAGTGACTTATCAGACACCATCCCTTTGGATGTCTCTACCCCAGCACGTGGTGCTGCTAGGCCTCCTGCAGCCATGTCTATTAAGGCCTTCGCCAGGGCTAAAGCAGCCAAATCTACTAAGTCAGTGCCTGTTAAACCCCCTCAACCAGGCCCACTTCTAGTTCACAAATGCTTACTCTGGCAGAAGATTTAATATCCTTAATTAGGGATCTCAATCTCACCCAGACAGGGCCTCTCAGCCCCCAGAAAAGAGAGACCTAGAGCAGAGCCCCGAACCTGTGTCCTCTGATGATTCTGCGGAAGACTCAGATATTACAGACCAGCCAGAGGCTCCTTTCTCCAATTTTGAGGACTCAGATGCTGAAGAATCCATTCCAGCTGCTTCCCCACCAGAAGAATTCTCCTTTGGGAAACCTTACATGCCATGAGAGAACATTTCCAATGGCAGGAACAGGATTTTTCAGACTCCAGAAAAAGACTTAGGACCTTTCTGCACCTACCACAACACAGGCCCTTAGCTATACCTCCTGTCCTCTCTGTTGTGGACGATGCATTTAATGATGTTTGCACTGCACCAGATTCTTTACCTCCAGCACCTGCCAAACCAGATAGATTTTACAGGGTGCCAGACACTCATCATCACCTATACAAGGCCCTCTTGCAGACCCGAAAACTATATCCCAGGGCCCTAAGGCAGTAGCCTCAACCACAGCAAAAACCCTATTCCTTCTGAAAGGGAAGCCAGGTCTTTAGACAGATGGGGCAAAAGGTTTACACCTCTGCTACTCTCTCAGCAAGAGCTTTAAACTGTCAGTTTCACATGATACAATACCAAGAGTTTATGCTTGATCAGTTAACTAAAAGCTATCCTCTGATGACTCTATAGATAAGAAAAATCTATTAGAAATGGTAAATAACATACAACAGGTTAGTAACCATTCCTTAAAATGTGGCTATGATGCACTGGAGGCTTCATTTAGATCAGCCATGACTGACACAGTGATAAGAAGACATGCATGGCTGAAAGAACAAGTTTTACCGGATCATGTTAAAGCTAAGTTATTAGATGCTCCTATGGATAAGACCAGTTTGTTTGGTACACCTGCCCAGCAGGTAATGAAGAAAATGGAAGAAAAGGCAAAATCTGTACAAACGGTTAAAGATTTCTTGCAGGTTCAGCCCCAAGGTTTAGCAGGAACTGGCCTGCCAAAATTGGTCCTTTCCTGACTCCACAAGATCCCAAAGGGGCAGGAATAGACGTTCCAGAGGCAGAAATCAATCCAGAGAGGGTGCCTACAGAGGACGACAGTGGCAAGGTAATAACAGAGCCACAGGCACAGCCACTACCACTACAACAGGGCAATCACAGTGACTTGTTTCTAACTCCGCCTACCAGGGAACAAATAGCAGCACCCTTAGGCGGAAAATTAACCTTATTTTCAAAGAACTGGCACTATATCACAAAAGACAAGTGGATTTTGCAAACCATAGACCAAGGTTACCGGTTCCACTTCCACACTATACCAGTCAAAAGAGGAATGCCAAACCTACCTCCAAATCAAAAAACAGAAGCTCTACAGCAGATAATGCAATTAACAAAGATGAGAGCTGTGGAAAGAGTACCAATAACAGAACAAGGCAAAGGATTCTACTCCAGACTATTCCTAGTTCCAAGAAAGGAAAAAGTTGGAGACCTATTCTCGATCTGTCCACCTTAAACACATACATCATTGTCCCAAAATTCAAGATGCTGACCCTACAGCAACTTCTTCCCATGCTGGGCAAGGAGTGTTGGCTGGTAACTCTAGATCTCAAGGAGGCATACCTGCACGTCCCCATTCGACCAATTTGCAGAAGATACCTCAGATTTCTTGCAGGATCAGAGCACTATCAATTCTCAGCATTGCCCTTTGGCTTATCTACTGCTTCCAGAGTATTCACAAAATGCCTGGCATCAGTAATCGCCCACTGCAGACTACAGGGAATCCAAATTTATCCATACCTGGACGACTGCCTGCTACAAGGGACAACAAAAAGCAAGCTGACAACAGATTTACAAAGGGTCATTTACTTGCTACAAGCACTGGGATACACAGTCAATTTGCAAAAATCAAGGCTGATTCCATCCCAAACAAGGACATTCTTGGGTGCGGAATTGGACACAGTAAAACAAATGGCATTCCTAACTGCAGAAAAACAAAAAGATCTCCCTCTTTACTTCTTGGCACTAACAAACCACAGCAAGCTAACAGCAAGAAAAGTTCTACAGGCCTTGGGCTTCATGGCATTATGCATAATCTTGGTTCCACATGCCAGACTGCATATGAGAAAACTACAGTAGTACCTAAAGAATTTATGGTCCCAACACAGGCACAGCCTAGAAGCAGAAATTCCACTAATTCCATGCCTAAAACAGGAGTTCCTATGGTGGGCTCAAGCATGCCAGTCAAACCCAGGCTTACCCTTTCACAAATATCAAGCAAGCCAAACCATCACAACAGACGCCTCAGACCTAGGATGGGGGGCTCACATGCTGGACAAATGCGTACAAGGATTGTGGACGCAGGACCAACTTCACCTGCACATCAACCTAAAAGAAATGCTGGCAGTAAAACTGGCAATCCAAAAATTCAGACCATTTCTCAAAGAAGGCCATTTGATGATAAGGACAGACAACACCACAGTCATGTGGTACATCAACAAACAGGGAGGCACTCATTCATACCCCCTATGCAGAATGACTTTGGACCTTTGGAACCTGGCACTCAGCTACAACATCCAGTTACAAGCAATGTTTGTACCAGGAAAGGAAAACACTCTAGCAGACATGTTAAGCAGAACCACCTCGGATGCTCACGAATGGATGCTACACCCGGACATCTTCAAGACCATCAAAGAAATGGGGAATGCCACAGATAGATCTATTCGCCCTCTCAACCACCAGCTCAAAAAATTCTGCACAAGGACATTCCATCCACTTGCATCGAAAGTGGATTCGCTCTCCTTCAGCTGGAAAGGCCTAACAGCATATGCATTCCCACCTCTTCCCTTGCTACACAAGGTATTACTAAAAATCAAGGAGGAACGTCCAAGGATAATCCTGATAGCTCCAAACTGGCCAAGACAACACTGGTACCCATTGCTGAAGAGCATGTCTCGGGACAAAATGTGGTCAATACCCCTGATGCCTTTGATGTTAACTCAGAACAACTACAGCATCATGCATCCAAACCTAAAAACGTTGCAGCTGACTGCATGGCACATCACATAGCAGCAACTATTCCAGATCTCTCCCAAAGGGTTAAAGACATTATCCTTGAAGCCCGCAGACCTTCAACAAGAAGGAACTATGCAGGAAAATGGAAAAGGTTTGTCATTTGGAGTGCTGAAAGAGGGAAGGATGTGTCGAATATAGATATGGCTAACATTTTGGAGTACTTGGCAGAGCTACTACATACAGGCCTGTCCTATTCCTCCATCAAGATACATGCATCAGCTATTTCAGCAGAATACAGCTTTGATCCACCTGTCTTCTCACATCCTCTACTCAGGCAGTTCCTCAGAGGGATCAAGAATGTAAAACCTCCTAGGAAACCACCACTGCCAGCTTGGGATTTGAACTTTGTGCTAGAAAAGTTGACACTCGCACCTTTTGAACCAGCAGCAACAGCAGACCTACAGCATCTTTCATGGAAAACTGCTTTCCTACTGGCAATAACCTCAGCAAGGAGGGTTTCTGAACTACAGGCCCTAATGGCAGTACAACCCTTCCTAATCTTCCACCAAGACAGAGTGTCCATGAGGACTAATCCTACATTTATGCCTAAGGTGGTATCCAGAGTGTCCCTAAACCAGGCAATCCACCTACCTACCTTCTTCCCCAACCCACAGAACAGAGGGGAAAGAATGCTGCATACCTTGGATGTACACAGACAGCTACGCTACTACCTGGACAGAACAAAAGGTAACAGAAAAACAGACCAGCTTTTTGTAGCCTATGCAACAGGAAGGGAAGGAAAAGCAATTTCCAAACAGACAATCTCCAAATGGATAGGAAATTGCATACGATTCTGTTACTCCTTCCATGGAAAACCAATTCCACAGAACATATGACCTCATTCTACAAGAGCAACAGCCACTACCACAGCCTTCTTACGAGGGGTGGCAACCAAGGACATTATTGAGGCGGCTACTTGGACCTCCGTGCATACATTTGCCAAGCATTATAATTTACCTCTGTATTCCAGATCCCGAGCAGGGTTTGCCACTGCTGTACTGCAAGGGATCCTAACCACTCCATAATCTATTCTTCCTCCTCCCCTAGTTGGCTATGGTATTCTACCCAGTTGTTATGACTGCAGATGCATCCATGAAGGACATAGTACAGTTTTGTACCTACCATAAATGTAGATGTCCGAACTGGATAGCATCTGCAGTCAGGATTACCCTCCTCCTTCCCTCTATGGTACTCCTAGGGTATTTACCCTCCTAATAGCTAGCTGGGGGGGTCTCTTATGGTGTATTTGTTTGTATATATGTACATACATGCTTATTTTTTGTGTTTGCCTTCTATTCTTTGGGAAACATTGGCATTTTTACCCAAAATTTAGCCTTCCAAGAGGGCAACTGGCATCTGGGGCAAGAAACACTGAAGAAAATGGCGTTGGCTGATGCCTTTATACCCGAAGACCAGCAGAGATGACGTCGGGTGAAGTGCGACATCAGCCGAAGCCGGACCCGGACTTTGGAATCCGGCCGACCGAAGGGCTGCCTGACGACAGGACAACCCAGTTGTTATGACTGCAGATGCTATCCAGTTCGGACATCTACATTTATGGTAGGTACAAAACTGTACTTTTTGGAGGCCAGAAGGCCGTCTACTAGAAAAGCTTACTCCGCAAAATGGAAACTGTTTTGTGCCTGGAATGAGAAAAAGGGCCAGAATCCTGGAATACTGAATTTACCTCAAATATTACAGTATCTTGCTGAGCTGCTAAGCAGTGGACTTTCATTCTCCTCCATCAAAATCCATGCCTCAGCCATTTCTGCAGAGTACAACACTGATCCTCCTTTATTCTCTCACCCCCTCTTAAGACAGTTCCTCAGAGGGGCTAAGAATATAAAACCCCCAAGGAAACAACCAATACCTGCTTAGGACCTCAATTTCATTCTAGAAAAGCTGACCTTGCCTCCTTTTGAGCCAGCTGCCCCAACAGATTTGCAATATTTGTCCTGGAAAACAGCCTTCCTTCTGGCTATCACCTCAGCTCACAGGGTATCGGAACTACAAGCCCTCATGGCTGTGCAGCCTTTCATCATTTTCCATCAGGACAGAGTTTCCTTATGAACCAATCCGTCCTTTATGCCAAAGGTGGTATCCAGGGTAGCTTTGAATCAGGCTATCCACTTACCTACCTTTTACCCTAATCCTTAAAACAAAGGGGAGAGACTACTACATTCCTTGGGCATTCACAGACAGCTACGTTATTATTTGGACAGAACAAAGCCTTTCATAAAATCAGAACAACTCTTTATGTCCTATGCTATAGGAGCTCAAGGGAAGCCAATTGCCAATTTCCAAACAGACAATCTCAAAATGGATAGCCCACTGCATACGCTTTTGTTACTCTTTTCATGGTAAATCTGTACCTGCAGGCATCAGATCTTACTCCACAAGGGCCACAGCTACCTCTGCAGCTTTCCTCAGAGAAGTTCCTACCAAAGATATTTTGGAAGCAGCCACTTGGTGTTCAGTGCATACCTTCTCCAAGCACTACCACCTACCATTATACTCCAAAACTAGAGCAGGCTTTGTCACTGCAGTCTTGCAGGGCATCCTGGCTCCTCCTAGCTCCACCTAGTGCCTACCACCCCTTTTTTAAATTTGGGATTCTACCCATCTGTTATGACTGCAGCTGTATGCACGATGAACATAGTACAGTTTTGTACCTACCATAAATGTAGATGTTAGAGTGCTAATACAGCTGCAGTCCAGGTTTCCCTCCCTCCTTCCCCTCTTGGGACAGGCCTATTGGCTAACACCTCCTCATACAACCTGATTGGGGTGTTCATTTCTGGTGTATTTGCTTGCAACTACTGTTTTTTGATTATATTGCATTGCATTATTACATAAATTTATGTATTGCCTTCCTTCTGAGGGCACCTGACATCTGGGGCAAGAAAAACTGAAGAAAATGGTGTCGGCTGGTTCTTTTATATCCCTGTCGCACTGACATCAGGGAAGAGGCAACGGCAACCGACGCCGGACCTATACTTTGGAATTCGGCCGACTGAGGACCCGCCTGACAGCAGGAGAACCCATCTGTTATGACTGCAGCTGTATTAGCACTTGAACATCTACATTTATGGTAGGTACAAAACTGTACTTTACCTCCCTTTGAACCAGCTTTCTCTGCAGACCTTCAGTTCCTATCTTGGAAGACTGTCCTGCTCCTGGCAATAACTTCTGCTAGGTGAGTCTCAGAATTACAGGCACTAATGGCAGTGGAACCTTTCCTCATTTTTCATCAAGACAGTTTCTCTATGAACTAATCCTTCCTTCATGCCTAAGGTGGTTTCCAGTGTAGCTTTAAATCAAACCATCCACCTACCCACTTTCTTCCCCAATCCCCAGAACAAAGGTGAGAGACTCCTGCATTCCTTGGACATTCACAGGCAGCTTCGTTACTACTTGGATAAAATTAAGGCTTTCAGAAAAACTGACCAGCTCTTTGTATCCTATGCTACAGCTTCTCAAGGGAGGGCTATATCCAAGCAAACCATTTCTAAATGGATAGGCCATTGCATACGGTTCTGTTATACCCATCATGGGAAACCAGTTCCTCCTACCATTAGATCCCACTCTACCAGGGCAACAGCTACCGCTACAGCCTTTCTCAATGGGGTTCCTAAGAAGGAAATTTTAGAAGCTGCAACTTGGAGATGTCCTTCAAGGATGCATCTGCAGTCCTTACAAATGGGTTGTCCTGTCATCAGGCAGCCCTTCGGTCGGCCGGATTCCAAAGTCTGGGTCTGGCCTCGGCTGGTGTCGCACTTCACCCGACGTCATAGCTGCAGTTCGGGTATAAAGGCATCAGCCGACGCCATTTTCCTCAGTCTTTCTTGCCGCGTGGCGCCCGAAGCAGAAGCTGTTCGCAAGTGCCGGTCTGTCAGAACCAGAGATTACTACTACAAGTACCGAAGACTTCTAAAAAGCTAAGTACCCCGTTGGGGACTCTTTCTTGCCTCAGCCGATGTCAGAAAAAGTGAATAACTGTTTAACTTGTGGGAAACAAATACCTCATAAAGATTTCCACTCTTACTGCTTACCTTGTTTAGGCTCAGACCACGACGTAGCAGCTTGTCTAGCCTGTGCTTCTTTCAACTGACGGACGCTTAGACGTCGGTCGGAATTTGCTGAAGAGTTTTTCGGCTCCGATTTTGCTTACATTATGCCTTCGGATACTCCGACTACGCAAATTTCTAAAACGCAAGGAAAAGGACCGACACTCGCGGTCCGCGTTTTCGAAACCGCGGTTAAGCCATGAATGTCTCGGTTTCGCTGAAACTGAGTCCACGGTTCTTCCTTCGGCCGAAAGCTTGCCACTTACCGAGGCCTCATCCAGCCTGGCTGAATCTGCTACTGAAATCCCACCTGCTCTTGCAGGTTCGCAGGATTTATCTGATACTATCCCTTTGGATATTTCTACCCCTGCACGTGGAGCTGCTAGGCCTCCTGCATCCATGTCTATTAAGGCCTTTGCCAGGGCTAAAGCAGCAAAATCTACCAAATCGGTGCCTGCTAAGACCCCCTCTCACAGGCCTAGTTCCAGTTCACAAATGCTTAGTCTAGCAGAGGATCTCATTTCTTTGATCCGGGGATCCCAACCACATCCAGACAGGGCCTCTCACCCACCTCCAGAGAAGTGGACTAGAGAGTAGAGCCCCTGAGCCAGTTTCTTCAGATGGATCCTCTGATGAGTCAGATAATTCAAACCCTCCAGAGGGCCCTTTTCTCCTTATGAGGACTCTGATGCAGAAGACTCCATTCCTTCTGCCTCTCCGCCTGAGGAATTTTCTTTGGGGAAACCTTGCATGCTATGAGGGAACAATTTCAATGGCAGGGCCAGGATTTTTCAGACTCTAGGAAAAGGCTTAGAACCTTTTGCATTTGCCACAGCATAGGCCTTTAGCCATTCCTCCAGTACTTACTGTTGTGGATGATGCTTTTAATGATGCTTGTACTGCTCCTGATTCTCTTCCTCCGGCCCCTGCTAAGCCCGATAGGTACTACAGGGTTCGGACACACATTATCATTTGTATAAGGCCCCTTTGCAGATCCCAAAACTATCTCCCAGGGACCCAAGGCTGTAGCAGCTTCTTCTACCAAAACCCTCCCTCTGAAAGGGAATCTAGGGCCTTAGAGAGATGGGGTAAAAAGTTTACACTTCTGCTACTCTTTCAGCTAGGGCCTTGAACTGTCAATTCCACATGATTCAGTATCAGGAATTTATGTTAGACCAATTAACTAAAAACTGTCCTCGGATGAACCATTAGACAAAAATCTGTACAGGAAATGGTACATAACATTCAGCAGGTCAGTAATCATTCCTTAAAATGCGGCTATGATGCACTGGAGGCTTCCTTTAGCTCAGCCATGACTGGCACAGTGATCAGAAGACATGCATGGTTGAAAGAGCAGTCCTTACCAGACCATGTTAAATCAAAGCTCCTAGATGCTCCCATGGATAAGCTCAATTTGTTTGGCTCCCCTGCGCAGCAGGTGCTGAAGAAGGTGGAAGAGAAAGCAAAATCTGTTCAGACAGTCAAGGATTTCTTGCAGGTCCAGCCTCCAAGGTTTAGCAGGAACTGGCCTTCCAAGAATTGGTCCTTTCCAGACACCTCCAGAGCTCTGAGAGGCAGGAATAGGCTCAAGAGGCAGGGGTCAATCCAGAGGTGCCTACAGGGGACGTCAGTGGCAGGCTAACAACCAGCGAGGTACAGCCACAGATCCAGCCACCACCACTTCCACAGGACAATCACAGTGACTTGGCTCTGGCACCGCCTACCAGGGAACAACTAGAAGCACCCTTAGGCGGGAAGCTAGCCTTGTTTTCAGTAAACTGGCATTACATCACAGGAGACAAATGGATTTTACAGACAATAGACCAAGGTTACAGGTTTCACTTCCATACTCTACCAAGGAAGAGAGGAATGCCAAACCTACCTCCAAATCAGAAGACAGAAGCTCTAGAACAAATAACTCACTTACTAAGGATGAGAGCTATAGAAAGGGTACCATCTATGGAACAAGGACAAGGATTTTACTCCAGACTCTTCCTGGTACCAAGAAAAGAAAACCAATGGAGACCTATTCTCGACCTGTCCGCTTTAAACACATACCTCATTGTTCCAAAATTCAAAATGCTGACCCTACAGCAGCTTCTTCCCATGCTGGGCAAGGAGACTTGGCTGGTAACTCTAGATCTCAAGGAGGCATACCTGCACATCCCCATACGACCAAATTGCAGAAGATACCTCAGATTTCTTGCAGGATCAGAGCATTATCAATTCTCAGCATTGCCCTTTGGCTTATCTACTGCGCCCAGAGTATTCACGAAATGCCTGGCATCAGTAACTGCTCATTGCAGGCTTCAGGGAATTCAAATTTATCCTTACCTGGACGACTGCCTGTTACAAGCGGACAACAAAAACAAATTAACAAAAGATTTGGATAGGGTCATTCATCTACTACAAGCCCTGGGATACACAGTCAATATAAAAAAGTCAAGGCTGATACCATCCCAAAGGATAACCTTCTTGGGTGCAGATTTGGACACATCAAAACAAATGGCATTCCTGACAGTAGAAAAACAGGAGCAACTCCCTCTCTACTTCATGGCATTAACAAAGCAGAACCAGCTAACAGCAAGAAAAGTCCTGCAAGCTCTCGGTTACATGGCATCCTGAATAATATTGATTCCACATGCCAGACTACATATGAGGAAGTTACAGTGGTACCTAAGGAATTTATGGTCTCAGCACAAGCACAGCCTAGAAACCCAGATTCCAATAATTCCATGCCTGAAACAAGAATTCCAATGGTGGGCACAGGCCTGTCAATCAAACAAGGGACTGCCCTTCCACAGCACTCAACCAAGCCAGACCATCACAACAGACGCCTCAGACCTCGGTTGGGGGGCGCACATGCTGGACAAGTGCATACAAGGCTTATGGACTCAAGACCAGCTGCACCTACACACAAATCAAAAGGAAATGCTGGCAGTAAAACTGGCAATTCAGGCATTCAGACCATTTCTTCGACAGGGTCAACTGCTGATAAGGACGGACAACACCACAGTTATGTGGTACATCAACAAACAGGGAGGCACTCATTCATACCCTCTATGCCGGATGGCAATGGACCTCTGGAATGTGGCACTGAGCTTCAACATTCAGCTTCAAGCAATTTTTGTGCCAGGAAAAGAAAATATACTAGCAGACATCCTAAGCAGAACTACCACGGATGCCCACGAATGGATGCTGCATCCGACATCTTCAAAACCATTACAGGAAATGGGGACTACCAGAAATAGACTTATTTGCATCCCAACACAATCACCAACTGAAAAAATTCTGCACAAGGACGTACCACCCACTTGCTTGGAAAGTGGACTCCCTATCTTTCAGATGGAAAAACCTGACAGCATATGCATTCCCACCTCTTCCCTTGATGCACAAGGTGCTATTGAAGATCAAAGAAGACCGTCCAAGGATCATCCTGATAGCTCCAGTCTGGCCAAGGCAACATTGGTACCCATTACTGAGGAGCATGTCTCGGGAACAAATATGGCCTCTGCCCCTAGTTCCCTTGCTGTTAACACAGAACAACTTCAAAACCCTGCATCCAAACCTGAAAACACTGCAGCTGGCTGCCTGGAACATTGCATAAGACCAAATAACCCAGATTTATCTCAAAGGGTTAAAGACATTATCTTGGAGGCTCGCAGACCCTCAACAAGAAAAAATTATTCAGCAAAATGGAAAAGATATCTCATTTGGAGTACTGCAAAAGGAGAGAATGTGTCACTGGTAAACATAGCTAACATCCTGGAATACTTGGCAGAGCTATTCCACAACGGCCTGTCCTATTCTTCCATTAAGATTCATGCATCAGCTATTTCAGCAGAATACAACTTGGATCCTCCAGTCTTCTCACATCCTCTGCTCAGGCAGTTTCTGAGAGGGATTAAAAATGTAAAGCCACCTAGGAAGCCACCATTGCCAGCATGGGACTTGAACTTTGTGCTAGAAAAGTTGACACTCTCCTTTCGAGCCAGCAGCAACAGCAGAATTACAGTACTTATCATGGAAAACTGCTTTCCTGCTTGCAATCACTTCAGCAAGAAGTGTATCTGAGCTACAGGCATTAATGGCAGTACAGCCCTTCCTGATCTTCCATCAAGATAGTGTCCATGAGAACTAATCCTTCTTTTATGCCAAAGGTGGTCTCCAGGGTATCTTTAAATCAAGCTATCCACCTACCAACATTCTTCCCCAACCCACAGAACAGGGGAGAAAGACTGTTGCATACCTTGGATGTACATAGACAATTACACTACTACCTGGACAGGACCAAGAGCAATAGAAAGACTGACCAGCTACTGGTAGCATATGCGACAGGAATGGAAGGAAAAGCAATTTCAAAACAGACAATCTCTAAGTGGATAGGAAATTGCATTAGATTTTGTTACTCCTACCATGGGAAGAAAACTCCAGAAAACATCAGGCCTCACTCTACAAGGGCTACAGCCACTACCACAGCTTTCTTACGAGGAGTGGCTACCAAGGACATTTTAGAGGCGGCTACTTGGAGCTCCGTGCATACATTTGCCAAGCATTATAATTTACCTTTATACTCCAGATCCCGAGCAGGTTTTGCCACTGCTGTTTTGCAAGGGATCTTAACTACACCATAATCTTATTTCTCCTCCTCCCCCAGTTTGGCTATGGTATTCTACCCATTTGTAAGGACTGCAGATGCATCCTTGAAGGACATAGTACAGTTTTGTACCTACCATAAATGTAGATGTCCGATAGGCATGCATCTGCAGTCAGGATTACCCACCCTCCTTCCCCTCTGTGGTACTCCTAGGGTATTTGCCCATCTTGTAGCTAGCTGGGGGAATCTATTATGGTGTATTTGTTTGTATATATGTACATACATGCTTATTTTTTGTTTGCTCTCTACTATTTGGAACCATTTGCATTTATCCAAATTTAGCCTTCCTAGAGGGCACCTGGCATCTGGGGCAAGAAACACTGAGGAAAATGGTGTTGGCTGATGCCTTTATACCCGAAGAACTGCAGCTATGATGTCGGGTGAAGTGCGACACCAGCCGAGGCCAGACCCAGACTTTGGAATCCGGCCGACCGAAGGGCTGCCTGACGACAGGACAACCCATTTGTAAGGACTGCAGATGCATGCCTATCGGACATCTACATTTATGGTAGGTACAAAACTGTACTTTCTTACACACCTTCACCAAACACTATCACTTACCTCTTTACTCTAAGTCCAGGGCGGGCTTCGGCACTGCAGTTCTGCAGGGCCTCATTGCCTCCACTAACCCTCTATGATACCTCCCCCCATCTTAGCTTTGGGATTCAACCCAAGTGTGATGACTGCAGCAGGGTAACACGATGAACATAGTACAGTTTTGTACCTACCATAAATGTAGATGTTCGAGTGTTCACCCTGCTGCAGTCCAGGTTACCCTCCCTCCATCCCCTCTGATCTAATGGCTAAATCTCTGCTATGCCTTACTGATGTATTTGCTTATAGCTGAAGGGATTTTGTGTTTGTGCAGTGTTCACACCATTTGGTACTAATTCTGATCACCCTTTTGGGGGCACCTGACATCTGGGGCAAGAAAAACTGAAGAAAATGGCATCTGTTGCAATATATGTACCCCTGGTGCACTGACGTCAGGGATGAGGCAACAGCAACCGACGTCGGGCCAAGACTTTGGAAATCCGGCCGACTGCGGGACCACCTGATGACAGGGATAACCCAAGTGTGATGACTGCAGCAGGGTGAACACTCGAACATCTACATTTATGGTAGGTACAAAACTGTACTTTCTGCACCCTCAGCTCCAAACATTGAACCTTGCAGCTTTGCTAATCACTTAAATTCCCCCTTAACATCCCTCAGAAAAACCTGTGATGGATGTCATTTTGTAGGCAAGAAGACCTAGTACTAGAAAATCTTATGCTGACAAATGGAAAAGATTCTGTGCCTGGAATCAATCTAAAGGGATGAGCACAGCAGTGCCCAATTTACTTCAGATTTTTCAATATTTAACTGAGATGCTTCACAAGGGCCTGTCCTTTTCTTCCATAAAAATCCATGCCTCAGCCATTTCAACACAACCCCCCCCCCCTTCTCTCATCCTCTTTTAAAGCAGTATCTCAGAGGGGCCAAAAACTTGAGACCACCCAGGAGAGCTCCTACCCTTGCCTGGGACCTTAACTTTGTATTGGAGAAACTCCTTTCCTGGAAAACAGCCTTCCTTTTAGCAATCACTTCAGCTAGAAGTATATCTGAATTACAGGCCCTTATGGCAGTGGAGCCTTTCATCATATTTCATGTGGACAGGGTGTCACTCAGGACCAATCCATCATTCATGTCCAAGTTGGTATCCAGTGTGGCTCTTAATCAGTCCATTTATTTGCCAACTTTTTTTCCCAATCCACAGAACAAGGGAGAGCAGATTCTGCATTTATTGGATGTACAAAGACAACTTAGATTCTACTTGGACAGGACCAAATCTCAAAGAAAATCTGAACAACTGCTTGTAGCTTTTGTTGCAGGGGCAGAGGGGAAGGCTCTTTCAAAGCAAACCATTTCTAAATGAATAAGCCATTGTATTCATTTCTGTTATAAGCACCATGGAAAACCTATCCCTCAGGGGATCAGATCTCATTCCACCATGGCTGCATCTACTTCAGCAGCCTTTCTCAGAGGTGTTCCTACCAGGGATATTCTAGAAGCTGCTCCCTGAGTTCAGTTCATACTTTCACCAAGCATTATCACTTACCAATTTTCTCTAAATCCAGAGCTGGCTTTGCAGGGCATTATAGCTGGTCCTAATGCTGTATAAATCCATCCTCCCACCCTTTGGTGGATGATCAAGTGTATTCACTGTTGCAGTCCTGGTTACCCTCCCTCCTGCCCCTGTTTTTTCTTTTACTATTCCTCTTCTTTCTTTTACTATGCTTAAAAGCCTTTTTGGTGTATTTGCTTTTGTTTGGAGGTATATTTTTGTGTTTCTAATTTTATATATATATATATATATATAATCTGACATCTGGGGCAAGAAAAACTGATGTAATGGCATCGGCTGCATGTTTTATATCCCTGACGGCCTGACGTCATGGAGGAAGGGACAGCAACCGACGCAGGACCCAAGACTTTGTTAATCAGGCCGACTGGGGGCAACCTGCTAGCAGATTACCCAAATGTAATGACTGCAACAGTGAATACACTCGAACATCTACATTTATGGTAAGTGTACACAACTGTACTTTCTCCCTTATTTTATACCTTGCCAAGGGCAATCACCATAAGTTACCCCACAAGGTGGACCTGCTCACACAGCAGAAAAGAACGCTCATCCACCCTCATCTGGAGATACTGTGTCTAACACTGTGGGTGATAAAATTTTAATACCCTTCTGACACCACTACTCTGAGGACGTGCTTTCTGTCCTGAGGGAAGCCAGGAAACCTAACGCAAGGAGATCCTACATTGTAAAATGGGAAAGATTCTCCAAATGGTGTCTCCAAAGCTTTAGGGATCCCTTTCTAGCAGATGCATCTCTTGTCCTAGCCTATATATTTGAGCTTATCAAGGCAGGCCCTTCATACTCGTCAGTGAAAGTGCACTTTTCTGCAATCTCTGCCTGCTTACCCTTAGACGAGGCTTTACTCTCCAGGCTAGATGTTAAATTGCTCCTGAAGGGGGTCTTGCACATCAGACCACAGAGGAAGCCAATCCCACCACCTTGGGACCTAAACTTTATTCTGGAAAAACTCACACTGGCTCTGAGCCAGCTAGTTCTGGATCACTGCAAATGTAAACATGGAAAACTATCCTTCTGGTAGCTCTCACTTCAGAAGGGTATCAGTTACAAGCTCTCATGGCATGCCCCCCCCCCACACACTATCTTCACAAAGATAGGGTAACCCTGTGCACCAACCCTTCCTTCATGCCCAAAGTGGTTAATGAGCTGTCATTAAATCACTCCTTTCACCTGCCCACCCTCTTTCCTTCTACCAATGACAGTGAGAGTTTTCTCCATTCCCTGGATGTTCACAGGCAATTAAGGTTTTACTTGGACAAAACTAAGACCATTTGAAAGTCTAATCAGCCCTTTGTATCCTTTTTCCCCAGGGCCCTGGGCAAGGCAGTCTCCAAACAAACTATCACCTGTTGGATCAGAAAAACTATTTGCTTCTACTGCTCCTACCATGGTAAGGATTTACTTCAGGGGGTAAGAGCGCACTCTACTAGGGCTGTAGCATCCTCCAAGGGTTTCTTCAGGGGCCTAGACACAGCCTCCATCTTGGAGACAGCTACCTGGTCCACTATACACATGCTTACCAGGCATTACAAATTGGATCATATCTCCAGAGCAGGGCTGCAGTCCTTATACTGTTATATATCGCATCCAGTCGGCCCGAATACCAGACTGACAAAGGGGCAAGGGCGTTGAATGGGTGGGTAAGAAAGTGTATACTTCTTCCACTTAGGGGGTCTAGGGACCAGGTAGGAGGGCTCAAGGTTCTTTTTAGGCCTAGAATTTCGTCTGGCAGCTCCTAGAGACGACTGTCTCTTTTTCAAAAGAAAATTGGGACATCATTCAGCATCCCCCTGTATCAAGGGGGGGGGGGGTTTTTTATCTCGCATGTTCCTAGTACCATAAAAGGGAAACACGTGGAGACTGCTTTTTACAACAGCTTTACCTGCTGGGCAAAGATCTCTGGATGGTAACTTTAGATCTGCCTATCAGGCTAAGGTACAGGAAGTATCTGCGGTTTCGAGCTGGGGATTCTCATTATCAGTTCTGCTTTTGCCCTTTGGCTTATCTACGTGCCAGAGTATTCACAAGGTTCTGAGATGGCCTTTTAACCCGGACAAACAAAAGAGTCTATCACTTTACTTCCATCAACACTATCTCATCAGTCGTGCTGACTGCAGATTCATGGCATCTTGTATTCTGGGTGCTCCCAATGCCAAACTGCATAAACTGTCATGTGGTACTTCAACAAACAGGGGGAACACATTCTTATCTATCTATGCAGGCAATGATTTTTTTGGAGACTGCGCTACGCTGCACCTAACTCTTCAGGCAAGGTTTCTGCCAGACTGAATACTTGGAGTACTTGGGACACTTCTCTGTCCATCTCTTCCTTTTCTCACATATCTCAGCAATCTCAGATTTTTACTTTGTTTTTTTTCATTGTTTTAGCATCCTTTGTTCAAACGGTTTCTTAGACCATAATATAAGACCCCCGTAGGCCTCTACTCTCCTGCTCCCAATCTCAAGGACTGCATGGAAAACTTGCAAAGGAGTAGGTCTGTCCTTCTACCATTAAGATTGATGTATGTATCTCAGCTCACTATGAATCCCTCCCTCCCTCCCTTCTTCGATGTGAAGCTGTGTAGGTTTTTGCTTAGCCTTATATATTTCGATATATTTTGTTTCCTTTAGTCAGGATAGGGTATAATTTGTTTTTTGGTTTCCTTTATACCTAACCTTTGGGCCCATAAAGCAAAGAACCAAACTATTTGTTCATGGATACCTGACCAGACCCCCAAAATTACTTCTGCAAGATCTGATAGACAGTTGCAGGCCCTTATGGCATTGTACTTCTCTTTGATTTTCCGGACTATAGCCAATATAGCAGGACTGCAGCAATGGAATCCTCGAACATCTACATTTATGGTAGGTACAAAACTGTACTTTTTGCTAGGGCAATTCTACAGGGATTTCTGGAATCGGCTACCTCTACCTCCACCCTTTACCCTTCCTAAGCTGTGGTACTCTCCCACAGTAAGAATACTGCAATATCGGAATAGAAGGACATAGATTAGTTGTGTAAAATCTTACCATAACCATAGATGTTCTCCTTTTCCATGTTCCAGTATTCCTTACCTCCTACCTATCCCCCTGCATTTCTTTTCACCTGTCTATGGGGCATCCTCGTGCACCTCCTAGACTGTGATCACACTGGGCAGTCTAATACATTTCACTGGTCTGGAGGACATCAATTGGCTCTACCTAGTCCACGGTCCGACTGGGCAGTTCTGAGATCTGTACGTGCAGACATCACATTTAAGGCACCTGGTTTATGGCCCTACATGTGACGTCCCACACACCAACAGCAACCAGGCTTAAGCTTTTGTGCAGGACCTGACATTCAGGTCCCCTATAGGTTCATAGGATGATAGTAGGCTATTGCCCAGAAGCCCTTCTAAGCCTAGCCAAGAATTTTGCCCATGTTCCCTCAAAGTCATCACCTGTTTTCTCTGTCCAGCAGGGCCACAGGTGGGCTAGGGGTGTATTTTGTGTTTCCCATCCAGTCGTCCAGGTTTCTGTTGAAGAGGGATAGAGAGGTACACTGCTTGACATGGAGAGGGAGTCTTCCACACATAGGGGAGTCCTTGGGACACAAATCTATCCCGCCAACAAGTTCTGTTAATGTCACAGACCAGATTAATGCCTTGCATGCGGGTTGCGCAAGTGGAGTTTGTCTTACAGCTATGCAGCAACTCCATCAAGGCTGGGTCTGAAATGGCCTTGTATGCCAGACACAGGTCACCTCTGAGCAGTCAGTATGTGACTGCATAGAGGGACAGGACTTTTAGCCTATCTGCATAGAATAGATATTTGAGACCTTGGATTTTCCTGGTTAGGAACATCTGTGATCTCTCCAACTGCTGTATGTACTTGGCAAGGTACATGCCGAAGGGGGCATTGTACTCAATAATGGGTTTGATACGGGAGGAGTATGGGGATGTTATTACTACCTTGTTCCTGGATGAAATGCCCTTATTTATGAGGTGGGCCATGTAGACTCCCTTCCTTACAATGGAGGCAACATGGTGGTCAAAAGTCAGGTTGCTATCAACCTGGGTGCCCAAGTCCCTCACGACTGATTGCATGCTTAGTACTTTGTTATTAATGTAGTAATTAGTAGAGATGACATTTTCCCCAAAGGGGGATAATGATGCATTTCATGGCATTCAGTTTGAGGCCAGGTGTCTGGCACCAGTCATTAGTTTGGGTAAGGCCCTCTTGGAGAACGACATCACTAGGGGAATTTAAGACGGCGCCTAGCTTGCAGTCATCTTCAAACTTTGTCAGCCACAGACCACTGGTTTTGGCTTGAACCTCAGAAAAGTATATCCCAAACCATAGAGGCCCCAAGACTGATCCTTTTGGTACACCCATCATTATGGGTCTAGTACTAGAGCTGGATTTCCCTACTTTGAGTGAGTTCTATCAGTGAGCCAGTTAGCTACCCATTTGGTAACGCACAGATTGATGCCTAGCTGGGAGAGTTTTTCTATTATACCTGAGTGGGGAATATTGTCAAAGGCTTTGGCTAGGTCAAGCTAGGTGGTGTGCACCATCTTCGCTATGTCATTGGCTTTGGTGACTGTTTCAAAGAAGTTGACCAAGTTTAACAGGCATGATCTCCCTTTCACAAAACCAAACTGTGTGGCAACCTCCAAATGTTTGACCCCAATGTCCTTGTTTATAAGGTCCATGATGTGTTCCATGGCCTTGCAGATCAGGCTAGTTAGGCTGATGGGCCTAAAATTGCCTGGGTTAGTGGACGCTCCACTTTTCTGTAGAGGAATGACAGTGGCTGTCCTCCATTCAGCTAGGATGAAGCTGGTGCTCAGGCTTTGGTTGAATAGGGTCTCTAATGTAGCTGAGAGCTCATGCCCGACTTCACATAGGATACAGCCAGGGATGTTATCGGGGCCCATGGAGACACTATTTTTTGCCTTTGAGAGGGCATTAAGGACCTGCTCCCTGGTGATAAGGGGAGGGGATCAGGTGCTGGGGATGTCCTGGTTTACTGATTGGGGGACGGGTTGAAGTTTTCACTGAACCTGTCTGCCAGCAGGTTGGCTATACCTATGGTGTTTGTGTATGTGGTGTTATTGAGATTGCGGACATATGTGAAGAAGGCCTTGTGATTGTCCTTGGTGAATGTGGCCAATTTGTACTTGGTTAGCCTTAGAAGATTTCACCAGTGACCTTATTTGCTAGTTCAGAAAAAGAGATTGCGTCCAACTTGGCACCTGCTCCTCCTTTGGCCTGGACAGCAATTTCTTTCCTTCTATTGTAGAGTTTGTTTATTGCTGCTGTCCACCAGACAGGTTTACTCTTCCTTGAGGAAGATGATTTGGTCCTGTCAGGTATTGCCGAGTCCATACAGCTATGTAGGTACTCTTATAGATGTCCTTCAAGGATGCATCTGCAGTCCTTACATATGGGTTGTCCTGCCTCAGGCAGCCGGATTCCAAAGTCTGGGTCCGGCATCGGCTGATGTCGCCCCTTTCCCGACGTCAGAGCATCTGGGATATAAAAGCGACAGCCAACGCCATCTTCCTCAGTCTTTCTTGCCTCTCAGTGCCCGAAGCAGAAGCAGTTCGCAAGTGCCAGTCGGCCAGCTCCTGTGATTTCAGCTAACAGAAGACTTCAAAAATCTAAGTACCCCGTTGGGGACTCTTTCTTGCCTCAGCCGATGTCAGATCAAACGGTTAAAGTTAATAATTGTTTAACTTGTGGGAAACAAATACCTCATAAGGATTTCCACTCTTACTGCCTCCCCTGCCTAGGTCCAGACCACGACGTCTCGGCCTGTGCAGCCTGTGCTTCCTTCAATAGACGCACTCTTAGGCGTCGGGTGGAGTTCGCAGAGAATTTTTTTGGGGAAAATTACTGTTACAACATGCCATCGGAGCTTCCGACACCTCATTTACCCAAAAAACGGAAGGACAAGGACCAACACACACGGACCGTGGTTTCGGCCGAAACCACGCCTAGGCCTACCGTGAGTGTCTCGGTCTCTGCTAAAACCGAATCCTCTGTGCTTCCGTTCGACGAAACCGCACAACCGACAACCTCGGCCCAGGAGGCCACCTCTGAGTCGGTCATAGAATTTCCTTCTGAAACTGGTGCTCAGGAAATATCCGACACCATTTCTCTGGACAAGACTACTCCAGCACGTGGGGCAGCCAGGCCTCCTGTATCCATGTCCATAAAGGCATTTACACGTGCTAAACAGCCAAAATCTCTCCCTCCCAAGGCTATTCCTCAGGGATCCACTACCGGTTCACAGATTTTAAGTCTAGCTGAGGACCTTATTTCCCTACTTAGGGGCTCTCAGCCACATCCGGACAGGGGCTCTCAACCTCCTCTAGACAAAAGGCCCAGGGTTGAGCAGACAGATCCCCAGTCTTCTGATGAGGCCTCAGATGACTCTGCCCTATCAGATTACCAGGAGGAGGCCTTCACGGCCTACGAGGATTCTGATGCAGAGGAATCTATTCCCTCGGCCTCCCCTCCTGAAGAGTTGTCCTTTGGGGAGACCCTTCACTCCATGAGAGGGCATTTCAAATGGCAGGGCCAGGAATTCTCTGATTCCAGGAAAAGATTAAGGACTTTTTTGCATTTACCTTAGCATAGACCTTTGGCTATTTCTCCTGTTTTAAATGTCATTGATGATGTGTACTGAGTCTAGTATTTCCCCAGACTCCCTTCCTCTGGCTCCTGTCAAACCTGACAGGTACTACAGGGTCCCGGACTCGCATCATTTCCTTTACAAGAGCCACTCTGCTGACCCAGAAACTATTTCCCAGGGCCCTAAAGGGGTCACAACCACCACTACTAAAAACCCACTTCCTTCTGAAAAGGAGTCCAGGGCTTTAGAGAGATGGGGTAAAAAGGTGTATACTTCTTCCACTCTTTCTATGAGGGCATTAAATTGTCAATTCCATATGATACAGTACCAAGAGTATTTGTTAGATGAATTGCATAAAAAACTATCTTCACCTGAACCCCTAGATCGCAAGGCACTTCAGGATCTGGTACATAACTCCCAGCAGGTTAGCAACCATTTCTTGCAGTGTGGTTATGATGCATTGGAAGCTTCATGTAGGTCAGCAATGACAGGTGCAGTCATACATAGACATGCTTGGCTGAAGGAACAAACACTGCCAGATCATGTTAAAGCAAAGCTTCTGGATGCTCCGCTGGAAAAGCAAAAGTTATTTGGCTCCACGGCTCAAGAGGTCTTAAAGAACTTTGAGGAAAAGGCTAAATCAGTACAAACAGTCAAAGATTTCCTACAGGTCCAACCACCAAGATTCAGCAGAAATTGGCCTTCTAAGAATTGGTCCTTTCCGGACACAGACAGATTTCAAAGAGTCAGAAACAGACGTGCCAGGGGTAGAGGGCAAGCTCGAGGCTCCTACAGAGGACGTCAATGGCAGCCTCATAACCAGAGAGGTACTGCAGGACCTACAGCTACTACACAAGGACCATCTCAATGACTTGACTATGACCCCGCCAACCAGGGCTCAATTGGAAGCACCTTTGGGCGGAAAGCTATCTTTATTCTCAAAAAATGGGCACAGTATTACAAAGGACAAATGGATACTGCAAATAATAGACAAAGGATACAGATTCCATTTTCATACATTACCAAAAAGACAAGGCATGCCAAACCTGCCACCAAACCAAAGGGCAGAGGCTTTCAAACAAATTACCAAACTACTTCAAATGAAAGCAATAGAAAGGGTTCCTCTCACAGAACAAGGCCAAGGATTTTATTCCAGACTATTCCTTGTTCCAAGAAAAGAAAAACAATGGAGGCCTTTTCTGGACTTGTCCGCACTGAATACTTACCTCATCATGCCAAAATTCAAAATGCTGACCTTACAGCAACTCCTTCCCATGCTGGGCAAGGGGTCCTGGCTGGTAACTCTAGACCTCAAGGAGGCATACCTGCATGTCCCTATCAGACAAAGTTGCAGAAGACACCTCAGATTTCTTGCAGGTTCAGAGCATTATCAATTCTCAGCATTGCCATTTGGCTTATCTACTGCGCCCAGAGTATTCACAAAATGCCTGGCATCAGTAATTGCACATTGCAGACTTCAGGGGATTCAAATTTACCCATACCTGGACGACTGCCTCATACAAGCGGACAGCCAGCAAACACTGGTAAAACACTTAAACTATGCCATCCGACTACAACAGGCCTTGGGATACACAGTCAACATTCAGAAATCAAGACTTGTTCCATCCCAACAAATAATTTTCCTGGGTGCAAAACCGGATACAAACACCCAGATGGCTTTTCTCACAGAAGAAAAACAAGCACAACTACCGGATTATTTCAGAAATCTGACAACACAAACCCAGCTAACTGCAAGGAAAATTCTGCAGGCCCTGGGATTCATGGCATCTTGCATTCTTCTGATTCCACAAGCAAGGCTGCATATGAGGAAACTACAATGGTACCTAAGGAGTCTATTGTCTCGGCACAGTCACAGTCTAGAAACTCTGATCCCCCTCATTCCATGCCTTCAAAAGGAATTCCTGTGGTGGGCAAAAGCAAGCCAGATAAACATGGGCCTGCCTTTCAGCAAGCCACATATCAGCCAAACCATTACAACGGATGCCTCAGACCATGGATGGGGAGCGCACATGGAGGACAGATGCATTCAAGGGCAATGGACACAAAAAGAATTGCATCTGCACATCAACCAAAAGGAAATGCTGGCAGTGATACATTCCATCGAGGCCTTCAAGCTCTTCCTGCACCAAGGTCACCTGTTAATAAAGACAGACAATACCACAGTTATGTGGTACATAAACAAGCAAGGAGGTACCCATTCATACCCTCTTTGCAGGCTGGCAATGAATCTGTGGGAACTTTCCCTAAAACTCAATATAGAGCTACAATCCCAGTTCGTACCAGCAAAAGACAATGTACTGGCAGACAGCCTGAGCAGAAACATCATGGATCCACACGAATGGATGTTACACCCAGATATCTTTCTCCAGATAACACAATCACAGGGAACGCCGGACATAGATCTTTTTGCCTCCTACCACAACCATCAACTGAGGAAATTCTGCACAAGGACATACCATCCTCAAGCATGGAAAGTGGACGCCCTCCCCTTCAGCTGGAATACTCTAACAGTATATGCATTCCCACCGCTTCCATTAATGACCAAGGTCTTACTGAAGATCAGGACAGAGCAACCAAAAGTAATTCTGATAGCTCTGGACTGGCCAAGACAACACTGGTACCCACTGTTGAGGAGCATGTCACGCACGAAACCTTGGCCTCTACCACAATGGCCACTTCTTCTGACACAGCACAATTGCAAGACTCTGCACTCCAGTCTAAAAACCTTACAGCTGACAGCCTGGATAATTCCTTGACTCCTCGCCAGGATAAACTATCCAAGAGGGTACAGGATATCATCATGGAAGCCCGGCGGCCTTCCACAAGAAAAGCATATTCAGCAAAATGGAAAAGATTTCGTACCTGGAACACAGCAAAGGGTCAAGATCCGACAATCATGAACATTCCACATATTCTAGAATACTTGGCTGAAATGCTCCAGAATGGCCTTTCTTATTCCTCCATAAAGATTCATGCTTCAGCAATCTCAGCAGAGTACAACACTGACCCACCTGTATTCTCTCATCCTCTGCTAAGGCAGTTTCTAAGAGGGATAAAAAACATCAACCCTCCAAGGAAACCACCAGTACCTACATGGGACCTTAACTTCATGTTGGAAAAATTAACTCTTCCTCCCTTTGAACCAGCAGCATCTTTAGAACTACAATTCCTGTCTTGGAAGACTGCCTTCCTTCTGGCCATAACCTCAGCAAGAAGAGTATCTGAGTTACAGGCCCTCATGGCAGTACAGCCATTTCTCATTTTTCATCAGGACAGAGTCTCTTTGAGAACCAATCCTTCATTCATGCCAAACGTGGTATCCAGGGTTTCACTGAACCAAGCTATTCACCTGCCTACCCTCTTTCCAAATCCACAAAATAAAGGAGAGAAACTTCTGCATACTTTGGACATCCACAGACAGTTGCGCTACTACTTGAACAGAACTAAGACTTACAGAAAAACTGACCAACTTTTTGTAGCATATGCTGCTGGTGTACAAGGAAAAGCATTTTCCAAACAGACAATTTCAAAATAGATAGGAAATTGCATTCGGTTCTGTTACTTCTTTCATGGAAAAACTGTGCCAGCTAACATTAGGCCTCATTCCACCAGAGCAACAGCCACCTCCACAGCCTTCTTAAGAGGGGTGGCCACAAAGGACATTTTAGAAGCTGCTACATGGAGCTCCGTGCATACTTTTTCCAAGCATTACAACTTGCCCTTATATTCCAGATCCAGAGCAGGCTTTGCTACTGCAGTCCTGCAGGGCATGTTAGCTACACCATCCTTTTCTTAGGTCCTACCTCCCCCAGCTTGGCTATGGTATTCTACCCATATGTAAGGACTGCAGATGCATCCTTGAAGGACATAGTACAGTTTTGTACCTACCATAAATGTAGATGTCCGATAGGTATGCATCTGCAGTCAGGTTTTCCCTCCCTCCTACCCCTTTGTGGTATACTTTGGGTACCTATCCCTCATTTTAGCTAGCTGGGGTTATCTTTTATGGTGTATTTGTTTTTTATTGCTGTACATGTTTGGAATTTTTTCATCTCTCCAAATTTAGCCTTACTTAGAGGGCAACTGGCATCTGGGGCAAGAAAAACTGAGGAAGATGGCGTCGGCTGTCGCTTTTATATCCCAGACGCTCTGTCGTCGGGAAAGGGGCGACATCAGCCGACGCCGGACCCAGACTTTGGAATCCGGCTGACCGAGGGGCTGCCTGAGGCAGGACAACCCATATGTAAGGACTGCAGATGCATACCTATCGGACATCTACATTTATGGTAGGTACAAAACTGTACTTTTTTTGGTGTAGGCTTGGACATTAGTACTAGTTCCAACTGAAGGAACACTGGCTGTGAAGCTGCTTATACCTGCTCTGAGAAGATTGTAGTCCACTTTGGAAAAGTGTTTTCATTTGACCCTAATGGGGGGGGGGGGGTGATTTCAAAAGTGATCGATTTATGACTGGATCATACCAAAGAGGATGACACTGGAGGAGTGCTACAGTGGCTACTCATGTTGGTTAGGACTAGGTCCAGAGTATTTTCACCTCTCGTAGGGGTGTCGACCAGCTGATCCAATGCATTGGCATTGACCAAGTCTAGGAATCTCTGTCCATTCATGTTTGAGCTAGAATAGGTCTTCCACTCTATGGTTGGGATGTTAAAGTTGCCCAGGATCAGGGTAGAGGGTTGAATCTTGATGGATTCAAGTAAGTCCAGGTAGGTGAAATGGGCATACTGAGTCATGGTCGGGGGTCTGTAGCTACCTATGGTTTTAATAGGTGTTTTCTCAACAGTTAATTGCACTTTGAGTGTCTCCTGTGTGTCATACTGTTTGACCAGCCTTGGAGGTATGTACATGTCTGATAAATATTGAAACTCCACCTCCTTTGGCTTTGAAGCCCTCCATTTGGAAAGTATGGTAGGATGGTGTTCGTAGTGTTTGTGCAGACAACCTTGTCAGTGCCAAATAATACTGGCTTGTGACAGAGACAGCAAGGATTCTAGGTTCTTAATGTGATTGCATCTTTCACATATTGTGTTCCTAGGTGGTGGTAGTAGAGGGTTGTCTGTGTACATAAGGCAGTTGTTACACTGTCTCAGGATGCCCATATCAACCAGACTAGCAGGAGAAACCATAGGAAATTTTCCGTCCATGTTTGTCAGAATCTGTGGGAGAGAGGTCAGGGATAGTATAATGGATACTATCTGAGGAGAGTACCTATAGATGTGAGTAGGGCTGGATAAAATCAGTACAGTAGCTGCAGGCGAGGGCCTCACTCACACAGGAGTGCTGATGAGGGAAAAATGTAACTGAGATACCTTGCAAAGGGTTAAAACAGCACAGCAATGGTGCGCAATGGGCAAACAAGCACAAACCCACACAAATACTGGATTTAAATACCACAAAAATTAAAGTAAAATAGAAACATTGGAATTGACCAATAAACCCTTGTCCCTGAGCTCTTAGCTCAACACCCTATGCCAGACCAGTTCCAACCAGTTCACTTATTCTCACTAAGTGTAGGCAGGCCCTGGCCAACCCAAGATGGCTTAGCAGGAAACACCAGAGTCACACAAACAGATATGAATACAGCAAAACCTGTAACCAGACTGTGCTAAAGATATTTAAACTGTTTTAGGTCAATTTAACACAGGAGAACAGATACACCCTTAAATACAACAGTAGCAAACAAGAACAAACTGATTTAAACAAATTAACCAATAAAAAATCTCAAAAGTGACCCCTTTTCCAGCAGTCTTCAATCAGAAAAGTTCTAACTGTACACTCCTGCCACTAGGGTGCAGGGGAACCCTCTCCAAAAAAGATGGCCTGGATTAGTGCTCACATTATACAAGCAACGCTAGACTCAGAAGATGTTCTTCGTGTTTCACTGTTGCAGTCATCATATTTGGGATGTTCTTCATGTTTCACTGTTGCAGTCATTACATTTGGGTAATCTGCTGGCAGGTTGCCCTCAGTTGGCCTGAATAACAAAGTCTTGGGTCCTGCGTCGGTTGCTGTCCCTTCTTCCATGACGTCAGGTCGTCAGGGGTATAAAACATGCAGCCGATGCCATTTTCATCAGTCTTTCTTGCCTTGTGGTGCCTGAAGCAGAAGCAAGTGCCGGTCGGCCGACTCCTGAAATTTTCGTTTTCAAGTTACAGAACCGAAGTCTTCAACCTAAAGCTAAGTACCCCGTTGGGGAAACTTTATCTTGCTCCTTACCGATGTCAATAAAAGTTAATAATTGTATTACTTGTGGGAAGCAAATACCTCATAAGGATTTTCATTTGTACTGTATTTTTTGCCTAGGCCCTGACCACAACGTGCCTTTCTGTCGGTTTTGTGTTAAATTTAATCAACGCACTATTAAGCGTCGGTATATTTTTGCATATAAATATTTTGGTTCGAGATTTAACTTTCCAGAAATGTTATCGGTTAGCAATCTGACTACCAGAATACACAAAAGATGCAAAGAAAAAGAGAGACACAGACCGTCGAGGTCCAAAACCGATGAAGCTTCGTCGCCGGTACTCAGTGAGGCCCTTTCGCAGCTCCTGATGCCCACTACTTTTGATTTGCAGGCCTCTACCAAGACCCATTCAGAGTCCGGTATGCCTCGAAACACTTTAAGTATTGAACCTGCGGATATCTCTACCTTAGATGGGTCCAGGGCCGCTGAGCAGGCACCGGCTTCTGAGGGTGTTTTCAGGCCCAAAGATTTGTATATTAAACCGACGCCATCTTCAAAACCTAGGCCAAAATCAACTTTATGTCTAAAAAAACGATGATTGGGCCACATGTACAGGCCCCTATGCCTAAAAAACAAATGATCAAAATGGCTGAGGATTTATTACCTTGATCAGGGGTTCCCACCCCCCTCCTGCTAAGAGGCCAAGGCAAGGCACTGAATATGAATCTTTAGATCAGGTTTCTATTTCTTCTGATCAGGAATTATCTATTCCACCTTATGAGGACACTGATGCAGAAGAATCCATCTCTTCTGCTTCTCCTCCTGAGGATTTTTCTTTTGGAGTAAGTTTGCATACCTTAAGGGAACACTTTCACTGGGACAGTCAGGATTTCTCAGAATCTAAAAAGAGGCTTACGGATTTCCTTCTTTCTCAGCATAGGCATCTGGCTATACCTCCTGTTCTAGACATTGTTGTTGATGTTTTCTCAGAATCCAGCATGGCTCCTGATTCCCTGCCTCCGCCCCCTAGTAGGCCAGACAGATATTACAGGGTTCCTGACTCCCACAAATTCCTTTTTACAAACCCTACTGCTGACCCTGAAACCATTTCTCAGGGTCCCAAGGGCGTTAAGTCTTCTACTGCTAAAAATCCTACACCTTCTGATAGAGACTCCAGGGCGCTGGATAGATGGGGTAAGAAGGTTTACACGTCTGCAACCTTGGCAGTCAGGGCTTAAACCGTCAATTTCATATGCTTAAATATCAGCAGCATTTCATGGGCTTACTTAAACAGAAAATTATGTTGATTTCTGACTGTGTGGAAAATAGAGTTTAGAGGACTTATTGCATTCAGCTGAACAAGTTGGAAAGCATACTTTGCAATGTGGTTTTGATTCCTTGGAGGCCTCTTGCAGGGCTGCTGCAACTGGATCTGTGATAAGAAGGCATGCTTGGCTCAAGGAGCAAAATCTGCCTGATCATGTTAAAGCGAAATTGTTGGATGCTCCTTTACAGCAGGACAGTCTATTTGGAAGTAAGGCAGAAGAAGTTTTGAAGAAGATAGAAGATAAAGATAAATCTATGCAAACTGTAAAAGATTTCCTACAAGTGCAGCCGTCCAGGTTCAGTAGGCACTGGCCTACGAAGAATTGGTCCTTTCCAGTACCCACCAGAGCTGCTCAGGTCAAACCCAGACACTCCAAAGGCTCCAGGTTTCAGTCACAAGGAACTTACAGAACAAAACAATGGCAGATCTGGAATTAACAAGGCACCTCCCTACAGTAAACAGTCTCAATGACTTTTCTCTGCCATCACCAAGCACTTTTCTTTTGGCAACTCCTTTGGGGGGAAAACTGGCACTTCATGCACGAAATTGGCATCTAATTACCCAGGACAAGTGGATTTTAAATATAGTATCCCAGGGATACAGATTTCATTTCCGCAGGTTGCCAATCCCAAATGGATGGCCAGATCTGCCTCCAAATCAGGTGGGCAGAGGCCCAGAAACAAGTTATGTACCTCATGAATATGGGGAGCTATTGAACCAGTACCAGAAAAGGAAAAGGGACAAGGTTTTTATTCAAGACTTTTCCTGGTACCCAGAAAGAACAAATCGTGGCTTCCAATTCTGGACTTATCCATTCTAAATACATTCCTGGACATTCCAAAATTCAAGATGCTGACTCTACAACAGTTACTGCCTATGCTAGGCAAGGATGCCTGGTTGGTATCTCTAGACTTAAGAGGCTTACCTGCGTATCCCAATCAGGGAATCTTGCAGAAGATACCTCCACTTCAAAGCAGGCTATTTGCATTACCAGTTCTCTGCACTGCCCTTTGGCTTATCTACTGCGCCCAGGGTCTTCACAAAGTGCCTGGCACCAGTAATTGCATTTTGCAGACAAGGAAACATTCAAATTTATCCTTATCTGGACTGTCTAATTCAGGCAGAAAACAGGGACACTCTTCTACAGCATCTGGCATTTGTAAAAAGGCTTCTAACTTGCCTAGGGTACACCATAAATATAAATCACAACTGGTACCCTCTCAAATAATTACATTCCTGGGTGCAAGCTTAAATTACAACTGCCCAGATTACTTGCCTCACACCAGAAAAACTAATTCAATTGATGACTTACTTCAAACAAGTGGCCACAAAAACCCAGCTATCTGCAAGACAAATTCTGCAGGCCTTGGGGTTTATGGCTTCCTGCATTCTGTTAATTCCATATGCAAGACTGCATATGAGGAAACTTCAATGGTACCTAAAAAGTTTATGGAGTCAACATTGTCACAGCCTGGAAACAATGATTTCTATCATTCCTTGCCTGCAGCAGGAGTTCCTATGCTGGGCAGAGGCCTGTCACCAGAACAAGGGGCTGTCATTCATTCCACCCCCTGCCACCCAAACCCTGACTACAGACGCATCAGATTATGCTTGGGGGGCCCATCTGGAAGGGAGATGCTTTCAGGGTGAATAGAGCCCAAACCAAATGCACCTACATATCAACCAAAAAGAAATGTTAGCTGTACAGAATGCTCTGACAGCCTTCAAGGACTTTCTTCATCCAGGACAACTACTGATAAAGATGGACAACACCACAGTTATGTGGTACATAAACAAGCAGGGGGGTACCCATTCCTACCCCTTTTGCAGACTAGCCATGGCTTTGTGGAACACAGCCTTGACTTACCAAATACATCTACAAGCTCAATTCCTGCCAGGAAAGCAAAATACTCTGGCAGATGAACTAAGCAGAAATCTTATGGACCCACATGAATGGAAACTGGATCCACAAACCTTCAGCATGTTGACATGAAAATGGGGGAGTCCAGACATAGATCTTTTTGCCTCTCCCCAAAACTATCAGTTGGACAAATTCTGCACAAGAATCCATCACAAAAAAGCTTTTAAAGTGGGTGCTCTATCCTTCAGCTGTAAAAACCTATCAGTATATGCCTTTCCCCCTCTGCCCTCCAAGGTTTTACTAAAAGTCAGACAAGAAAAAACAAAAATGATTCTGATTGCTCCAGACTGGCCTCGCCAACACTAGTACCTGCTCCTACGCAATATGTCAGACCTTCCTCCGTGGTACCTGCCTCAGACACCTTATCTACTGTCTCAGCAGAACTATCAAATTCTGCACACTCGGCTCCAAACTCTGAATCTTGCAGCATGGCTAATCAACTAATTTCACCAGTTACATCTCTCAGTAGACCTGTGATGGATGTCATTTTGGAGGCTAGAAGGCCTAATACTAGAAAATCTTATGCTGATAAATGGAAAAGATTCTGTGCCTGGAACTAAGCACAATGAGTAAATGCAGCAATGCCCAATATTCCTCAGATTCTGCAATATTTAACTGAGATGCTTCACAAGGGCCTATCTTTTTCTTCCATAAAAATCCATGCCTCAACCATTTTGGCTAATTACAACACAGAGCCTCCTCTCTTTTCTCATCCCCTGCTTAAAGCAGTACCTCAGAGGGGCCAAAAATTTGAGACCTCCCAGCAGAGCACCAACTCCTGCATGGGACCTCAATTTTGTGCTGGAAAAACTCACCGTACCTCCTTTTGAACTAGCTGCTACTGCAGACATAAGAATTATTTCTTGGAAGACAGCTTTCCTTTTAGCAGTCACTTCAGCTAGAAGGATCTCAGAACTACAGGCTCTAATGGCAATGGAACCTTTCATTATCTTTTACCCGGGCAGGGTGGCTCTCAGGACCAATCCACCCTTTATGCCTAAAGTGGTATCTAGTGTGGCTGTTAAACAGACCATCTGCCAACTTTTTTCCCAAATCCACAGAATAAGGGGGAGCAGATTCTTCATTCATTGGATGTACACAGACAATTAAGATTCTACTTAAACAGGACAAAATCTCTAAGAAAATCTGAGCAATTATTGGTGGCATTTGCTGAAAGGCAGAGGGAAAGGCTATTTCAAAGCAGACTATTTCAAAATGAATAAGCCATTGTATTTGTTTCTGATACATGCACCATGGTAAACTTGTCCCCAAGTGGATCAGATCCCATTCCACCAGGGCTGCATCTACTTCTGCAGCCTTTCTCAGAGGGGTTCATACCAGAGACATTCTAGAAGCTGCCACTTGGAGCTCAGTTCATACGTTCAACAAACATTACCATTTACCTCACTTCTCTAAATCCAGAGCTGGCTTTGCCAATGCTGTCCTGCAGGGCCTTATAGCTGCTCCTATTACTGTCTAATTCCATCCACCCAACCATAGCTTTGGGATTCTGCCCAAATGTAATGACTGCAACAGTGAAACACGAAGAACATAGTACAGTTGTGTTGGGGCAAGAAAAACTGATGAAAATGGCGTTGGCTGCATGTTTTATACCCCTGATGACCTGATGTCATGGAAGAAGGGACAGCAACTAACTTAGGACCCAAGACTTTGTTATTCAGGCCGACTGAGGGCAATCTGCCAGCAGATTACCTAAATGTATTGACTGCAACAGTGAATCCACTCAAACATCTACATTTATGGTAAGTGTACACTACTGTACTTTATCCCTGCCAGGGTAGCCCTTGGCCGGCCCGAATACCAGAGGCTTAGTATTTCTGCATCGGTTGCTGTCACTTCAGGACTGACGGATCATCAGTAGTATAAAGTAAGGTTGCCGATGCCATTACATCAGTCTTTCTTGCCGTGGAGCCCGAAGCAGAAGCAGTTCGCTTAAGTAATGGTCGGCTGCTACCTGAGTTTTCATTTCTGAATTGAAGTTGAAGTCTTCTAAAGCTAAGTACCCTGTTGGGGATCCTTTTTTCTTGCACTAACCGATATCAGAAAAAGTTAATTGTCTCGCCTGTGGAAAGCAAATAGCACACCGAGACTTTCATTTTTACTGTGTCACTTGTTTAGGCCCAGGCCAAGACGTCCCCTGCTGTCATGTCACTTCTGCGCTTTGTTCATTGCCAGATCTATTCATCATTGGGCCCTTATTGTAGCTAGATATTTTTGCTTACAGACCTCGAACTCCGATATGGCTTCGGTAAGCCATCCAACTACTGATCTTCTTAAAAAAACGCAAGGATAAAAACAGAGAGAGACCACACAGGTCCAAAACTGTTGACGCTTCCGTTAAGCTAGTTGCCAGTTTACTGGTTCTGCTTTCGCAGCCCCTGATACCCGCTTTTGTGGATTTGCAGGCCACTACCGAGACCCGTTCAGAGTCCGGTAGGCCTCAAGACTCTTCTTTGACTAAGGATCCTGTGGATGTCTCTACCTTGGATGGCTCCGGAGACAGTGAGCAGGCACCTGCTTCCGAGGAAGTATTTCACACTACTGATACTCAACACAAACCGACGACTTCTTTCGCATCTTCAGTTCTTTCTAAAATTACAGGGTTTCTAAGGCCCAGGGTACAAACTACGCCTAAAAAAAACGACTACCCAAGCTCAAGCACCTGCATCCATGCCTCAATCTCAAATGCTTAAAATGGCAGAAGACCTTATCTTGATTATTAGGGGAAGCCAGCCTACCGCTTCCAAAAGATAGAGATTTGTCCCCAGCAGTTTTGTCTGACTAGGTGTCTGATGACTGAGGTTTCTGAATATGAAGACATGCAACCCTTGTCTGCTTATGAGGATTCAGATGCAGAGGAATCAATTCCTTCTGCCTCTCCTCCAGAGGATTTTTCATTTGGTGAAACCCAACATACTCTAAGGGAGCATTTCCAATGGGAATGTCAGGACTATCCTCAGTCCGAAAAGAGACTCAAGGAATTCTTAGATTTACCACAGCACAGACCATTATCCATTCCTCCTGTCCTGGATGTTGTGAATGATGTTTTTATGGAATCTAGTTTAACTGCTGACACCCTTCCTCCTGCTCCCAGGATGCCTGACAAGTATTAGAGTCCCTGACTCTCACAAATGTCTTTTCAAAAATCCTACTGCTGAACCAGAGGTCATCTCCCAAGGACTTAAAGGAGTAAAAGCAACCACAACTAAGAATTCCACCCCCTTGGACAGGGATTCCCGAGCTTTAGACAGTTGGGGTAAAAAAGTGTAAACCTCTGCAACTCTTCCCATTAGAGCACTAAATTGTCAGTTCCATATGCTGAAATACCAGCAACATACTATGGAACTGAAAATATTTACCTTTCCGGCTTGTGCAGAAAGTGAATTACAGGAGCTTACACATTCTGAAAACCAAGTTACTAGACACCTTGCAATGTGGCTTTGATACCCTAGAAGCATCCTGCAGGGCAGCAGTCACATGTTCTCTACTTAGAATGCTTGCTTGGCTTAAGGAACAGATCTTGGCAGACCATGTCAAATTAAAACTAATGGACGCACCATTGAACAAAGATAATTTGTTTGGCACCAAGGCAGAAGAGGTCATAAAAAAGATGGAAGAAAAAGCTAAATCTATGCAGACAGACTTCTTGTAGGTCCAGCCTCCAAGGTTCACTAGGCATTGCCCCTCCAAGCACTGGTCCTTTCTGGCTCCCTCAAGACCAGCTCAGGCAAGACCTAGGGGAAGCAGACCCCACCAGACAGCATTCCCAGGGAGATCTAAGCAATGGAGTTCCTCTTCTTCAAAAACAGGGAGTGCTAAGCCCACCCCCTTATGGAAAGAACTCATAATGACTTTACACCTCCACCCCTTACCTCTGCCCACCTGCTTGTGCTCCTAGGAGGAAAACTCTCCTCCCATGCCAAAAACTGGGTCTCTATCACCAACGACTGATGGGTTCTCAACATAGTGTCCCAAAGATAAAAATTTTATTTCCACACATTTCCTACCCCAAAAAGGTTCCCAGATCTTCCTCCAGACCAGTGGGCAGAGGCACAAAACCAAATGTTCTTCGTGTTTCACTGTTGCAGTCATCACATTTGGGTTATCTGCTTGCAGTAGCCCTCAGTCGGCCTGATTATCAAAGTCGTGGGTCTTGCGTAGGTTGCTGTTTCATATTCCATGACATCAGGTAGTCAGGGGTATAAAGCATGCAGCCGATGCCATTACATCAGTCTTTCTTGCGGTGCAGTGCCCGAAGCAGCAGCAATTCGCAAGTGCCAGTCAGCCAACTCCTGAAATTTTCATTTTCGAGTTTCAGAACCGAAGTCTTCAACTAAGCTAAGTACCCCATTGGGGAACCTTTTTCTTGCTCTAAACCGATGTCAGTAAAAGTTAACGATTGTATATCTTGTAGAAAGCAAATACCATATAAAGATTTTCATTTGTACTGCATTCCTTTCTTAGGCCCAGACCACGACGTACCACACTGTCGCTTTTGTGCCTTATTCAAACCTTGGACTATTCGTCATCTGTTCATTTACCTTTCTAAGTATTCTGGTACTCAGTTCAATTATCCAGAAATGGCTTCGGTAAGCCACCCAACTACCGACATTCTGAAAAAATGCAAAGATAAACCGAGAGAGACCGTATAGGTCCAAAGCTGCCAACGACACTTCTCCTAAGCAAGTCGCCAGTTCGCCGGTACTCAGATGCTTTCACAGCCCCTGATACCCACTGCTTCAGATTCGCAGCCCTCTACTGAAACCCATTCGGAGTTCAGTATGCTGCGAGATGCTTCCTCAACTGTGGAACCTGTGAATGTCTGTACCTTGGATGGGTCTGGAGCCACTGTGCAGACACTGGCCTTTGAGAGTGTATTCAGGCCTACTGACTTGCATATTAAACCGAGGCCATCTTCTTCTTAACGGCTAAAACTCGATCCATGCCTAGAAAACCAATGCCCAGACCGCATGGTCAGGCCCCTATGCTTAAAAAACAAATGGTAAGAATGACTGAGGACCTTGTTACTCTGATCAGGGGTCCTCTAAGAGACCTAGGACTGGTTTTCCTTCGGATTCTTCTGATCAGGACTCTGAAATTTCTGTTTCCACTGATGGCCAGGATTTACCCTTATCTACCTATAAGGACTCTGATGCAGAGGACTACATTCTCCCTGCTTCCTCTCCAGAGGATTTCTCTTTTGGTGAAACATTGCATACTCTTGGGGAGCATTTTCACTGGGAAAGCCAGGATTACTCTGACTCCAAAAAGAGGCTTAGGGATTTCTTACTCCTGCCCCAACACAGGCCTTTAGCTATACCTCCTGTACTGGACATTGTTGATGCCTTCTCGGAATCTAGCCTGCCCCCTGACTCTCTGCCTCCTGCTCCCAGAAAACCTGATAGGTATTACAGGGTTCCTGACTCTCTCAATTTCCTTTTTAAAAATCCTACTGCGGATCCTGAGACCATTTCACAGCGACCCAAGGGCATTAAGGCCAATACTGCCAAAAATTCTACCCTTTCTGATAGAGATTCCAGGGTGCTGGATAGATGGGGTATTAACGTATACACTTCTGCAACCCTGTCCATTAGGGCCTTAAACTTCCAGTTTCATATGTTAAAGTATCAGCAGCATATTATTGGATTGCTTAAACAGAAAATGATGTTGATTCCTGATTGTGCTGAAAATAAAGATTTACAGGATTTAATGCATTCTGCTGAACAAGTTGGAAAACGTACTTTGCAATGTGGTTTTGATTCATTAGAGGCATCTTGTAGGGCTGCTGTCACTTGGTCTGTACTTAGAAGGCATGCATGGCTAAAGGAACAATCTTTGCCAGATCATGTTAAGGCTGAACCAAGACCACCTTTTTGGCAACAAAGCAGAAGTACTTAAAAATATGGAGGAACAAGCTAAATCTTTACAAACTGTTAGTTTCCTGCAAGTACAGCCTCCCAGATTTAGTAGGCATTGGCCCTCTAAGAATTGGTCCTTTCCTGCCTCATCCAGGCCTTCTCAGTGCAAACCCAGAACCAGCAGAACACCCAGGCTGCAGACCCAAGGGACTCACAGGACTAAGCAATGGGGGCTCCCACTTCCAAACTAGGAAGTAGTAAGACTCCCCCTATGGTAAACTGTCTCAATGACTTAACTTTAAACCTTCCAGGCCCTGCTCAACTGACTGTTCTTTTAGGGGGCAAGATTGCCCTGCAGGTAAAAAACTGGGAAGTCATTACCCAGGACAAATGTGTGTTAAATGTAGTTTCCCAAGGATACATATTCCACTTCCACTCCTTACCAACCCCAAACGGTTGGCCAAATCTACCCCCAAATCAGTGGGCAGAGGCTCAAAAACCAGTTCTCTCTCTTTTAAGCATCAGGGCTGTTCAACCTATCCCAGAAGAAGAATGGGGACAAGGTTTCTACTCAAGACGTTTTCTCGTTCCCAGAAAAGACTATTCCTGGCATCCTGTCCTGGACCTGTCTATCCTAAACACACTTTTTGGTAATCCCAAAATTCAAGATGCTAACTCTTCGTCAGCTATTTCCTATGCTAGGCAAAGATGCCTGGTTGGCAACACTGGATTTAAAGGAACCCTACCTGCACATCCCAATAAGGGAATCTTGCAGAAAGTACCTACGCTTCAAAGCAGGCTACATGCACTATCAGTTCTCAACACTGCCCTTTGGCTTATCTACTGTGCCCAGAGCATTCACAAAGTGCCTAGCCCCAGTCATTGCTTTTTGCAGGCAAAGAAATATTCAAATATACCCATACCTGGACGATTGTCTAATTCAAGCAGAAAGCCAGGACTATTAAATCATCTGGCATTTGTAAAGAAACTGCTAACTTCTCTGGGATACACCATAAATGAAAATAAATCACATCTTGTACGCTGCCAGAAAATTGTATTCCTGGGAGCAAGCTTGAATACAACTTCCCAGATGGCCTACCTCACGCCAGAGAAACAAGTTCATTCGATAGCCTACTTCAAACTACTGGCCGCAAAGATCCAGCTATCTGCAAGGAAAATACTGCAAGCCCTGGGGTTCATGGCCTCCTGCATTCTACTAATTCCATATGCAAGACTACATATGAGGAAACTACAATGGTATCTAAAAAGCCTATGTTGTCAACATTCTCACGATCTAGAATCAATGTCTCCTATCATACCTTGTCTACAGATAGAGTTCCTTTGGTGGGCAGAGGCCTGCCACCAAAACAAGGGACTGCCATTCACTCTACCCCCTGCCACCCAAACCCTAACAACAGATGCATCAGACTATGCATGGGGGGCTCACTTGGCAGGGAAGTGCATTCAGGCCAAATGGAACCCAAGTCAAATGCACCTGCATATCAATCAAAAAAGAAATGTTAGCTGTACAGAATGCTCTGACAGCCTTCAAGGACCACTTTCTTCCAGTACAATTAGTGGTAAAGACGGACAACACCACTGTTATATGGTACATAAACAAGCAGGGAGGAACCCACTCATACCCTCTCTGCAGACTAGCCATGGCTCTGTGGAACACAGCCTTGAAGCTACCAAGTGCACCTACAGGCTCAATTCCTGCCAGGAAAACTAAATACAGTGGCAGATGACCTAAGCAGAAATCTAAGCAGAAATCTCATAGACCCACACGAGTGGAAACTGTAACCAAAGATATTCAACATGTTGGGTAACAAATGGGGGAGCCTAGAGATAGACCTGATGTCCTTCAAGAATGCAACTGCAGTCATAACATATGGGTTGTCCTGCCACAGGCAGCCCTCGGTCGGCCGGATTCCAAAGTCTGGGTCCGACGTCGGCTGTTGTCGCATTTCTCTCCGACGTCAGAGCGGCTGGAGTATATAAGCATCAGCCGACGCCATTTTCTTCAGTCTTTCTTGCCACGCGGTGCCCGAAGCAGAAGCAGTTCGCAAGTGCCGGTCGGTCAGCTCCTGTATTCTTTGAATCCGAAGTCATCAAAAAAGCTAAGTACCCCGTTGGGGACCTTTTCTTGCCTCAGCCGATGTCAGAAATTACTGAAAAAGTAAATAATTGTTTGTCTTGTGGTAAACAAATACCTCATAAGGATTTCCACTCTTACTGCCTTCCTTGCCTTGGCCCAGACCACGACGTCTCGGCCTGTGCCGCCTGTGCTCGCTTCAATAAGCGCACTCTCAGGCACCGGGCGGAGTTCGCTGAAGACTTTTTCGGCGAAAAATTTGCTTATACAATGCCGTCGGAACTTCCGACATCGCAGACTCCCAAGAAACGTAAAGACCGGGACCAACATCCTTGGCCCGCGTCTACCACCGACTCCATGCCAAAACCTACCTCGAGTGCTCCAGTTCCCCCTGAGACAGTTATTCCACCGCTCCGAACCGAAGACACCGCATTACCGACGACTCCGATACCGGAGGCCACACCGACGCCAGTTATAGATTTTCCTCCGGATACTGAAACCGAGGAAATGCCCGAGACCATTGCTGTAGATAAGGTCACCCCTGCACGTGGAGCTGCTAGGCCTCCTATGGCCATGTCTATTAAGGCCTACACACGTGCTAAGGCAGCCAGCAAGACCAAGCACCTTACTGCTAAAGCCTTACCTCAGCCTACTCCTGAGACACAAATCATGACTATGGCCGCAGACTTAATTTCCATGATTAGAGGTTCACAGGCCCATCCTGAGAGAGGATCCCAGCCTCCTTCTGATAAGAGGCCCCGGGTTGAACCCTCTGACCCTATCCCTTCAGATGAAGATTCTGAGGACTCTGTCCACTCCGATGGCCAGGAAGAGCTCTTCCAGACCTATGAGGACTCGGATGCAGAGGATTCCATCCCCTCGGCCTCCCCTCCTGAGGATATTTCTTTTGGGGAAGTTCTGCATACCATGAAGGAACATTTCAAGTGGCAAGGCCAGGAATATTCTGATTCCAGAAAGTGCCTTTGAACCTTCCTTAAAAAGCCCCAGCACAGGCCCTTAGCTATTCCTCCTGTGCTTGATGTTTTGGATGATCTATATTCTGACTCCAGTGTTACCCCTGATACTCTTCCTCCTGCTCCAGCCAAGCCAGACAGATATTACAGGGTTCCAGAAACACATTCTCATTTCTTTAGGGCCCATGCTGTTGATTTAGAAACTATTTCTCAGGGACCTAAAGGTGTTTCAGCATCCACCTCTAAAAATCCCTTGCCTTCCAACAGGGAAGCTAGGTCATTAGAGAGATGGGGGAAAAAGGTCTACACATCCACTACTTTATCTAAGAGAGCTCTGAATTGCCTCTTTCATATGTTTCAATATCAGGATTTTCCTGTTAGATGATTTACAGAAAACATTGGCCTCTCCTGATCCTTTAGACAGGAAGTCTTTGCAGGAAGCTGTACATAATTCTCAGCAAGTCAGCAATCACTTCCTGCAGTGTGGATATGATGCATTGGAAGCTTCATGTAGGGCAGCTATGACAGGGGCGGTCATTCGTAGACATGCATGGTTAAAAGAACAACCTCTACCAGATCATGTTAAAGCAAAACTTCTGGATGCACCCTTGGAAAAGAACAAGCTTTTTGGTGCTAATGCTAAAGATGTGTTAAAGTCCATCGAGGAAAAAGCAAAATCAGTTCAGACGGTCAAAGATTTCCTCCAGGTTCAGCCCCCCAGATTCAGCAGGAATTGGCCTTCAAAAAACTGGTCCTTTCCTAATCCTGAAAGATTTCAAAGGGGTAAAAACAGGCGTGGCCGAGGAAGAGGACAATACAGAGGTCCTTACAGGGGACGACAATGGCAGCCAGCAAACCAAAGAAGTGACACAGGGGTCTCCCCTGCCCCACAGGGACAATCTCAGTGACTTTCCTCTACGTCCGCTGACCAAGGAGCAAATAGAAGCTCCCTTGGGCGGAAAATTATCTCTGTTTTCAGACAATTGGCACAGATTGACAAAAGACAAATGGATTTTGGACATTATAGACCAAGGTTACAGGTTCCACTTTCATACCTTACCAAGAAAACAAGGCATGCCAAACCTACCACAAAACCAGAGGGCAGAGGCTATCGAGCAAATTTCTCTGTTTGCTCAGATCAAAGCAATAGAAAGAGTTCCACAAGAACAAGGCCAGGGGTTTTACTCAAGACTGTTCCTTGTTCCAAGAAAAGAAACTCAATGGAGACCAATACTGGATTTGTCCGCATTAAACACTTTTCTCATAGTACCAAAGTTCAAAATGCTGACTCTACAGCAACTCCTTCCCATGCTGGGCAAGGGGTCTTGGCTGATTACTCTGGACCTCAAGGAGGCATACCTGCATGTCCCTATCAGACACAGCTGCAGAAGATACCTCAGATTTCTTGCAGGGCCAGAGCATTATCAATTCTCAGCATTGCCATTTGGCTTATCTACTGCGCCCAGAGTATTCACAAAATGCCTGGCTTCAGTAATTGCTCATTACAGGCTCCAGGGGATCCAAATTTACCCGTACCTGGACAACTGCCTCATACAAGCGGACGACAAATTGATTTTGACAAAAAACTTGAACTATGTCATACAATTGCTTCAGGCTCTGGGATACACAGTCAACTTCCAAAAGTCAAGACTTCAGCCATCCCAGCAAATAACCTTCTTAGGAGCCAATCTAGACACAGCCTCTCAAATGGCTTACCTGACAGAAGACAAGCAAGAAAAGTTAACTAATTATTTCAAAGTTTGGCAAAACTCACCCAGATGACTGCAAGGAGGTTCCTACAGGCCCTGGGTTACATGGCATCCTGCATTCTCCTGGTTCCATTAGCAAGACTACACATGAGAAAGCTTCAGTGGTACCTAAAAAGCCTATGGTCTCAACACAGCAACAACTTAGAGACAACCATACCGCTCATTCCATGCCTACAAAAGGAATTCCTATGGTGGGCTTCGGTAAGCCAGGCAAACACAGGTATGTCATTCAAAAAGCCTCAGATAACACAGACCATGACCACAGATGCCTCAGACCTTGGATGGGGGGCGCACATGGAGGGCAGATGTATACAAGGACAATGGTCTCCAAAGGAAACACATCTGCATATAAACCAAAAGGAAATGCTGGCAGTAATGCATGCCATCGAGGCCTTTTGACGACAACTTCAGCAAGGCCACTTACTGATACGGACAGACAACACCACTGTGATGTGGTATATAAACAAGCAAGGGGGCACCCATTCCTACCCCCTTTGCAGACTGACAATGAATCTTTGGGAAAAATCACTGAGCCTAAACATACAGTTGCAATCCCAGTTTGTTCCAGGCAAAGACAATGTGCTGGCGGACAGCCTAAGCAGGAATTTCATAGATCCACACGAGTGGAGGTTACATCCGAAAATCTTCACACAACTCACCTCGACATGGGGCAGGCCAGAAGTAGACCTATTTGCCTCTCACCTCAACCATCATCTACAAAAATTCTGTTCAAGGACATACCATCCACGAGCTTGGAAAATAGATGCTCTCTCATTCAACTGGAACTTCCTAAAAATCTATGCATTCCCACCTCTGCCACTGATGACCACAGTATTACTAAAGATCAAAGCAGAGAGACCCAAGGGGATCCTAATAGCTCCAGACTGGCCAAGACAACACTGGTACCCACTACTACTGAGCATATGTCACAACAAGAAGTGGACCCTTCCCCAATGGCCCCTACATTTGACTCAACACAACTTCAAAACAGTGCATCCAAACCTTCAGACACTGCAGCTAACAGCCTGGGAGATCCCATGAATAACCTCAATCTCTCTCTCTCCAAGGAAGTTCAGCGGATATTAACAGAAGCTCGAAGACCATCCACCAGAAAGGTTTACCTAGCAAAATGGAAGAGATTCAGCATTTGGAATACCAGCAAGGGACATGATGCATCATTATTGAACATCCCACTCATCCTGGAATATTTGGCAGATATGCTACGGAATGGACTTTCATATTCTTCCATAAAGATACATGCTTCAGCTATTTCAGCTAGATATAACACTGATCCGCCTGTGTTTTCACATCCTTTGCTAAGGCAATTCCTCAGGGGTATCAAGAACATTAAGCCACCAAGAAAGGCTCCAGTGCCAGCTTGGGACCTCAACTTTGTCCTAGAAAAACTGACTCTACCTCCGTTTGAGCCAGCAGCTTCAGTGGACTTACAATTTCTCTCATGGAAGACAGCTTTCCTGTTGGCAATTACCTCAGCAAGAAGGGTTTCGGAACTACAGGCCCTAATGGCAATACCACCGTTCATAATCTTTCACAGAGACAGGGTCTCCTTAAGAACCAACCCTACTTTTATGCCAAAGGTGGTATCTAGGGTTTCTTTAAATCAAGCTATTCATCTGCCTGCTTTCTTCCCCAATCCTGAGAACAAAGGGGAAAAACTGTTACATACCTTGGACATTCACAGACAACTTCGCTACTACCTGGACAGAACCAAGATCAGTAGGAAGTCTGATCAACTTTTTGTAGCTTACGCCCCTGGAGTACAAGGAAAAGCAATTTCAAAACAGACTATTTCAAAATGGATTGGACATTGCATCAGATTTTGTTATTCCTTCCATGGGAAGATTGTTCCAGCCAATGTCAGACCACACTCCACCAGTGCTACAGCCACCTCTACAGCATTCTTAAGAGGGGTGCCTACAAAGGACATTCTAGAAGCTGCTACATGGAGCTCCGTGCATACATTCTCCAAACACTACAATCTCCCTCTATACTCCAGATCCAGAGCAGGCTTTGCTTCGGCAGTCCTGCAGGGTTTGATTGCCACACCATCTCTTTCCTAGAGCATTCCTCCTCCCCCAGCTAAGCTATGGTATTCTACCCATATGTTATGACTGCAGTTGCATTCTTGAAGGACATAGTACAGTTTTGTACCTACCATAAATGTAGATGTCCGATAGATATGCAACTGCAGTCGGATTTTCCCTCCCTCCATACCCCTCTATGCCTTGGGTCCACTCCTATCCCTGTTTCTCTTAGCTGGGGATATCTGTTATGGTGTATCTGTTTATTGCTTACTTATTTGTCTGGAATCCTGTTTTTGTCTTCCAATTTGATTACAGCCTTCCTTGGAGGGCACCTGGCATCTGGGGCAAGAAACATTGAAGAAAATGGCGTTGGCTGATGCTTATATACTCCAGCCGCTCTGACGTCGGAGAGAAATGCGACATCAGCCGACGTCGGACCCAGACTTTGGAATCCGGCCGACCGAGGGCTGCTTGGGGCAGGACAACCCATATGTTATGACTGCAGTTGCATATCTATCGGACATCTACATTTATGGTAGGTACAAAACTGTACTTTCCTCGTGTTTCACTGTTGCAGTCATCACATTTGGGTTATCTGCTTGCAGTAGCCCTCAGTCGGCCTGATTATCAAAGTCTTGGGTCCTGCGTCTGTTGCTGTCTCATCTTCCATGACGTCAGGTAGTCAGGGCTATAAAGCATGCAACTGACACCATTACATCAGTCTTTCTTGCCGTGCGGTGCCTGAAGCAGAAGCAGTTTGCAAGTGCTGGTCGGCCGACTCCTGAAATTTTCATTTTCGAGTTTCAGAACCAAAGTCTTCAACTAAGCTAAGAACCTCATTGGGGAACCTTTTTCTTGCTCTAAACCTAGGTCAGTAAAAGTTAACAATTGTATTTCTTGTGGAAAGCAAATACTTCATAAAGATTTTCATTTGTACTGCATTCCTTGCTTAGGCCCAGACCATGACGTACCTCACTGTTGGTTTTGTGCCTTATCCAAACCTCGAACTATTCGTCGTCTGTTCATTTGCGCTTCTAAGTATTTTGGTACTTTATTCAATTATCCAGAAATGGGTTCGGTAAGCCTCCCGACTACCAACATTCTGAAAAAACACAAAGATAAAGACAGAGACCACATGGGTCTAAAGCTGCCAACGACACTTCTCCTAAGCTAGTCGCCAGTTCGCCGGTACTCAGGTGCTTTCACAGCCCCTGATACCCACTACTTCAGATTTGCAAGCCTCTACTGAGACCCATTCAGAGTCCAGTATGCCACGAGATGCTTCCTCGACTGTGGAACATGCGGATGTCTCTAGCTTGGATGGGTCTGGAGCCACTGAGCAGGTACCAGCTGCTGAAGGTGTATTCAGGCCTACTGACTTGCATAATAAACAGACGCTGTCTTCTTCTTTGAGGCCTAAAACTCAATCCACGCCTAGAAAACTGTTGCCCAGACTGTATGGTCCAGGCCCCTGTGCCTAAAAAAACAAATAAGAATGGCTGAAGAGCTTATTACTCTAATCAGGGGAAGCCACCCATCCCCCTCTAAGAGACCTAGGACTGATTTTCCTTCTGATTCTTCTGATCAGGACTCTGAAATTTGATGATGTCCTTCAAGAATGCAACTGCAGTCCTGACATATGGGTTGTCCTGCCTCAGGCAGCCCTTCGGTCGGCCGGATTCCAAAGTCTGGGTCCGGCGTCGGCTGATGTCGCCTCCTCCCCGACGTCAGAGTGGCTGGGGTATAAAGGCATCAGCTGACGCCATCTTCAGTCTTTCTTGCCGCGCGGTGCCCGTAGCAGAAGCAGTTTGCAAGTGCCGGTCGGTCAGCTCCTGTGTTTTCAGTTACCGAAGTCATCTAAAAAGCTAAGTACCCCGTTGGGGAACATTTTTTCTTGCCTCAACCGATGTCAGAACAAATTGAGAAAGTTAATAATTGTTCGTCTTGTGGTAAACAAATACCTCATAAGGACTTCCATTCCTACTGCCTCCCTTGCCTGGGCCCAGACCACGACTTCTCAGCCTGTGCTTGTTTTAATAAGCGCACTCTCAGGCGCCGGGCAGAATTTGCTGAAAACTTTTTTGGCAAATCCTTCGCTTACAACATGCTGTCGGAACAACTGACAGCACAAACTACCAAGAAACGTAAGGACCGGGACCGACATCCTCGGCCCGCGTCTTCCACCGATTCTACACCCAAGCCCTCCGCGAGTGCTTCGGTCCCTTCGGAAGCGATTATTCAACTGCTCCAGGCCGACGACACCACATTAACACGCTCCTCGGTCTCTGAGGCTACACCGGTGCCGGTTATTGAATTTCCTCCAGAAACCGAAGTTCTTGAACTACCCGACACCATTCCTGTGGACAAGGTTACCCCTGCACATGGGGCAGCTAGGCCTCCTGTATCCATGTCCATCAAGGCCTTTGCACGTGCTAAGGCCGCCAGCCAGACCAAGGCCCATCCTAATCCTACCTCTCAGGCTCCTTCTTCTGATAGACAGATCATGTCTCTTGCTGCAGACCTAATCTCTCTTATCGGGGGGTCTCAGCCCCATCGAGACAGAGGTTCTCAGCCACCTGCAGAAAAAAGACCTAGAACTGAGCAGGCAGACAACCTCTCTTCAGATGAAGCCTCTGGGGATTCAGAGCATTCAGATACCCATGAAGAATCCTTCCAAGCCTATGAGGACTCTGATGCTGAGGAATCTATTCCCTCTGCTTCTCCTCCTGAGGATTTTTCTTTCGGTGAAGTCCTCCACTCCATGAGGGAACATTTTAAGTGGCAGGGTCAGGAATTCTCTGACTCTAGGAAAAGGCTCCGTACCTTCCTCAAGTTACCCCAGCACAGACCTTTGGCTATCCCTCCAGTTTTGGATGTCCTGGATGATGTATTTTCAGACTCCAGTGCTTCCCCTGATTCTCTCCCTCCTGCTCCTGTCAAGCCAGACAGATATTACAGGGTCCCTGACACTCACAAGCATTTCTTTAAGGCCCAATCTGTGGATCTAGAAACTATTTCACAGGGCCCCAAAGGAGTGGCTTCTTCCTCGGCCAAAAATCCACTACCAGCTGACAGGGAAGCAAGGTCCCTGGAGAGATGGGGTAAAAAAGTTTATACCTCTACCACCCTTGCCATGAGGTCACTTAACTGCCTTTTTCATATGTTTAAGTACCAGGATTTTTTACTGGATGATTTGCAGAAAAAGCTAGCCTCTCCTGAGCCTATAGATAGAAAGGCATTGCAGGATTTGGTTCATAATTCTCAGCAGGTTAGTAATCATTTTCTTCAGTGTGGTTATGATGCATTGGAGGCTTCATGTAGGGCAACCATGACAGGGGCTGTTATCCATAGACATGCTTGGTTGAAAGAGCAGCCTCTGCCGGATCATGTTAAAGTAAAGCTCCTGGACGCACCTCTGGATAAACAGAAGCTTTTTGGTGCTAATGCTCAGGATGTGTTGAAGTCTATTGAGGAGAAGGCAAAATCAGTACAGACAGTAAAAGATTTCCTCCAGGTTCAGCCACCCAGATTCAGCAGAAATTGGATTTCAAAGAATTGGTACTTTCCAGACTCATACAAGTTTCAAAGGGGAAAGAACAGGCGTGCACGAGGTAGAGGGCAATACCGAGGCTCCTACAGGGGACGCCAGTGGCAACCTCAAAATCAAAGAAGTGGCACAGGTACTTCACCTGCACCACAGGGACAATCACAATGACTTACCTACCACTCCGCCTACCAAGGCTCAAAGAGAAGCACCTTTAGGCGGAAAATTATCTCTATTCTCAACAAACTGGCACATTATAACAAAGGACAAATGGATTCTGAATATAATACACAGAGGCTACAGATTCCACTTCCATACTTTACCAACAGGACAAGGCATGCCAATCCTGCCACAAAATCAAAGGGCAGAGGCACTCAGAGAAGTCTCAAAGCTGTTACAAATAAAAGCAATAGAGAAGGTTCCTCCTCAGGAACAAGGCCAGGGATTTTATTCAAGACTGTTCCTTGTTCCAAGAAAAGAAAAGCAATGGAGGCCTATTTTGGACTTGTCCATTCTAAATACATTTCTCATGGTGCCAAAATTCAAGATGCTGACGTTACAGCAACTTCTTCCCATGCTGGGCAAGGGGTTTTGGCTGGTTACTCTGGACCTCAAGGAGGCATACCTGCATGTCTCTATCAGACACAGTTGCAGAAGATACCTCAGATTTCTTGCAGGAACAGAGCACTATCAATTCTCAGCATTGCCGTTGGCTTATCTACTGCCCAGAGTATTCACGAAATGCCTGGCATCAGTAGTGGCACATTGCAGACTCCAGGGGATTCAAATATACCCTTACCTGGACGACTGCCTCATACAAGCCGACAGCAAACAAACCTTGATAAAACACTTGGATTATGTCATTCAATTGCTGCAGGCTTTGGGATACACAGTCAACATTCAAAAATCAAGACTGCTGCCATCCCAAGAGATTATTTTTCTAGGAGCAAAGCTGAACACACAGCTACAAATGGCCTTCCTCACAGAGGAGAAACAAGAGCATTTAACAGATTACTTCAAAAGCCTAGCAAAACTAACCCACCTGACCGCAAGGAAAACCCTGCAGGCCCTGGGGTTCATGGCATCTTGCATTCTTCTAATCCCTCTGGCAAGACTTCACATGAGAAAACTGCAATGGTACCTAAAAAGCTTGTGGTCTCAACACAGCCACAACCTCTAAGACATAATACCACTCATACCATGCCTGCAAAGGGAATTTTTGTGGTGGGCTCAAGCAAGTCACTTAAACGAAGGTATGCCTTTCAACAAACCTCCAACAAGTCAAACTATTACAACAGACGCCTCAGACCATGGATGGGGGGCGCACATGGACGGCAGATGCATTCAAGGACAATGGACTCACATGGAAATGCATCAGCACATAAATCAAAAAGAGATGTTGACAGTGATGCATGCAATAGAAGCCTTTGGAAAATCTCTTCAGCAAGGTCATCTGCTAATAAGGACAGACAACACCACTGTCATGTGGTACATAAACAAACAAGGGGGCACTCATTCCTATCCCCTCTGCAGACTAACAATGACTCTTTGGGAAAAGTCCCTGAATCTGAACATCTACTTGCAATCCCAGTTTGTTCCGGGCAAGGACAATGTTCTGGCAGACAGGTTGAGCAGAAATTTCTTGGAGCCACACGAATGGATGCTACACCCACGCATATTCTCACAAATAACATCTGCATGGGGAAGACCAGACATAGACCTCTTTGCATCTCATCTCAATCATCATCTGGAAAGGTTTTGCACAAGGATACACCATCCTCTAGCCTGGAGAACAGATGCTCTTTCCTTCAGCTGGAATGCCCTAACAATTTATGCATTCCCTCCTCTACCTTTACTCACCAAGGTGTTACTGAAGATCAAGGCAGAACAACCGAGGAATCTTGATAGCCCCAGACTGCCAAGGCAACACTGGTATCCACTGCTACTGAGCATAACTCGCTCCAAACCGTGGCCCTTGCCTCAATGGCCTCAGCTCCTGACTCAACACAATTACAAGACAGTTCATCAGAACCTACAAACCTTAAAGCTGGCAGCTTGGAGAATTCCATGACTGGAACCCATGACTCCCTCTCCAAAACAGTTCAGGACATTTTGCTGGAGGCACGCAGACCTTCCACCAGAGAAACCTATTCGGCCAAATGGAAGAGATTCATCATCTGGAATGTCAACAAGGGACACAGGATGCATCACTGATGAACATACCTCAGATATTAGAATACTTGGCAGAAATGTTTCACAGTGGCCTCTCATACTCTTCCATCAAAATCCACGCTTCAGCTATCTCTGCACATTACAACTGTGATCCACCTGTGTTTTCGCATCCCTTGCTAAGACAGTTCCTAAGGGTTATAAAGAATATCAAACCTCCAAGGAAACAACCAATTCCTGCATGGGACCTCAATTATTTCTTGGAAAAATTAACTCTTCCTCCTTTTGAACCAGCAGCATCTTCAGAAATGCAATTTCTCTCTTGGAAAACGGTTTTCCTGTTGGCAGTCACCTCAGCAAGAAGAGTCTCGGAGATACAGGCCCTCATGGCAGTTCCTCCTTTTCTCATCTTTCATCAGGACAGAGTTTCCCTTGGAACCAATCCTTCCTTCATGCCTAAGGTGATATCCAGAGTGTCACTAAACCAAGCAATTCACCTGCCTACTTTCTTTCCTAACCCTCAAAACAAAGGGGAAAAGCTGTTGCATACTTTAGACATTCACAGACAACTACGCTACTACTTGGACAGAACAAAGTCTACCAGGAAGTCTGACCAACTGTTTGTAGCCTATGCTGCTGGGACACAAGGAAAGGCAGTCACCAAACAAACTATCTCAAAATGGATTGGACACTGCATCAGATTCTGTTACTCCTTCCATGGAAAGAGTGTGCCAGCTAATATTAGACCACACTCCACCAGAGCTATGGCCACATCCACAGCCTTTCTTAGAGGAGTGGCCACAAAAGATATTCTAGAGGCTGCTACATGGAGCTCCGTGCATACATTTACCAAACACTACAACCTGCCATTATACTCCAGATCCCGAGCAGGCTTTGCTTCGGCAGTCCTGCAGGGCCTTCTAGCTACACCATCCCTTGCTTAGTCCTACCACCCTCAGCTTGGCTATGGTATTCAACCCATATGTCAGAACTGCAGTTGCATTCTTGAAGGACATAGTACAGTTTTGTACCTACCATAAATGTAGATGTCCGATAGATATGCAACTGCAGTCAGGTTTTCCCTCCCTCCTACCCCTCTGTTTTTTCCCTTGGGTCCATTCCTCCCTTTCCTATAAGCTGGGGTTATCTGTTATGGTGTATCTGTTTATTACTGTTGTGCATGTCTGAATTTTTTGTTTATCCATTCACAAAATTTAGCCTTCCTTGGAGGGCACCTGGCATCTGGGGCAAAAAACACTGAAGAAGATGGCGTCGGCTGATGCCTTTATACCCCAGCCGCTCTGACGTCGGGGAGGAGGTGACATCAGCCGACGCCGGACCCAGACTTTGGAATCCAGCCGACCGAAGGGCTGCCTGAGGCAGGACAACCCATATGTCAGGACTGCAGTTGCATATCTATCGGACATCTACATTTATGGTAGGTACAAAACTGTACTTTCTTCGTGTTTCACTGTTGCAGTCATTACATTTGGGTAATCCTGCTGGCAGGTTGCCATCAGCCGGCCTGAATTCCAAAGTCTTGGAACCTGCATCAGCTGCTGTTCCCTGATATCAGGTCATCAGGGGTATAAAAGAAGCAGTCAATGCCATTTTCTTAAGTCTTTCTTGCCACGCGATGCTCGAAGCAGAAGCAGTTCGCAAGTGCCGGTTGGCCGACTCCTAAGATTTTCGTGTTTGAGTTTCAGATCTGAAGTCTTCAATAAAGCTAAGTACCCCGTTGGGGAAACTTTTTTTTTTTCTTCCTCCAGACCAATGTCAGAAAAAGTTAATAATTGTATTTCTTGTGGAAAGCAAATACCTCATAAGGATTTTCATTCTTACTGTATTCCTTGCCTAGGTCCTGATCACAAAGATGTTCATCGTGCATACAGCTGCAGTCATAACAGATGGGTTCTCCTGCCGTCAAGGCGGGTCCTCAGTCGGCCGAATTCCAAAGTCTAGGTCTGGCATCGGTTGTCGTCGCTTCTTCCCTGACGTCAGTGCGCCAGGAGTATAAAAGAACCAGCCGACGCCATTTTCTTCAGTTTTTCTTGCTGCGCGGTGCCCAAAGCAGAAGCAGTTCGCAAGTGCCTGTCGTCCAGCTCCTGAAATTACGAAAATTTTGCAACCGAAGTCTTCTTGAAAGCTAAGTACCCCGTTGGGGAAACTTTTCTTGCCTCAGACCGATGTCAGACAAAGTTAATAATTGTATTTCTTGTGGGAAGCAAATACCGCATAAGGATTTTAATTCCCTCTGCATTCCTTGCTTAGGCCCAGACCACAACGTCTCGGTCTGTCGTTTTTGTGCTACATTCAATAAACACACCATTAAGCGTCGGGCGGAGTTCGCCCAGCACTATTTTGGCCAAAAATTTAACTATATTATGTCGTCGGATACTCCGACTCCAGTTTTGTCTAAAAAACGCAAAGATAAGGACCGACACACGAGGTCCGGCCTCTACCGACACCACGCCAAAGCCGACTACAGGTGGTCCAGTTCTCAGCGAGGCACCTACGCAGCCCCTGCCTACCAACGACACTTCATTGGCGGTGTCTTCTGTGCCCGAGGTCGCAGGCTCCTCGGCCCACACCCGACTACAGATACCGAAGCCACTGTTGGTGGTGAATCTCAAAATGTAGACAGGTCTGCCTCCTCTCAAGGTGTCTTCAGACCTTCCTCTTCTTTTTCTATCAAGGCTTTCACTAAGTCTATAGCAGCCATGCATTTTAAGAGACAAGCTCCACAGGGCCCTTCTCCAGGCCCCATGCCTAAAAAACAGATGCTTAAAATGGCAGAGGATTTGGTTACTCTTACAAAAAACTAGATAGGAAACCAGTACACGTAAAGCACTTTATATAGAACAGCAAAGCTTTCGGATACAATCCTTCATCAATACTAATACATACAAAGTATACTATCTCTTTATATATAGGTCCAAATAAGTCATATGACCAGCAGCCAAACAGTCACATGACCTGATTAAAAATACAATATATAAAAAAATCACATGAATACATAAACTAATAAAAAAGAAGTACAATTAAAAAGCATATATTAAAACACATACATACTGGTTTCCTATCTAGTTTTTTGTTGGTCTATCTTTGGCGTTTGTATCCGATTTGGTTACTCTTATCAGGGTTCTCAACCCCGGACAAAGGCCCAGAGTGGAGGAAGAATCCCCCTCCTCTGACCAGGCCTCCATTATTTCAGAGCACTCTGATGAACAGGAACTTTCTTACTCCCCTTTTGAAGATTCTAATGCTGAGGAGTCCATTCCCTCTGTCCCCCCCCCCGAGGATTACTCATTTGGGGAAACCTTGCATACCTTAAGGGAACACTTCCACTGGGAAGGCCAAGAGTACTCAGATTCCAAGAAAAGGCTTAGGGATTTTCTCTTGCTACTCCAGCACAGGCCTCTGGCTATACCTCCTGTCTTAGACATACTAGATGATGTGTACTCGGAGGCCTGCCTTAACCCGGATTCTTTACCTCCAGCCCCAGTCAAGCCTGACAGGTACTACCGGGTTCCTGACTCACACCAATTTTTATACAAAAGCCATGCGGCTGACCCAGAAACTATCTCACAGGGCCCCAAGGGAATTAAGGCCTCCACTGCTAAAAACCCATTACCTTCCGAGAGATTCCAGGTCCTTAAAAAGGTGGGGAAAAAAGGTATACACCTCGGCCACCTTAACCATGAGGGCATTAAACTGCCAGTTCCATATGCTAAAGTACCAACAGTTTCTGTTATCACAGTTGAGAAGTAAAATGTCACAACCTGAACAACCAGACTTGAAGGAGTTGCAGGATTTGATGCATAGTGCAGAACAAGTGGGTAAACATACCTTGCAATGTGGTTTTGATGCTCTAGAGGCCTCATGTAGAGCTGCTGTTACAGGATCAGTCATACGTAGACATGCCTGGCTCAAGGAGCAAACCTTACCAGATCATGTCAAAGCTAAATTACTAGATGCCCCTCAACAAAAGGATGTATTATTTGGTGTTAAAGCTGAGGCGGTATTAAAGAAAATGGAGGAAAAGGCTAAATCAATGCAAACAGTGAAAGATTTTCTACAGGTACAAACTCCACGTTTCAGTAGAAATTGGCCTTCCAAAAATTGGTCCTTTCCAGCCATGGACAGACCCCAAAGAGGTAGATACAGGCGCCTGAGGGGCAGAGGGCAATCTCAAGGATCGTAGAGGCAGACAATGGCAAGCTCCTACACAAAGAGGTGGTGAGGATAGTTCACAGCCATTCAGAAAGCAAGCCCAATGACTTTCCACTTTGCATGCCAAGCAAGGCTCAAATGGCAGCACCCTTAGGTGGAAAACTGGCATTATTTTCAAAAAATTGGCATATTGTCACAAAAGACAAATGGATCCTGGACATTATAAACAGAGGCTACAGATTCCATTTTCACACCCTTCCAAAAATGAAAGGCATCCCAAACCTGCCACACAATCAAAGGCCAGATGCACAAAGACAAATTTCAGATCTCATGGGCATGAAAGCTATTCAAGAGGTACCTACTCACGAACAAGGTCAAGGTTTTTATTCCAGACTATTCCTGGTACCAAGGAAGGGAAAAGATTGGAGACCTATTCTGGACCTATCCATCCTAAACACATTTTTACTCGTACCAAAATTCAACATGCTCACATTACAGCAGCTTCTTCCCATGCTGGGCAAGGAGTCTTGGCTGGTAACATTGGACCTCAAGGAGGCATACCTGCATGTCTCTATCAGACACAGTTGCAGAAGATACCTCAGATTTCTTGCAGGAACAGAGCACTATCAATTCTCAGCATTGCCGTTTGGCTTATCTACTGCGCCCAGAGTATTCACGAAATGCCTGGCATCAGTAGTGGCACATTGCAGACTCCAGGGGATTCAAATATACCCTTACCTGGACGACTGCCTCATACAAGCCGACAGCAAACAAACCTTGATAAAACACTTGGATTATGTCATTCAATTGCTGCAGGCTTTGGGATACACAGTCAACATTCAAAAATCAAGACTGCTGCCATCCCAAGAGATTATTTTTCTAGGAGCAAAGCTGAACACACAGCTACAAATGGCCTTCCTCACAGAGGAGAAACAAGAGCATTTAACAGATTACTTCAAAAGCCTAGCAAAACTAACCCACCTGACCGCAAGGAAAACCCTGCAGGCCCTGGGGTTCATGGCATCTTGCATTCTTCTAATCCCTCTGGCAAGACTTCACATGAGAAAACTGCAATGGTACCTAAAAGCTTGTGGTCTCAACACAGCCACAACCTCTAAGACATAATACCACTCATACCATGCCTGCAAAGGGAATTTTTGTGGTGGGCTCAAGCAAGTCACTTAAACGAAGGTATGCCTTTCAACAAACCTCCAACAAGTCAAACTATTACAACAGACGCCTCAGACCATGGATGGGGGGCGCACATGGACGGCAGATGCATTCAAGGACAATGGACTCACATGGAAATGCATCAGCACATAAATCAAAAAGAGATGTTGACAGTGATGCATGCAATAGAAGCCTTTGGAAAATCTCTTCAGCAAGGTCATCTGCTAATAAGGACAGACAACACCACTGTCATGTGGTACATAAACAAACAAGGGGGCACTCATTCCTATCCCCTCTGCAGACTAACAATGACTCTTTGGGAAAAGTCCCTGAATCTGAACATCTACTTGCAATCCCAGTTTGTTCCGGGCAAGGACAATGTTCTGGCAGACAGGTTGAGCAGAAATTTCTTGGAGCCACACGAATGGATGCTACACCCACGCATATTCTCACAAATAACATCTGCATGGGGAAGACCAGACATAGACCTCTTTGCATCTCATCTCAATCATCATCTGGAAAGGTTTTGCACAAGGATACACCATCCTCTAGCCTGGAGAACAGATGCTCTTTCCTTCAGCTGGAATGCCCTAACAATTTATGCATTCCCTCCTCTACCTTTACTCACCAAGGTGTTACTGAAGATCAAGGCAGAACAACCGAGAGGAATCTTGATAGCTCCAGACTGCCAAGGCAACACTGGTATCCACTGCTACTGAGCATAACTCGCTCCAAACCGTGGCCCTTGCCTCAATGGCCTCAGCTCCTGACTCAACACAATTACAAGACAGTTCATCAGAACCTACAAACCTTAAAGCTGGCAGCTTGGAGAATTCCATGACTGGAACCCATGACTCCCTCTCCAAAACAGTTCAGGACATTTTGCTGGAGGCACGCAGACCTTCCACCAGAGAAACCTATTCGGCCAAATGGAAGAGATTCATCATCTGGAATGTCAACAAGGGACACAGGATGCATCACTGATGAACATACCTCAGATATTAGAATACTTGGCAGAAATGTTTCACAGTGGCCTCTCATACTCTTCCATCAAAATCCATGCTTCAGCTATCTCTGCACATTACAACTGTGATCCACCTGTGTTTTCGCATCCCTTGCTAAGACAGTTCCTAAGGGTTATAAAGAATATCAAACCTCCAAGGAAACAACCAATTCCTGCATGGGACCTCAATTATTTCTTGGAAAAATTAACTCTTCCTCCTTTTGAACCAGCAGCATCTTCAGAAATGCAATTTCTCTTGGAAAACGGTTTTCCTGTTGGCAGTCACCTCAGCAAGAAGAGTCTCGGAGATACAGGCCCTCATGGCAGTTCCTCCTTTTCTCATCTTTCATCAGGACAGAGTTTCCCTTGGAACCAATCCTTCCTTCATGCCTAAGGTGATATCCAGAGTGTCACTAAACCAAGCAATTCACCTGCCTACTTTCTTTCCTAACCCTCAAAACAAAGGGGAAAAGCTGTTGCATACTTTAGACATTCACAGACAACTACGCTACTACTTGGACAGAACAAAGTCTACCAGGAAGTCTGACCAACTGTTTGTAGCCTATGCTGCTGGGACACAAGGAAAGGCAGTCACCAAACAAACTATCTCAAAATGGATTGGACACTGCATCAGATTCTGTTACTCCTTCCATGGAAAGAGTGTGCCAGCTAATATTAGACCACACTCCACCAGAGCTATGGCCACATCCACAGCCTTTCTTAGAGGAGTGGCCACAAAAGATATTCTAGAGGCTGCTACATGGAGCTCCGTGCATACATTTACCAAACACTACAACCTGCCATTATACTCCAGATCCCGAGCAGGCTTTGCTTCGGCAGTCCTGCAGGGCCTTCTAGCTACACCATCCCTTGCTTAGTCCTACCACCCTCAGCTTGGCTATGGTATTCAACCCATATGTCAGAACTGCAGTTGCATTCTTGAAGGACATAGTACAGTTTTGTACCTACCATAAATGTAGATGTCCGATAGATATGCAACTGCAGTCAGGTTTTCCCTCCCTCCTACCCCTCTGTTTTTTCCCTTGGGTCCATTCCTCCCTTTCCTATAAGCTGGGGTTATCTGTTATGGTGTATCTGTTTATTACTGTTGTGCATGTCTGAATTTTTTGTTTATCCATTCACAAAATTTAGCCTTCCTTGGAGGGCACCTGGCATCTGGGGCAAAAAACACTGAAGAAGATGGCGCCGGCTGATGCCTTTATCCCCCAGCCGCTCGGACGCCCGGGGGGAGGTGACATCAGCCGACGCCGGACCCAGACTTTGGAATCCAGCCGACTGAAGGGCTGCCTGAGGCAGGACAACCCATATGTCAGGACTGCAGTTGCATATCTATCGGACATCTACATTTATGGTAGGTACAAAACTGTACTTTCTTCGTGTTTCACTGTTGCAGTCATTACATTTGGGTAATCCTGCTGGCAGGTTGCCATCAGCCGGCCTGAATTCCAAAGTCTTGGAACCTGCATCAGCTGCTGTTCCCTGATATCAGGTCATCAGGGGTATAAAAGAAGCAGTCAATGCCATTTTCTTAAGTCTTTCTTGCCACGCGATGCTCGAAGCAGAAGCAGTTCGCAAGTGCCGGTTGGCCGACTCCTAAGATTTTCGTGTTTGAGTTTCAGATCCGAAGTCTTCAATAAAGCTAAGTACCCCGTTGGGGAAACTTTTTTTTTTTCTTCCTCCAGACCAATGTCAGAAAAAGTTAATAATTGTATTTCTTGTGGAAAGCAAATACCTCATAAGGATTTTCATTCTTACTGTATTCCTTGCCTAGGTCCTGATCACAAAGATGTTCATCGTGCATACAGCTGCAGTCATAACAGATGGGTTCTCCTGCCGTCAAGGCGGGTCCTCAGTCGGCCGAATTCCAAAGTCTAGGTCTGGCATCGGTTGTCGTCGCTTCTTCCCTGACGTCAGTGCGCCAGGAGTATAAAAGAACCAGCCGACGCCATTTTCTTCAGTTTTTCTTGCTGCGCGGTGCCCAAAGCAGAAGCAGTTCGCAAGTGCCTGTCGTCCAGCTCCTGAAATTACGAAAATTTTGCAACCGAAGTCTTCTTGAAAGCTAAGTACCCCGTTGGGGAAACTTTTCTTGCCTCAGACCGATGTCAGACAAAGTTAATAATTGTATTTCTTGTGGGAAGCAAATACCGCATAAGGATTTTAATTCCCTCTGCATTCCTTGCTTAGGCCCAGACCACAACGTCTCGGTCTGTCGTTTTTGTGCTACATTCAATAAACACACCATTAAGCGTCGGGCGGAGTTCGCCCAGCACTATTTTGGCCAAAAATTTAACTATATTATGTCGTCGGATACTCCGACTCCAGTTTTGTCTAAAAAACGCAAAGATAAGGACCGACACACGAGGTCCGCGGCCTCTACCGACACCACGCCAAAGCCGACTACAGGTGGTCCAGTTCTCAGCGAGGCACCTACGCAGCCCCTGCCTACCAACGACACTTCATTGGCGGTGTCTTCTGTGCCCGAGGTCGCAGGCTCCTCGGCCCACACCCCGACTACAGATACCGAAGCCACTGTTGGTGGTGAATCTCAAAATGTAGACAGGTCTGCCTCCTCTCAAGGTGTCTTCAGACCTTCCTCTTCTTTTTCTATCAAGGCTTTCACTAAGTCTATAGCAGCCATGCATTTTAAGAGACAAGCTCCACAGGGCCCTTCTCCAGGCCCCATGCCTAAAAAACAGATGCTTAAAATGGCTGAGGATTTGGTTACTCTTACAAAAAACTAGATAGGAAACCAGTACACGTAAAGCACTTTATATAGAACAGCAAAGCTTTCGGATACAATCCTTCATCAATACTAATACATACAAAGTATACTATCTCTTTATATATAGGTCCAAATAAGTCATATGACCAGCAGCCAAACAGTCACATGACCCGATTAAAAATACAATATATAAAAAAATCACATGAATACATAAACTAATAAAAAAAGAAGTACAATTAAAAAGCATATATTAAAACACATACATACTGGTTTCCTATCTAGTTTTTTGTTGGTCTATCTTTGGCGTTTGTATCCGATTTGGTTACTCTTATCAGGGGTTCTCAACCCCCCCCCCCCGGACAAAAGGCCCAGAGTGGAGGAAGAATCCCCCTCCTCTGACCAGGCCTCCATTATTTCAGAGCACTCTGATGAACAGGAACTTTCTTACTCCCCTTTTGAAGATTCTAATGCTGAGGAGTCCATTCCCTCTGTCCCCCCCCCCCAGAGGATTACTCATTTGGGGAAACCTTGCATACCTTAAGGGAACACTTCCACTGGGAAGGCCAAGAGTACTCAGATTCCAAGAAAAGGCTTAGGGATTTTCTCTTGCTACCCCAGCACAGGCCTCTGGCTATACCTCCTGTCTTAGACATACTAGATGATGTGTACTCGGAGGCCTGCCTTAACCCAGATTCTTTACCTCCAGCCCCAGTCAAGCCTGACAGGTACTACCGGGTTCCTGACTCACACCAATTTTTATACAAAAGCCATGCGGCTGACCCAGAAACTATCTCACAGGGCCCCAAGGGAATTAAGGCCTCCACTGCTAAAAACCCATTACCTTCCGAGAGATTCCAGATCCTTAAAAAGGTGGGGAAAAAAGGTATACACCTCGGCCACCTTAACCATGAGGGCATTAAACTGCCAGTTCCATATGCTAAAGTACCAACAGTTTCTGTTATCACAGTTGAGAAGTAAAATGTCACAACCTGAACAACCAGACTTGAAGGAGTTGCAGGATTTGATGCATAGTGCAGAACAAGTGGGTAAACATACCTTGCAATGTGGTTTTGATGCTCTAGAGGCCTCATGTAGAGCTGCTGTTACAGGATCAGTCATACGTAGACATGCCTGGCTCAAGGAGCAAACCTTACCAGATCATGTCAAAGCTAAATTACTAGATGCCCCTCAACAAAAGGATGTATTATTTGGTGTTAAAGCTGAGGCGGTATTAAAGAAAATGGAGGAAAAGGCTAAATCAATGCAAACAGTGAAAGATTTTCTACAGGTACAAACTCCACGTTTCAGTAGAAATTGGCCTTCCAAAAATTGGTCCTTTCCAGCCATGGACAGACCCCAAAGAGGTAGATACAGGCGCCTGAGGGGCAGAGGGCAATCTCAAGGATCGTTTAGAGGCAGACAATGGCAAGCTCCTACACAAAGAGGTGGTGAGGATAGTTCACAGCCATTCAGAAAGCAAGCCCAATGACTTTCCACTTTGCATGCCAAGCAAGGCTCAAATGGCAGCACCCTTAGGTGGAAAACTGGCATTATTTTCAAAAAATTGGCATATTGTCACAAAAGACAAATGGATCCTGGACATTATAAATAGAGGCTACAGATTCCATTTTCACACCCTTCCAAAAATGAAAGGCATCCCAAACCTGCCACACAATCAAAGGCCAGATGCACAAAGACAAATTTCAGATCTCATGGGCATGAAAGCTATTCAAGAGGTACCTACTCACGAACAAGGTCAAGGTTTTTATTCCAGACTATTCCTGGTACCAAGGAAGGGAAAAGATTGGAGACCTATTCTGGACCTATCCATCCTAAACACATTTTTACTCATACCAAAATTCAACATGCTCACATTACAGCAGCTTCTTCCCATGCTGGGCAAGGAGTCTTGGCTGGTAACATTGGACCTCAAGGAGGCATACCTGCATGTCCCAATCAGACAAAATTTCAGAAGATACCTCAGATTTCTTGCAGGTTCAACCCATTATCAATTCTCTGCATTGCCCTTTGGCTTATCTACTGTGCCCAGAGTATTCACGAAATGCCTGGCATCAGTAATTGCCTACTGCAGACTTCAAGGGATACAAATATACCCATATTTGGGCGACTGCCTGATCCAAATATACCCATATTTGGGCGACTGCCTGATCCAAGCGGACAGCAAGCACATACTTCTGAAACATCTGGCTTTTGTAATAATGTTGTTGAATTCCCTGGGATACACAGTCAACAAAAAGAAATCAAGGCTAATACCCTCTCAGAAAATAATTTTCCTGGGTGCAAACTTGGGCACAAACACCCAGATGGCCTACCTCACGCCAGAGAAGCAGGGGCAACTAACTCAGTACTTCAGAACACTAGCAAATTTCATCAGGCTGACTGCAAGGAAAATCCTGCAGGCTCTGGGATTCATGGCATCTTGCATCCTACTAATCCCATGTGCAAAGCTGCATATGAGGAAACTTCAATGGTACCTGAAGAACCTATGGTCTCAACACAGCCGCAGTTTGGAAACAATGATACCACTAATTCCATGTCTTCGAAAGGAATTTCTGTGGTGGGCTCAAGCATGCCAGACAAACACAGGTCTCCCTTTCTGCAAGCCTCAAGCAAATCAAGTCATCACAACAGACGCCTCGGACTACGCCTGGGGTGCGCACATGACAGATCGGTGCATTCAGGGCAAATGGTCCCAAAAAGAAAAGCACCTTCACATCAATCTAAAGGAAATGCTAGCAGTAATAAATGCTATTATAGCTTTCAAAGACCTTCTGCATCCAGGTCAACTATTGATAAGGACAGACAACACCACAGTAATGTGGTACATAAACAAACTTTGAGGAACCCATTCATACCCCCTATGCAGGCTGGCCATGTCACTTTGGAACATGGCTCTGGAATTGCAAATCGAACTTCAAGCACAGTACTTGCCAGGCAAGGAAAACACGCTGGCAGACAACCTAAGCAGAAATATGACAGATCCATACGAATGGAAGTTGCATCCTCAAGTTTTTACAGAGATAATTCAAGCATGGGGAAGGCCAGACATAGATCTCTTTGCCTCCCACAAAAATCACCAATTGACAAAATTCTGCTCAAGGACTTTTCATCCACAGGCCTGGAGAGTGGATGCTCTCTCTTTCAGTTGGACAACAATGACAGTTTATGCCTTTCCACCTCTTCCTCTGCTGCCCAAAGGTCTATTAAAAACCAGAGCAGACAGACCAAAGATGATTCTCACTGCTCCAGACTGGCCAAGACAGCACTGGTACCCACTCCTGAGGAGCCTGACGCATTCCCCCCCATGGAGCCTACCTCTAATGCCGCCTCTTCTGACTCAGCACAGCTTCAAAACTCTTCACAATCAGCTGAAAACACTCAATCTGGCTGCATGGAAGATTCCTTAACATCACAACAGACCCTACTCTCCAAGGAGGTGCAGGATGTCATTTTGGAGGCCAGAAGGCCGTCTACTAGAAAAGCTTACTCTGCAAAATGGAAACGGTTTTGTGCCTGGAATGAGAAAAAAGGCCAGAATCCTGGAAAACTGAATTTACTTCAAATATTACAGTATCTAGCTGAGCTGCTAAGCAGTGGACTTTCATTCTCCTCCATCAAAATCCATGCCTCAGCCATTTCTGCAGAATACAACACTGATCCACCTTTATTCTCTCACCTCCTCTTAAGACAGTTCCTCAGAGGGGCTAAGAATATAAAATCCCCAAGGAAACAACCAATACCTGCTTGGGATCTCAATTTCATTCTAGAAAAGCTGACCTTGCCTCCTTTTGAGCCAGCTGCCTCAACAGATTTGCAATATTTGTCCTGGAAAACAGCTTTCCTTCTGGCTATCACCTCAGCTCGTAGGGTATCGGAACTACAAGCCCTCATGGCTGTGCAGCCTTTTATCATCTTCCATCAGGACAGAGTTTCTTTGTGAACCAACCCGTCCTTTATGCCAAAGGTGGTATCGAGGGTAGCTTTGAATCAGGCTATACACTTACCTACCTTCTACCCTAATCCTCAAAACAAAGGGGAGAGACTACAACATTCATTGGACATCCACAGACAGCTGCGTTATTATTTGGACAGAACAAAGCCTTTCAGAAAATCAGAACAGCTCTTTGTGTCCTATGCTATAGGAGCTCAAGGGAAGCCAATTTCCAAACAGACAATCTAAAAATGGATAGCCCACTGCATACGCTTTTGTTACTCTTTTCATGGTAAAACTGTACCTGCAGGCATCAGATCTCACCCCACAAGGGCCACAGCTACCTCTGCAGCCTTCCTCAGAGGAGTTCCTACCAAAGATATTTTGGAAGCAGCCACTTGGAGTTCTGTGCATACCTTCTCCAAGCACTACCACCTACCATTATACTCCAAAACTAGAGAAGGCTTTGCCACTGCAGTCTTGCAGGGCATTCTGGCTCCTCCTAGTTCCACCTAGTGCCTACCACCCCTTTCTTAGCTTTGGGATTCTTCCCATCTGTTATGACTGCAGCTGTATGCACGATGAACATAGTACAGTTTTGTACCTACCATAAATGTAGATGTTCGACTGCTAATACAGCTGCAGTCCAGGATGTCCTTCAAGAATGCAACTGCAGTCCTTACATATGGGTTGTCCTGCCTCAGGCAGCCCTTCGGTCGGCCGGATTCCAAAGTCTGGGTCCGACGTCGGCTGATGTCGCCTCCTCCCCGACATCAGAGCGGCTGGGGTATAAAAGTATCAGCCGACGCCATCTTCCTCAGTCTTTCTTGCTGCGCGGTGCCCGAAGCAGAAGCAGTTCGCAAGTGCCGGTCGGCCAGCTCCTGTGTTTTCAGTATCCGAAGTCATCAAAAAGCTAAGTACCCCGTTGGGGAACCTTTTATTGCCTCAGCCGATGTCAGATAAAACTGCAAAAGTTAATAACTGTTTGTCTTGTGGTAAACAAATACCTCATAAGGACTTCCATTCTTATTGCCTTCCTGCCTTGGCCCAGACCACGACGTCTCGGCCTGTGCTGCCTGTGCTTTCTTCAATAAGTGCACACTCAGGCGCCAGGCAGAATTTGCTGAAGACTTTTTTGGCGAAAAATACGCCTATATCATGCCGTCGGAACAACCGACAACACATTTCCAAAAAATGGAAGGACCGGGACCGACATTCTCAGCCCACAACTTCCACCGACACCACGCCAAAACCTACCGCGAGTGCCTCGGTCTCTTCTGAGACTTATTTCACCACTCCAGACCGACGACACCGCTTTACCTTTCACTTCGGCCCCGGAGCCTTCGCCGGTGCTGGTTGTTGATTTTCCTCCAGTAGCTGAAGCCCAAGATTTGCCTGAGACAATACCGGTGGACAAAGTTACTCCAGCACGTGGGGCAGCTAGGCCGCCTATGTCCATGTCAATCAAGGCCTACACAAGTGCTAAGGCTGCCAGCCAGGCTAAGTCTCACCCTCCTAAATCTTTTCCTCAGGGTCCCACTTCTGATAAACAGATCATGACTTTAGCTGCAGATCTAATTTCCTTAATCAGAGGTTCCCAGGCTCATCCTGACAGAGGTTCTCAGCCGCCTTCAGACAAAAGGCCCAAGGTTGAGCAGATAGATACCCTTTCCTCAGATGAAGCCTCTGGTGACTCTGATCACTCAGATACCCAGGAAGAGTCGTTCCAGGCCTACGAGGATTCTGATGCTGAGGAATCTATTCCTTCTGCCTCTCCTCCTGAAGATATTTCTTTTGAGGAAATTCTCCACTCCATGAGAGAGCATTTTCAGTGGCAGGGCCAGGAATTCTCCTACTCCAGGAAATGGCTTCGTACCTTCCTTAAGCTTCCCCAACACAGGCCTTTAGCTATTCCTCCAATGTTAGATGTTTTGGATGATGTGTACTCAGATTCGAGTGCTTCTCCTGATTCTCTCCCTCCTGCTCCTGTCAAGCCTGACAGATATTACAGGGTTCCTGAAACTCATACACATCTCTTTAAGGCCCATTTTGTTGATCTAGAAACTATTTCCCAGGGGCCCAAAGGGGTGGCTACTTCCACGGCCAAAAATCCTTTGCCCGCAGACAGGGAATCTAGGTCCCTGGAGAGGTGGGGCAAAAAAGTTTATACCTCATCCACCCTTGCCATGAGGGCCCTTAATTGCCTTTTTCATATGTTTCAGTATCAGGATTTCTTGCTGGATGATTTGCAGAAAAAGTTAGCCTCTCCTGAGCCTTTAGATAGAAAGGCCTTGCAGGATTTGGTTCATAATACACAGCAGGTTAACAATCATTTTCTTCAGTGTGGTTATGATGCATTGGAAGCTTCATGTAGGGCAGCTATGACAGGGGCCGTCATACATAGACATGCTTGGTGGAAAGAACAGGCATTGCCAGATCATGTCAAAGTAAAGCTTCTAGATGCACCTCTGGAAAAACACAAGCTATTTGGTGCTAATGCTCAGGATGTGTTGAAATCAATTGAGGAAAAGGCTAAATCAGTGCAAACAGTCAAAGATTTCCTCCAGGTTCAGCCTCCAAGGTTCAGCAGGAATTGGCCTTCGAAGAATTGGTCCTTTCCAGACACTGACAAGTTCCAAAGGGGAAAAACAGGCGTGCCCGAGGGAGAGGGCAATACCGAGGCTCCTACAGGGGACACCAGTGGCAACCGACTAATCAGAGAAGTGGCGCAGGGACTTCTACTGCTCCACAGGGACAATCACAATGACTTGACTTTGACACCGCCAACCAAGGCTCAAAGAGAAGCACCTTTAGGCGGAAAAGTATTTTTATTTTCAAAAAATTGGCACGTTTTAACAAAGGACAAATGGATTCTGGACATAATAGACCAAGGCTACAGGTTCCACTTCCATACTTTACCAACAAGTCAAGGCATGCCAAACCTGCCACAAAATCAAAGGGCAGAGGCACTCATACAAGTTTCAAAGCTGTTACAAATCAAAGCAATAGAAAAGGTTCCTCCACAGGAACAAGGCCAGGGATTCTACTCAAGACTGTTCCTTGTTCCAAGAAAAGAAAAGCAATGGAGACCTATACTGGATTTGTCCGCTCTAAACACCTTTCTCATTGTACCAAAATTCAAAATGCTGACACTACAGCAACTCCTTCCCATGCTGGGCAAGGGGTCTTGGCTGGTTACTCTGGACCTCAAGGAGGCATACCTGCATGTCCCAATCAGACACAGTTGCAGAAGATACCTCAGATTTCTTGCAGGGTCAGAGCATTATCAATTCTCAGCATTGCCTTTTGGCTTATCTACTGCGCCCAGAGTATTCACGAAATGCCTGGCATCAGTAATTGCACACTGCAGACTCCAGGGGATACAAATATACCCTTACCTGGACGACTGCCTTATACAAGCGGACAGCAAGCAAGCCTTGACAAAAAACTTGAATTATGTCATTTACTTACTACAGACTTTGGGATACACAGTCAACATTCAAAAATCAAGACTACTGCCATCCCAACAAATAATCTTTCTAGGAGCCAAACTAGACACAAAATCACAAATGCCTTTCCTCACAGAAGAGAAGCAAGAGCAATTACCAGATTACTTCAAAGGCCTAGCAAAGCTCACCCAGATGACTGCAAGGAAAATCCTGCAGGCCCTGGGTTTCATGGCATCTTGCATTCTATTGATTCCACTGGCAAGACTACACATGAGAAAACTACAATGGTACCTAAAAAGTTTATGGTCTCAGCACAGCCACAACTTAGAAGCAATTATCCCACTCATCCCATGTCTACAAAGGGATTTTTTGTGGTGGGCCCAAGCAAGCCAGTTAAACAAAGGTATGCCTTTCAACAAACCTCAAACAAGCCAAACCATTGCAACAGACACCACAGACCATGGATGGGGGGTGCACATGGAGGGCAGATGCATTCAAGGGCAATGGGCCCCCCGGAAAGTGCAGCTACACATAATCAAAAAGAGATGTTAGCAGTAATACATGCAATCGAGGCCTTCGGAAAATATCTTCAACAAGGTCAACTGCTAATAAAGACAGACAACACCACTGTTATGTGGTACATAAACAAACAGGGAGGTACTCATTCTTATCCCCTCTGCAGACTAACAATGACTCTTTGGGAAAAGTCCCTGAAACTGAACATACATCTGCAATCCCAGTTTGTTCCAGGCAAGGACAATGTTCTGGCAGACAGTCTAAGCAGAAACATCCTGAACCCACACGAATGGATGTTACATCCAGACATTTTTGCACAAATAACTCATGCATGGGGGAGGCCGGACATAGATCTCTTTGCCTCACACCTCAATCATCATCTGAAAAAGTTCTGCTCGAGGACACGCCATCCACAGGCCTGGAGAATGGATGCGCTCTCCTTCAGCTGGAACTCTCTAACAATCTATGCATTCCCACCTCTACCATTAATGACCAAGGTGTTACTGAAGATCAAAGCAGAACAACCAAAAGGCATCTTAATAGCTCCAGATTGGCCAAGACAGCACTGGTATCCATTACTAAGGAGCATAACTTGCACCAAGCCGTGGCCCCTGCCTCAATGGCCTCTGCTTTTGACCCAGCACAATTACAGGACGGTTCATCCCAACCTGCAAACTCTGCAGCTGACAGCTTGGAGGGTTCCATGAGTTCTCCCCATATTTCTCTCTCCAAGGAAGTTCAACAGATCTTATTGGAAGCACGCAGACCTTCCACCAGAAAAACCTATTCAGCCAAATGGAAGAGATTCAACATCTGGAATGCCAACAAGGGTCAGGATGCATCAGTAATGAGCATCCCACAGATATACTAGAATACTTTGCAGAAATATGCTGCATAATGGCCTTTCCTATTCTTCCATAAAAATACACGCTTCAGCAATTTCAGCAAAATACAACACTGATCCACCTGTGTTTTCACATCCTTTACTAAGACAATTTCTAAGAGGGATAAAGGATATCAAACCTCCCAGAAAACCACCAGTGCCTGCATGGGACCTCAACTTCGTGTTGGAAAAATTAACTCTTCCTCCTTTTGAGCCAGCAGCATCTGCGGAATTGCAATTTCTCTTCTGGAAAACAGTTTTTCTGTTGGCAATTACCTCAGCAAGAAGAGTGTCGGAGATACAAGCCCTCATGGCAGTACCTCCATTTATCATTTTTCATCAGGACAGAGTTTCCTTAAGAACCAATCCTTCTTTTATGCCAAAAGTGATATCCAGGGTGTCTCTAAATCAAGCAATTCACCTGCCTACCTTCTTCCCCAATCCTCAAAATAAAGGGGAAAAGCTGCTGCAGACTTTGGACATACACAGACAACTGTGCTACTACTTGGACAGAACAAAGGCCAACAGAAAGTCTGACCAACTATTTGTAGCATATGCTGCTGGAGTACAAGGAAAGGCAATCTCCAAACAAACAATTTCAAAATGGATTGGACACTGCATCAGATTCTGTTACTCTTTCCATGGAAAAGGTGTGCCAGCCAATATCAGGCCACACTCCACCAGAGCTACAGCCACCTCCACAGCCTTTCTAAGAGGGATGACTACAAAGGACATTCTAGAAGCTGCTACATGGAGCTCCGTGCATACATTTTCCAAGCACTACAACCTTCCTTTATATTCCAGATCCCGAGCAGGCTTTGCTTCGGCAGTCCTGCAGGGCATTTTAGCTACACCATCTCTTTCTTAGTGCCTACCACCCCCAGCTTGGCTATGGTATTCAACCCATATGTAAGGACTGCAGTTGCATTCTTGAAGGACATAGTACAGTTTTGTACCTACCATAAATGTAGATGTCCGATAGACATGCAACTGCAGTCAGGTTTTCCCTCCCTCCTACCCCTCTGTATATTGGGTCCACTTCACTCCTTTCTATTTAGCTGGGGATATCTGATGTCCTTCATGGATGCATCTGCAGTCATAACAACTGGGTTGTCCTGTCGTCAGGCAGCCCTTCGGTCGGCCGGATTCCAAAGTCCGGGTCCGGCTTCGGCTGATGTCGCACTTCACCCGACGTCATCTCTGCTGGTCTTCGGGTATAAAGGCATCAGCCGACGCCATTTTCTTCAGTCTTTCTTGCCGCGTGGCGCCCGAAGCAGAAGCTGTTCGCAAGTGCCGGTCGGTCAGATCCAGCGATTACTACTACCGAATACTACTTCGAAGACTTCTAAAAGCTAAGTACCCCATTGGGGACTCTTTCTTGCCTCAGCCGATGTCAGAAAAAGTCAATAACTGTTTAACTTGTGGGAAACAAATACCTCATAAAGATTTCCACTCTTACTGTTTGCCTTGTTTAGGCCCAGACCACGACGTAGCAGCCTGTTCGGCCTGTGCTTCTTTCAACCGACGAACGCTTAGACGTCGGTCGGAGTTTGCTGAACAGTTTTTCGGCTCAGAATTTGCGTACATTATGCCGTCGGATCCTCCGACTACCCAAATTATTAAAAACGCAAAGAAAAGACCGACACTCACGGTCCGCGGTTTCGGCGAAACCATGGTTAAGCAAACCGCAAGTGTCTCGGTTTCGGCGAAACCGAGAAAACTGATCAGAGTACAGCGAATCAATGACTACTACTGAGGTTCGGTTACCTTACTTGAATCGGCCTCAGAAATTTTACCTACTACAGTGGTTACTAGTGACTTATCAGACACCATCCCTTTGGATGTCTCTACCCCAGCACGTGGTGCTGCTAGGCCTCCTGCAGCCATGTCTATTAAGGCCTTCGCCAGGGCTAAAGCAGCCAAATCTACTAAGTGAGTGCCTGTTAAACCCCCCTCAACCAGGCCCACTTCTAGTTCACAAATGCTTACTCTGGCAGAAGATTTAATATCCTTAATTAGGGGATCTCAATCTCACCCAGACAGGGCCTCTCAGCCCCCAGAAAAGAGACCTAGAGCAGAGCCCCTCGAGCCTGTGTCCTCTGATGATTCTGCGGAAGACTCAGATATTACAGACCAACCAGAGGCTCCGTTCTCCAATTTTGAGGACTCAGATGCTGAAGAATCCATTCCAGCTGCTTCCCCACCAGAAGAATTCTCCTTTGGGGAAACCTTACATGCCATGAGAGAACATTTCCAATGGCAGGAACAGGAATTTTCAGACTCCAGAAAAAGACTTAGGACCTTTCTGCACCTACCACAACACAGGCCCTTAGCTATACCTCCTGTCCTCTCTGTTGTGGATGATGCATTTAATGATGTTTGCACTGCACCAGATTCTTTACCTCCAGCACCTGCCAAACCAGATAGATTTTACAGGGTGCCAGACACTCATCATCACCTATACAAGGCCCCTCTTGCAGACCCCGAAACTATATCCCAGGGCCCTAAGGCAGTAGCCTCAACCACAGCAAAAAACCCTATTCCTTCCGAAAGGGAAGCCAGGTCTTTAGACAGATGGGGCAAAAAGGTTTACACCTCTGCTACTCTCTCAGCAAGAGCTTTAAACTGTCAGTTTCACATGATACAATACCAAGAGTTTATGCTTGATCAGTTAACTAAAAAGCTATCCTCTGATGACTCTATAGATAAGAAAAATCTATTAGAAATGGTAAATAACATACAACAGGTTAGTAACCATTCCTTAAAATGTGGCTATGATGCACTGGAGGCTTCATTTAGATCAGCCATGACTGGCACAGTGATAAGAAGACATGCATGGCTGAAAGAACAAGTTTTACCGGATCATGTTAAAGCTAAGTTATTAGATGCTCCTATGGATAAGACCAGTTTGTTTGGTACACCTGCCCAGCAGGTAATGAAGAAAATGGAAGAAAAGGCAAAATCTGTACAAACAGTTAAAGATTTCTTGCAGGTTCAGCCCCAAGGTTTAGCAGGAACTGGCCTGCCAAAATTGGTCCTTTCCTGACTCCACAAGATCCCAAAGGGGCAGGAATAGACGTTCCAGAGGCAGAAATCAATCCAGACGGGGTGCCTACAGAGGACGACAGTGGCAAGGTAATAACAGAGCCACAGGCACAGCCACTACCACTACAACAGGGCAATCACAGTGACTTGATTCTAACTCCACCTACCAGGGAACAAATAGCAGCACCCTTAGGCGGAAAATTAACCTTATTTTCAAAGAACTGGCACTATATCACAAAAGACAAGTGGATTTTGCAAACCATAGACCAAGGTTACCGGTTCCACTTCCACACTATACCAGTCAAAAGAGGAATGCCAAACCTACCTCCAAATCAAAAACAGAAGCTCTACAGCAGATAATGCAATTAACAAAGATGAGAGCTGTGGAAAGAGTACCAATAACAGAACAAGGCAAAGGATTCTACTCCAGACTATTCCTAGTTCCAAGAAAGGAAAAAAAGTTGGAGACCTATTCTCGATCTGTCCACCTTAAACACATACATCATTGTCCCAAATTTCAAGATGCTGACCCTACAGCAACTTCTTCCCATGCTGGGCAAGGAGTGTTGGCTGGTAACTCTAGATCTCAAGGAGGCATACCTGCACGTCCCCATTCGACCAATTTGCAGAAGATACCTCAGATTTCTTGCAGGATCAGAGCACTATCAATTCTCAGCATTGCCCTTTGGCTTATCTACTGCGCCCAGAGTATTCACAAAATGCCTGGCATCAGTAATCGCCCACTGCAGACTACAGGGAATCCAAATTTATCCATACCTGGACGACTGCCTGCTACAAGGGGACAACAAAAGCAAGCTGACAACAGATTTACAAAGGGTCATTTACTTGCTACAAGCACTGGGATACACAGTCAATTTGCAAAAATCAAGGCTGATTCCATCCCAAACAAGGACATTCTTGGGCGGAATTGGACACAGTAAAACAAATGGCATTCCTAACTGCAGAAAAACAAAAAGATCTCCCTCTTTACTTCTTGGCACTAACAAACCACAGCAAGCTAACAGCAAGAAAAGTTCTACAGGCCTTGGGCTTCATGGCATCGTGCATAATCTTGGTTCCACATGCCAGACTGCATATGAGAAAACTACAGTGGTACCTAAAGAATTTATGGTCCCAACACAGGCACAGCCTAGAAGCAGAAATTCCACTAATTCCATGCCTAAAACAGGAGTTCCTATGGTGGGCTCAAGCATGCCAGTCAAACCCAGGCTTACCCTTTCACAAATATCAAGCAAGCCAAACCATCACAACAGACGCCTCAGACCTAGGATGGGGGGCTCACATGCTGGACAAATGCGTGCAAGGATTGTGGACGCAGGACCAACTTCACCTGCACATCAACCTAAAAGAAATGCTGGCAGTAAAACTGGCGATCCAAAAATTCAGACCATTTCTCAAAGAAGGCCACTTGATGATAAGGACAGACAACACCACAGTCATGTGGTACATCAACAAACAGGGAGGCACTCATTCATACCCCCTATGCAGAATGACTTTGGACCTTTGGAACCTGGCACTCAGCTACAACATCCAGTTACAAGCAATGTTTGTACCGGGAAAGGAGAACACTCTAGCAGACATGTTAAGCAGAACCACCTCGGATGCTCACGAATGGATGCTACACCCGGACATCTTCAAGACCATCGCAAAGAAATGGGGAATGCCACAGATAGATCTATTCGCTTCCCCTCTCAACCACCAGCTCAAAAAATTCTGCACAAGGACATTCCATCCACTTGCATCGAAAGTGGATTCGCTCTCCTTCAGCTGGAAAGGCCTAACAGCATATGCATTCCCACCTCTTCCCTTGATACACAAGGTATTACTAAAAATCAAGGAGGAACGTCCAAGGATAATCCTGATAGCTCCAAACTGGCCAAGACAACACTGGTACCCATTGCTGAAGAGCATGTCTCGGGACAAAATGTGGTCAATACCCCTGATGCCTTTGATGTTAACTCAGAACAACTACAGCATCATGCATCCAAACCTAAAACGTTGCAGCTGACTGCATGGCACATCACATAGCAGCAACTATTCCAGATCTCTCCCAAAGGGTTAAAGACATTATCCTTGAAGCCCGCAGACCTTCAACAAGAAGGAACTATGCAGGAAATGGAAAAGGTTTGTCATTTGGAGTGCTGAAAGAGGGAAGGATGTGTCGAATATAGATATGGCTAACATTTTGGAGTACTTGGCAGAGCTACTACATACAGGCCTGTCCTATTCCTCCATCAAGATACATGCATCAGCTATTTCAGCAGAATACAGCTTTGATTCACCTGTCTTCTCACATCCTCTACTCAGGCAGTTCCTCAGAGGGATCAAGAATGTAAAACCTCCTAGGAAACCACCACTGCCAGCTTGGGATTTGAACTTTGTGCTAGAAAAGTTGACACTCGCACCTTTTGAACCAGCAGCAACAGCAGACCTACAGCATCTTTCATGGAAAACTGCTTTCCTACTGGCAATAACCTCAGCAAGGAGGGTTTCTGAACTTCAGGCCCTAATGGCAGTACAACCCTTCCTAATCTTCCACCAAGACAGAGTGTCCATGAGGACTAATCCTACATTTATGCCTAAGGTGGTTCCCAGAGTGTCCCTAAACCAGGCAATCCACCTACCTACCTTCTTCCCCAACCCACAAAACAGAGGGGAAAGAATGCTGCATACCTTGGATGTACACAGACAGCTACGCTACTACCTGGACAGAACAAAAGGTAACAGAAAAACAGACCAGCTTTTTGTAGCCTATGCAACAGGAAGGGAAGGAAAAGCAATTTCCAAACAGACAATCTCCAAATGGATAGGAAATTGCATACGATTCTGTTACTCCTTCCATGGAAAACCAATTCCACAGAACATACGACCTCATTCTACAAGAGCAACAGCCACTACCACAGCCTTCTTACGAGGAGTGGCAACCAAGGACATTATTGAGGCGGCTACTTGGACCTCCGTGCATACATTTGCCAAGCATTATAATTTACCTCTGTATTCCAGATCCCGAGCAGGGTTTGCCACTGCTGTACTGCAAGGGATCCTAACCACACCATAATCTATTCTTCCTCCTCCCCTAGTTGGCTATGGTATTCTACCCAGTTGTTATGACTGCAGATGCATCCATGAAGGACATAGTACAGTTTTGTACCTACCATAAATGTAGATGTCCGAACTGGATAGCATCTGCAGTCAGGATTACCCTCCCTCCTTCCCCTCTATGGTACTCCTAGGGTATTTACCCTCCTAATAGCTAGCTGGTGGGGGGGGGTCTCTTATGGTGTATTTGTTTGTATATATGTACATACATGCTTATTTTTTGTGTTTGCCTTCTATTCTTTGGGAAACATTGGCATTTTTACCCAAAATTTAGCCTTCCAAGAGGGCAACTGGCATCTGGGGCAAGAAACACTGAAGAAAATGGCGTCGGCTGATGCCTTTATACCCGAAGACCAGCAGAGATGACGTCGGGTGAAGTGCGACATCAGCCGAAGCCGGACCCGGACTTTGGAATCCGGCCGACCGAAGGGCTGCCTGACGACAGGACAACCCAGTTGTTATGACTGCAGATGCTATCCAGTTCGGACATCTACATTTATGGTAGGTACAAAACTGTACTTTATGGTGTATCTGTTTATTACTGTTGTGTATATCTGGAATTTTTTATCCAGTTCTAAATTTAGCCTTCCTTGGAGGGCACCTGGCATCTGGGGCAAGAAACACTGAGGAAAATGGCGTCGGCTGATACTTTTATACCCCAGCCGCTCTGATGTCGGGGAGGAGGCGACATCAGCCGACGCCGGACCCAGACTTTGGAATCCGGCCGACCGAAGGGCTGCCTGAGGCAGGACAACCCATATGTAAGGACTGCAGTTGCATATCTATCGGACATCTACATTTATGGTAGGTACAAAACTGTACTTTTCCCTCCCTCCTTCCCCTCTTGGGACAGGCCTATTGGCTAACACCTCCTCATACAACCCGATTGGGGTATTTGCTTGCACCTACTGTATTTTGATTATATTGCATTGCTTTATTACACAAATTTATGTATTGCCTTCCTTCTGGGGGCACCTGACATCTGGGGCAAGAAAAACTGAAGAAAATGGCGTTGGCTGGTTCTTTTATACCCCTGGTGCACTGATGTCAGGGAAGAAGCGACGACAACCGACGCCGGACCTAGACTTTGGAATTCGGCCGACCGAGGACCCGCCTAATGGCAGGAGAACCCATCTGTTATGACTGCAGCTGTATTAGCACTCGAACATCTACATTTATGGTAGGTACAAAACTGTACTTTTCTGGTTGTCGGTTTTGTGCTATATTTAATCAATGCACTATTAAGCGTCGGTATGATTTTTTTTTAAACTTTTTGGACGCCAGTTTAATTACCCGGAAATGTCATCGGATAGCCATCCGACTACCAGAGTTTACAAAAAACGCAAAGAAAAGGATAAAGAAAAACAACCGAGGCCCAAAACCGATGAAGCTTCTCCTAAGCTAGTTGGCAGTTCGCCGGTTCTCACCGAGGCACTTTAGCAGCCCCTGACACCCACTACTTTAGAGTCACAGGCCGCTACCAACTCCCACATGGAGTTGGCCATGCCACTAGATACTCAAGGTATTGGAGCCTCGGACGCTAATCCCTCAGATGGGTCAGGAGCCGCTGAGCAGGTACAGGCTTCTGAGGGTGTATTCAGACGTAAACATCTGTACATTAAAACAACTTCAGCTTTAAAGGCAAAGACTAAAGCACCTTCTAAAGCAAGGAAACAAACTCAAGAGCCACATGGACAGGCCACTATGCCCAAAAAACAAATGCTCAAAATGGCCGAAGACTTGATTACCTTGATCAGGGGTTCCCATCACCCTCCTGATAAGAGGCCTAGGCAAGACACCGACTATGAATCTTCAGATCAGGTTTCTATTTCTTCTGATTCCTCTTCTGATCAGGAATATTCTCTTCCCCCCCTATGAGGATTCTGATGCTGAAGAATCTATACCTTCAGCATCTCCTCCTGAGGACTATTCCTTTGGGGAAACCTTGCATACCATGAGGGAGCATTTCTGCTTGGAGAACCAAGATTTTTCAGACTCTAAAAAGAGGCTCAGGGATTTTCTTTTACTACCTTAGCGCAGACCTCTAGCCATTCCACCTGTGTTAGACATTGTCGATGTATTTTCGGAGTCTAGTCTGACCCCTGACTGCTTACCCCCAGCTCCTGTTAAGCCAGACAGATATTGCACGGTTCCTGACTCTCACAAATTTCTTTTTAGAAACCCTACTGCTGACCCAGCAACTATTTCACAGGGTCCAAAGGGAGTTAAGGCTTCCACTGCAAAAAACCCTACCCCCTCTGACAGAGATTCAAGAGCACTGGATAGATGGGGAAAAAAGGTTTACACATCTGCAACTTTGGCTATAAGGGCCTTAAACTGTCAATTTCATATGCTTAAGTATCAGCAGCATGTCATGGGATTGCTTAAACAGAAAATGTTAAATTCTGAATGTGTAGAAAACAAGGAAATGCAGGATATGTTGTATGCAGCAGAACAGGCTGGAAAGCATACTTTGCAATGTGGTTTTGATTCTTTGGAGGCCTCCTGCAGGGCCGCAGTTACGGGTTCTGTAATTAGGAGGCATGCTTGGTTAAAGGAACAAAATCTGCTTGATCATGTTAAAGTAAAATTACTAGATGCACCTTTACAGCATGATACTTTGGTGTTAAGGCAGAAGAGGTGTTAAAGAAAATGGAGGACAAAACTAAATCTGTGCAAACTGTCAAAAGATTTTTTACAAGTACAGCCACCTAGGTTTAGTAGACACTGGCCTACAAAAAATTGGTCCTTTCCTGTATCAGACAGACCTCAAAGGGGCAGATCCCAGGCGCAAGGTTCTTATAGGCCCAAGCAATGGAGGGCTTCTACCTCCAAAGCTGGAGAAGATAGATCGCAAACATACAGAAAACAGTTCCAATGACTTCCCCTGCCTACACCAAGCACATATCTTCTGGCAGCACCCTTAGGGGGAAAATTAGCACTTTTTGCTCAAAATTGGCACATCATAACACAGGACAAGTGGGTTCTAAACAGTGTCACAAGGCTACAAGTTCCATTTCCATATTCTGCCAAAGGCAAACGGATGGCCAGATCTGCCAAAAAATCAATGGGCAGAGGCACAAAAACAAGTCTCATCCCTCATGGACATGAGGGCCATTCAACAAGTACCAGAGCAAGAGCAGGGACAAGGATTTTACTCAACTGTTCTTGGTACCCAGAAAGGACAAAGCCTGGAGGCCGATACTGGACCTATCTATTCTGAACCCTTTCCTGGATATTCTGAAATTCAAAATGTTGACTTTGCAGCAGCTTCTTCCCATGCTGGGCAAGAAAGCTTGGCTTGTGACTTAAGACCCAAAAGAGGCATACCTGCATGTTCCAATCAGGCAATCATGCAGAAGATACCTAAGATTCAAGGCTGGTTCAATGCATTACCAATTCTCTGCACTGCCCTTTGGCTTATCTACTGCACCCAGGATCTTTACAAAGTGCCTGACACCAGTAATTGCCTTCTGCAGACAAAGAGGAATACAAATATATCCTTACTTGGACGACTGCCTCATTCAAGCAGAGAACAAGGACATTCTACTTCAACATCTGGCATTTGTAAAAAGACTTCTAACATGCCTAGGGTACACAGTCAACAAAAATAAATCAAAACTAGTACCCTCACAAGAGATGATATTCCTGGGTGCAAGCTTGAATACAACTGCCCAGATGGCTTATCTCACACCAGACAAACAAAGGCAACTGACTACCTATTTCAAAATGTTGGCAACAAAGGCCCAGTTATCTGCAAGAAAAATTCTGCAGGCTTTGGGCTTCATGGCCTCCTGCATCCTACTAATTCCGTATGCAAGACTGCATATGAGGAAACTTCAATGGTACCTAGAATGTGTTTGGACTCAACATTACCACAGCCTGGAAAGAGTCATTGCTCTCATTCCCTGCCTGCAACAGGAGTTTCGATGGTGGGCAAAGGCTTGTCACCAGAGCAAGGGACATCCGTTCACACTACCTCCAGCCAGGCAGACACTAACAATGGATGCATCAGACTATGCCTGGGGAGTCCACATGGCAGGAAAATGCATTCAGGCACATGGTCCTCAAACCAAATGCATCTACATATCAATCAAAAAGAGATGTTAGCTGTTCACAATGCACTGACAGCCTTCAAGGACCTACTTCAACCGGAACTACTGATAGACAGACAACACCATGGTCATGTGGTATATAAACAAGCAGGGGGGCACACATTCTTACCCCCTTTGCAGACTAGCCATGACCTTGTGGGACACAGCTTTGACTTACCAAGTACATCTACAGGCACAATTCCTGCCAGGAAAGGAAAATACTCTGGCAGACAAACCAAGCAGAAACCTCATGGATCCCCACGAGTGGAAGCTGGATCCACACATCTTCAGCATGATAACAAGGAAATGGGGATGCCTGGACATAGATCTATTTGCCTCCCCTCTCAGTTACCAACTAAAAAGATTCTGCACAAGGACTTATCACAGACAAGCATGGAAAGTGGACGCCCTATCCTTCAGCTGGAAAAACCTATCAGTATATGCCTTTCCTCCACTGCCTCTCCTCCCCAAGGTGCTCCTAAAGGTCAGATAGGAGAGGCCAAAGATGATACTGATTGCCCCAGACTTGCCACGCCAGTACTGGTATCCAATACTAAGGAACTTATCTCTCTACACGGCTTGGACCTTACCTGAAATACCTCGACTACTGTCCCAGCAAAACAATCAAATCATGCACAGCCAACTCAGTGCATTAAATTTGGCAGCATAGCGGATAATGTAGTCATACAAAAAACACCACTCAGCAAAGCTGTGATGAATGTCATTCTGGAAGCCAGAAGGCCTAGTACTAGAAAAACTTATGCTGGAAAATGGAGGAGATTCTGTGCCTGGAACCAGGCACAAGGAACTGATACAGCGGTACCAAATATTCCCCAGATTTTGCAATACTTAACTGAGATGCTGGACAAAGGCCTAGCTTTTTCATCAATTAAAATTCATGCCTCTGCCATTTCTGCTCATTACAATACAAAGCCACCACTTTTTTTTCTCACCCTTTATTAAGGCAGTACCTCAGAGGAACTAAAAATTTAAGGCCCCCAAGGAGACTACTAATACCTGCATGGGACCTCAACTATGTCTTGGAAAAGCTCACACTGCCTCCTTTTGAACCAGCTGCTACTGCTGATATGGTTTTTATCTTGGAAAACAGCTTTGCTCTTAAAAATTACTTCTGCAAGACGAGTTTCAGAGCTACAGGCATTCATGGCTGTGGAACCTTTCATCATTTTTCATCCAGACAGGGTCTCCCTGATGACAAACCCAACATTTATGCCTAAAGTAGTGTCCAGTGTGGCTCTTAACCAAGCCATCCATCTGCCAACCTTTTACCCAAATCCGCAGGACAAAGGGGAGAGAATTCCGCATTCTTTGGACATACACAGATAGCTTAGATTCTGCTTGGACAGAACCAAAGCTTTCAGGAAGACAGAGCAATTACTAGTGGCATATGCTGCAGGATCGCAAGGAAAGCCAATCTCAAAGCAGACTATTTGTAGGTGGTTAGGGCACTGCATTAGTTTCTGCTACTTACACCATGGCAAACCAGTGCCTAAGGGCATTAGGCCTCATTCCACCAGAGCTGCAGCCACCTCAGCAGCCTTTCTCAGGGGAGTACCAAACAGACGTTTTAGAGGCACCTACTTGGAGTTCAGTGCACACCTTCGCAAAGCATTATCATCTGGCACTCTACTCTAAATCCAGGGCAGGCTTTGCCACTGCAGTCCTGCAGGGCCTCATAGCCGCTCCTACTGCTGTCTAGTTCCAGCCCCCCAACCATAGCTTTGGGACTCTACTCAAATGTAATGACTGCAACAGTGAAACCCAAAGAACATAGTACAATTGTGTACGCTTACCATAAATGTAGATGTTCGAGTGTATTCACTGTTGCAGTCCAGGTTACCCACCCGCCTTCCCCCTTTTTTCTTTTGGATCTTATCTTTCCTTCTCTCATTTATACTACCTATATGGTGTATTTGCTTATAGATGAAGGTAAAATTTATATTGGTGTATTTATGAATATATATATATATATATATATATATATATATATCTATATAAAGTTTGGCTACCCTTTTTGGGGGCACCTGACATCTGGGGCAAGAAAAACTGAAGAAAATGGCGTTGACTGCTTCTTTTATACCCTTGACGACCTGACATCAGGGAATGGGCGACAGTAGCCGACGCAGGACCTAAGACTTTGGAATTCAGGCTGGCTGAGGACAACCTGAAGGCTGGATTACCCAAATGTAATGACTGCAACAGTGAATACACTCGAACATCTACATTTATGGTAAGTGTACACAACTGTACTTTTCCACTGATTACCAGGATATATTTACCCTTATCTTCCTATGAGGATTCTGATGCAAAGGACTCCATTCCCTCTGCTTCTCCTCCAGAGGATTTCTTTTTTGATGAAACCTTGCATACTCTTAGGGAGCATTTTCGATGGGAAAGCCAGGATTACTCTGACTCCAGAAAGAAGCTTATGGATTTCTTACTCCTGCCCCAACACAGGCATTTAGCTATACCTCCTGTACTGGACAATGTTGATGATGCCTTCTCGGAATCTAGCCTGGCCCCTGACTCTCTACCTCTTGCTCCCAGAAAACCTGATAGGTATTAAAGGGTTCCCGACTCTCTCAAGTTCCTTTTTAAAAATTCTACTGCGGATGCTGAGACCATTTCACAGGGACCCAAGGGCATTAAGGCCACTACTGCCAAAAATCCTTCCCCCTCTGATAGAGATTCCAGGGCGCTGGATAGATGGGGAAAGAAGGTATACACTTCTGCAACCTTGTCCATTAGGGCCTTAAACTGCCAGTTTCATATGTTAAAGTATCAGCAGTGTATTATTGGATTGCTTAAACAGAAAATTATGTTGATTCCCGATTGTGCTGAAAATAAAGATTTACAGGATTTAATGCATTCTGCTGAACAAGTTGGAAAACATACTTTGCAATGTAGTTTTGATTCATTAGAGGCATCTTACAGGTCTGTACTTAGAAGGCATGCTTGGCTTCAGGAGCAATGTTTGCCAGATCATGTTAAGGGTAAATTGCTGGATGCTCCCTTAAACCAAGACCACCTGTTTGACAACAAAGCAGTAGTAGTACTTAAAAAGATGGAGGAAAAAGCTAAATCTATGCAAACTGTTAAAGATTTCCTGCAAGTACAGCCTCCCAGATTTAATAGGCATTGGCCCTCTAAGAATTGGTCCTTTCCTGCCAATTCCAGGCCTTCTCAGTCCAAACCCAGAACCAGTAGAACACCCAGGCTTCAGTCCCAAGAGACTCACAGGACTAAGCAGTGGGGGGCTCCCACTTCCAAAACAGGAAGTAGTAAGACTCTCCCCTATGGTTAACTGTCTCAATGACTTAACTTTAAACCTTCCAAGCCCTGCAGGTAAAAAACTGAGAACTCACTATCCAGAACAAATGGGTTTTAAGTATAGTTTTCCAAGGATACAGATTCCACTTCCACTCCTTACCAACCCAAAACGGTTGGCCAAATCTACCCCCAAATCTGTGGGCAGAGGCTCAAAAGCAAGATGTTCATCGTGTTTCACTGTTGCAGTCATTACACTTGGGTTATCCTGCTGGCAGGCTACCCGCAGTCGGCCTGAATTCCAAAGTCTAGGTCCGGTGTCGGTTGCTGTCGCCTCTTCCCTGACGTCAGTGCGCCAGGGATATAAAAGATGCAGCCAACGCCATTTTCTTCAGTCTTTCTTGCCACACGGTGCCTGAAGCAAAAGCAGTTCGCTAGTGCCGGTCGGCCGACTCCTGAGATTTTCAAAAGCGAATTTCAGATCCGCAGTCTTCATTAAAGCTAAGTACCCCATTGGGGAAACTTTTTTCTTGCTCCAGTCCGATGTCAAAAAAGTTAACAATTGTATTTCTTGTGTGAAGCAAATACCTCATAAGGATTTTCATTCTTACTGTATTCCTTGCCTAGGCCCTGATCACAATGTTGCTAGCTGTCTGTTTTGTGCTAGATTTAACCAGCAGAAACAATAATAAACTATCATCTGCTCTTTTCTTAGACCTCTCCAAGGCCTTTGATATGGTGAACCACATTCAACTCCTCCATACATTAAAAAAACTATCACTCAGCAATTCCACGCTGAAATGGTTCCAATCCTACCTGTCCAATAGGCAACAGACTGTTCTATGGCAGGACAAATTATCCACATGCCTACCTGTTACACTTGGAGTTCCCCAAGGATCTATTCTTGGCCCTCTTCTCTTCACCATCTTTGTTAATGACCTGCCCACAATCACCCCCCATGCCACATGCATTCAATATGCAGATGATTCGACTATCATCAGCACTGCCTCCAACCTGGCAGACCTCACTGCTTCAACCCAAGAAACCTTCAACCTAATAGAAAAATGGTTCTCAAGTCGTCAACTAGTTCTCAACCCCAACAAAACAAAACTACTTACTTTCTCACCCACTAATAAGACTCTTCCCCCCATCTTCTCTATTACATCCTCCAATGGAATCACTATATCACCAGAAGCTCACACAAAGCTATTAGGTGTTACCATTGATAACTCCCTTAAATTTGACACCCATTTCAGTCTAACCATCAAAACCGTCAATAAAAAGCTTGGCTCTCTCTATAAAGTAAAACACTTTCTCACTCCTCACGCTAAAATTACAATTGCCAGCACACACCTACTATCAACTCTTTTCTATGCCTCCTCCCTTTTTACAAACCTAAACAAGACAACCCTTAACAAACTTGCTTCTTGTTACAATCACATAGATAGATTTGCCACAAATTCCACCTTTAGAACGCACCACTGCACTAACTAGAAGCAACTAGGGTGGTTAGAGTTTTCCAGCCAACTCCATTTCAACCAACTCAAAACGGCTCACCAGATACTGTATCATCCAGAGAAAACACCAGCTCTGAAAAACATCATTCACCCGTATATTAACCTGCAATCTTTACGCTCCTCCAATAAGATCTTAGCTCAAACTACCAAAGCCAATAATTCTGCTGGGGATTCTCTATTCTCAAACTTTGTAGGTAAAATGTGGAGCTCTCTAACGACCATGCTCACCTCAGAACCTTCACTCCTACAATTCAAAAAAAAGCTTAAACCCCATTTCAATACTCTCTGGCAATGTCCCTGTTCCAAACCTGATTAACCACTACCATTTACCCTTCTCTTACCTCACTATCCTTAACCGCTTTTTAACAAGGCGCCTCACCTTTGTAACTGATCTATGTTTTTTTTTTTATATGCTGCTGTTATTTTTTTCCCAAGATGTAATGTATCTTTATATTGTATTTAGAACTCAACTATCTTCCTTTTTTTGCATTAACAATGTTCATATGTCTGTTATGTACCTGGAGCTTTTTCTCCCCGGGCCTCCGCTGAAAATGGATGTATCCAGTCGGACTCTCCCAGTTAAATGTAAAATAAATAAATAAATAAAAATAGATTTAACCAATGCACTATTAAGCATCGGTACGATTTTGCCTTTTATTACTTTGGCCGAAGATTCAATTATATAATGCCATCGGAACAGCAGACGGCCGGAGTTTATAAAAAGCGCAAGGAAAAAGAAAAGGACAGGCATCCGAGGTCCAAAACCAATGAGGCTTCCGCAAAGCCAGTCGCCGGTGCTCAGTGAGGCACTTTCACAGCCCCTGGCGCCTGCTACCTCAGAGCCACAGGCCACTGACAACTCCCAGCTAGGCCTCTGGATACGCAAGGTATTGGACTCTCGGAAACTATTCCCTCAGATGGGTCTGGAGCCGCTGAGCAGGCATCGGCTTCTGAGGGTGTTTTCAGACCTACACAGTTTTATATGTAAAGCCGCCTTCAGCTTCCAAAGCAAAGACTAAAGCAGTTCTAAAGACAAAGAAACAAGTACAGCATTCTCCTGGACAGACTACCATGCCTAAAAAACAGATGCTCAAATTGGCCGAAGACCTAATTACCTTGATCAGGGGTTCCCACCCCCCTCCTGATGAGTCCTAGCAAGAGACAGAATAGGAATCTTCAGATCAGTTTTCCATTTCCTCTGACTCCTCTTCTGAACAGGAATACTCTCTTCCTCCTTATGAGGATTCTGATGCTGAAAAATCTATCCCTTCAGCCTCACTGCCTGAGGATTATTCTTTTGGGGAAACCCTGCATACCATGAGGGAGCACTTAGACTGGGAGAGCCAAGACTACTCAGAATCTAAGAAAAGGCTTAGAGATTTTATTTTACTACCTCAGCACAGGCCTTTGGCTATTACTCCTGTGTTAGACATTGTAGATGTATTTTCAGAGTCCTGACTCTACCTCCTGCCCCTGTTAAACCAGACAGATATTACAGGGTTCCAGATTCACATACATTTCTTTATAAAAACCCTGCTGCTGACCCAGAAACTATTTCTCAGGGTCCCAAAGGGTCAAGGCTTCTACTGCAAAAAACCCTATCTCCTCTGATAGAGATTCAAGGGCACTAGACAGATGGGGAAAAAAGTTTACACTTCTGCTACTTTGGCTGTAAAGGCTTTAAATTGTCAATTTCATATGCTTAAATATCAGCAATACTTAATGTCACTGCTAAAACAGAAAATGTCAAATTCTGATTGTGCAGAAAATAAGGAAATGCAGGATTTATTGCGTGCAACCAGGGTTGCCAGACGTCCCTATTTGGGCGGGACTGTCCTGAGATCAGCAGCCTGATCCCGAGTCCCACCCTGCCGGTTTAAATCCCGGCCAGCCTCCGCTTTGTTTTTTTTTTTTTTTTGATTGGCCCGTATACCTGGCATACAGGCCAATCAAAAAATCGCTAAACACGGAGCTTCTTCTGTTCTGCATTAAACCGAAGCAGCTCCGTGTTTAGCGATTTTTGATTGGCCCGTATGCCGGTATAGGGCTAATCAAAAATCGCTAAACACTGAGCTACTTCTGTTCCGCATTAAACACGAGAAGCTCCGTGTTTAGTGCAGATCTACTGTTGGGATTAAAGACCTTTTTTTTTTGTCGTCTCTACCTGGCTGATATGAAATCTGGCAACCCTGTTACGGATTCTGTCATTAGGAGACATGCTTGGTTAAAGGAACAGAATCTGCCTGATCATGTTAAAGCAAAATTATTAGATGTTGCATTACAGCATGATACCTTATTTGGTGTTAAAGCAGAGGAGGTGTTGAAGAAAATGGAGGACAAAGCGAAATCTATGCAAACAGTATACAGGTCCAGCCACCCAGATTTAGCAGGAACTGGCCTACAAAGAATTGGTCCTTTCCAGTGTCAGAAAGGCCACAAAGAGGCAGATACAGATGCCCCAGAGGCAGATCCCAACCCCAGGGCTCATACAGGCCTGAGCAGTGGGGCGCTTCTACCTCCAAAAGCAGAGAAGACAAATCACAGCCATACAGGAAACAGTCCAATTGACTTTCCTCTGCCAGCACCAAGCACTTATCTTTTGGCAGCCCCCTTAGGAGGAAAACTAGCACTTTTTTCTCAAAATTGGCACGTGATCACCCAGGACAAATGGGTCTTGAATATAGTGTCCCAGGGCTACAGGTTCCACTTTTACAGCCTGCCAAGGGCAAAAGGTATGCCAGACCTGCCACACAATCAATGGGCAGAGGCAGAAAAACAAGTTTCATCCCTCATGGACATGAGGGCCATTCAGCAAGTACCACAGCAAGAGCAGGGACAAGGATTTTACTCAAGACTTTTCTTAGTACCTAGAAAAGACCAAGCCTGGAGACCAATACTGGACCTGTCTATTCTAAATACATTTCTGGACGTTCCAAAATTCAAGATGTTGACTCTGCAGCAGCTTCTGCCCATGCTGGGCAAGAAGGCTTGGCTTGTAACTTTGGACCTAAAAGAGGCATATTCCAATCAGACAATCTTGCAGAAGATACCTCAGATTGATAGCTGGCTCAATGCGCTACCAATTCTCTGCACTGCCCTTTGGCTTATCTACTGTGCCCAGGGTCTTCACAAAATGCCTGGCACCAGTAATTGCATTTTGCAGACAAAGAGGAATTTAAATATATCCTTACTTGGACGATTGTCTTATTCAAGCAGAGAACAAGGATATTCTACTAATGCATCTGGCATTTGTAATAAGATTACTAAGTTGCCTAGGGTACACAGTAAACGAAAATAAATCAAAGCTAGTACCCTCTCAAGAGATAATATTCCTGGGTGCAAGCTTAAATACAACTGCCCAGATGGCTTATCTCATGCCAGATAAAGACAACTGACTTCTTACTTCAAAATGTTGTCAACAAAGACCCAGTTATCTGCAAGAAAAATTCTGCAGGCCTTGGGCTTCATGGCATCCTGCATTCTGCTAATTCCATATGCCAGACTGCATATGAGGAAATTACAATGGTATCTAAAAAGTGTTTGGACTCAACATTGTCACAGCCTGGAAAAATTAATTACCCTCATTCCTTGCCTGCAACAGGAGTTTCGATGGTGGGCACAAGCTTGTCACCACAAGGGACAGCCATTCACCCTACCCACAGCCAGGCAGTCAATAACAACAGATGCTAAAGATTATGCCTGGGGGGCCCACGTGGCAGGAAAATGTGTTCAGGGCACATGGCCCACAAGCCAAAGGCATCTTCAAATCAGTCAAAAAGAGATTCTAGCTGTTCAGAATGCCCTGACAGCTTTCAAGGATCTACTCCATCCAGGACAACTACTGATAAGGACAGACAGTACTACAGTCCTGTGGTACATAAACAGGGAGACGCTCATTCCTACCCCTCTACAGACAAGAGAGATGCAACTATTTAGCCAAACTGGAGGCTGAGCTCTCTCATCTCAAAACTGGTGTAACCAGTCCAGAGGAGAAGGTAACCTCACACAACACAATTCCAGTATCACATAGTCCCACCACATCAGCGAACCAAACACATAAATACACAAAAACATACTCGGAGGCTCTAAATAAAAATCTACCTAAGCAATAGAGACCTCCAAAGCAGACATCCAAGCAAACACTACCTCAAAACAAAACACGCACAACACATAGCCCACAAAGTCAGTGTGCCAAGCAGCCACAGCCCTTAAGGCTGAATAACACACCTGATACTCTTGTAATAGGTGACTCTATTGTCAGACACACTGACGTCCCGCTCACCAGGCTGAATAAAGAGAAGGTCACGGTGAGCTGCCTGTCGGGTGCTAGGATCCGCCACATAATGCAAGCACTCAGGTCACTCCAAAGCAAATACAAATATGACTCAAGTCATTGTACATGCTGGTGTGAATGATCCGAGACGTACCTCCCTGGACTACATGAAAAGAGACATAGAGGAGCTCTCTGATCATGTAGCCCAGGCTGGTATGACCCTGACCTTGAGCAGCATCTTACCCTCACCTAGAATGATGCCACAGTACAAAGACAAAATGATCGATTTTAACAATTGGCTAAAATTTTGGTGTCATTCAAAGGGGATCCAGTGTCTGTCAGCCTGGGATGACATGCTCGACAAGCCACGTTGCTTCGCTAGGGACGGCTTGCACCTGTCACCACTGGGCTTTCAGATATTGGCAAAGGCTCTTGCACCCCCATAGTGCCTTTTTTAGGCAAGGTAAGTCAAACCCACCCCCATAGACAGCACAAGGAACAAGAAACTAAGGGTAATGCTGCTTAACGCCAGAAGTCTTAACCTCAAGATGCATGCACTCGAAGCTCTCCTCAGTATGGAGAACATCGATATCTGTGCAGTGATAGAAACCTGGTTCAAGGCTCCAGAGAGCACCCCAGCACTACCAGGCTATACCTCATATCATGCTTTTCGGCCCCAAAACCTGGACCGAACCACAAAAGGAAGGGGAGTTTCCATATTTATCAAGGATATCCACACTTCCAGGTAAGTGGCTTTGCACGGTATCGGAGACCATCCATGTGCAACTAACAGTGGGCAAGACTGCTTTTCAGTTTATAGCATCCTACAGACCACCCTCTCAAAGTCAGGAATCCCACTCAGCTTTCCTGAAAACATTGGAGAACATGAAGATCTCTCCGAACACCATTATATTGGGCAACTTCAACTACCCAAACATTGACTGGGAGCACTACTCAAGCCCCAGCACCTTAGCCCAAAGGTTCCTGGAAATTATAAACTCAAATGCTATGGAACAACTAGTCACCACTCCCACAAGAGGGGACAACATACTAGACCTGATCATTACCAACATGGGGACTCTATGCTCCACACCAGAAGTATATCCCTCATTGGTAAGATCAGACCATAAATTAATTTCACTGGATGTCCACATCCCGAACCCACCCCCAGCCCAGAAAACCACAGTGAAAAACTTCTCAAAAGCGAACTTCTCACTTCTCAAAACTGAAGTGGAATCCTTCAAGGCCCCAGGGCCAGTGGAAACTACTGCCCAAACTGCAGAATCCTATATAAACGCATTCTATGGACATCTCCAGGAATGCATGGATCATGCTATCCCAAACAAAACAAGACCCAATCATCCAAAGGCAGGCGTCCAGTCTGGTGGACCCCTGCCATAAATAAACTGTACAACAGAAGGAGGAAGCTACTACATGATAGAGCAAAATCCCTAATAGGGAAGGCATCTCTGATCAGTACTAGCAAAAAATTACGATCCCTCATAAAATCTTCCAAGGCCAGCTTCGAGAGAAAAATTGCACAGGATACCAAAGACAATCATAAGGCTTTTTTCAGTTATGTTAAGAACCTGGGATGCAACTCCCAGACTTGTTCTGAGTTGATTCTAAACGACAAAAAATACACTGAACCCACAGGCATCGCCAATATCCTGGCAGACCGGTTCAGTGCAAACTTCTCCACCCCCTCCCCCTGAAAAGAGCAAGTATCTATCCCGGCAGAGGGCTGCCTCCCAAACATCTCTGATGCTCAGGTGAAGGCTGCCCTCTCCAAAGTAAAAAAACACTGCTTCCATGGGACCAGATGGCGTCCCAGGTTGCGTCCTACATGAACTCCAAGAGGAACTAATCCCTCAAATAAAACAGCTATACAATCTCAGCCTCACTACAGGATATGTGCCCACAGAATGGCGTACAGCAACAGTGGTCCCACTCCACAAAGGTGGAGCCTCTACGGACCCTGGAAACAATCGCCCCATAAGCCTGACTAGCTTAGTCTGCAAGGCTATGGAGAGGATAATCATGGAGCTCATAAACAAAGACATTTGGAACCTACAGACACTAGATCCTACCCAGTTCGGCTTTGTCAAGGGCAGATCCTGCCTTTTGAACCTGGTTGATTTATTCGAAACAGTCACCCAAAGCCATAGATGAAGGGAAGGTAGTCCACATAGCCTATCTGGACCTTGGAAAGGCATTTGACACAATACCCCACTCGGGCATCATAGATAAGCTATCCAGCTTAAATATAAACCCCTATGTCACAAGATGGGTCGCAAACTGGCTCAAAGACAGAACCCACAGAGTGAGAGTTGCTGGAGCCATGTCAGACTCGCAACCAGTCACAAGTGGCATCCCACAGGGTTCTGTTCTGGGTCCACTCTTGTTTGGTATATACTTTTCTGAGGTACAGGCAAATGTGGGAGGACTATGGCTCACCAAGTTCACAGACGACTGCAAACTGGGCGCCATAATCAACTCTCCAGCTGACACAAACATCTTTCAAAAAGGTCTCACAGAGACAGATAACTGGTGCCAGCGCCATGGTTTAAAGCTAAATGCCAAAAAATGTATAGTCATACCGTTTGGCAAAAACAATGTGCCCACAAATTACCACATAGGCGGAAACCCATTAAGTACAGAGAAAGTTATTAGGAACCTGGGGACCCAAGTTGATAGCAATCTCTCCTTTGAAAACCACATTGCCAAAGGGGTTAGAAAGACCTTCTACATAGCCCACCTCATCACGAAGGGTTTCACATCTAGGTCAAGAGAGGTAATCGTGCCCCTTTATTCATCCCTCATCAGGCCCATCATAGAATACAATGCCCCTTTTGGGATGTACCTCACCCGACACCTGCAGCAATTAGAAAGATCCCAAAAGTATCTCACCAAGAGGATCAAGGGTCTCAAACAGATGCCATATGCTGCTCGGTTAAAAAAAACTCCAGCTCTACTCTGTTGCATACCGCCTACTTCGAGGCGATCTATGCCTGACATACAAAGCTATGTCAAATCCAGAATTAATGGACATGCTCCACCTCAGTAAATCTAAATCCCTTAGAGTCACACGCTCGAGGGACTTGAACCTCAGCACAGAAATAAATAGAACTTGCTGGAGGGACAGGTTCATAACCCAGAGGCTCCCTTCGCTCTGGAATAGAATTCCAGTTCATGTGAGGCAGAGCACCTCACTGAATCTCTTCAAGAAGAAGAATCTCGATAGGTGGATGGGGGATCGTAGGTTTGTCCCAGGGATTACTCCCATGTCACTATTAGAGGCACAGTAAACTAAACCTTAAAAAGGGCACAGTATACTCAAATCAAGGGGTGGCGTAAGCCATACAGAATCGGGCTAGGCTTATAATTGCCCCAGGGCAGATAGCCTAGTATGAACCTATGACAAGCCATGACTTTGTGGGACACAACATTGACTTATCAAGTACACCTGCAAGCACAATTCCTGCCAGGAAAGAAAAATACTCTGGCAGATGAACTAAGCAGAAACCTCATGGATCCCCACGAGTGGAAACTGGATCCACAAGTCTTCAGCATGATAATAAAGAAATGGGGATGCCCAGACATAGATCTATTTGCCGCCCCTCACAACTGCCAACTACAGAGATTCTGCACAAGGACATTTCACAAGCAAGCATGGAAAGTGGATGCTCTGTCATTCAGCTGGAAAACCCTAACAGTATATGCCTTTCCTCCTCTGCCTGTCCTCCCCAAGGTACTCCTAAAGGTCAGACAAGAGAAGCCAAAAATTATTCTGATTGCTCCAGACTGGCCCCACTAGCACTGGTACCCAATCCTAAAGAGCTTGTCTCAAGGCCCAGCCTGGACATTGCCTCTAATTCCTTATTTACTGACCCAACAAAACAATTAGATCCTGCACAGCCAACTCAGAACCCTAAACCTGGCAGCATGGCGGATAATGTAGCCATTCAAAACACACCTCTCTCTAAAGCAGTGATGGATGTTATTTTGGAGGCCAGGATGCCCAGTACCAGAAAATTTTAGGCAGAAAAATGGAAAAGATTCTGTGCTTGGAACCAGGCACAAGGAATTGACATGTTTGTACCAAATATTCCTCAGATTTTACAATACCTAACCGAGATGATGGACAAAGGCCTATCCTTTTCATCAATTAAAATCCATGCCTCTGCCATTTCAGCTCATTACAATACAGAACCACTAATTTTTTCACATCCGTTACTAATACAGTACCTCAGAGGGGCCAAAAACATAACACCTCCAAGGAGAGCACCAATACCTGCATGGGACCTCAATTATGTCTTGGAAAAACTCACACTGCCACCTTTTGAGTCAGCCAATACAGCTGAAATAAAGTTGTTATCTTGGAAAACATCTCTGTTCCTAGCAATAACCTCTGCAAGAAGAGTCTCAGAGTTACAGGCACTCATGGCTGTGGTACCTTTTATCATTTTCCATCCAGACAGGGTTTCTCTGAGGATGAACCCGACATTTATGCCTAAGGTAATGTCCAGTGTGGCCCTTAACCAAACCATTCATTTGCCTACCTTTTATCCAAACCCACAGAATAAGGGTGAGAGACTCCTGCATTCTTTGGACATACACAGACAGCTATGCTTCTACTTGGACAGAACTAAAGCTTTCAGAAAGACTGAGCAACTCTTAGTAGCATATGCTGCAGGATCACAAGGAAAGGCTATCTCAAAGCAGACTATTTCAAAATGGATAGGCCACTGCATTCGTTTCTGCTATTGACAACATGGCAAATCAGTGCCTAAGGGCATTAGGCCTCACTCAACCAGAGCAGCAGCCACTTCAACAGCCTTCCTCAGAGGAGTACCAACCAAAGACATTTTAGAGGCTGCAACTTGGAGTTCAGTGCACACTTTTACCAAGCACTGCCACTTACCTCTCTACTCTAAATCCAGGCTTTGCCACTGCAGTTCTGCAGGGCCTTATAGACTCTCCTAATCCTATTTAGACCCAGCCACCCAACCTCAGCTTTGGGATTCAATCCAAGTGTAATGACTGCAACAGTGAAACACGATGAACATAGTACAGTTGTGTACCTACCATAAATGTAGATGTTCAAGTGTATTCACTGTTGTAGTCCAGGTTACCCACCCACCATCCCCCTTTTCTTTGCTGAGACTTACCTGTACTTCTCTATCCTATACAGCCTATGTGGTGTATTTGCTTGTAGATGAAGGAAATGTTTATTTTTGTGCATGCATACTTATTGGCACAATTTTCAGCCTACCAATTTGGGGGCACCTGACATCTGGGGCAAGAAAAACTGAAGAAAATGTCGTCGGCTACATCTTTTATACCCCTGGCGCACTGACGTCAGGGAAGAGGCGACAGCAACTGACGCTGGACCTAGACTTTGGAATTCAGGCCAACTGTGGGTAGCCTGCCAGCAGGATAACCCAAGTGTAATGACTGCAACAGTGAATACACTCGAACATCTACATTTATGGTAGGTACAGAACTGTACTTTCTCTTTTAAGCATCAGGGCTATTCAACCTGTCCCAGAAGAAGAATGGGGACAAGGTTTCTACTCGAGACTTTTTCTGGTTCCCAGAAAAAACAATTCCTGGTGTTTTATCCTGGACCTGCCTATCCTAAACACATTTTTGGTAATCCCAAAATTCAAGATGCTAACTCATCAGCTGCTTTCTATGCTAGGCAAAGATGCCTGGATGGCAACACTGGATTTAAAGGAAGCCTACCTGCACATCACAATAGGGGAATTTTGCAGAAGATACCTATGCTTCAAAGCAGGCTACATGCACTATCAGTTCTCTGCACTGCCCTTTGGCTTATCTGCTGCGCCTAGGGTATTCACAAAGTGCCCAGCCCCAGTCATTGCTTTTTGCAGCCAAAGAAATATTCAAATATACCCATACCTGGACGATTATCTAATTCAGGCAGAAAGCCATGACATACTATTGAATTATCTGGCATTTGTAAAGAAACTGCTAACTTCTCTGGGGGTACACCATAAATGAAAAGAAATCTCGTCTTGTACCCTGCCAGCAAATTATATTCTTGGGAGCAAGCTTGAATACAACTTCCCAGATGGCCTACCTCATGCCAGAGAAACAAGTTCATTTGACAGCCTACTTCAAACTACTGGCCACAAAGACCCAGCTGTCTGCAAGGAAAATACTGCAAGCCATGGGGTTCATGGCCTCCTGCATTCTACTAATTCCATATGCAAGACTGCATATGAGGAAACTACATTGGTATCTAAAAAGCCTATGGTGTCAACATTCTTAGGATCTAGAATCAATGATTCCTATCATACCTTGTTTACAGATGGAGTTCCTTTGGTGGACAGAGACCTGCCACCAAAACAAGAGACTGCCATTCACTCTACCCCCTGCCGCCCAAACCCTAACAACAGATGCATCAGACTATGCATGGGGGCTCACTTGGCAGGGAAGTGGATCCAGGGAAAATGGAACCCAAGTCAAATGCACCTGCATATCAATCAGAAAGAAATGTTAGCTGTGCAGAATGCTCTGACAGCCTTCAAGGACCACATTCTTCCAGGACAATAATTGGTAAAGGCAGACAACACCACTGTTATGTGGCACATAAGCAGGGAGGAACCCACTCATACCCTCTCTGCAGACTAGCCATGGCTCTGTGGAACACAGCCTTGAGCTACCAAGTGCACCTACAGGCTCAATTCCTGCCAGGAAAGCTAAATACATTGGCAGATGACCTAAGTAGAAATCTCATGGACCCACACGAGTGGAAACTGGAACCAAAGATGTTCATTGTGTTTCACTGTTGCAGTCATTACAATTGGGTTATCCTGCTGGCAGGCTACCCGCAGTTGGCCTGAGTTCCAAAGTCTAGGTCCTGCGTCAGTTGCTGTCGCCTCCTCCCTGATGTCAGTGCCTCAGGGGTATAAAAGATGCAGCCGACACCATTTTCTTCGGTCTTTCTTGCCACACGGTGTCCAAAGCAAAAGCAGTTCGCTAGTGCTGGTCGGCCGACTCCTGAGATTTTCAAATTCAAATTTCAAATCTGAAGTCTTCATTAAAGCTAAGTACCCCATTGGGGAAACTTTTTTCTTGCTCCAGACTGATGTCAGAAAAAGTTAATAATTGTATTTTTTGTGGGAAGCAAATACCTCATTAGGATTTTCATTCTTACTTTATTCCTTGCCAAGGCCCTGACCACGACATTGCTAGTTGTTGGTTTTGTGCTAGATTTAACCAACGTACTATTAAGCATCGGTACGATTTTGCATTTCATTACTTTGGCAGAAGATTCAATTATATAATGCCGTCGGAACAGCCAACTACTGGAGTTTATGAAAAGCGCAAAGAAAAAGAAAAGAACAGGCATCCGAGGTCCAAAACCGATGACGAGGCTTCCACTAGGCCTGTTGCCAGTTCTCAGTGAGGCGCTTTCGCAGCCCCTGACGCCTGCTACCTCAGAGCCACAGGCCGCTTCCGACTCCCATGTGGAGCAGACTAGGCCACTGGAAACTCAAGGTATTGGACACTCGGACACTATTCCCTCAGATGGGTCCGGAGCTGCTGAGCAGGCATTGGCTTCTGAGGGTGATGTCCTTCAAGGATGCATCTGCAGTCCTTACAAATGGGTTGTCCTGTCATCAGGCAGCCCTTCGGTCGGCCGGATTCCAAAGTCTGGGTCTGGCCTCGGCTGGTGTTGCACTTCACCCGACGTCATAGCTGCAGTTATTCGGGTATAAAGGCATCAGCCGACACCATTTTCCTCCGTCTTTCTTGCCGCGTGGCGCCCGAAGCAGAAGCTGTTCGCAAGTGCCGGTCGGTCAGATCCAGAGATTACTACTACCGAATACTACTTCGAAGACTTCTAAAAAGCTAAGTACCCCGTTGGGGACTCTTTCTTGCCTCAGCCGATGTCAGAGAAAGTGAATAACTGTTTATCTTGTGGGAAACAAATACCTCATAAAGATTTCCACTCCTACTGTATACATTGCTTAGGCCCAGACCACGACGTAGCAGCTTGTCTAGCCTGCGCTTCTTTTAACCGACGGATGCTTAGACGTCAGTCGGAGTTTGCTGAACAAATTTTCGGCTCTGATTTTGCCTACATTATGCTGTCGGATCCTCCGACAACGCAAATTTCCAAAAAACGAAAAGAAAAGGACCGACACTCGCGGTCCGCGGTCTTGGCCGAAACCGCGATTAAGCATACCGCGAGTGTCTCGGTTTCGGCCGAAACCGAGCAAGCGGTTCTTTCTCCAGCCGAAACCATGCCTTCTACCGAGGCCTCCTCTAACCTGGTAGAATCTGCTTCTGAAATCCAGCCTTCTGTTGCGGTTTCTCAGGAATTATCAGACACAATTCCCCTGGATATTTCAACCCCTGCACGTGGAGCTACTAGGCCTCCTGCAGCCATGTCTATTAAGGCCTTTGCCAGGGCTAAAGCAGCCAAAGCTTCAAAATCTGTGCCTGCCAAACCCCCCTCACACAGGCCCAGCACTAGCTCTCATATGCTATCTTTGGCTGAGGATTTAATTTCTTTAATTCGTGGATCCCAGCCTCATCCAGACAGGTCCTCTCTCCCACCTCCAGAAAAGAGACCTAGAGCAGAGCCCCCTGAACCAGTATCCACTGATGGTTCCTCTGATGAATCAGAACATACAGACCTTCCTGAGGCTTCTTATTCTGCTTACAAAGACTCTGATGCTGAAGAGTCCATTCCTTCAGCCTCTCCACCTGAGGAATTTTCCTTTGGGGAAAACTTGCATGCTATGAGGGAACAATTTCAGTGGCAGGGCCAAGATTTCTCAGACTCCAGAAAAAGGCTTAGAACCTTTCTACATTTGCCACAACATAGGCCTTTAGCTATACCTCCAGTTCTTTCTGTTGTAGATGATGCATTTAATGATGCTTGCACTGCTCCGGATTCATTTCCTCCGGCTCCTGCTAAGCCCGATAGGTTCTACAGGGTCCCGGACACTCATCACCATTTATACAAGGCTCCTTTTGCAGATCCAGAGACCATCGCCCAGGGCCCTAAAGCTGTAGCTGCTACTTCTACTAAACCCCCTCTGAAAGGGAATCCAGGTCCTTAGAGATGGGGTAAAAAAGTTTACACTTCTGCTACCTTGTCAGCTAGGGCTTTGAACTGCCAATTTCATATGATTCAATATCAAGAGTTTATGCTTGACCAGTTAACTAAAAAGCTTTCCTCTGAAGAATCTTTAGATAAAAAATATGTTCAGGAAATGGTACATAACATACAGCAGGTTAGTAACCATTCTTTAAAATGTGGCTATGATGCACTGGAGGCTTCCTTTATATCAGCCATGACTGGCACAGTTATCAGGAGACATGCATGGTTGAAAGAACAGGCATTACCAGACCATGTCAAATCAAAGCTTTTGGATGCACCCATGGACAAGGTCAATTTATTTGGTTCCCCTGCTCAGCAGGTGCTAAAGATGGAAGAGAAGGCGAAATCTGTACAAACGGTGAAAGATTTCTTACAGGTTCAACCTCCAAGGTTTAGCAGGAACTGGCCCTCCAAGAATTGGTCCTTTCCGGACTCCTCTAAGGCTCAGAGAGGCAGGAATAGGCGTTCAAGAGGCAGAAACCAATCCAGGGGTGCCTACAGGGGACGCCAATGGCAAGGTAACAACCAGCGAGGCACAGACGCAGCCACCACCACTACAACAACTCAATCACAGTGACTTGACAGTGGCACCGCCTACCAGGGAACAACTAGAAGCACCCTTAGGCGGAAAACTAACCTTATTCTCAAAAACTGGCATTGCATCACAAGGGAAAAATGGATTTTGCAAACTATAGACCAAGGTTACAGGTTCCATTTCCATACTCTACCAGGGAAGAGAGGAATGCCAAACCTACCACCTACTCAAAGGACAGAAGCTCTAAAACAAATATCTCAGCTATTAAGAATGAGAGCTGTGGAAAAGGTACCATCTATGGAGCAAGGAAAGGGATTTTACTCCAGACTCTTCCTGGTACCAAGAAAAGAAACAAATGGAGACCCATTCTAGACCTGTCCGCTTTAAACACATTCCTTATTGTTCCAAAATTCAAAATGCTGACCCTACAGCAGCTTCTTCCCATGCTGGGCAAGGAGTCTTGGCTGGTAACTCTAGATCTCAAGGAGGCATACCTGCATGTCCCCATAAGACCAATTTGCAGAAGATACCTCAGATTTCTTGCAGGATCAGAGCATTATCAATTTTCAGCATTGCCCTTTGGCTTATCTACTGGGCCCAGAGTGTTCACGAAATGCCTGGCATCAGTAATTGCTCATTGCAGACTTCAGGGAATCCAAATTTATCCCTACCTGGACGACTGCCTGATACAAGCGGACAACAAAAGCAAGCTAGCAGAAGACTTACAAAGAGTCATTTACCTGCTGCAAGCCTGGGGATATACAGTCAATATAAAAAAGTCAAGGCTGATTCCATCCCAAAGAATAACCTTTCTGGGTGCAGAGCTGGACACATCAAAACAAATGGCATTCCTAACTGCAGAAAAGAAAGAGCAACTACCTCTCTACTTCTTGGCATTAACAAAGCAGAACCACCTAACTGCAAGAAAAGTACTGCAAGCTCTAGGCTTCATGGCATCCTGCATAATTCTGGTCCCTCATGCCAGACTGCATATGAGAAAGCTACAGTGGTACCTAAGGAATTTGTGGTCCCAACACAAGCACAGCCTAGAAACCAAAATCCCAATAATCCCATGCCTGAAACAAGAGTTCCTATGGTGGGCTCAGGCCTGTCAATCAAACACAGGATTGCCCTTCTGCAACAGCTAACCAAGCCAAACCATCACGACAGATGCCTCAGACCTCGGTTGGGGAGCACACATGCAGGGCAAGTGCATACAAGGCTTATGGACTCAAGACCAGCTGCGCCTACACATAAATCTAAAGGAAATGCTGGCAGTAAAATTGGCAATCCAGTCATTCAGACCACTTCTCCAAGAAGGTCAGTTGATGATAAGGACAGACAACACCACAGTTATGTGGTACATCAACAAACAGGGAGGCACCCATTCATATCCTCTATGCCGGCTGGCACTGGACCTATGGGATGTGGCCCTGAGCTACAACATTCAGTTACAAGCAATTTTGTACCGGAAAAGAAAACATTCTAGCAGACATATTAAGCAGAACAACCACAGATGCCCACGAATGGATGCTTCATCCGGACATCTTCAAAGCCATCACAAGGGAATGGGGATTACCACAAATAGACTTGTTTGCATCCCCATTCAATCACCAGCTAAAGAAATTCTGCACAAGGACGTACCACCCACTTGCTTGGAAGGTGGACTCCTATCTTTCAGTTGGAAAAACCTGACAGCATACGCATTTCCACCACTTCCTTTGATGCACAAGGTGCTTCTGAAGATCAAAGAGGACCGTCCAAGGATCATTCTGATAGCTCCAGACTGGCCAAGACAACATTGGTACCCATTGCTGAGGAGCATGTCTCGGGAACAAATATGGACACTACCCCTGATCCCATTACTGTTAACACAGAACAACTACAACATCCTGCATCCAAACCTGAAAACTCTGCAGCTAACTGCCTGGAACATTACATAACAGCAATTAACCTAAACTTATCCCAAAGGGTTAAAGACATAATCCTGGAGGCTCGCAGACCTTCAACAAGAAAGAATTATGCAGCAAAATGGAAAAGATATCTCATTTGGAGTACTGCAAAGGGAGAAGATGTGACTCTGGTAAACATGGCCAACATCCTGGAGTACTTGGCAGAGCTCTTCCACACAGGCCTGTCCTATTCTTCCATCAAGATACATGCATCAGCTATTTCAGCACAATACAGCTTGGATCCTCCTGTCTTCTCTCATCCCCTGCTCAGACAGTTTCTGAGAGGAATTAAAAATGTAAAACCTCCCAGTAAACCACCATTGCCAGCATGGGACTTGAACTTTGTGCTAGAAAAATTGACACTTCCTCCTTTCGAACCAGCAGCAACAGCAGAATTACAATACTTATCCTGGAAGACTGCTTTCCTGCTGGCAATAACTTCAGCAAGAAGGGTCTCTGAACTACAGGCATTAATGGCAGTACAACCCTTCCTGATCTTCCATCAAGATAGAGTGTCCATGAGAACAAATCCTACATTTATGCCTAAGGTGGTATCCAGAGTGTCATTAAATCAGGTTATCCACCTACCAGCATTCTTCCCAAACCCACAGAACAGGGGAGAAAGACTTTTGCATACCTTGGATGTACACAGGCAGTTACGCTACTACCTGGACAGGACTAAGTCCAATAGAAAAACTGACCAGCTTCTGGTAGCATATGCCACAGGAAAGGAAGGAAAACCAATTTCAAAACAGACAATCTCCAAATGGATAGGAAATTGCATTAGATTTTGTTACTCCTACCATGGAAAGAAAACTCCAGAGAACATCAGGCCTCACTCCACAAGGGCTACAGCCACTACCACAGCTTTCTTACGAGGAGTGGCTACCAAGGACATTATAGAGGCTGCTACTTGGACCTCCGTGCATACATTTGCCAAGCATTACAATTTACCTTTATACTCTAGATCCCGAGCAGGTTTTGCCACTGCTGTTTTGCAAGGGATCCTAGCTACACCATAATCACTACTCTTTCCTCCTCCCTTGTTTAGCTATGGTATTCTACCCATTTGTAAGGACTGCAGATGCATCCTTGAAGGACATAGTACAGTTTTGTACCTACCATAAATGTAGATGTCCGATAGGAATGCATCTGCAGTCAGGATTACCCACCCACCTTCCCTCTGAGGTACTCCTAGGGTATTTGCCAGCCTTCAGCTAGCTTGGGGGGGATCTATTATGGTGTATTTGTTTGTATATATGTACATACATGCTTATTTTTTGTGTTTGCTCTCTACTATTTGGAATCATTGGCATTTATCCAAATTTAGCCTTCCAAGAGGGCACCTGGCATCTGGGGCAAGAAACACTGAGGAAAATGGCGTCGGCTGATGCCTTTATACCCGAATAACTGCAGCTATGATGTCGGGTGAAGTGCGACACCAGCCGAGGCCAGACCCAGACTTTGGAATCCGGCCGACCGAAGGGCTGCTTGACGACAGGACAACCCATTTGTAAGGACTGTAGATGCATTCCTATCGGACATCTACATTTATGGTAGGTACAAAACTGTACTTTTTCAGGCCTACACAGTTATATGTGAAACCAACTTCAGCTTCAAAGGCAAAGACTAAAGCAGCTCTAAAGACAAAGAAACAATTACAGCATTCTCCACCATGCCTAAAAAACAGATGCTTAAAATGGCTAAAGACTTAATTACTTTGATCAGGGGTTCCCATCCCCCTCCTGATAAAGAGGCCTAGGCAAGAGATAGAATATGAATCTTCAGATCAGGTTTCCATTTCCTCTGATTCCTCTTCTGAACAGGAATATTCTCTTCCTCCCTATGAGGATTCTGATGCTGAAGAATCTATCCCTTCAGCCTCTCCTCCTGAGGATTATTCTTTTGGTGAGACCCTGCATTCTATGAGGGAGCATTTCCACTGGGAGAGCCAAGATTACTCAGAATCCAAGAAAAGGCTCAGAGACTTCCTTTTATTACCTCAGCACAGGCCCCTTGCTATTCCTCCTGTTTTAGACATTGTAGATGATGTATTTTCAGAGTCTGGTCTGTCTCCTGACTCTTTACCACCAGCTCCTGTTAAGCCAGACAGATACTACAGGGTTCCTGATTCACATAAATGTCTTTATAAAAACCCTGCTGCTGACCCAGAAACTATCTCTCAGGGTCCCACAGGGGTCAAAGCTTCCACTGCAAAAAACCCTATCCCCTCTGATAGGGATTCAAGGGCCCTGGACAGATGGGGGAAAAAGATTTATACTTCTGCTACCTTGGCTGTAAGAGCTTTAAATTGACAGTTTCATGTGCTTAAATATCAGCA